>NC_134403.1:249678145-250878145 GCF_038048845.1 Mixophyes fleayi | reverse complement strand
GAAATAAAAACATGTCTTACACATATTCAAATATGTGTATCAGTCTGTGCATTCATTTTTAGAATTTATCAAGCTTTTATTTTTATTTAAAACTTTATTTGCTTGTCTCTGATCCCTCTCCTCTGATACTCATTTTTTGGAATCCCCACCTTCACCCGGGCTTAATCTCCTCATTTTCTGTTCCGTGGCTGGCAGGTGGCATCAGATTTATTAGTGAAATAATTTGGGCATCCGCATTTCCCCAGTTTTCTGATCTCCAAGCCACTCTGAACTTAACACATAAGAATTTCTATCAAGTTTTACAAGTTATAATTTTTTTGCTTCAAAATTTGATGAATTTCCTTTACCCAGCTCTCCCAGTTGAGACCTCCATCCATGAACGAGCTTGGGAAATATGACATTTGCGAAGCTTTGGACAGAGGGGATTGGTCTGAGATTTGGGAATATGCTGCTTCTTGCTCAATTTGTGTGAATATCAAAGAGAATGTGTACAAATATTGTATTGTTGGTACTATGTCCCCACCAGACTTTGTAAAATCTTTCCTGTTGCCCCTGACAGATGTTGGAGAAACTGCCATTAACACAGAACATTTTTACATATCTGGTGCTCTTGCCCCAACTCACAAACTACTGGTCTACACTCATAAGGTTGAGCCTCTGTACTGTATATTGACGTCCCGTCAACATCCAAGTATTACTTACTCCACTTAGCTGCTCTTTGTGTTACAAAGCATACATTCAGACTCATACACCACTATATCTCTTCCACCACCTGTCAACTTGTGCTGAACTGGAAGTCTCAAGCCCCCCCTTTCCTTTACCACATTCATTGCATTCATCTTGGACATATACCATATGGAATATATGACTGCTATAATAAAGAACTCTGCAACATAATTGACTAAGACCTGGGAACCATTGCAACTCTATAATAACATCCACTTGCCCCTAACTCATTAATTCATTAACAATTTTCTGCTTCCCTAGTAATTTTTATGGTCTTAACCTTTCCCTCTGCGCTTCATTCTTCCATCCTTCCCTCCTACACTTTGACCTTGAATACATAGTAATTATTAGGGCCTACGACCACCAGGATGAGCTTTTTAGAACAGTAGTGTAGAGATCTTCACCATTAGCAGCCATCTTTCCCGTAGAGCTTTATGTGCTCACAGGTACTCAGATGCCCCCAGGACTTAGGCTCAGAGTAGTAAAAGCTCATCCAAGATGGCCGCAGTGCAGATAGAACCAGGGGCGCTAGCCCAGACTGGAGTAGGTGGTCGGAGTCAGGTCGAGGTCAAAGGTCCGTAGCAAAACAACGAAGTCCAGAATACAAGCCAAATGGTCAGGGCCACAGGCAAACAGACAAGGTCCAAGGTACAGGCATGGGTCACAACAGCAGATCAGGCAAATCTATATCCAAGAGCAGGTCAGCACAGCACAGGAATGTAACGCCATAATCGACAGGGAAGCTAAGCCCTCCCTGCCTTAAATACTGAATGCAACCAATCAGGGCCTTGCCCTGAAGTCAGCCCCAGGCACTGCCTAATTGATTTAATACAAGGGTTCATTAGCCCGCAGGCTCTTTCACTTTCCTGTGCACGCACCCGGCTACCCTGTATTGCAGGAACGCGTTGCTGAGGGGCTTGGCATCCGGCCGTTGCCCTAGCAATGGTCGGGCTGGAACCGGAAGTGACGTCCCGGGCGTCTCCTTGACGCCCGGGATGCCAGGCAGTGAAGGGAGCGGCTCGTAACAGGTTTTCCTAACCCCTCCTTGAGGAGGGGTTAGGAAACCTCGACACCCTGGTTTCCTGGGGAACTGTTTGAAGAAGTCTTTAATAAGACTATTCGCATGAAGACACTTCCGTGGAACCCAGGCACGCTCCTCCAAACCCCAGCCCTTCCACTGGACCAAAAAGTGAATCTGCCCCTGAACTATCTTGGAATCAAGTATTTTTTCTATCAAAAATTCCCAGTGTCCATCCACATTAACTGAAGGTGCCTCCGAACCTGAACACGTTTAAAAATACTGGAAACAATCACAGGTTTAAGCAAGGAACAATGAAACGTGTTAGGGATTTTCAGAGAGCTGGAAAGCTTCAACCTAAAGGCCACAGGATTCACTTGATTGATGATGGAAAAGGGGTCAATGAATCTAGGGCCAAGCTTTTTACAGGGTTGTCTGAGCCTGATATTACGGGTGGAGAGCCACACCTTGTGACCCACTCTGAAAGAGCAGCTCCTACGGTGTTGATCCGCAAATTTATTGGATTGAAATGAGGCAGAGTGAACTTTCTTCCAGATATTCTTCAGACAGGAAGCCGTAGAGCGTATGCCAGGAGGCCCAGAAGGCTTAAGCAAAATCAATGAGTTGGATCTCGGATGGTAACCAAGGTTGCAATAGAACGGAAAGGTACAAGTGGAGGGATGGCAAGAGTTGTTGTATGCGAACTCTACCCATGGTAGCAGGGCTGACCAGTTGTTGTGGAATTCAGAAGTGTACAAATTGTTCCAGGGATTGATTAACCCTTTCAGTTTGTCCATTGTATTGTGGTTGGTATGCTGAGGAGAGACTGAAGTTTGTTCCAAGGAGTGCACAATAGAACTTCCAGAATTGAGCAATAAACTGAGAGCCGCGGTCAGAAACAATATCCATCGGCAAGCCATGGAGCCGAAAAATGTGTTGGACAAAAAGTGACGCCAAGGTCTGTGCACTAGGGAATCTGGTTAAAGGTATGAAATAGGCAATTTTACTGAAGCGATCAACCACTACTCAGATAGTATCGTGGCCTGCTGAGGAAGGGAGCTCCACAAAAAAATCCGTTGACAAATGTGTCCAAGGTCTTGTAGGAACAGATAAAGGTATAAAGGACGGTTCCTATGGGTTTTATTTCCAGCACAGATTTTACAGGACATAACAAAGTCTCTGTCAGGATCTGCCTGTAGCTTATGCATTACATGCTGCTTTGCCTGGCAGCTCCTGTCTTTTGTCCTTATTATTATTGCAGCAGTACCTCTGTTTACCAGAGGTGCTGCTATTGTGCCTTTCATGTTGCATTAGGGGTTAACCCATTCTCCAATTATCCCATGCACCTGGGTGTGTTCTCATTTCCCTTATATATACCTGTCACTCCCAGCACACATGGCTGGTTATTGATGTTACACCCTGTGGTTTCTTCTTCCTGCTTTGCTCCTGTGATTATGCTGCATTGGGATCTCAACATACATTCTGCTGACCTGTTTTCATCTGTGAACCTGGTACTTTCCTGTGCATCTCCCTGTACTTGCTACCTGGAATCTTTCCACACCTCCCGTTTACCTGCAACTGTGTATACCTGGTAATTTCTACTAGACCATTATTACATCATCTGTTCAGTCTCTTCAGCAATAAACTTGTATGTTTTTCACCTTATTCATGGCTCCTCAGCTGTATTTCTACATTGATTCGTGACAGTCTCAAACATCTGAAGAAATGGTGGGCCACCAGACGGAGCATGAGAGATTTTCTGTGGCTTTACAGATACCTGTTAGGAACCCCTCCAGCAAGTACAGCAAAACCCAGAGTCTGCTCCGAAAGTCTGGTGTTCACTGTTGCCCCTAGTGTTGGGGACAGACTTGGCTGCAGACAGACAGAGGGTCGTAAGATGTGCACTGGCTAGGGAGAACCCAGGAATAGAGTTACCGAGGTCGTAGAGTAGGAAGTGCAGGAGGGAGTCAGGTGAGACACAGAGTGGATGGTGTCAAGACTGATATATCAGTCGTGGCCACTGGAATAAATATAGGAACAGCTGATAGAGAAGTCCCCTGATACACAGCAACTTCTGTACCGGTGCTTGTCCGGAAAGGAATGGAACTTGCAGTGATAGGTAAAGATTATGAAACTGAACGTAGGCAGTTGCCAATGGTAACTACAACCCACAGTACCGGTGAGAGTCCGGAGATTTTAGGGAAACAGTTCTTAGGCGGTGGCCAGGGGTAACTGCAACCCACAGTACCGGTGAGAGTCCGGAGATTTAGGGGTAACAGTTCTTAGGCAGTTGCCAGGGGTAACTACAACCACAGTACCGGTGAGAGTCCGGAGATTGAGGAAAACAATTCTTAGGCGGTTGCCAGGAGTAACTGCAACCCACAGTACCGGTGAGAGTCTGGAGATTTGAGGAAAACAGTTCTTAGGCGGTTGCCAGGGGTAACTACAATTACAGGCACACAGTGATATATGTAAACAGTCAAAAGTACCTGTGGAAAGGTTGGTTTCTGGAGTCAGAGGAAGATTGTAGAAATCTGAGCGCAGAGATGCTGCAAGGGCTGTGTCTCCATATAAGGTTAGAAAGAGCAGAGGAGCTGCAGATCACACCGGATCCATGACTGGGAACACGACTTTACCGGGGTCCAGGAGATAGTTGACTGGAACTGGTGAGTATATAGTAGAATAGTCAGGAACAGAATCAGGTCTGGTACATGGGATATCAACACAGGAGAAGAGTCAAAGCAGAGCCGAGTCGGTTCACAGGGAAATCCAATGAAGGGTCGACAGGAACGGAGACGGTCTAATACAAGGGGATACATTGAGCCGGCAGGAAACAACAGGAACAGGTAACAGGGAAAACACAAGAGAGCAGAACACGATGGTAAACGTATTACCGGCAATCCTGCAGAGGATTAGCCGGCTATTTAAGGAGAGCAGAGCCAATAGGCTGCAAGTGATAATGAGGAGCAAGGTGAGTGAGCTCAGAGAAACAGGCTGGCCAGGTGAGGCATTACATAGAAATGACAGCATGAATGAGGGCAGATTCTGACAGAGAACAGACCTAACTGACCCTATCTAAGACCTATCTAATCTATCTAGCTAATCTATCTGCCTATCTAATCTACCTAAACTATCTATCTAATCTATCTAAGAACTAAACTAACTACCTATCTAAACACCCAAGTGGCTATCTAATACCTACCAAACTACCTACCTACCTATCCTTATCTATCTACCTACCTATCTCTAAGTAACTATCTATCTCTCTCCTATCTATCTAGTTACTCTGTCAGAGAGCCCGGTGAGTCATAACAATACCGGGATGTCTGGCGGTTTTATGGTCATGGGCCTCAGTGAGGACAGCCTTTCGAAGGTGAACCGACACAAATAAGCGGTTTGCGGGTGTCTCAGAGAGAGCCAATTTTTGGAATCTGCTAAGGGTTATACTCAAGTCCTGGGCTAAACCGGCATGGATAATTGAAGGTGGTATAATTGGTAGTGATTTCGGAATTGGTGCACGATGAGAGGCAAAACTTCTGGATAAAGCATCAGCCTAAGTGTTCTTAGATCCTGGTCTATAGCTGATAACAAAATGGAAGCAAGTAAAGAACAACAACCAACGGGCTTGCCTTGGATTCAGCCGTTTTGCTGATTCAATATATTGAAGGTTCTTATGGTCAGTGACTGACATGACATGGATGGCTCCATCTAGCCAGTGACGCCATTCTTCAAAAGCCCACTTGATGGCTAAGAGTTTTCGATTACCAACATCATAGTTGGACTCTGCGGCAGAAAACTTGCAGAAGAAGAAGGCGCAAGGAAACAGTACAGTAAGTGATTATCAGGATCTTTTTGAGAGAGCGTGGCGCCTGCACCAATGTCAGAGGCATCAACCTCCAGAATGAAAGGCAGATCAAGATTAGCATGTCTCAAGACAGGGGCGGAGATAAATTACTTTTTTAGAGCTTCAAAGGAATTAATAGCTTCTGAGGACCAATTACCAGGATCTGACCCCTTTCTGGTGAAGGCAACAATGGGAGCCACCAAGTCGGAAAAACCTTGAATACATTTTTGGTAGTAATTGACGAAGCCCAAAAACCTTTGTACAGCTTTCAGGTTAATGGGACGCAATCCAATCTAGAAAAACAGTAGAGGATATAATATATCCAAGGAAGGAAACACTCTGAACTTCAAACTTGCATTTTTCAAGTTAGGCAAACAAATTATGGTCCCATCATTCAAATAGTACTTGCTGAACATGGAGCCGGTGCTGAGACTGTGAAGGGGAATATATCAGTATGTCATCCAAGTACACTACCACGAACTGAACAAGAAATTCACAGAGAACTTCATTAATGAAATCTTGGAAGACCGCTGGGGTGTTACAGAGACCGAATGGCATAACCAAATACTCGTAGTGGCCGGAATGGGTATTGAAAGCTGTTTTCCACTTATCTACTTCCCTGATGAGGATGAGATTGTATGCCCCGCGAAAGTCAATTTTGGTGAAGATGGTAGCACTTCTAAGTTGGTCAAACAGAACTGAGATGAGAGGAAGTGGGTAGGTGTTTTTAATAGTGATTTTGTTAAGACCCCTGAAAACAGTACAGGGACATAGTCCACCATCCTTCTTGGAGACGAAGAAACAGCCAGCTCCCACCGGAGACTTTGAAGGCCTAATAAAGCATTTTTGTAAATTCTCCTCAACGTATTCCTGCATGGCCTTGGTTTCAGGGCCGGAGAGTGAATATAGTCTTCCTTTCGGTAATTTAGAACCCGGAAGTAATTTGATGGCACAATCGAAATTCCGATGTGGGGGCAGAGTGTCAGATGCTTTTTGTTAGAGAATACATCCCAGAATTCACGGTACAGAGGGGGAAGTAATTCAGAAGCAGGCTGTAGCATCCAAAGAGGCAAGCTCAAACAAGTCTGAGAACACAAGGAGGTCCACTGGGAAATCTTTCCTTGTGCCCAATCAATCACAGGGTTATGAAGACGCAGCCAGGGAAGCCCAAATATCACCAGTACAGAACAGGCAATTAATAAGGTAGTAAGACAGAGTCTCTGAATGAAGAGTTCCCACTGTCAGCCGTAACTGGGGAGTTTCATACAAGACCTTGCCGCCTGGGAGTGATCCTCCATCTAGACCACATACAGTAATAACCGTACTGATACTCTTGAAGGGGATTCCAGAAGACTTGGAGAATTTAATGTCCAAAAATTTTCAGAGGCACCACTATCAATGAAGGCTGACATATCAATGGAATGAGCACCATAAGTGATGTTCGTGGGAACCAAAACTGCATTTTTAGAGGAGATAATCTGCAGACCTAGGTGAACCTCCTCTTCATTTCCTAGGCCAACTCTTTACCCGACTTGTTAGGGCAGGAATGATAAAAGGTCCTTTGGGTCCGTCTTCTGTTTTTTTCTTCTGGGCTCCTAATTGTATTGGTTCTTCCATGTCCAAGGGCGCAGAAAGAAAAGCAGATGATGAACAGGACGGAGCCTCTTTCTCCGCCTTTCTCTCCCTGATCCGTCTATCGATTTTGATGGCCGGTTGCATAAGACTCTCCAAGGATGTTGGGGAAGGGTACTGTACCGAAGATTTTTTGATCTGTTCTGACAAACTTAAACAAAATTGAGTGCGTAAATCGGGATTGTTCCATTCGGTGTCGGTAGACCATCGCCTGAACTCGGCACAGTATTGCTCAGCCGAGCACCGACCCTGTTTTAAGGCCTGAGGTGAGCCTCGGCTGACGCCACCCGATATGGGTCATCATAGAGCAGGCCCAAAGCATTAAAAAATATGCATAAATGGACTGTAAAAAAGGACTTGCAGGAGCCAGACTGAACGCCCAGGACTGGGGGTCACCTTGGAGAAGGGATATAATAATACTGACCCTTTACTGCTCAAACCTGAAGAACGGGGTTTTAGCCGGACGTAGAGCTTACAACTTTCTTTAAAATTGCGGAATAAAGCTCTCTCCCAGAGACACAGTCTGGCAGGTTCAATTTAGGTTCTAGAGCAGGTGCCAGGGGACCTTGCAGGTCTTGCGAAGCCCTAGAGCCTTCTTCTTGTGCGGATAAACTATATGATAGTCCTTGGACCATCTGGGACAGGGTGTGGATCTGCCCTGCTAAGACTTGGGCTGGAGAGGGGTTCGTCCCATTTTCTTCCATGAACAATCTTCTCCAGTAAATTCACTGGCCGGTTATAATGTTAGGGCCTACGACCACCAGGATGAGCTTTTAGAACAGTAGTGTAGAGATCTTCACCTTTAGCAGCCACCTTTCCCATAGAGCTTTATGTGCTCACAGGTACTCAGATGCCCCCAGGACTTAGGCTCAGAGTAGTAGATAGAAGCTCAAACAAGATGGCCGCAGTGTAGATAGAATCAGGGCCGCTAGCCCAGACTGGAGCGGGTGGTCAGAGGCAGGCCGAGGTCAAAGGTCCATAGCAAAGCAGCGAAGTCCAGAATATAAGCCAAAAGGTCAGGGTCACAGGTAAACAGGTTAAGGTCCCAGGTACAGGCACGGGTCACAACAGCAGATCAGGCAATTTCCTGCGCACGAGCCCGGCTGCCCTGTATTGCTGGGGTGCGGCCAAAGGGACTTGACGGAGACGGCCGGGACGCCAGGCAGTGAAGGGAGTGAGCCGCGGCGGCTATGAACACCGCATAACAGTAACATAGTTGATGGGGGTCGAAAAAAGACACCAGTCCATCAAGTTCAACCTATTTTGGATCTCCTGCGATCCCTCAATTATATCTGAAATTGATCCAGAGTTAGCAACCGCCAATCTGTTTTAATCGAGGGAAAAGACCCAATATTCCTAATATCCACTACTATCCACTACTAATTAACGGTCGTATCCCTGGATACACTTTTCTGCTAAAAATTTGTTTAACCCTTTCTTAAACATATCTATTGAATCTGCCATCACAACCTTCCCTGGCAGTGAATTCCATATCTTGACTGCCATTACTGTAAAGAACCCCTTCCTTTGCTGGTTGTGAAACTTTCTCTCCTCTAACCTTAATCTATTTGTACAGTGTAATCATATCTCCTCTTAGATGCCTCTTTTCTAAAGTAAACGTGCCTAAACTGGCTAACCTTTCCCCATAACTTAATGACTCAATACCCTTTATCAATTTTGTCGCCCTTATCTGAACCCTTTCTAGTTCCAAAATATCTTTGTTAAAGAGTGGTGCCCAGAACTGTACTCCATATTCAAGATGAGGTCTTACCAACGATTTATACAGTGGCAAAATTACACTGTCTTCCCTTGCATGATGCCCCTTTTCATGCATGCCAATACTTTGCCATTGCAGGTGCTGCTTGACATTGAGCACTATTGCTAAGCCTACTGTCTACGAGCACTCCCAAATCATTTTCCATTATAGATTTCCCTAAATTAATCCCATTTAATTTATAGATTGCATCCTTGTTTTTGACCCCTAAATGCATAACCTTACATTTATCTATGTTAAACCTCATATTCCATTTGGTCGCCCTATCTTCCAGTTTATGTAAGTCCCTCTGTAGAGAAGCTACATCTTACTTTGATTTTATTACCTTACAGAGTTCAGTGTCATCTGTAAAAATGGAAACTTTACTGTCACCAAAAAGTAAACTATCACCAAAAGTCATTACAAAATTGTAAAGTTATCACTACTTGAGAGTAATTCCTGGGGAGAACAAAGTATATCTAGCTCCATGGGAACAGGGGCTGCTATAGGTGAAACTTTCATTAAGATTAGTTCTGATAGCTTAGTAATTAATGGCTTCAGGACACACTCACACACAAATAACACAAAAAGGACTTTAACCACAAATCAAAAAACACAGCAATAATAATAACAAATAAGGAACAAGACATAATACTCCCCTCTCCTATATCGACTTGGGGCTGAGATTTATAGTGCTTATGAGCTCAAAATCCAATCACAAAAAGGAATCTTTGAAAAAACGGCTTTTGCATTAAACTGTCTGCTGTTTTGTTGTTTAGATTCAACATCAGTCACATTACACCCTCCAATCCGCTGAACAGTAAATCCAGTGGCTTGGAGGGCAAATTGGTTGTAGATGTGCCTCAAGAACATTAGTGAGATTGGGTACTATGCTGCGGGCAATAAGTCGCCTTCCAATTCTCTCCAAAGGTGTTTCATTGGGTTGAGGTCAAGGCTCTGTGCAGGCCAGTCAAATTCTTCTACAACAAAGTCGGAAAACCATTTTTTAAACTAAGGGCCTAGTCCAAACCATGGCAAACAGCCCAGACCATTATTCCTCCTCCGCAAAACTTTACAGTTGTTGGCAGTACCCATACTGGAGAAAGTGTTCTCTTGGCATCTGGCAAACCCAGATTTACTCGTCAGATTGCCAGATGGTGATGCACGATTCAGGCCTCTAGCGAACACGTTTCCACAACTCCATTGCGCATGGTGATCTGTGGCATGTGTGTGGCTGCCCGGCTGTGGAAACCCAATCCATGAAGCTCTCGACAAACACTTTGTGCACTGACACTGCTAACAGGGGCAGTTTGGAACTTGGTAGTGAGTGTTGCAATCAAGGACAGATGATTTTTTTCTTGCTTTTCAGCACTCAACAGTCTTGGGGGTATATTTACTAAACTGCGGGTTTGAAAAAGTGGGGATGTTGCCTATAGCAACCAATCAGATTCTAGCTGTCATTTTGTAGAATGCTTTAAATAAATGATAACTAGAGTCTGATTGGTTGCTATAGGCAACATCCCCACTTTTTCAAACCCGCAGTTTAGTAAATCTAGCCCTTGGGCTGTGAACCTATGTGGCCTATCGCTTCAGAGCAGTTATTGTTGGTATTAAACTTTTCCACTTCATAATAACAGCACTAACAGTAGACAGAAGCAGCTATATGAGGGTAGATATGACAAACTGACTTATTGGAAAACTGGAATCCTATGAAAGTGCCACATGAAAGTCACTGAGCTCTTCAGTACAACCCACTCTACTGCTAATCCTTGACTATTGAGATTAAATGACTCTGATAATTTTATGCACCAATTAGCAATGGGTGTGGCTGAAATGGCTAAACACACTAATTAGAAAGGGTGTCCACATATTTTTTTCATTCATTTATTTATATGAGTCAATGAGCGCCTGACCATTACTATCTTTGTCCACATATTTTTGGTAATTTAGTGTATGTTTTAAATATGTGTGTGGATTTTTCTTTTTTTAAAAAACGCTTTTAAAAACATTCTGTATAGCAATGTTCACAGATAATTGTGGGCTGTTTGTAAGAACATGAAAAATTATGTTTGCATAATTTTTTATACTCCTTCATGCTCCAACATAGCTAGCATGCTACAGACAAAGACCTCAACATGTGGATGTCATTTTAGGTAAAGTTTGATCCATTGTTGTGTTCAAATGAAGATATTGAAAATCAAAAGTTAATTCTGTGTTGTTTCACATGTGATGATTTTTTTTAAAATACCAAGTTGTTAATTGCTTAATCTTTTGTTTATCATGATGAACTTGCACGTTTGTCAACGTTTCCAACTACATGAAGAATTGCGACTCTTTCTGGAGATGTGGAAAACACTGTGCCCATCAAAGGTATCACCCTCATTATATATATATATTAATATATATATATATATATATATATATATATATATATATATATATATATATATATATATATATATGAATTTAACTACCTACTATCGGCTTTAAGTCTATGTATAACAGGACACCTTTTACACATTCTATATTGATATATTTGTATTACCAGTGTTAAAGAAAAATTCAAATATCAGTCAAATCAATCTGAATTGCTTAGAAATGGTTTTCCCTGTTTTCGATGCGACTGCAATTCGACAAGAGGGATTGCATGTCACCACTAATGCGGTCACCTTGTATTGCTTAGTGGTGGCGAGATATATCGCTTGTTGTATTAATATTACTGTTCTATCATGTTTCCATAGATACTCATTTTTGCAATAGGATATGCATAGGCATTTGTAATGACAAGGCAATTGCAAAGTACTAAAACTGCCCCTACCAGGCTTCTTCTTAATACCTCCTGACACATTCTTAATGCCACCCAGCTGGCAAAGTTTTCTGGGGAGAACAGTGCTAAAGTAGGGATTCTTTATGGAGAGCTGTCTCTACCCATTCCATGGAAAACAAATGCCACATGCATAGATGGGGTAAGAAAGTAACTGCTTCTCTCTGGTTTCAATGATACAAAAGTAGTAAATTGGTATAAAAGATCATTTTCCACTCCCTTCCAATATGTCTATCTGACAGGACACATCCAGAGACAAAGGTAAAGATCTCCAAGTGATCCATCACATTGGGGTAATTGGAGTTTTAGTATTGTCAGAGTGGTGAAATATATCACTTGTGGGCAATTTTGAGTGACATTTCAGGGGAAAATAAAGGTAGTGTTGTGCCAATCAGCAACATGCGATCTCCCCTCCACATAGTCTTATGGTTTTCCAAGAAGCCTGTACCAAGTTGGGTGTATGAACTTCAATTCATAGATGTGTGTTTCCCACCAATCTTCCTGCAATCAATCAGAAATTAGCCTCACATCAGTACTCCGCTGCTTTTTAAGACCCTACGCCTTCCTCTATCTAGACTGTGGCTTCTTGCACTTGCCAACATTTACACCTGTTCTCACACATTCACATGTAGACCGGTAAATCGACTCCAACAAGAGCAGCATATATCTCCTAAAACGCTCTGTGCTGGATGCACATTCTGATCTGATTAGCTACATATTTTATCTCTAGCCACTACAAAGTAAAGGTACACAAAACTGAAGATAAAGGTTGATAATACAAACAGAATCTGCTCCTAGCAAAATGCATGTTAAAAACGTAATGATTTAAAGATCATGCACATCAAATAAAGTACTTTTCCTAACAAAAGTGTCCCAAGTTAGCATTTTACCTTGTACACATAAATGGTCACCTGACAAAGATGAATTAATTTATTCCAGTTATGTCACAAGCAGATTTTTGCTATTCAAAATGTGAACAGTTATTGGATAAATGCATGGATTAGATCTTTTAATGCACATTCTTCCAGCTGCCCACATTAAATATTGCACATGTGTTCATAATCTAGCCCAGGGGGTAAATGATACATACCCCGGTTTCTTCAACTCGCGGGAGTTCGGCGAGATGACGGCTAAAATTTAAAGCGTCGCTGCCTTGTAAAGGGAAACTTGCCTTTACAAGGCAGCGCCGCTTTAAATTTTAGCTGTCATCTCGCCGAACTCCCGCGAGTTGAAGAAACCGGGGTATGATACATTTACCCCCAGATCTCTACCTCAAGAGTTGTGAATAACAGCAAGGGATTATGTGTATGTTTTCTAGGCAATATACAATGCATGTTAAGTACATAAAAAACAACTTAATAGATAACAGAAATATATATTTAATAAAATGTTCTGCACAAAACAGTCCAAAAGAAAGCGAATATCTAATCATTTCACTGTGCTAGTATATTTCATGCCAAATAGGGTAAAAAAAAAAAGCTTGCAAGGCAAAACAAAATCCATATCATGTGAATGAGTTCAGCAGTGTACAGCAATGACTGTCAATAACAACAGGAAAAATGGCCGCAATAAGGCCTTCAATGTGAAATAATGCATTCTAAAGATGGACAGTGCAGACCATTTGCTGATTGGTGTGTCCTACACAGTACCGCAGTCTTCTCACACGAGACGTTTTGGGTCAATCTTTTCCAGTTGCACCAGTGGCCTTAGCTGTTCTGCAAAGCTCCTGACTTCATCAGCTACACTGTCCTGCCCGGCAGGAGCGACAACATTTAGCTCTACCAAATATGATAGTGACAGTGGCTCAGCTCCTTCAGCTGTTCCTGCTACTAACACACGATATACCTTGTACACTGAAATTTTCATGGCTCCCTTTCGAAACAAATGTCCCTTTGCCACAAATTCATGGTCCATGCGAAAGCCCATCTCTTGCAGAAATTCAGGCAGGACTTCTGAGGTAGCAATATCAACACAGTTCCGGACCAATGTGTGCCTACTTCGGTCTCCTGCCTCTGGCTGTCCAAGATAACGAAGATGCCACGGTGTTCCTGGTCGGTCAAGAGGCCGACGGGCACGAAGTACAAAAGGGCTGGCTTGTTGGCCTTTTAGCAAGTACACACTTTCATGGTCAGCAAAAGTCTCAGGCTCCATGTTGTCACATAACCCACGTAAGCGATGAAGGAGGCTCTCTAGACCTTGGTCAAGTATACTGCCTAAAAATGTGAGGGGAAAAAAATAGTTGATAATGAGGCTTTAATAGCTGACACTGAAGAAAGACTAAAGGCAAACATTTCAATCAAATATATGAACAAGCACATGTATAAGTAGTCACTAATCTTTTCTTGATCATTAGATATCATTATAGATATAAAAATACATAATTACTTCTGTTGTTCATCCCCATATTCTTAATCATTCTGTAGCTCTGCTCACTGGCTGAGGACTCATAATAAGACTGTGGTGTATATTTACTAAACTGCGGGTTTGAAAAAGTATAGATGTTGCCTATAGCAACCAAACAGATTCTAGCTGTCATTTTGTAGAATGTACTAAATAAATGACAACTAGAATCTGATTGGTTGCTATAGGCAACATCGTCATTTATTCAAACCCGCAGTTTAGTAAATATACCCCTATGACTGTTTATTGGGTGCAAAAGTAGCTCAGGAAGCATTGCAATGATTAGATATTATTTGTTATAGCATGTAGTGGTTCCAGTTTGGGATATAAGTAAATTACCCTAATTATCCTTTAAGAGAAATTGCTAAACTTTTAATTAATGGAAGAAAAAAATTGAGACCTGCAAAATGCATATTTCTTAACTTGAAAACTGCTTGTTGACCCACTTGGCAGCTGTATGTATTTTTGAGTGGTCTTTGTACATATATTTTGATAGTGTTTTCATACTTGCATTACTTTAGCTAATTTGAAAAGAAATATCTGAGGAATAATTATAGATATACTTCAAAAATATATTTTTAAATGTACAGGAAAATATGTTTGGTTATTACTGTAATATAAAAAGCAGTTATTTGTAACACTGCTGTTATAAGTAATATTTTAATCCACAGAAAGTTTGAATACAGGCAAAAATGATCTAGCAGAAATTGGATGACATAATTTTTATCAGATTATATTTAGCACTGGCAGCAGTCTGTACCTTTCACTTTGCACCAAGTCATTTAATGTAAAAACCAAATTTAAAAAGTGTTTTTTTTTTTTTTTTAATAATCTTCATCCCTACCGTGTATTACAAATGAGATCGTATATTACAAGGCCAAATAATTAGAAAACTGTGTACTTTTTTGTATTTACTAATTTAAGCTGCCCAATAAGAGGAATAACTGGCTAGATATTTCCAGCAGTACCATTAGATATGTTTATCGGGATCGCAAATCACTTTAGACCCCTGCATAAGGCAAATTTACCATCCAAATTTGTGATTATATATATATATATATATATCTCTTTACATGAGGCCAATTACCAACTGCCATTAAAATGTACACTTTTACTAACATTTGTAATGCTAGTAAGAGCATACAAATGAGGATGGGGATAGAACATAACCACCTTTACTTGCACTTGGGATTGGCAGTCATTAATATGACGCACTGCATTTGCTCATGTTCACTAAAGTGGACACAAAGGGTTCAATATGCGTGTCCTCACTGATGACCGACTGCAGGTATAAGAGCGAATTACACACCTGGGGGTAAATTTATTAGCTCCGGGTTCTTCAACACCCGCGAGTTCGGCGTCTTTGTTTAAATTTAAAGCGGCACTGCCTTGTGCAGGAGGCAGCGCCGCTTTAAATTTAAACGCCGAAGACGCCGAACTCGCGGGTGTTGAAGAACCCAGAGCTAATACATTTACCCCCACATGTCTAACGCGATCATGTTTGATATGCAGTGTGTAACTAGCTCTTAAAGCAGCTGGGCATCAGTGTCACATGTCGCTCATTGAACCCCATGGTGTCACTGGTATTTTCACTAAATACTGCAATTTATCTTTCAGACTTCTGTGTATATGTTTGTTGCCTTGGCCATAGCTGCACTGAAGATTTTATGCAAACATTTCAAGGCCTTGATGAAAAATAAAAAGAATACGCCGAAAGATAAATTAAGGTATAAGAGATTGTAGGTGGGTATGTAAAAGTCAATATATACAAATTGTCAGAAAGCAAGTGGACAGCCCTTTAATACACATAATATGTTATCAATGCATTCTTCAGCCATAATTATATACAGGGGGCAGCAGACCACTGAAATGCATTCTATTTTGAACTATGTTTTATGGACAAGATCTATACAGTAGCTAACTGATATAATATAGCATACATACAATACATGATTCAACCCACCATCTGTCATGTACTATTAACTAAAAAAAAAATCACCTTGTAATAGATATTCCATCATGTTTATGGTTCCTCCTGATACAGGCATGGCGGTCACCGGAGGAGCCTCCATTGCCAATTCACTGATCCTCGGACCTGAATCATAAAGATATTACGATCACACAGAAATAAATTAAGTTCCTCAAAAGAGACAATTTACTCCTATACACTGCCATATTAAAAACTCGTTCACTACACCCCCATACTAACTGAACCCCTAATGCCACCTTAGATGATCTTAGATTACAAGAATCTCTTACCTCAATAATAAGCAATGATAACAAAAACGCCGATATTGTAACTACATTCACTGGTAAAATAATTCCAAAACTACAGCTCTCAGACCGTGATAGCACAGAGCATGCGCAGTGGCTTCAGTAGTAGCGACAGCACTAATAGCAGCACCATGTGACCGGCTCAGGCCTTACGTCATTGAATCACATGACGTGCGACATTTTAAAGAGCGGTAGAATTAAATTTCGTCTCCCTGAGTGATACACTGTAGCTTGTGTGACGTAACAGCAGCTGGAGTTGTGTGCTATACAGTGGGCTATGTTATGTCTCTCCATCAATTGCGACTGTCTAGGTGGCATTTGGAGCGCTGCAGGTTTCCTAATTTCTTTGAATTGTATGTAAAGTAACTCGTAGTTTACTCCAGAATTCAGAGGAGACATCCTACCATGCCACGAGAGCAGGCAAAAACATATTTACTAGTTTAATAAAGATGCACCCCCCTCTTTCCATACAAGTACGTAGTAGAAGTGTGCAATAGTCTAGAGAATAAGATCAAACTGTAAGAATTGCATCCTACATGCAGGCAAGAGTAACTTTGTTTATTTGTTCAATGCTGGAAAATATGGATATTTCATGCTGCGAACTTTAAAATCTGTGAAATTAGTGGCTAATGACAGATGTGTAATTATCAAATTGTATGATATACAGATAACATGGCCAAGTTGTCCTTTCGGACTGCTGTGTTTGCTCCAAGGTTAGTTAGATGAAGGTTTACTGGGAAAGATCATAGCAAGGTGAGGACCTTGAGAAAGGTTTGATTTATTTTATGTTGGAAATAGATTGCACAGTGTAAAAGGAGCTGCGTAGGAGCCTCTCCCAACAAATAGTCTAGGAGACTCCCGAATTCTGGGTGGGTCTCCCGGGAGAGTATTACAATCTCCCGCATCTGCCCACTTCCTAGTGAAGTGGGCAGAATTAAATCCAAAATGCATCGGGAATCGCGGCATTTGTCTCCAACATAATGCGATTTTTTGAGCCCCGCCCCCTGCACTCGCACCTGCTCCCGGTCTATAGTAAAGTGTTTGCAGTCAAAATCACTTTATTGGTTCTGGTCTGGAATTTGCACTGCCGGAGAGGGATCTGAAAATTCCTCAATTGCAATGCTCTCAATACTTGCACTGACCAGCACCTATCAATCCCTACATAAACTAGCTCCCCTTTCCCTACAAAGATTAAAAATAAATGGTGAGTAGAGTTGGAGTGGCTACTCATATAGTGATTAGATCTGACAGGTTCAGCAAAAAAAAAAAAAAAAAATACAAGGATTTCAAAGTGTGTTGTCTCTTTATTGAAAAATACATGTTTCACTTTCAGAAATTGATGGGTGCAGTTTTATGGGAAGACTTATTTTTAGGTTAATTGTAACAAGTGTACAGTCATGGCCAAAAGTTTTGAGAATGACACAAGTATACCTTTTTGTCAGATGTTGCTATAGTATACTGAAGTAAAATTACAAGCTTTTCATAAGTGTCAAAGGCTTTTATTGACAATTATATTAAGTTTATGCAAAGAGTCAATATTTGCAGTGTTGACCCTTCTCTTTGAAGACTTCTGCAATTCGCCCTGGCATGCTGTCAATCAATTTCTGGGCCACATAATGGCTGATGGCCGCCCATCCTTGCCTAATCAATGCTTGGAGTTTGTCAGAATTTGTGGGTTTTTGTTTGTCCACCCGCCTCTTGAGGATTGACCATAAGTTCTCAATGGGATTAAGGTCTGGAGACTTTTCCCGGCCATGGACCCAAATCTTTGATGTTTTGATCCCCGAGCCAATTATTTATCACTTTTTCCTTATAGCAAGGTGCTACATCATGCTGGAAAAGGTAATGTTTGTCACCAAACTGTTCTTGGATGGTTGGGAGAAGTTGCTCTTGGAGAATGTTTTGGTACCATTCTTTATTCATGGCTGTGTTCTAAGGCAAAATTGTGAGCGAGCCCACTCCCTTGGCTGAGAAGCAACCCCCACACATGAATGGTCTCAAGATGCTTTACTGTTGGCATGTGTGACAGACCCGGGCCTTATATTGGGAATATCGTGCCAACCCGGTCTGTCCTCAGTGGGCCAATTCTATTATTAAATGCCGCCCGGTGGCCAAATCTGTTATTGCTGAGGTGTCCGGAGAAGGAGGGGGGAGGCAGCTCACAGGTAGTGTGAAACAGCTGTGGACCCTGTGACATCAAAAAAGAGTGGAAGGAGTTTAAAAGAGGAGGGTCAGGAGCTTATCTAAAATCAGGAGGGGGGTATCTCCCTGTTTGCTAAATAATGTTCTAGCAGCTCTTCAACACAGTTTGAATGGCACCATCACCGCAAGTGGGAGACCACTGATGTCATGCTCTACTTTCACTCCTGTTAGCACCCAAACTCTTTACACCACCAATCACAAGAGGACAATGAGCAGGGGGTTGACCCAGGGAGGTGGCTAGGATCGGGCGTCTTGTGAGACAGGACAAAAAGGAGCTGTCTGGGGGAGGGCGGTTGTTGAAGAATCTTGAGAGAGCAAGGACTTGGACTGATTGAGAGTAGTCTCTGAGGGCCAGAAAGGAATGCTTGAAGCAGGAGCTTCTTGACACAGATCGGACAGTGTACCTCTAGGACTGATTCTGTTTTTTTGAATGAAAAAGTAGCTTTATTTTGTATAAAGTACAAAAAACACAGGTAATACGTTTAATTCAAGTGTACACAGTACAACGTAAGACATAATCATACATACATTTTAGTACAATACAGGGCATAAAGTACAAGATATAACATCATACATTATATACAACAAGTACTGCACTAACCATTCAAACTTTAACCAATATCACATTACAATAAAAAACATTGGATGTAAGCGTCCTTAAAAGAGTTCATAAGGCGCCAGGCCTCCTGGATTGCGCCAACGGTGTGAGTCCCAGGAAATAATCCATAAAATACCGAATGGTATGAAAGGCAAGTCCTGGGCACATTGTCCTTAAGTTCATGTTCCAGGGCATCCAACAGTGCCTGTGCAATGGGGCAGTCCCAAAAGATATGCTGGGCAGTCTCCCTTCTGGTGATACAAAAGGTGCAGTGAACACATCTGCACAGGTTCCCGGGAGTGCAGGAATGTCCTGAGAGGCAGACCCCCCTGGATAGCCATCCATGCAATGTCCTTATGTCTATTAGTCTCTTAGAGGCCACATTCTCCCAGACGTGTTTGGCCGTAGCCACAGGGAGCCCTGGAACAGACTCCATGATGTCTTTCGCTCTGAAGATCTTGTGGATAGTTTTAGGCTTCCACAAGTCTGGCTTAAGTCCCTCCAAATGGTGCTCCCTCACAAATTGTCCAACATCCAGGTAAAACCAAGGTGTAGTCCAGTTGTAAGGGAAGGAGCTGTCCCACTTGTCCCAACCAAGGTTCCTCCAAAGAGGCAGGAGGAAAAAGCGAGACATGGACTTCCCAGCAGAGCAAATGTTCTTTTCAAAGAGTGTCCTGCGGATGCAGTTGCAAACAAAGAAGACCCGCAGCATGGTGGGGATATCAGTGATCCCTTTTCCACCTTTGTGGGGCTCCTTGTACATCACTGACCGCTTCACTCTGTCCATTTTGGAACCCCAGATGAAGTGAAAGACTGTCCTCGTGATGGTCTTACAGACGGCAGCAAGAGGTGGCCAAGCTTGGGCCGTGTACTGCAGAACGGGAAGAATCTTGTTGCGCAGCACCAGTGCTTTCCCTTCGATGGTAAGGTCTCTGAGGCTTCACAGGCCAATCTTTTGTCTGACTGTAGCCAGTCTCTCTTCCCAACACTTCAGGGCCGCCTCCTCTCCACCAAACCAAACTCCAAGGATTTTGATGAAGTCCGGCTTGATTGTGACGGGGAATGCAGGTGGGGATGACAGGTGCCACTGACCAAACAGACTTCCTGCAGTTGACCTTTGCCTCTGAAGCTCGGCCAAAGTTGTTGCAGGTCTGGACACGTGCTGCCACCGAATGCTGATCAGCACAGAAGACAGTGACGTCGTCCATGTAGAGTGAACACTTGGCCTCTAGATGGTCTGGACCTGGTGCAGTGATGCCTCTTATCTCTGGATTCCGGCTGATGCACATCGCGAAGAGCTCTATACAACAGACAAAAAGAAGAGGTGAAAGAGGGCAGCCTTGTCTGACCCCAGATATGACAGAGAAGGGGTCAGTCTTCCAGCTGTTCACAAACACCGAGCTGTAAATATCAAGGTACATCAGGTTAACATAAGAACAAAACATATCACCCAAACCAAACCTGCACAGAACCTTACGCATAAAATCATGAGAAACACGATCAAAGGCCTTCTCCTGATCAAGACTGACCAGGGCCACGTGTGCATGGCGATCTTTGATGTAGTGTCCCTCAGCAGCGCAAGGCTTTCTGCAATCCTGCGACCAGGAATGCCACAAGTCTGGTCAGGGTGAACAATTCGCCCAATGACAACTTTTAGCCTGTTGGCTAGTACCTTGGCCAGGATCTTGTACTCAGGAGGGAGATGGGCCTCCAATTTTTGAGGTTGCATCTATCTCACTTGTGCTTGTACAAAATCGTGATCAATCCCTCTCTCAGAGTCGTAGGCATTCTGCCCTCCACCACCATCTCCTCGGACACCTCTAGCAGGTTCGGGCCAATGAGGTCCCACAGCGCTACATAGAGCTCCGCTGGGAGACCACCACTGCCCGGGGTCTTGCCCGGCCTAAAGGATTTAGCGGCAGAGTGCAGCTCCCCCAAAGTGAGGGGGGCGCCCATGGCTGCTCTACCTGTAGGGTCAATAGGGTTAGTGATACCTGACAGGAATGATTCAGCCGCATCATTGTCTGTAGTCTTAGGGGAGTAGAGGTTGCTGTAGTAGTCTGTGACGACTCCCATGACACACTCTTTCCCCTTCCTGGGGGTGCCAGTCTCGTCCCGCGGCTCAGTCAGGGGCGTGTGGCCGGAGTGGAGTTTTCTGAAAAAAAAAAGAGTTACATTTCTCACTCTTCTCCAGATTCTCCACCTTGGAACGGAAGATGAACCGTCTGGATTCCTCCTCGAAGTGCCTTTTCAGGCCCCCCTTGTCCTCCGCCAGATCATCCTTCACGTCCCAGCCGCAAAGTTGGAGATCCAGCAGGGACTGCAGCTGACGCTGAAGCCTCCTGAAGTTTCTCTTCCTCTCACACGCCTGTTGTCTGCCCTTAGCCTGAAAGAAACTGCGAAACTTGCACTTGACATACTCCCACCAGTTAGACATACAATCAAAATACATTTTGTCATTTTTCCACATTACATAAGCATCCCTCAGCTCAACCAACACCTCTTCCCTTTCCAGCAGAGCACAGTTCAACTTCCAGGAGCCAGGGCCGGGAGGAAAACCGTGGCCCAGAACCCCCTCAAAGAGAATGGCCCTATGGCCAGAATAGAAGCAGGGAACCATGACATGCCTGTTTTGTCTTACCGCTCTCGAGGTAAACACAAAGTCAATCCGGGAACGCACTGAGCCATCGAGGCGGCTCCAAGTATAGTTTACAGAGCCGGCCCCCATGGATCCCACTGCATCCCGCAAGGATGCTTCGGCTACCATCTCCTTAGGCAACCTGGAAGAAACATCAAGTTTAGCATTGTTGTTATAACTTCGTCCACCTTCCTCTATAGGACAGTTAAAATCCCCAGCCATCACTACCGCCCTGGTGGTTGAGAGCTGGGCCCGCAGGGTCTGGAAAAGCTCCAAACACTCATTCTTACCTGAAGATGCATACACACAGATAAGCCTGATAGGCTCACCTGCCCAAGAGCCATTGTCACACGCCGGTCCCATAGTTAGGTGCCAGTGCTGTGACTTTCCCTTTAAGATCCGTGATTCTGCTTGCTTCTGCCCCAGAGACATTACTTTCACAGGTGATCCTGGCAACTGTGATCTGGACTTCCTCCCGAACCTCATTGGTCCTAGAGCACTATAATCACCTCCCATGGTTATGGACTCATTGCCTGTTCTTCGTGTTACTCTGGTTGCATTAGGATCTGGCTGTATACCTTTCCTTCCATGTGTCCGTTACTTGCTCGCTGGACTATACTTGCCGCCAAAGTTCCCTGTCATCCTGGCTTCTTAGTCGGCTCAGCTGTAACCCCTTACCGCTGTTCACCTGCAAGCTGCAAACTCCTCACCGTTGTTCACCTGCAAGCTGCAAACTCCTCACCGTTGTTCACCTGCAAGCTGCAAACTCCTTACCGCTGTTCACCTGCAAGCTGCAAACTCCTTACCGTTGTTCACCTGCAAGCTGGATCTCCTCTCCGCTATTCATCTGCATGCTGAACGAGTATCATGAGTTGTTGCTATACCTGTGCCTTATCTATTGCTTCAACTTTACGTCTGGCTGGCTAAGACCGCTACATCTCACTGTTAGAGCTACTATCAAGTTACCTGTCATCTGTAGTTCCATGTCTGGCACGGCTTATCTTCACTCTGCTGTTACCTGTTTACTGGACTGTTATTGTGAACTACTTGTTGTGCTGGTGGCTAGTACTTGGGCTCAAGTTGCTAGTCTCAGTTCAGTTGCTCCATATTACAGCAAACTTACCATTGCAGATACAACGAATCCTGCTACCTGTAGTTCCACGCATGGTTCAGATACTACTCACGTCTCTGCTACTTCTAGGCAACATTCTATTGCATGTGTCAGTGTTTATCCAAGCCCTTGGGTGATGTTTAACGCTTACTGTTCTGCTTAATAAGAATCACCGAGATTCCAGTACCACCTGCTATGTTGAGTCATCTCTACTCTCGGATCAGCCTAAGTTCTATATACTACTCTGTTTGAACTGTAAGCTGTACCAGTGATTCACATTCATCTGCTGTGTGGTTCTCTATTGGATCCTAGTGTTCTTGTTTATCATCACTGCGTTGAACTGTATATCATCTCATTGCATGCTGTTGCCAAGGGTTACCGACTATGAAGTAGCATATGTGATTTGTGTCTGCATTCTGACGAATTGCCGTATATTCATCTCTGCCAATATATATATTTCCTTCCATTCCTGTTGTACCAACATTCAATACACTACGTTGCAGCACTACTACTTTCTCCTGTGTTATTATTGATGCCTGTAAGCTGTGAACTTATCCTAAGAATATCATTGTGTTCTACCTCCACCATCCTCTGTAATTGATGAGCCCATGCAAATTGGAAGATCCCGGCTGACCCCTGAAGAACGTGACCACAGACGCCGAGATAAGTTATATATCTATTGTGGTGACTCAGGTCACTTCTTAAATTCTTGTCACAAGAGGCCCGGGAAATGCCAAACCCTGATCTGTTCTGGGGAGGTCAGATTGGGGCTTGAAGAAACCTCCTCTTCTGCTGCTTGTACCATTCCTGTTTCTCTACTATTTGATTCTAAGAGACACTCTACCCAAGCTTTAATGGATTCTGGTGCTGCTGGGAACTTTATTTCGCAAGGTCTAGTTACTCAATGGTCCATTCCCTTTGTTCCTTTAGAAACTCCTGTCGTCATTACAGCTATTGATGGATCTCAGCTTTCAAAAAGGGTAATTCGTGCCCGGACCAAGCCTCTTCTCCTTGGTGTAGGAGCATTACATTCTGAAAGTATCTCCTTCCTAATATTACCTTGTACCACATCCTGGGCCTTCCATGGCTCCAACTCCACTAGCCACAACTAGACTGGAATATGTCTGAGATCCTAGTCTGGGGTTCTCGGTGCCATTCACAATGTTTACCCAAAGTGAGACCACTCCATTCCTCCAAGGTCATTTCATCGTCAGATTCCTCTATGTTACCTCCTCAATATCAATCATTTGCTGACGTCTTTGATAAAGTTCGTGCAGAGACCCTGCCACCTCATCGTCCATGAGATTGCCCCATAGAATTAATACCAGACAAAATTCCACCTAGAGGTCAAGTTTATCCTCTCTCTCAACCTGAAACTGAAGCTATGTCCATTTATGTCAATGAGATTCTCCAAAGAGGCTTTATCAGACCTTCTGTCTCACCGTCTGGGGCTGGCTTCTTTTTTGTAAAAAAGAAAGACGGCTCGCTTCGTCCCTGCATTGATTATCGCGGCCTTAATCTGGTGACCATCAAAAATCGCTATCCTATTCCTCTGATTATTGAGTTATTCGCCGAATTAAAGGAGCTAAGATCTTCACAAAGCTGGATCTCAGAGGCGCTTATAACTTAATTTGTATTCGGTCCGGAGATGAGTGGAAAACCGATTTCAATACCCGTGATGGCCACTACAAATATTTGGTGGTGCCATTTGGACTTTGTAATGCCCCAGCCGTTCTTCAAAGTTTTATTAATGAGATATTTCGGGATCTTCTCTACTCCTACGTTGTTGTGTATCAAGAAGATATGTACTCAACTCCTCTCTTTCCCCTGTTCCACAACTTCGCTGCCTCGGTGTCATCCTCGACTCCTCTCTCTCCTTTGCCCCTCACATTCTCTCTCTTGCTAAATCTTGCCGCTTCCAGCTGCGCAACATCGCACGCATTCGGCCCTTCCTCTCCCAAGATGCCACTAAAGCTCTTGTCCACTCTCTTATTATCTCCCGCTTAGACTACTGCAACCTCCTCCTTACTGGCCTCCCCCGCTCTCACCTTGCTCCCCCTCGCTCCGTACTCAATTCTGCCGCTCGGCTCATTTTCCTCTCTCGCCGCTCCTCTGTCTCCCCCCTCTACCAATCCCTTCACTGGCTCCCCTTCCCCTACAGAATTGTATTCAAGCTCCTTACACTTACCTTTAAGGCCCTCTCCAACTCCACTGCTCCCTACATCTCCATCCTCATCTCCATTCATGCTCCATCCCGCCCTCTGCATTCGGCCAATGACCGACGCCTCTCTTCCCCCTGGTCACCTCCTCCCATGCTCGCATCCAAGACTTCTCCCGTGCTGCCCCCCTCCACTGGAACCAGCTCCCCCGCTCCATCAGAACTTCACCCAACTTGTCCAGCTTCAAACGGGCCTTAAAAACCCACCTCTTCCTTATAGCCTTCCAGTCCCCCACTTAACTGCCCTCCCTCCAGTCTCCCACCTCCCTCCTCGTCGCTCTCCTCTCCCCCCTCTCCGCCCTTGCCTCCGCTCTCCCCCTTTCCTCCTCCTACCCTTGCGTCTCTGTCCGTCCTACCCTCCCCTTAGATTGTACGCTCCTTCGAGCAGGGCCTCCTCTCCTCCTGTTCTCCACCACCTTAACTCTGCTCTCCGGCTCCTTGTCTCTTCCGTGAGGCCCTTCTACCCCTCTCTCTACCCCCGGGGCCTCTCACCTTTCATCTAGCTGTACTTTGAGCTTCCGAGTTACTGTGCTTTTTGTTAACTGTTCCGTGCTGTCTCACCCTGTACCGTGTTTCTGTCTGTCCGTGTACGGCGCTACGGATACCTAGTGGCGCCCTATAAATAAATACTACTAATAATAATAATAATAATTCAAATTTTTTCTAAGACCCTGGATACTCATAGGGAGCATGTGGCCGAAGTACTAACTAGGCTTCGCAGGAATCATCTGTATTGCAAGTTGGAGAAATGTTCGTTTGAAGCAGCTTCTATGCCTTTTCTAGGTTTCATCATTTCCGGATCGGGTCTACAGATGGATCCAGAAAGGTTTAGTCCATTCTAGACTGGCCGCTGCCAGCTACACTCAAAGCCATTCAACGCTTTCTAGGCTTTGCAAATTACTACCAACAGTTCATCTTAAATTACTCCAGCATAGTAGCTCCCATTACAGCCCTTACCAAAAAAGGGGCTAACCCGAAGAAGTGGCCAGAGGAGGCCTTAGAGGCTTTCTCTTATCTCAAAAAGGCTTTTTCTTCAGCGCCCATTCTCCAACAACCAAATCTTTCACAACCATTCTTCCTGGAAGTGGATGCATCAGCAGTTGGTGTTGGAGCAGTCCTCTCCCAATGGTCATCTACCAACCGTGTGCTTTTTTCTCTCGAAAGTTTTTACCAGCAGAACAAAATAACACCATCGGTGACAAAGAACTACTAGCGATGAAGTTGGCATTATCCGAGTGGCGATACCTCTTTGAAGGGGCTCAACATGTAGTAACGATTTTCACTGACCATAAAAATTTGCTGTATCTACAAACGGCATAATGTCTCAATCCTCGGCAAGCTCGATGGTCTCTCTTTTTCTCTCGTTTTAATCTCCATGTCACTTTTAAACCTGGACATTTGAAAAAAAGAGCGGATGCTTTGTCTCGAGCCTTTGATACTTCAGCAGATTCAGATCCATCTATTAATCGCCCCATCTTGGATCCTAAGTGCTTGCTAGCTTCTACTGTGTCTCAATCTCCTCCTCCTGGTAAATCTTTCGTTCCTAAAACACTCCGGAAAAAATTATTACGTTGGTACCATGCTTCTAAATTTTCTGGCCATGCAGGTTTTCAGAAAAGCTACGAGTTAATATGCCGCTCCTATTGGTGGCCATCCACTTGTGGTGAGGTTAAGGACTTTGTTGCTGCCTGTGATGTTTGTGCACAGCACAAATCTTCTCGCCTGGCTCCTATGGGACCTCTGCTACCCCTTTCCATACCTTCCAAACCATGGACTCCCATAAGTATGGATTTCATGACCGATCTTCCTACCAGTAGAGGACATAATACAGTCTGGGTCGTGGTGGACCGCTTTTCAAAGATGGCTCATTTTGTACCACTTGTGGGCTTGCCTTTTTCCTCAATCCTGGCGCAACCATTCATTCAAGAAATTTTTCGACTGCATGGGTGCCCTCAAGAGATTGTTTCTGACAGAGGAGTGCAATTTACCTCCAAATTCTGGCGAGCTTTGTGTAAGGCACTAGGAGTCCAGCTCAACTTCTCATCCAGATATCATCCACAATCTAATGGGCAGACAGAGAGAGTAAATCAAGACCTTGAGACCTTTATTCGTATGTTCTCCTCTGCTTCACAAGATAACTGGATGGATCTCCTACCATGGGCAGAGTTTGCCCATAATAACTTGTTTCATGAATCTACGTCTTCTACTCCATATTTTATTGTATATGGGTTACACCCTAATTTGCCCAAGTTTTCAGCCCACCCATGTTCCTGCCGCCACAGAACTCCTTCGGAACTTTTCTTCTACCTGGGGCCAAGTTATATCCCAACTCAAGAAAACTTCTGCTCGCTATAAGAGAGCGGCAGACAAAAAACACAGGGCCGTACCGGCTCTTAAAGTGGGTGATAAAGTGTGGCTATCTACCCGGAACATTCGTCTTAAAGTTCCTTCAATGAAGTTCGCTCCTCGATTCATCGGTCCGTATAAAATTTTGAATCAATCCAGTATCCTTTTAAATTAAAGCTACCAGCTTCACTTCATATTTCAAACTCCTTCCACATTTCTCTGTTGAAACCAGTAATTATTAATCGTTTCTCATCTGCAACATCTTCTTCAACAGTACCAGAATTCTCTCCACAGGAGTACTTTGAGATCACTCAAATTCTGGATTCAAAGGTGGTTCGAGGAGTAATCAAATATTTAGTGGATTGGAAGGGGTTCGGGCCTGAAGAGCGGTCCTGGGTAAATGCCTCTGACATCAATGCTCCTGCACTATTACGCAAGTTTCATATCAAGTTTCCACGGAAAGTCATCGCTAATTGTCCAGTGGCCACTTTTAAAAGGGGGGTACTGTCACACGCCGGTCCCATAGTTTGGTGCCGGCGCTGTGACTTTCCCTTTAAAAACCGTGATTCTGCTTGCTTCTGCCCCAGAGACATTACTTTCACAGGTGTTCCTGGCTACTGTGATCTGGACCTCCTCCCGAACCTCATTGGTCCTAGAGCACTATATTAACCTCCCATGGTTATGGACTCATTGCCTGTTCTTCGTGTTACTCTGGTTGCCTTAGGATCCGGCTGTATACCTTTCCTTCCGTGTGTCCGTTACCTGCTCACTGGACTATACTTGCCGCCGAAGTTCCCTGTCATCCTGGCTTCTTGGTCGGCTCAGCTGTAACCCATTACCGCTGTTCACCTGCAAGCTGCAAACTCCTCACCGTTGTTCACCTGCAAGCTGCAAACTCCTCACCGTTGTTCACCTGCAAGCTGCAAACTCCTTACCGCTGTTCACCTATAGGAACTAGAGAAAGGCAAAGTACATTCCTGCAACATGTAAACATCACATTTCTGACTATCAAGAAAGGTGAACACAGACTGACGTCTAATCTTATCCTTCACACTCCTCACATTAATGGTAAAAAGAGAAAAATTAGCCATTAGTTGGGAGAAAAAAGAAAGTTAGCACAGTCAATACATTAGTTACCCTCCTTGTCCGGTGGGACTTGGTCCGGTCTGCCCGTGTCCCCATGGGGTGGGAGCAGACCTCTCTCTTCTAGCTGGTCGTAGAGACAGATGTTGGGCAGCTGCAGGAATTCCTCCCCTTCCTCCTCCTCGGAATCCTGAGCCAGCAACTCCTTCACCATCTCTTCCAGTTCCTCCTCCTGCGGGAGGAGGTCCTCTCCGAGTTCGACCGCTGGTTTCTTTGAAGAGTCAGAGCCGCCAGCTGGGCTGTCTAGCTCTTTCCTCTTTCTCTGTTACCTGTTATTCTGTTACCACTCCATCAGGAGACACTCGCAGGTTCTGGGGAATTGGTGAGCCTACATGGGTAGGGAGACTAATACCCAGGGTCCCACCATGCTAATGGAGAGTTGGCCGAGCGGTTGGGATCAGCAAGATACACCGACCTACTTTACGGATCAGAAACCCTGGCCCACTTGTATTGTCAGCTGTGGATTTTATTACCAGGAGTTTGGGCCTACTAGGAATCTGTACTTGGAGGTAACCTGCTGGGGACTTTGTTGGGGAGTTTTTACTTGCACTGGTGATTTTCTGACACTTGATATATTTGGTGGGGGAACAAGTTTCTCCTTGGGGAGCACTGTTGTATTTTACTAAGTGTGTGCACTTTGTTTAATAAAAGGGATTTTTATTTCTTTCCTGTCTCCTTACCTGTGTGACCTGTGAACCTAGAGGACCGGGTATCTAGTGAGCTTTGGTTTCAATCCCGGTGTCCTCACAGCATGACATAGGACTGATTGTAGCACTCACCTTTGCTTCTCCAGACAAGCATTTTTCCAGATGCTCCAAACAATCTGAAAATGGATTCATCAGAGAAAATGACTTTACCCCAGTCCTCAGCAATCCAGTCCCTGTACCTTTTGCAGAATATCATTCTGTCCCTGATGTTTTTCCTGGAGAGAAGTGGCTTCTTTGCTGGCCTTCTTGAGTCTTTGCCTTACTGTACGTGCAGATGCACTCACACCTGCCTGCTGCCATTCCTGAGCAAGTTCTGCACTGGTGGTGCCCTGATCCCACAGCTGAATCAACTTTAGAAGACAGTCCTGGCATTGCTGGACGTTCTTGGGTGCCCTGAAGCCTTCTTCATAACTATTGAACCTCTCTCCTTGAAGTTCTTAATGATCTGATAAATGGTTGATTTAGGTGCAATCTTACTAGCAGCAATATCCTTGCCTGTGAAGCCCTTTTTGTGCAAAGCAATGATGACTGCACGTGTTTCCTTGCAGATAACCATGGTTTTAAGCACCACCCTCCTTTTAAAGCTTCCAAGCTGTTATTCTAACTTAATCAGCATGACAGAGTGATCTCCAGCCTTGTCTTTGTCAACACTCTCACCTGTGTTAACGAGAGAATCACTGACCTGATGTCATCTGGTCTTTTTGTGGTAGGGCTGAAATGCAGTGGAAATGTTGTTTTGGGGATAAAGTTCATTGTCACAGCAAAGAGGGACTAAATTGCAATTCATCTGATCACTCTTCATGACACTCTGGTGTATATGCAAATTTTCATTATAAAAAGTGAGGTAGCAGACTTTGTGAAAAATAATATTTGTGTCATTCTCAAAACTTTTGCCCATGGCCATATTATAAAGATAGTCTTGATGTATTTGTGATTTATTTAATACATAAGAATGTGAACTGAGCAGTATTGTACAGAAAAATGGAAAACCTTAAATTAATGAAGCATCTTTCGATTTTTTTTTAATCCACGTGCATTTCCAGTCGCACCCATGATTCTGCAATATACTGACTTAAAATCTAATAATTACTTCTGTAAAATAAATAAATCGTAAGGCATGCTAAATAAGGATAGATAATGAAAACTACACAGAGCAAGAGAAATTATAGCATAAAGACCATCAATATTACAAAACCATGTTGGGACAAATCTTTAGTGAAGACTGTGGGAGATATCTATCTATCTCTGCACAGTGCCTGTAGAATATTGTAAGTGATTAGCGACTGTGCTGGCTGTGAAGATGCTGCTGAATTAACAGCTGGTCAGACAACTTGCATAAGGACTGTGACAAAGTGAGTGGGGCTGCATTAGGATTCAGTTAATCTGTGAGGGACACCTGCAGTCTGACTTGTAAAAGAGAACAAAAGAGTGCTCAAAAATGATCTTATGATCATAAAAAAAATCATCAATTTTTAATTGCAGAAATGAAAATGGCTTATTAAATACAATTTATTGAAACACAGATTAATAAAAAATAAAAATATAATATATGTATATACACACAGCTGTCATATAAGTTTGTGTTAACTACAAATTATTGAAAGGAAGGAAAAACAGACAGATAACATTTTAGACGTCATTCTCATTTTTAATAAAGAAAATACACAAACGAGAGACAAATCTGTTTAAATCTCTGAAGGCCATTTTTTTATGGTGTTTTGCAAATCGCCCACACATTGCCAAAGTACTTCTGCCGCAAACTGCACGATACACTATTCTTTGCAGGATGCAGGATGAAAACTCAAACCACAGATCATGTGTGGCAATTTGATAGCCACTAAATTTCCTGCGGTTTCGGTCACACCGCAAGGTAAATCCATACTTGCCAACTCTCCCGGAATGTCCGGGAGACTCCCGCACTCCCGGGCGAGTGTGGCAATCTCCCGAATTCTGCCCACTTCACTAGGAAGTGCCCCACTTCCTAGTGAAGTGGGCAGAATTAGATCCCAAACGCCGCAATTCCCGGTGAATCGCGGCGTTTGGCGCGATTTTGGCTGCCCCGCCCCCCTCACGCCCTCCTCCACTGGCTGGCTCCCGGAAGGGAGCTGAAGTAAGTCGGCAAGTATGGGTAAATCAACTAGAAAGCTTTCAGTTTTATCAAATACAGTAGCTTCCAGTCTAGTGCTACTTAGCTTCGGGACTGTCCTCTAGTGGGGGGCTTGAAAAAAGTAGTCTAGGCTCCTCCTGCTATACTTGACTGGTGGGTACCAAGGCCCAAATGTTACAATATCTAGCGCATGTTCTTGTGGAACTTCAAGTGCCAGCGCATGCTTGCACTTGCAGTGCCACAAGTGCGTGCACTACAAGTGTAGCCCCCCTTACAAAATACAGAGAAGAGCTTCTTATATAAAATAATAGTAGTGACCTATACACAGATGAGCCACAACACTTAAAAATAATATTGTGTAGGTCCCCCTTGTGCCAACAAAACAGCTCTGACCCATTGAGGCATTGACTTCACAAGACCTCTGAAGGTGTCCTGTGGTATCTGGCACCAAGACATTAGCAGCAGATCCTTATAATTCTGTAAGTTGCGACGTGGGGCCTCCATGGTTTGGACCTGTTTTTCCAGTACATCCCACAGATGCTTGATCAGATTGACATCTGGGGAATTTGGAGGCAAAGTCAACACCTTGAACTCTTTGTCATTTTCCTCGAACCATTCCTGAACAATTTTTGCATTGTGGCAGGACCCCTTAACCTGCCAACAAAGAGGCTACTGCCATCAGGGAATACCGTGGCCATGAAGGGGTTACTTGGTCTGCAACAATGTTTAGTTAGGTGATATGTTTTGCATCCACTTAAATGCCATTGCTCAGAGCATCCCACTGACTCCGCGGCTTGCCTTCTCCCCATAGTTCATCTTGGTGCCATCTTCCCCAGGTAAACGATGCACACGCACCTGTCCATCTACATTATGTAAAAGAAAATGTGATTCATCAGACCAAACCACCTTCCATTGTTCCATCATCCAGTTCTGGTGCTCAAATGCTTATTGTAGGTGCTTTCAATGGTGGACAGGGGTCAGTATGACCGGTCTGCATCTATGCAGCAATCTTTGATGCACTCTGTGTTCTAACACCTTTCTGTCAAAGCCAGCACTAACTTTTTTAGCAATTTGTGCTACAGTAGCTTTTCTGTGGTATTAGATCAGACAGGCTGGCCTTTGTTCCCCACGCGCATCAGTGAGCCTTGGGTGCCCATGACCCTGAAGCTGGTTCACCTGTTGGACCACTTTTGGTAGGTACTAACCATTGCATACTGGGAACAATCCACCAGACCTGTCGTTTTGTAGTTGCTCTGATCCAGTCGTCTAGCCCTCACAATTTGGCCCTTGTCAAAGTCACTCAGATCCTTACACTTGTCCATTTTTCCTGCTTCCAGTACACTCAATTCAAGAACTCACTGCTCGCTTGCTGCCTAATTTCTGACCAATTGATACGTGCCATTATAGCAAGATAATCAATGTTATTCAATTTACTTGTCAGTGATTTTAATGTTGTAGCTTATGTGTGCGTATATAAATAAATTTTATATATATATATATATATATATATATATATATATATATATATATATATAGTGGCAATGGGAGTGGTTTTCCACAGGCCTCTCAGAGTGGAATTAGCTATGAAGCTAACAGTCTGCAGGTAAAAGGCTGCAAATCAAGCCATACAGGAGTATAGCACTATTCTTATGTTAAATTATGTACAGGTACTTTATGTGATAAAGTAAATGTAAAATGTGATTTGCTTACATGCTTTAACGTGTTTGTATCCACAGCTAGCAGCAGAGCTGATAGGGGTGGCTGTACTGAATAGGCGTTACAGAGCACCTGAGGAGACATCCTTTAAAGACAAGGTGGGAGTGTCGCCTGTCAGTCATCCAAGCCTGTGGGAGGAGACCTGTGTATTTAATCCTGAGTTGTGCTCTTGCTAGTTGGCCATTCAGTAGAGAGCTGTACTGTGTCTAGTAAGCAGTAGGGTCACCAGGAGGTGCAAGAAAAAGGGGTTGCTTGCTGGTGTCATCCTGACAGAAGAAGTGCCATTTACTGTGATGCAAACAATAAATATATTTGATTTAAAACAAGAAGTTTTGTGTTGCTGATACCTGCTGGGTGTTCTTGCAACAGAACGTGACAAAAGTGCCATGAGAAGGGTGCGTTTTGTTTTATATATATATATATATATATATATATATATATATATATATATATATGAAGAATTTTTGCTGATAGCACTCCAAACAGAAACCTTCAGAATCAAACAGCAGCTGCACCAACCCAAGCACCTCAATTAGCAAAGGAGCAATCTAGACATGGAAAAATAACAAGAGCCGCAGAGCACTCCTAGTGTAATATTGCAAACACCATATAGTACACAATATTTGATATAAAAACTGTGTCTAATTAAAGATCATAACACCTTCCTTTTAACCTGGTTTGGTTCAATTTCATACCAGGATCACCACAAATGGTTAACAGTATTTAAAACATATTGCTTATCCAAACATCAATGGTGGTCCTCAAATTGTCCTTCCTGGAACAGCGATTTGTGTGCGGGCCGAAGAAATGTCACCAGGGGTCCACAGGACACATAATGAACAAACCAATAGAACCACAGCATGCTGGAAACTATCCTACACGTTTTGTTTAGATAAGGTTGTCGGGAGTGACATAGTTATCTAAATATTATAATTTGTGTGTCTCCTAATGGTAAGTATTCATGCGTCTTCGCTAAAAGGTATAATTAATATTGCCACCTTCAGTAAATAAATATTTAATATTACTGCATGATTATTTTAATCATTATAGTACCCATATTTTTTAATATAGGTTCTGCCACTAATAAATACTTGTAATTGTTTGTTTTTGGTCTGATTTAAGCCAATGATGGATAAGAGACTGCTCCATCCACAATAAATTCCTCTCTTATTCCTTAGTCTCATTGCGATTACTAAAACCTGTCTCACTCCCTCTGACATTGCTCTCCTATGGGAGTATCTTTCACCTACTTTTCTGGTCTAGGAGACTGCACATACCATGTCTCATCTATCTAGAATCTCTCTTTGAAATCCGCACCATACAGTCTTTTCTCCATGCAACCTCCGCATTACTGTTCTCTATCACCATGTTTCCAAATTCTTCAACAACTTTCCTGACTGGCTTTCTCACTACTTTTCCACTGACCTACCAACTCATTCTAGTGGTTTTCAACAACCCCATTGACAACCCTACTGACATTGTAGGCTCTAAACACCTGATGCTTACTTCCTCCTGTATCTCCAGCTTCTCCAACTCTACCTTCCTGCACTCTAATCACAACTTCTTTTGCTTCTACCTCATATTGCCTCCTGGTCCCCCACCACATCCAGGCAAACACATTGGCCTTAACCTGATTATTTTCTCAGCTTACAATGTCTACCCTGTCCTGCCCGAATGCTGCATTCTCTTTCTGAAACACCACTGCCCTAGACAAGGAAGTTCCAGCCATCACACATCATCTCTGGAGATCCAAACCCCAACCCTGGAACTCCAAATAGACCCTCCAACTGCAAAAAAATGCTTCCTGTACCACCAAGCACCAATGGATATAATAACACTAACTTTCTCCACTTCAAAGTTATCCTGTCTTCTTATTATATCACCCTATCTGTCACCAAGCAAATCTTACTTTACATCCTAATATCCAGCTAGTCAACAATCCCTGATGCCTTTATAATACCATCCACTATCACCCTCCTCTTCCCTAACTGCTTGTGCCTTTGATATCTACTTGACAAACGAGTTCAACATCATCAATCAAGTAATTTCTTGCCAGATCAATCAGCCCACACCCACCTTCTCCACTCACCAACACATCCTCCATTCTTTCTCTCCTGTTACTGATGACGAGGTCTCCACACTCCTCTCTTCCTCTTGCCGCTCAACCTGTCCCCTCGATACTCTTCCCTCCCAACTTCTCGAGTTCTCAGCCCTCTACTTTCTTCATTTATATCTCTTCTCTCTGTAAACTAATATGCTCCTTCAGCTTACACTTCCACTTTACAGTATGCAGATGACACACATATCTATGCTTCTATGACCTCTGTCCTCTTTTATCCTGTGTGTTCAACAGCCACTCTCCCATTTCCACCTGTATATCCCAACACTTCCTAAAGCTCAACATGTCCAATGGATGAGATAAAAAAAAAATCTTGTGTTATTGGCGCACAACAGGAAAAAAAACTCCTAGAGGGGGAACCATAGTGGAAAAACACCCTTTCCCCGATGGTGTGAAGAGCAGGAGAGAAGTAACAAGGAGAGAAGAATGGAGAAGAAAAAAAAAAAGAAAAGGCACAAAGGAATAAAAAGCAAGTAAAGCAAAGGAGTAAAGCAATTCCCGTTCCCGCAAAGTCCATAACTGCCCGCAAAGTCCATAATGCCCATACCCCCCTTCCCTTAATAGTTCATAATTTGTTGTTCTTTAGTCTTCATATGTAGTTCTTGAGTAAGCCAGTTCACCGTGTTGTTTAGCCAGTCCTTTATAGTTGTACTATGTACGTGTGCTCGCTCACTTGTCGCACGCATGCACACACCGCTACTCCCCCATCACAGTTAAAAAAAGAAAAAAACACGGAGTGCCCATTCCCGGCCACTATTTACCCTAGTGCTGCCAGCCTACTGCTCGTTGCCTGAAAATCGGGGAAAAATGTGCGTGGGGTTACCCTGATTTTCACTCAACCAGCACTAGGCAAACCAACCTGGGGTGGGTGGCACTATAGCAGGGAGACACGTGGCAGGGATCCCCCTGCCATAATGAAAACCAACCCTAGAATGTTCAGCGCTGGGCTGGATTCCCTAGGAAGTGGGGTCCGCCGAAAAAATGAGCAGGCCCCCATCTAGGAATACCCAGCCCAGTGCTCAAAGCACTAGGACTCTTCCTACACTTCTGGGCATTGGGTGTAGGGCAATAACAGCGAATTAGTAGTTAAAAAAACAAAGGACGCCATTTTGAAAATAAATAAACCCAGTTTATTACTAGGGTTAATAGTGGCCGTGCGGGGGCCCCGTACTTTTTTTTTTTCTAGCTTTTATCTGTTTTTAAACTTTTCACAGCCGCGGGGACCTGCGGCTCTATAGACAGGGTCAGTGTAACAGTGATGTGTTTACTAAACACGCTGCTAGGATGCAACATGTTGTATCTGGCGGTTTTTAAAGCAAACTCAGGATAGTTTGCTTAATCGCAGGTTCATACATTTGAGACGTGGCAAACAGTTGGGACTTTGATATCTATCGATTTTGTAAATAGCGATTTTGACAGAAACACATCTCTGGCGATTTTACATCAAACTTTAATAGATCTGCGAGATGAAACACCTGCGAGAAAATCGCTGGATTTGCAAAATCGCACCTTAATACATTACCCCATAGTGTTTTATATGTTTTTCTTTATTTTATGTGCAACTGAATTAAATGTTTGTTTTACTAAGAACCAATCCTTTAATTGATTTTACGTAGAAGGTACTTTGCTAATCATCCCTTGAATTACCCTGCATATTTACTCTCCACCGCGCTTTCTTTTTGTGCATTTGAGCTGTTTGTGGTGGCTGATCCAAAAGATGCGACACCTTGAACTGAATTAAAGAGATCTGTGAGCTTCTATGTAAAGCTGGGTACACACTACACTGTTTTCGTCCAATAATCGGCTGAAACAACCGACATACGACCGCTCGTTCAAAAGTCTGGTCAGTGTGTACAGTTACACGATGGTCGAAAGTCTGCCCAAATGGACGATTGTCGCCTCATTTGGTTGTACGTACCGTTTAATATTTTCGTTCTAATCTCGTTTCCGCTGTGTAGTGTGTATAAACTTCCGACAGATCCACGACAATCCTCCGATACTTCCTCGACCTGGGGGGCGTGTGTATGTAAATTTTTATGTCAATCACAGTCCCACGTGGTGTGTAATCCGCACATCACTGTGTTTTGTATAGATGTGTATTGCACCTGTTTGGACGTATTTTTCTGCATTTTTCCCAATGTCCACAAATAAGAATTCATAGTTCGCATCCACGATGGCCATTAAAATAATGCTGAAAAACCCTTTGTAGTTGTAGTAGAAAGATCCACTGTTTGATGGTGGCATGATTTGGACATGTTTGCCATCAATAGCACCACCGCAATTTGGGAAATTCCATAGTCTCTCAAAGTCTTCCGCTATCACTTTCCAGTCTGCTTCAGTCGATGGGAACTGAAACATAAAGATGTGTACATAGTTTACATTTGAACATGCAATCAATTGCATCCCCTCATTCGTTTGCTCTTTTTCAGCCTGCACTACTGTCTGATGGGCTCCTGCTGGAAGTTGAAGACCTGGATGCTACAACAATTAATCCCACTCCACGTGAAAGCCAGCTAACTGCAGACAGGCAAGATGCGACCCAAGGTGATACACCAGCAAAATTAAATCAGAAGCGAAAGAGACGCAGAATACATGAAATAGCAGAAAGTGATGCACTGGCAGAAAGGATGCTTGATTGCGCTAACAGTCTGCTAACACCAAGAAAGGAACAGGACACATTTGAGCTACTCGCATCAACATTAGCTAGCAAAATGAGAAGTAGTAGCAAGCGCATACAAACTGAAATGGAGCGGCTGCTGTGAGACGTCATGTGTAGGGCTTCCACTGAAGATTTGTGGCCGGACACATGTCTTTCCTCAACTAACCATAGACACCAACAAGCATACACATTTCAGACCATGGGTGGACAAAGCGGCATGTCTCAACCTTGTATGACATCAACGCCATTACCATCAGTAAGGATGCCACATTACGTTGGGGACACACCTGGTATGGACACAAGCGAAATTTTGCACTACCAACATTTATAAACTGTTGCGCTGGTCCTAACAATTTATGATTTGCACATTCCAAGTTAAATGTATTTTTACAACGTTAAATATGTTAATATGTAAAACAATATTTTTACAATAAATACTGTTGCTTTTCACAAACCTTCATATACTGGTCACTGAGAACTTCAATGATAGCATCACAGGTGTCAGGTATTATCCCCTTTATGCTAATGTCTTCGGTATCTCGTACATTTCCCCGCAAATGTCGCTGCAGTGTGTACGAAATTAAAATCATTGCTCACGACAACATGGCTGTAAAAAGTCGCTAAAAGGGACGTCCGCTCTTCCCTTTCTCGTTCTAAACAAGGCTAGTGTGTATGCAGTCCATGGACCGAGCGATCGGACCATCGATCACATGTACAATCGCTCGGCATAAAAAGTTGGTCGACATTTCTGTAGTGTGTACCCAGCTTAAGAATGCAGCTAAACTTTTTACAGTAGAGTTCAGAGAATCTTTCAGAAGCAGAGGCAGTTTTCCAATGAATTGATGATAAAGTTTCTTCCTCTATTGTCTGAGTGTTAAGAGATTCTATTGCTTTTTGGGTCTATCATCTCCGGGGTAAATGAATAAGGAGATTCAGAAAAGCCCTAAAGGAAATACTTTGAGGGGGAACCTATTTGATGGGATTTTTCTTGGCAGTATCCTAAACCAAATTGAAATCCCCTCAAATAACCAGGTGGCCACTTGCATGGGCATCTATTTTTTTAAGTAGACAAAATACAAAAGGTTAGTTGGCCTGTGTTTCAGGCATAACAGGAGATCAAGGACATTTTAACGAATATAGAAAGCCCACTACAATGACAAAACTCCCCTCTGGATCAGATTATGTGTTTTCATCTGCCATGTATTCTGCTGGTTACCGTGCATCAAGCAGTTCCTGGCTCTGCATTCTGCATTCAGCAGTCACCTGATCCTGATACCCAGCAGTGCTACTTATTTTCTCCTGGTTCCAGGATTTGCAATTTACAGTCTGCTGGTTCCTAATATCTGGCTTTGCATCTGCACACTTTTCATAGCTCTACCCAGTATCCTCAGGCATGGTCTGGGATAATTATCATTGCTCACTCTGCAGGGCGTTCACAGTAAAGATTGTGTAGATTTCTGCATTGCTACAAAGACTGTTTATATGCCTACATTTTTTAACAAAGATTATGTTATATTAATGCATTGTATTTTGGCTCTGACACATCCCTGCACTACCTCAGAGTCTGTTTTTTTCACCTGAATTTTCTTGATTACTGCAATACCCATTAATGCACTGACTGAACTGCAATAAACTCCATTATGTTTTACTACAACATCACCTCATATTTCTGTGAATTCCTAACATTATCTATGGCCGAAAACTTAAGTAATGGAGAATCAGCCTGCTGCTATCAGCCCTGTACAGGTGCTATCAAATAAAATTGTGGCATTGCAACAAGCAGTACAGACTCTAGCTGCCAAGCAGTCAGCTCAGGAGGAACATGATAACGGCTGCACATTTTGATCCTAGAATTCACCTTCCAGATCATTTCAGTTATAATTGTATTTCCGTTTGTGAACAGTGTCCTCTGGTACTGAATTGCAACAAGTGGGTCATACATTTATCAAGCTGCAGGTTTGAAAAAGTGAAGATGTTGCCTTTAGCAACCAACCAGATTCTAGCTGTCATTTTGTAGAATGTACTAAATAAATTATAGCTAGAATCTGATTGGTTGCTATAGGCAACATCTCTACTTGTTTAAACCCGCTGCTTGATAAATTTACCTCTTGGGCTTTTTCATTAAAACCTCACGATCCTGCATTTCAGACAATGGAGGCATTCTTTTCTGCATTTTCCCTCCTGTATGATGACCCATAAAAGATATCCTCTGCTGAATCTTGTAATCTTGAATAATTGCATGCCATAAGAAAAGCCACTCATCCCATAAATTATATTTTTCAGAAATTTATAGGTGGGCCGCAGACACCTCTTGGAATGGTCCTGCCGTTTGCAGTCAATTCAGTTCATTATTTGAAGTGATAAAGGATGCCATTCTGCAATACCTTTGATCCAATACATTAGATGCACTCATGAAACTGTCCTTTAAGATTGACAGCAAACACCGGAACAAGTACCTCCTACCTCTTTTCTTCATTCCACACTGAGGGATTCTTCTGAACCCATGTGTCACAATAAAGCTACTGGAAGAACTATCAACTGGTATTGATTGACAGAACTAAACAAGGAGGCGCGGAGTCTAACACACCCCCGGTATTCAACAGGGAACCCCACAAGGAGGTATGGGCTTGGCTGCATGAGGTGTGCAGGTCGTGGTTCTCCAGGTTAGTTACCAGTAAAATAGTGTGGAACAAGAATGGTCAAACGTTCTGGGTCAGAAGCCAAACAGGAGTGAAGTACACAAGGATAATGCAGAGAATGGTCAGAGGGATAATACGAGAAAGTAGTCCAGGGATCAAGCCAAAGGTCAGAGCCAAAACAATATGCAGGAACAGAAACTGAAGGCTGAAGCTGGTGAACCAATACTCTGGCACCATATACAGTCTGAAGGAGTTTTAAATAGAGGGAAGTTCTCCCTGATAGGCAGGGGTGATTAGGCGATCAGCTGCAGCTGAAACGCCGGCAAGCAGGAGATCATTGCCCATGCGCATGCAGCGTGGCCCCCGGAATCAGGAAGAGCGTCCCATTGCTAGGCAACAGAATGCCGCCAGCGAGAGGAGACAAGTGTCCGTCCCCGACACCTAGGAGAAGTGCGGGGACGGTGACTGACACCATGCATTTAGGGGTATCTTGTCTCACTCGGAAAGAGAATCACCACTGCAGGACACAAAGATTGTGCTTGTACTGTGGACTTAATGGGCATTACGCCACTTCTTTTCCGAACAAAAATAAGACATCAGGAATCCAGAATCTGGTTTGACTCTGCAGCAGGGCCGGACTGGCCATCTGGCACTTCTGGCAAATGCCAGAAGGGCCGATGGCCAGATGGGCCGGTTGCTAGCTGGCCGGCCCCATCGCTCAGCGCACAGACTGTCATGCCAGAATTCGGCATGACAGTCTGTGCGCTGAGCGGTGGGGTCGGCACTACACTTACTTCCTGGTGGCTGCGCGTCCCCTCCTCCTCCCCTCAGCTCCTATGAATGGTTCTGGAGATGTCACATGGGACGTGCACCATGTGATAGGTGCCATCCCATGTGTTAGGAGAGACTGTACACAGCGCCGCAGAGCGAACAAGGTAAGAGGGGGGGGTAGTTTGTGTGACAGGGGAGCTATATGTGTGACAGGGTATCTATTTATTTGTGTGACAGGGTATCTATTTATTTGTGTGACAAGGGATCTATTCATTTGTGTGACACTCTTAATATAATGTGGGAGGTAGGCTGTTAATCTAATAGGGAATTGCAGGTGGGGGCTAATTATTGGGTGCTATTCTATTTGTGGGGTGATGGTGGGGGCAATTTAAAAGTGGGGCCTATCAATTTCAGATGGGGTGATTGGATTTTTAATTTAATGCTGGGGTGCTTTGGAGAGAGGGAAATAGTTTTATTTATTAAATGGGAATACTATTTAATGTCAGGGCTCATTGGAGGGAAATATATGTATTTATCAAATGTGAATACTAGTATTTTAATGTTGTGGCTGCAGTGAGGCCTAATTTTAAAACATGGATGCTATATTGATTAAACATCAGGGCTAAATTTCATCTGCTCATTTTTTTCTCCAAATAGGGCATCCAACATTCCAGGATCCAGACAAGCAGCAACTGATCTAAAGACACCAGCAGCCACAAGTGGTGACCATGACAAGACAGGTAGGAGAGACCAGGACAGTCTGTCAACTGTTCTGAATTTGGTGAGTGACTGTCCCACTTAGTCAGGATTTGGTCTGACTACAAGGACAGTTGGGAGATATGTCCTGCTTCACACTATACTGCTTGTTAAGGCAGAACTGCGTGCACCTAACAGTAGTGCACACAGTATTGCCTTTGTATTTGTCAAAAATTTGTCTAATAGTCAAATTACATCATAGGAGCCCCCCTGATTTAAGTGCCCGGGCCCCCCGAGCCTTAATCCAGTTGGTCAGCAGGAGGATCTGTGCTCCGTCCCGGACAGGGCACAGCCTGCAGAGCAAGCCGAGGAGCTCTAAGTCTCACGAGATTTATTAATCTCATGAGACTAAGAGCTTCCCTGCTCACTCTACAGGAATCAGAAGCATAGATATGTACAGTGGGCTGGGGGTGTCAAAATGTATCTGGGGTTGTGGCGTAATGTGGATGGGGAGGGTCTGACAAATGTAATGTTTTATTATAATGTATGTATCAACGCACCATTTTGACCACGCCCCCAACATAATGTAGCTACGCCTTTGGCGGCACCGCCACTGCACTGCGGCACACATTTTTTTTCCTGCTAATCAACATAGGTGGGCCTGTGTGCTTTAAATGCCAGGGCTGATTTTTGGTCCCAGTCCGGCCCTGCTCTGCAGTTACTACTTATTCCTCTGGGTTGGGTACCTTTTAACGATGACTGCAACCCCGACAGTAATATGCCCGACTTGAACATTCCGAAGACGACATGCCCGACCGAAGTATAATTGCGACTAAAAAATAATGACGTTGTATACCAGCGACTATGCGAGATCCCGGTACTAATAAATGACGTCACTGTAAAACGCAACACTACTACTACTTCTGTTAAGGGGGTATAGAAGAAATCGCTGTCTGTCCATTGTAGAAGTGTTTGTAAAAAAACATTGTACAGCCGGTGCTTTCTTGTATACCCCTTAACAGCAGTAATAGTAGTGTCCCATTTTACAGTGACATCATTTACTAGTACCGGGATCTCAAAACACCTTGTTGAATTACCTATTCCATACTAAATGTCTGCTGATGTTTTCAGTAAAAGTTCTGCTGACACTTTGCCTCCCCACAGATCTTATGACTGTGCCATTAACCTGGTTTGGGGTGCATTGCCTAAAGATAGACTATATTCTTTATCTGCTACTGATGCTAATTCTGTTTGCGATTACATAAAAGGTGTTTGCGATTACATAAAAGAAAACCTTAAAGTTTTATTCACCCTTCAAAATCACCAGTTGGTGAAAAATTCTTATTTGTTTCCAAGAAAGACAGAAGTTTACACCCCTGTATTGACTTAATAAAAAAAACCTGTATACAATCAATATCCACTTCCATTAACTTCTGAACTTTTTTTGACCAGTTTAGGGGAGCTACCATTATTACTAAGATTCATCCTTGAGGGACCTACAATCTGATTAGAATAAAAGCTAGAAATGAATGGAAAACGGCCTTTAACACCTTTTCAGGACATTATCAGCCTAAATCATTTAGGCACGCAAAATGAACGTATTGTGAATAAATATATATATTTATATATATATATTGTAACAAAAGGAGGCATTTAGCTGGCAATATGCAGAGAAAGCAGGGAAGTAGAGTAAAACATTGGCACAGTTATGTACCTAGGTGGAGATTAAACCAGGTAAAAACATATGTGTAGTTTAAAATTGGTTTACTTTAGAGATGAGCGCACTCGGATTTCTGAAATCCGAGCCCATCCGAACGTTGCCGATCCGAGCCGGATCCGAGACAGATCCGGGTATTCCCGCCAATTGCAAAACTGAAACCGAGGCTCTGAGTCATAATCCCGCTGTCGGATCTCTCGATACTCGGATCCTATAAATTCCCCGCTAGTCGCCGCCATCTTCACTCGGGCATTGATCAGGGTAGAGGGAGGGTGTGTTAGGTGGTCCTCTGTACCTACTATATCTCGTGCTGTTCAGTTCTGTGCTGTGCTGTGCCTGTGTTCTATTCAGTCCAGTGGTGCTGTGTCCTGTGCTCTGTCCTTCTGAGTTCAGTGGTGCTGCTGGGTCCTGTGCTGTGTCCTGTTCAGTCCAGTGGTGCTGTGTCCTGTGCTCTGTCCTTCTGAGTTCAGTGGTGCTGCTGGGTCCTGTGCTGTGTCCTGTTTAGTCCAGTGGTGCTGTGTCCTGTGCTCTGTCCTTCTAAGGGCATTGTTATTTCCCCATTATTCCCAAATTATAAAAAATTACAAAAAAAGTAATTATAAAAAAAAATAAAATATCCCAAAACAATCCTGCAGTATAAGTCCATTGGTACTGCTATATTACAAAGTTCACTGATTCAGCAGTATAAGTCCAGTGGTACTGATATATTACAAAGTTCACTGATTCCGCAGTATAAGTCCATTGGTACTGCTATATTACAAAGTTCACTGATTCAGCAGTATAAGTCCAGTGGTACTGATATATTACAAAGTTCACTGATTCAGCAGTATAAGTCAAGTGGTACTGCTATTACAAAGTTCACTGATTCAGCAGTATAAGTCAAGTGGTACTGCTATTACAAAGTTCACTGATTCAGCAGTATAAGTCAAGTGGTACTGCTATATTACAAAGTTCACTGATTCAGGAGTATAAGTCCAGTGGTACTGATATATTACAAAGTTCACTGATTCTGCAGTATAAGTCCAGTGGTACTGATATATTACAAAGTTCACTGATTCTGCAGTATAAGTCTATTGGTACTGATATATTACAAAGTTCACTGATTCAGCAGTATAAGTCCAGTGGTACTGATATATTACAAAGTTCACTGATTCCGCAGTATAAGTCCAGTGGTACTGCTATATTACAAAGTTCACTGATTCAGCAGTATAAGTCCAGTGGTACTGATATATTACAAAGTTCACTGATTCTGCAGTATAAGTCCATTGGTACTGATATATTACAAAGTTCACTGATTCAGCAGTATAAGTCCAGTGGTACTGCTATTACAAAGTTCACTGATTCAGCAGTATAAGTCAAGTGGTACTGCTATATTACAAAGTTCACTGATTCAGCAGTATAAGTCAAGTGGTACTGCTATATTACAAAGTTCACTGATTCAGCAGTATAAGTCCAGTGGTACTGCTATATTACAAAGTTCACTGATTCAGCAGTATAAGTCCAGTGGTACTGCTATTACAAAGTTCACTGATTCAGCAGTATAAGTCCAGTGGTACTGCTATTACAAAGTTCACTGATTCAGCAGTATAAGTCCAGTGGTACTCTCCTGTGCGGCATATAATTTTTAAAGGCTTTGCCGAGTGTGTGTGGCTTAGGGGTACCCTCTCTTGTGCTACATATAATGGAAAACAAAAATTTGGAGGATAAAGTAGGGAAAGATCAAGACCCACTTCCTCCTAATGCTGAAGCTGCTGCCACTAGTCATGACATAGACGATGAAATGCCATCAACGTCGTCTGGCAAGCCCAATGCCCAATCTCCTAGTACAGGGCATGTAAAATCCAAAAAGCCCAAGTTCTCAAAAAGTAGCAAAAAGAGAAACTTAAAATCATCTGAGGAGAAACGTAAAGTTGGCAATAAGCTATTTACGACACGTAGTGGCAAGGAACGGCTTAGGCCCTGGCCCGTGTTCATGACTAGTGGTCCAGCTTCACCCAAGGATCTAAGCCCTCCTCCTCCCCCCCCTACAAAAAATTTAAGAGAGTTATGCTGTCAGCAACAACAACAAAACAGCAAAGAACTCTGCCTTCTAAACAGATGACATCACAAATCCCCAAGGCGAGTCCAAGGGTGTTGGTGGTTGTGAAGCCTGACCTTCCCATCACTGTACGGGAAGAGGTGACTCCATCCAGCATTTGCAGCACACCCTCTGCATATGTTGGAAGGATCACCCACAGTGTAGATCCAGATTTGGATAATCAAGGTGTTTATGTTGTACACCGGGAGGAGGCTATTGATGTAGCTGGCGCTGTGGAGGAATTTGATGATGAGGATGGTGATGTGGTTATTGTAAATGAGGCACCAGGGGGGGAAACAGCTGATGTCCATGGGATGAGAAAGCCCATCGTCATGCCTGGTCAGAAGACCAAAAAATGCACCTCTTCGGTCTGGAGTTATTTTTATCCAAATCCGGACAACCAATGTATGGCCATATGTAGCTTATGTAAAGCTCAAATAAGCAGGGGTAAGGATCTCGCCCACCTAGGGACATCCTCCCTTATACGTCACCTGAATAACCTTCATAGTTCAGTGGTTAGTTCAGGAACTGGGCCTAGGACCGTCATCAGTACAGGGACACCTAAATCCCTTGGTCCTGTTGGATACACACCACCAACACCCTCCTCGTCAACTTCCTCCACGATCTCCATCAGATTTAGAACTGCAGGCCATGTCACCAGCCAGACTGAGTCCTCTTCTATATGGGATTCATCCGAGGAATCCTGTAGCGGTATGCCTACTACTGCCACTGCTGCTGTTAGTCGGTCATCTTCCCAGAGGGGAAGTCGTAAGACCGCTACGTCTTTCACAAAACAATTTACCGTCCAACAGTCATTTGCCATGACCACAAAATACGATAGTAGTCACCCTATTGCAAAGCGTATAACTGCGGCTGTAACTGCTACGTTGGTGTTAGACGTGTGCCCGGTGTCCGCCATCAGTGGAGTGGGATTTAGAGGGTTGATGGAGGTATTGTGTCCCCGGTACCAAATCCAGTCGAGATTCCACTTCACTAGGCAGGCGATACCAAAGATGTACAGAGAAGTACGAACAAGTGTCCTCAGTGCTCTTAAAAATGCGGTTGTACCCACTGTCCACTTAACCACGGACATGTGGACAAGTGGTTCTGGGCAAACGAAGGACTATATGACTGTGACAGCCCACTGGGTAGATGCATCCCCTTCCGCAGCAACAGCAGCAGCTGCATCAGTAGCAGCATCTACACAACGTCTGCTCGTGCCAAGGCAGGCAACATTGTGTATTACAGGCTTTTATAAGAGGCACAACGCTGACAACCTATTAGAGAAAATGAGGGAAATTATTTTGCAGTGGCTTACCCCACTTAGACTGTCCTGGGGATTTGTGGTGCCAGACAACGCCAGTAACATTGTGCGGGCATTGCATATGGGCAATTTCCAGCACGTCCCATGTTTTGCCCACACCATTAATTTGGTGGTGCAGCATTACCTCAAGAGTGACAGGGGTGTGCAGGAGATGCTTGCGGTGGCCCACAAAATTGCTGGACACTTTCGGCATTCAGCCAGTGCCTACCGCAGGCTCGAGGCACATCAAAAAAGCATGAACCTGCCCTGCCATCACCTCAAACAAGAGGTTGTGATGCGCTGGAACTCCACCCTCTATATGCTGCAGAGGATGGAGGAGCAGCAAAAGGCCATTCAGGCCTACACCGCCACCTACGACATAGGCAAAGGAGTGGGGATGCGCCTGAGTCAAGCGCAGTGGAGACTGATTTCCGTGTTGTGCAAGGTTCTCCAGCCGTTTGAACTTGCCACACAAGAAGTCAGTTCCGACACTGCCAGCTTGAGTCAGGTGATTCCCCTGATCAGGCTGTTGCAGAAGCAGCTGGAGAAAGTGAGGGAGGAGCTGGTAAACCATTGCGATTCCACCAAGCATGTAGCTCTTGTGAATGAAGCCCTTTGTACGCTTTGCCAGGATCCGCGGGTGGTCACTATTTTAAAGGCAGAGGAATACATTCTGGCCACCGTTCTCGATCCTCGGTTTAAAGCGTATGTTTTGTCTCTGTTTCCGGCGGACACAAGTCTGCAGCGGTGCAAAGACCTGCTGGTCAGGAGATTGTCCTCTGAAGAGGACCGTGACATGCCAACAGCTCCACCCTCATTTTCTTCCACATCTGTGGCTGCGGAAAAAGCTCAGTTTTCCTAAAAGAGCCGCTGGCGGGGATGCTGATAACATCTGGGCCGGACTGTAGGACCTGCCAACAATTGCAGACATGTCTACTGTTGCTGCATTGGATGCTGTCACAATAGAATAAATGGTGGAGGATTATTTTGCTGACACCATCCAAATAGACATGTCAGACAGTCCATATTGTTACTGGCAGGAAAAAAAGGCAGTTTGGAAGCCCCTTTACAAACTGGCTCTATTTTACCTGAGTTGTCCCCCCTCCAGTGTGTACTCGGAAAGAGTTTTTAGTGCAGCCTGAACCTGGTCAGTGAGCAGCGAATGAGGTTGCTTCCTCAGAACGTTGAAAAAATGATGTTCATAAAAATGAATTATCAATTCCTCAATCAAGTACAGCACTGCCCTCCAGATAGTACAGAGGGACCTGTGGTTGTGGAGTCCAGCGGGGACGAATTGATAATGTGTGAGGAGGAGGAAGTACACACTGTAGGGGGAGAGGAATCAGAGGTTGAGGATAAGGACGACATCTTGCCTCAGTAGAGCCTGTTTAGTTTGTACAGGGAGAGATGAATAGCTTTTTTGGTGTGGGGGCTCAAACAAACCAATAATTTCAGCCACAGTTGTTTGGTAGGCCCTGTCACTGAAATGATTGGTTTGTTAAAGTGTGCATGTCCTATTTCAACAACATAAGGGTGTGTGGGAGGGCCCAAGGACAATTCCATCTTGCAACTCTTTTATTGCCATTATGTGACCATTCAACAGTCGTTTGCCATGAGCACAATGTAAAACAAAATTAAAACAAATTCAACAAATTGAACCAAAAGTAAAATGCCCTGTCATAATCAAAAACAAGAGGTATTGACGTGCTTGAACCACTGTAGTGTGTATAAGTTAGAAACACTACACTTGAAAGCTTGAGCCTTTAATAAAAAAAGTCACTCTTCATTGCACGAATATTTGCAACAGCGACAATTTTTAGGTTAACAAAGTCAACAAATAACACTTCGACCCTGTCTGTCTTTCACATACTTGATGGGATTTCAATGATGAATGCTCTGTACCATGGTCGTCTAAACCAAGAGTTATTGACGTGCTATAACTACTGTAGTTTTTATAAATTATAAACACTACACTTGAAAGTTGGAGGAGGTATTGTGGCCCCGGTACCAAATTGGGTACCGGGGCCACTCCACTATGCAGTCCAGATAGAGGCGTATCAGATATTAAACAACATTGACTGTTGCTGCCAAATCATAAATTAATGAAAATGACCTGTCATCGTCAAAAACAAAAGGTATTGACACGCTCGAACTACACCCTGTATATGCTGCAGAGGATGTAGGAGCAGGCAGCTGTGCAGTGGAATTCAGACCATTTGAAGGCGGAGGTATTGTGGCCATGGTACCAAATTGTTTACCGGGACCACTGCACTATGCAGTCCAGAAAGCTACCTCGGTGAAACGTTTTGGACTAAAAACAATATTGTGAGGTGTGAGGTGTTCAGAATAGACTGGGAATTAGTGGAAATGATTGTTATTGAATGTTATTGAGGTTAATAAAAGCGAAGGAGTGAAAGTAAACCAAAAAACTTGTTTTTAACACTTTTTATGTTTTTTTCAAAAAAAATCCGAATCCAAAACCTTAAATCCGAACTAAAACCTTTCGTCAAGTGTTTTGCGAAACAAATCCTAACCCAAAACCTCAAGGAAATCCGAATCCAAAACACAAAACACGAGAAACCAAAAGTGGCCAGTGCACATCCCTACATATATGTATGTATTGTAACAAAGGAAGGCATTTTTCTGACAAGAGGCAGAGAAAGTATACAAACAGGATAAAACATTGGCCCAGTTATGCACCTAGGTGGAGATTAAACCAGGTAAAAACATATGTGTAGTTTAAAGTTTGTTAACTTACATGATTTCCTCTCAGCAAACAGACAGGGTGTGTCTGTGCAAACAAGGCCACTGATGGGTGTTTTCTTTTAAAGAGAAGGTGGGTGTGTCACCTGTCCATCAAGCTAAGGCTGGGGGAGGAGTAAGATGTATAAAAGCTTGTTTGTGCCATTTGTTCAGGAAGATCAACGCTGGGGAAGCTGGCTGGTCTTGAGAGAGCAGAGCTATGTCTAGCTAGCGTTTAGGGTCTCCAAGAAATGCTGTGAAATATGTACGGTGTCAAAACATTTACCATTCTGACAATAAAACTACGTAAAAAGGAAGAAGTTGTTTGCGTGTGCTTCTGCAGTAGTAGTCTTTTGCCACCAGTGGTGTGCTCCTGGAAGCAAGTTTCCGCTACCCAACCCGCGCAGACGTCAACCAGGAGGAAGTACTGAGAACCCTCGTGAATATGGCCGCTGCGCAGCAAGAACAGCAAGCTCAGATACTACGAGTTGCCAAGGCACAGGTGGAAATCACAAGGCTCTTAAGAGAAGAGATAAGCCAGATGAGGCATGACAGAAATTAACCACTTGGTCCTGTTCTCCAGAAAATGTCGCCAGGTGATGACATAGAAACATATCTGGTGTCCTTTGAGAGACTTGCAAAAAGGGCAAAATGGCCTCCTAAAGACTGGGCTGAGAGGCTGGTGCCATATCTGACTGGTGAAGCTCAGCGAGCTTATATGGATCTAGATGAGGAACGGGCCTCTGACTATCTGTGCCTAAAGTCTGAGATATTGGCTCGCATTGGAGTTTCCGGGCCAGGCCGAGCCCAGCGCTATCACCAATGGCGCTATGATAAAGAAAAAACAGTCAGAGCGCAAGTGGCTGAACTTTCTAAAAAATTAAAGAAATGGCTGCAGCCTGAGGAGAATTCGCCTTCTCGGATTATTGAAGTTCTGGCGATAGATCACTGCATCCGGGGGCTGATCCGCGATTTACAAAGGTGGGTGCTGCAATCAGACCCACAAACTTATGAAGAGCTTGCCACCATGGTAGAAAGGTTTTGTGCGCTACAGCAAATGACTAAAGAACCTGCATTTCTGCCAAAGCCGCTGCCACGCCAAAAGCCAGGTTTGACAATCCTTGCTACAGGGCCCAATGGCAAAACTGCTACGGACAGAGGGCCAGGTGCAAAGCTGTCTAATCTGAAGTGTTTTGAATGTGGTGAGCCAAGGTACTTTAAGGCAGAGTGTCCTAAACTACCGAAACCCATGGACTGTTCCGTGGCACATGTTGGCCCTGCTTTTCCAAGCTGTTTTACCATGAGTCCCACATCAGGAAGTCCTTGTTAGGTCCGGGTGACTGTGCTAATCACCCAAAACCTTGTTCTGGCCTTGGTTGATTCGGGGAGTGAACTCTCATTGGTTTCCAGCTCTGCCTTACCCGAAACCATAACTTCTCGGTTGCCCAAAGTGAAGGTTCTTTGCGTACATGGCATGACAGAGGAGTATGAAAGAACAATACTACCAGTCACACTCAAAGACAAAACTGTTATGGTGGTAGCTGCCATAGCACCTAAACTCCCATATTCACTCATTTTGGGGAGAGAGTTCCCACTGTTTAATGATGTCCTCGGTGAGTGGATCCGGCCAGACATGCCGGCAATTGATGCAACGGTCGGAAGCCCGGTCTTAAAGGAACTGCCTAAGAATCCACAACATCTGGGCATCGATCTTTGGGAACCGCCAAACCGGAATGCCATCCTGGGAGTCACAGCAGGAGTTCCACAAAAGCATCCACCTGCGGGGAAACATGGACAGTCCAAACTAGCATTGGTCGGTGATGTCGCAAATGAGCCCACCCCGTCTGTCAGTGAGGATACGGACTGGTCCGCAATACCAATTTTGTTTCCTTTGCAGGACTTTGCTCAATATCAACTTAATGATGCCACTTTGGAACATGCCTTCAAATGTGTGACTGAGGTAAATGGGGTAGCAAAAGCCGCCCAGCCTGCAGAAGGTATACCATATTTTATTGTTAAAAATTATATCCTGTATAGAGTTGCTACTGTACAGGGGGATAGAGTAGAACAATTAATGGTTCCTCGGGTCCATGTAACCCTAGTGTTAAAAGCAGCACATACACATGTCTGTGGGGGACACCTAGGGGAGGATAAAACACGGGAACGAGTTCTGCTTAGGTTTTACTGGCCCGGTGTACACATGGCAGTGAAAAAGTATTGCCGGTCCTGTCCCATTTGTCAGAGAACCTGTCCCAAACCCATGTACAGGGCACCTCTCATTCCAATTCCAATAGTACAAGTTCCCTTTGAACGGATAGCTATGGACCTTGTGGGGCCACTGGAAAAATCCGCACGTGGGCACCAATATATACTAGTGGTGTTTGACTATGCAACGAGGTATCCAGAGGCAATTCCCCTACGAAACATAAAGTCCAGCACCATAGCTAAGGAACTTGTATTGATGTTTACACGCTTGGGAATACCCAAAGAAATTCACACAGATCAGGGTACTTCATTCATGTCTAAACTGATGAAGGATATGTGCCAGTTGCTAGGGGTTATGGCGCTTCACACCTCTGTATACCATCCACAAACAGATGGCTTGGTGGAACGCTTTAACCGCTCATTAAAGCACATGTTCTGGAAAGCAGTGGCTCAAGAAAAAAAAAGATTGGGACACTCTTATTCCCTATTTGATGTTTGCCATCCGTGAGGTACCTCAAGCTTCAACAGGGTTTAGTCCCTTTGAGTTATTGTTTGGGAGACAGCCCAGGGGTATCTTGGATATGTTAAAAGAAGGGTGGGAGCAGCAAGGTCCCAGGGAGCCAAATCTGGGCCAATTTGTGTCACAAATGTATGAGAGGCTAGGAAAGATAGGGCCCATTGTGCAGCAACATGTAAATGAGGCTCAGGAACTACAGGAAAAAAGTTATGATAAAAGTGCTGTTGTTCGATCTTTCAAGCCTGGGGACAAGGTCCTAGTCCTGGTTCCCACCCAGGAAAGCAAACTTTTCGCCCATTGGCAGGGTCCATATGAAGTTCTAGAGGCTATCGGTCCTACAGAGTCCGCCAGTTAGGTAGGAGAAGGGAGGAGCAAATATACCATGTTAGCCTCCTTAGACCTTGGCATGATGAGGAAACCTCTCCTCAGGTAGTGAGTACTGCCATTGAAAAGTCTGAAGTGCCCATAGAGCCAGCTTTGTCCATTCAGCAGAGACAACAGACTGAAGAAATGATTCGCCGGAACAGGGATGTCTTCTCTTCCATTCCTGGGCGCACTACCTTAATCGAACACGACATTGTCACTGCACCAGGAGTCATTGTAAAGCAGAAGCCTTATTGTATTCCAGAAGCCAGACGGGTGGACGTGAGGAAGGAGGTCGAGAAGATGCTCCAGTTAGATGTAATTGAAGAGTCCACTAGTGAATGGAATAGTCCCATTGTGCTTGTCCCAAAACCCAATGGGACAATTAGGTTCTGCAATGACTTTAGGCACCTAAACAGTATGTCGCAGTTTGATGCCTATCCGATGCCACGTGTGGATGAACTAGTATATCTCCAAGCTCCTCTCCATCCACACTCCCGCCCGGTCCCTGTGTTCGGCCAATAACCGTCGCCTCTCGTCCACTCTGATCACCTCATCCCACTCCAGAATTCAAGACTTCTCCCGAGCTGCCCCCCTGCATTGGAATGACCTCCCACGCTCCATCCGTTTGTCCCCTAACCTGTGCTCCTTCAAACGGGCACTCAAAACCCATCTCTTCCTTAAAGCCTACCAGCCTTCCACCTAACCCTCTCTCCATGCTCGATCTCATCTCCTGGTTCCTCCTCTGTAGAGGTGTGCGCTTGCTCCCCTCCTCTGACTCCCTTTGTGCCGGCTGTCTGTTTCCCCCCCCCTTTAGGATGTAAGCTCTTATGAGCAAGGCCCTTTTCCCTCCTATCTCTCTACCTTCTCTTCTGCTCCAACTCCATTATATTTGCTTTGCCTGGAGTCTCTGAAGTCTTGGTATTACTCGTTTATTGTTCTGTACTGTTATTCCCTGTACTGTCCGTTGTTTGTACTGTGTTCGGCGCTGCGGAAACCTTGTGGCGCCTTATAAATAAATAATAATAATAATAATAAGCAAACTCATTGCCCCTTTCCTAAGTCAGCAATTAGGGCTGAAGCACCGCTAGCTCTAGTGCATACTGATATGTGTGGTCCAATGGAGGTGAAATCGGTCAGTGGCTACAGATACTTCCTGACACTCATTGAAGTCGCCACTAGGATGACACATGTCTGCTTCATAAGAGTGAAGTCGTAGTGAAAATTGCGGAATACAATAACCTTGTAGAGACTCAAACAGGTCTGAAACTAAAAGCCTTTAGATCTGACAATGAAGGAGAATACGACAACAAGACTTTAGCTTAATTCTTAAGAAAATATGGCATACAGCACCAACTGACAATTGCTTACACGCCAGAACAAAATGGTATGAGCTAACAGAACAATTTTTGAGCGAGCACAGACTATGTTGAATGATCAGGTCTGGAGAAAAGTTTTTGGCCGGAAGCAGTGTCCACTACAGTCTACCCTAAATACTGAGCGCCCACTTTAGCTGTGAAAGGTAAAACGTCACTGGAGGCCTGGTCTGGTAAAAAGCCAAGTGTCAATCATCTCTGTGTATTCGTCTGTAAGGCTTATGCACATATTCCTAAAGAAAAGCAACGAAAGTTCGATTCCAAGTCAGTGGTGTGTATCATGCTCGGGTACTGTCAACAGAGTAAACGATACGGACTTTGGTATAAACAAACGACTTATTAAATCCAGCGATGTGGCGTTTCACAAAATCACGCCACCTAGTTGTAACAGATACTGGATTCTACTACTACTAATCTTGATTAGCGCAGGCTTACCTGAGGCGCGGAGTCTCACGATCTCCCCGGTGTTCACCAAGAACCGCCGCAAGGCAGGGTGGGCTTCGCTGCCAGGAGTCACAGGTCGCGGACCTCAGGTTCGCCCCAAGATGTAGTGCAGCGGAGTGTAGCAGAAGATGCGGAGTCAGACAAGCCGGTTCGGTGCACAGGAATGGAGTCAGGCAGAATCAGGAGGCAACTTGGAGTGAAACAAGCTGGGGTCGGTACACGGGTCACAAGAACAGAGGGATGGTCAGCAAGCCGGGTCGGTACACAGGGGTTGGAGAGCCAGGATAGTCTAACAGGCAGAGATCAGCACACAGGAAGACACAGGAGACTGGAAGACACAGCAATCCACGAAGCACAGGAGCCAAAAACAGGAAGTGAACTTGTTGCTCTGACAAGACTGCAGTGTGCAGGTGAGCTTAATATAGTCTGTGGATAGTAAAAGCCGCCTCCCAGCCACGAACATATGACCACCCAAACCAGGAAGTGCTGCTGTACACAGAGACAGGAAATCAGCAGCAAAAAGCAAGTAAGTTTGTGACAGTACCCCCTCCCTTAAGGGTGGACTCCGGACACCTAATAGGGTTTTAGGGGAATTTTTTTATGGAACAGTTTGAGTAGACGGGGAGCGTGCAGATCAGTGGCTTTTACCCAGGAGCGCTCCTCAGGGTCATAATCCTTCCAATCCACCAAGAACTGTATGGAACCTTGAACTTTGTGAGAATCCAGAATAGTCTTAATCTCATATTCAACTCGATCCTGGTCCACAATAGGAGGAGGAACTCTTGATGGAGAGGAGAATTTGCTGGTTACCATTGGTTTTAACAAGGAGACATGAAAGACATTTGGAATGCGTAGGGTAGGAGGCAGACTCAATCTGAAAGCTACTGGATTGATGACCTCAGAAATAGCGAACGGGCCAATGAACTTGGGAGCAAATTTCTTACTGGGAACCTATAAACGAATGTTTGGAGTGGATAGCCATACCCTGTCACCGATAGAAAAGCTTGGGCTTACTCTCCTCCTCTTATCATAAGATTTCTTGGAACGAATGGTTGCACTCTTTAAATTCCTCTTGGTTTGTTCCCAAATAGAAGAGAAGTTGCGAAACAATGAGTCCACTGCCGGAACTTCGGAAGGTGTAATTTGAGAGAAGGTGGGTAGTCTAGGATGGCAGCTATAAAGAACAAAAAAGGGGGAGTTAGAGATGGCCTCATGAAAATGATTGTTATGGGCGAACTCGGCCCAAGGGAGAAGATTCACCCAGTTATCTTGATTACTTGAGATAAATATCCTTAAGAATTTTTCTAATTCTTGGTTGGTTCTCTCCGTAGACCCATTGGACTGGGGATGATATGCGGAGGAAAAATCAATCTTAATTCCGGGCTTACTGCAGAAGGACCTTCAAAATTTTGATATGAACTGTGATCCACGATCGGAAACAGTATGTTGAGGACAGCCATGGAGGCGAAATATTTCTTTAATAAAAATATCAGCTAAGGAGGAGGAAGATGGAAGACCTTTAAGAGCAATAAAGTGGGCTGTCTTAGAGAAGCAATCTGTGACCACTAGCACCACAGTACAGGATTTGGAAGGTGGAAGGTCTGTGATAAAGTCCATTGAAATCTGTGACCACGGGTATTCAGGAATGGGTAATGGAAACAAACATCCTTAAGGTCTTTTCCTAGAGGTCTTGTGTTGAGCACATTTGGAACAAGCAGAAACAAATTTCTTCACATCCTCCCATAAAGAAGGCCACCAGTAACTTCGGGACAACAAGTCCCAGGTCTTGCGGATGCCGGCATGCCCAGAGAAGAGAGAGTGATAAGCCCAGCTAAGGAGTTGAGTGCGCAGACATGGCAGGATGAATGTTTTGCCTGGAGGGCAACCCTTGTTCAGGCATGTAGTTGCCAATACTCGACAGGGGTCGTATTCTTGGATCCCGAGTGAAAGGTGATGTTGAAATCAAAGCGTGAGAAGAATAAGGACCACCTTGCTTGCCGAGGGTTTAGACGTCGGGAAGTACGTAAGTAAAGCAAATTCTTGTGATCGATATATATAATGATTGGAAATTGTGCCCCTTCTAGTAGATGTCTCCATTCGGAGAGAGCCAACTTGATGGCCAGAAGCTCTTTGTCGCCAATCCCATAATTCCTCTCAGCAGGTAACAAGTGACAGGAAAAGAATCCGCAAGGATGAAGTTTGCCAGAAGGGCTCTGTTGTGACAGTACGGCTCCAGTACTAACGGAAGACGCATCTACCTCAAGGATAAAAGGACGTGAACAATCAGGCTGTTGAAGAATGGGTGCAGACGAGAAGAGAGACTTTAATGATATAAAGGCTTGGATAGCCTCAGTGGACCATATGCTAGCATCAGCAGATTTACGGGTCAATGCAGTGATGGGAGCCACAAGAGAAGAATAACCTTTAATGAATTGACGATAGTAGTTGGAGAATCCTAGGAAGCGTTGGGTAGCCTTAAGACCAGAGGGTTGAGGCCAGTTAAGTATGGCTTTCAATTTGGCGGGGTCCATCTGCAGACTAGTGCCAGAAATAATATATCCCAGGAAAGGAATTTGTTTCTGCTCGTAGGTACATTTTTCTAATTTGCAAAACAGATGTGTTAGGAACTTACCTTGTTCCCGTTCCGCTGCGCTGTCAGCGGGAGCTGACAGCGGTGTCCATCTCTTCAGCGCTTCTTCTGTTAGCGCTGCCGCACTTCCGGGTTCTCTCTGCTGCTGATCATGTGACTCCTGGGCGGGGAATTCAAACTCCTATATCTCCCCTGCTCTGACACGCTGCCTGTGTCAGAGCAATGTGTTTCCTGTTCCTGGCTACAGTTCCTGTGTCCTGACTCCTGTGAACCTGCTCCCTGTTAACCCCTCTATTCCTCCTACTCCTGTGTACCTACCTGGCTGTGACCTGACTATTCTTTGGCTTATCCCTGGCACTACGCAACTGGACTATCTTCTGTGTACCGACTCGGCTGTGTTACCAACTATTCTCTGGATCTCCCTCTGGCACCGTATACCTGATACCTTCTGTGTACCGACCCGGCTGTGTTACCAACTATTCTCTGGATCTCCCTCTGGCACCGTATACCTGATACCTTCTGTGTACCGACCCGGCTGTGTTGCCAACTATTCTCTGGATCCTGCCACGCACCCATTGCCTCCGTGCATCTACCGGTTACTGTTACTGCACCGCATTGTCTATTTTCTTGTCTGCCTGCCATCACTTAGAACTTTCTCCCTTACGTCAGTAGGCTAATCTGGGGGCCGCGACCTGCGGTTCTTCGGCAGCTAAGCCCACACTACCTTGCGGTGGTTCTTGGTGAAGACCGGAAGGCCGTTAGACTCCGCGCCCTAGGTAAGCCTGTGCTAATACTGACTAAGGCATCAAAATCGTAACAGTTTGCTCTGACCCTTATCTAACTGATGGAAGCGACAGGGAATCCCACTGCGAGAGTACTACTGGATAACTTAGCGGCTCAGGTTGAGGAACAGGGGAAAAATCAAGAACAGTTATTACAGATTCTGCAGACTCTGTCTAACAGGTTGGATACGCTCCAAGCAGCTCAGGTGGCAGCTCCTAATCCTCCACCTGCTCCGGCCCCACAGCCTGCCCCCGCTCCAAGCGGTTCAGCTGTATCTGCTCCCACCACCTCTCAACTCCGCATACCTAACCCACCCAAGTTCAATGGGGATCCTAAGGAATGCCGAGGCTTCTTGAACCAGTGTGCTATTCAATTCGAACTTTTGCCCGGAAACTTTCCCACACAGAAAACTAAAGTCGCTTATATTATTTCCTTATTGTCTGGTCAAGCGCTTGCCTGGGCTTCTCCTCTCTGGGAACATGATGACCCCATTCTCCATAATTGTGCCACTTTCTTGGAAACCTTCAGACGCATCTTTGATGAACCCGGACGAGTCTCCAGTGCAGCTTCTGGACTCCTTCGTCTGCGCCAGGGTACCCTTACTCTAGGCCAGTATGCCCTTCAATTTCGCACTATGGCGGCCGAACTTCGTTGGAACAATGAAGCTTTAGTGGCCACATTTTGGCAAGGCTTGTCCGATCGTATTAAGGACGAGCTAGCAGCCCGAGAGTTACCCACTACCCTGGATGCTTTGATCTCTCTCTGTAACCAGATTGATATACGTTTCCGTGAACGCACTCAGGAGAGAGAGAGTTCCCGTCGATCTACTTTCCGTTTGGCTCCTCGCTTCCAAAGTCCTATTACACCGGAGGAAGAGCCTATGCAGTTGGGAAGAGCACGTTTATCCCAGGAGGAAAGAGAGAGGCGGTTCAAGAATCGTTTATGCCTTTATTGCGGGGAACCCGGTCATGTCCTGAGTCAATGTGGGAAGCGCCCGGGAAACGATCGGACCTAACTGATGACGGAGAGACTAAGTTAGGTATGAACATTCTCTCTCCTATGGATTCTAGTTTTTCTATCCAAGTTATTCTGCAATATACTGATAAACAATTGTCTCTTCCAGCGCTTATTGACTCCGGTGCAGCGGGGAACTTTTTACGAGCTGACATTGTAGAGCGGTTATCATTGCCTAGGCAACCCTTAGATCCACCTATTGCCATTACAGCTATAGATGGCAGTCGTATCATTGGAGGATCCATTAAGAACAGAACTGTCAACATGTCTCTACGCATTGGAGCCTTACACACTGAGGAAATCTCCTTCTTAGTCATTCCAAAGGCTATCAACCCGTTGATCTTAGGCCTACCTTGGCTCAGACTTCACTCCCCCACTTTAGATTGGCAGAAACCGGAAGTTCTTGCATGGGGTTCAGAGTGTCATTCCCGATGTCTTCCCAGGATTCATAGACCCGCTATGGGCTGTCTTCCAACACCCTCCGGTATTCCTCCTCAATATCATTCGTTTTCTGATGTCTTTTGTGAAAAGGAGGCTTCCAAGTTACCCCCTCATAGACCTTGGGATTGCTCCATTGAATTGTTGCCGGATAAGATACCACCTAGAGGACGGGTATTTCCATTATCTCTACCCGAATCAGAGGCCATGTCCCTATATATTAAGGAGAATTTAAACAGGGGTTTTATCCGGAAATCCTCGTCACCAGCAGGAGCAGGTTTCTTTTTCGTAAAAAAGAAGGACGGCGGATTGCGTCCTTGCATAGACTACCGTGGCCTCAACGCCATAACGAAAAAGAATAGGTACCCCTTACCATTAATCTCTGAACTCTTTGATAGGATCAAGGGAGCTTCAATTTTTTCTAAACTGGATTTGAAAGGGGCCTACAACCTTATCCGTATTAAACAAGGGGATGAATGGAAGACGGCGTTCAATATGCACGATGGGCATTTTGAGTATCTTGTCATGCCATTTGGACTTTGTAACGCTCCTGCGGTTTTTCAAAATTTCATTAACGAAGTTTTTCAGGATTTCCTGTATCAATTTGTTGTCATCTACCTAGACGATATTCTTATTTTTTCACCTGATATTATTACTCATCGCCATCATGTCTCCTTGATTCTCCAACGCCTTCGGTCGCATCATCTGTACTGTAATGTGGACAAGTGTGTCTTTGAAAAAACGCATCTTCCTTTTTTCTTGGTCACGTGGTTTCTGGCTCCGGATTACGTATGGACCCTGAGAAATTAAAGGCGATTTCTGATTGGCCCCAACCGGTTGGACTTAAGGCCATCCAGCGTTTTATTGGGTTCTCTAATTATTACCGCCACTTTATCCAAGGGTTTTCGTCTGTTATTGCACCCATCACTTCCCTGACCAAGAAATCTGCCAACGCTAAGACCTGGCCACCAGAGGCGGTAGAGGCCTTCAAGTATCTTAAAGAAGCCTTCATATCGGCACCTATTCTTCAACAGCCAGATTCTTCCTTTCCCTTTTTTCTCGAAGTTGACGCATCCTCCACTGGAGTAGGAGCTATTTTGTCTCAGAAGAATTCTACTGGAAATTTTTCTCCCTGTGGCTTCTTTTCTCGTAAATTCTCATCCACCGAAAAAAACTACGGCATTGGAGACAGAACTACTTGCTATCAAATTGGCCTTGGAGGCCTGGAGACATCATTTGGAGGGAGCCAGATTTCCTGTTACTATTTTTACGGATCACAAGAACCTGCTTTATCTACAAACTGCATCCTGCCTCAATCCCCGTCAGGCCAGATGGTCTTTATTTTTTTCACAATTCAATATGATCATTACCTTCAGACCAGGGTCCAAGAACAAGAAGGCTGATGCTCTCTCTCGTTCCTTTGATTCTATGGATACCGAAGAAGAGAGTGTTAGGTCTATTCTAGATCCAGAATGTATTTTGGCTACTACTCCTACTCGGGTGATCATTCCTCACGGGAAGACTTTGGTTCCTCCACATCTCCAAACTAAACTCCTTAAATGGGCTCATGCCTCCCGTTTTTCTGGTCATGCCGGTATAAAGAAGACCTTGGAATTTATCTCCCGTAGTTATTGGTGGCCGGCTATCTGTTCGGACATTCGACAGTTTGTGACGGCTTGTTCCACTTGCGCTCAGAATAAAGTTCCTCGTCAAGCTCCATACGGTCTGCTGCAGCCTCTGCCAATTCCGGATCGACCTTGGAGTCATCTCTCCATGGATTTTATCACAGATTTACCCTCCTCCAGAGGGTTCTCAGTAGTGTGGGTGGTCACCGATCGCCTTTCCCGAGCCGCTCATTTTGTGGCATTAAAAGGTCTCCCTTCTGCTCCTATTCTGGCTCAACTCTTCATTAAAGAAATTTTCCGCCTACATGGCTGTCCAGATATTATCGTTTCTGATCGAGGAACTCAGTTCGTGGCAAGATTTTGGAGGGCCTTTTCTCGTCTTTGTGGAATTAAGTTAAATTTCTCTTCTGCATATCATCCGCAAAGTAATGGTCTCACGGAAAGGACGAATCAAGAATTGGAGAAATTCCTCAGATGTTTCATTTCAGCTAAACATGATGATTGGGTTGATTTATTACCTTGGGCAGAATTCGCAGACAATATTAATTCACACGACTCTACCTCCATTTCTCCCTTTTTTGCTCTTCAGGGATTTCATCCTAAAGTTCCACCCTTCAAAGAGTTAACCGCTTCTGGGGTTCCTGCAGTGGATTCCCTTCTATCAGACTTCTCGTCTAGGTGGGATCTTATCAAACGCAAATTACTTCACACCTCTGCCATCAGTAAAAAAGCATTTGACAAAAGAAGAAGACCGTCTCCACTACTTACTCCTGGTGACAAAGTGTGGTTGTCTACAAAGAATCTTCGCTTGTTGGTTCCTTCTAGGAAATTCGCTCCCCGATTTATCGGTCCCTTCAAGATCATTGAGGTCATTAATCCGGTGGCCTTTAGATTAAAATTACCCCCTACCTTGAGGATTCCCAATGTCTTCCACATTTCCCTTCTCAAACCACTTGTTGTTAACAAATTCTTCTCTTCAAGAAGACCTCCTGCTGCTATTTCTGCACCAGATCAGGAATTTGAGGTGAAGGAGATTCTAGATTCTCGGATTTCCAGAGGTTCCTTGCAGTTCCTGGTTGACTGGAAAGGTTACGGTCCTGAAGAGCGTTCTTGGATTCCTGCACGAGACCTTCATGCTCCGAGTTTGTTGAAGAAATTCCATACCAAGTTCCCTCTAAAGCCTTATAGGCTGTCCGGAGGCCACCCCTGAAGGGGGGGGGGTACTGTTAGGAACTTACCTTGTTCCCGTTCCGCTGCGCTGTCAGCGGGAGCTGACAGCGGTGTCCATCTCTTCAGCGCTTCTTCTGTTAGCGCTGCCGCACTTCCGGGTTCTCTCTGCTGCTGATCATGTGACTCCTGGGCGGGGAATTCAAACTCCTATATCTCCCCTGCTCTGACACGCTGCCTGTGTCAGAGCAATGTGTTTCCTGTTCCTGGCTACAGTTCCTGTGTCCTGACTCCTGTGAACCTGCTCCCTGTTAACCCCTCTATTCCTCCTACTCCTGTGTACCTACCTGGCTGTGACCTGACTATTCTTTGGCTTATCCCTGGCACTATGCAACTGGACGATCTTCTGTGTACCGACTCGGCTGTGTTACCAACTATTCTCTGGATCTCCCTCTGGCACCGTATACCTGATACCTTCTGTGTACCGACCCGGCTGTGTTACCAACTATTCTCTGGATCTCCCTCTGGCACCGTATACCTGATACCTTCTGTGTACCGACCCGGCTGTGTTACCAACTATTCTCTGGATCCTGCCACGCACCCATTGCCTCCGTGCATCTACCGGTTACTGTTCCAGACCTACTACGCCTGGAATTAACGGTTAGTGCCTGTACTTGCACCGCATTGTCTATTTTCTTGTCTGCCTGCCATCACTTAGAACTTTCTCCCTTACGTCAGTAGGCTAATCCGGGGGCCGCGACCTGCGGTTCTTCGGCAGCTAAGCCCACACTACCTTGCGGTGGTTCTTGGTGAAGACCGGAAGGCCGTTAGACTCCGCGCCCTAGGTAAGCCTGTGCTAATACTGACTAAGGCATCAAAATCGTAACAAGATGATTTCTCCGGATACGAGATGAGATACTAGATCTTGAGAAAAGATGAGGATTTCGTCCAAGTAGATGACTACGGATTGATATAAGAGATCTTGAAAGAGCTCATTCATAAAGCCCTGAAAGATAGCCAGGGCATTGCATAACCCGAAGGGCATGACCAGGTACTCAAAGTGGCCGTTTCGGGTGTTGAATGCAGTTTTCCATTCATCCCCCACCTTAATGCGTATGAGGTTATACGCTCCTCTGAGATCAAGTTTAGAGAAGATAGTGGCACCCTTAATACGGTCAAACAATTCGTAAATCAGTGGCAGAGGATACCGATTTTTAATGGTAATAGCATTCAGACCTCTGTAATCTATGCAAGGGCGGAGACCCCCATCTTTCTTTTTTACGAAGAAGAAGCCAGTCCCAGCTGGGGAGGCAGACTCTCGAATGAAGCCCCTCTTTAGATTTTCTTGGACGTACTCCTCCGTAGCCTTAGACTCCGGAAGGGAAAGGGGGTAAACACGGCCCCTAGGAATAGGTTTACCAGGTATAAGGTTAATGCCACAATCCCAGATACTGTGAGGAGGAAGCCTAGTGGCCTCCTGTTGACAAAAAACATCAGAGAAGGCTTGGTATGGTTCAGGCAAAAGAGTCACCGGAATTTTTTGGGAACGTCTGGGAATATCTGGAGAGACCACTTTCTGAAGGCAGTGAGAGAAGCAGGACTGTCCCCAGGACAATATGTGACCTGATTTCCAGTCTAAGGTGGGAGAATGGAGACAAAGCCATGGAAGTCCTAGGATGACTGAGTTGGTAGATTTCTGAATTACTAGAAAAGAGATCTTTTCCCGATGAAGCGCTCCGATCTGGAGAGGGAGAGGAATAGTGCGTACCAGAATGGACCCCTCAGGAATTCTTCCCCCATCAATGGCCAGCAATGAGATGGGTTGTTCCAAGGCTTAGCGAATTGTTTAACTACTGCGGCAGAGATGAAATTTCCTCCGGCTCCGGAGTCAAGAAGTGCAGACTGCGGGAAAGTCTTCTGTCCTAACTGAAGGGAAATAAGGATAGACAGGCACTCATTAGTACAAGGAACTGACTGAGACTGAGAGAAGAGGCCCAACGATACAGCTCCCGAACTCGTTAGGCCCTGTCGTTTCCCAGGCGTTTAGGACAAGAACTCAGAAGATGGCCACTCTCTCCACAATATAGACACAACTTGTTCCGAAATCTCCTCTCCCTTTCTTCGGCCAACAGGCGGGTCCTCCCCAGTGGCATAGGCTCTTCGGGAGGAAGAACAGGGGTTCGGAAGTTGGGGGCCAAGCGAATCATACTGCGCCGAGATTGTTCCTTCTCAGAATTACGCTCCTTAAAACGCAAATCAACCTTGACACAGAGAGAGATGATATCATCCAGAGACGTAGGGAGTTCCTGAGATACCAGCTCGTCTTTGATCCGGTCTGAAAGGCCCTGCCAGAAGGTAGCTACTAGAGCCTCGCCATTTCAGCGAAGTTCAGAGGCCATTGTTCTGAAGTGGACCGCATACTGTCCCACAGACTGGTTTCCCTGGCGAAGACGTAATAAGCCGGTAGCGGCATTAGATACCCTTCCTGGCTCATCGAATATCTTCTTGAAAGTGGACAAAAAGGTGTTGAAGTTATATAGAATGGGATCATCCCTCTCCCATAAAGGGGAAGCCCATGCTAAGGCTTGACCGGACAACAGAGAAATCACATAGGCCACTTTTGCTTTTTCGTAAGGGAAGTTCCCGGGTAATAGCTCGAATTGTATGGAGCATTGATTTAAAAATCCTCTGCAATATTTGGGGTTCCCATCGAACTTAGGTGGGTTAGGTATCCGTAACTGCGAGGAAGAAGCTGCCGCTATGGGCTGGGGTTCTGGGGCAGCCACTGCCGGTGCAGGTGGTCCGCTAGCCACTAGGGTGTTCTGGACAACATCCAACCAGGTGGATAAACTATTGAGGAATTTTAAAAGTTGCTCTTGGTTAGCCTCTTGCTTATCCATCCTTTCCAATAAGTGCTCCAACAGGTCTTTTGCTGTGGAATCCATGGTCAAAGCAAACTGTAACAGATACTGGATTCTACTACTACTAATCTTAATTAGCGCAGGCTTACCTGAGGCGCGGAGACTAACGATCTCCCCGGAGTTCACCAAGAACCGCCGCAAGGCGGGGTGGGCTTCGCTGCCAGGAGTCGCAGGTCGCGGACCTCAGGTTCGCCCCAAGATGTAGTGCAGCGGAAGATGTGGAGTCAGACAAGCCGGTTCGGTGCACAGGAATGGAGTCAGGCAGAATCAGGAGGCAACTCGGAGTGAAACAAGCTGGGGTCGGTACACGGGTCACAAGAACAGAGGGATGGTCAGCAAGCCGGGTTGGTACACAGGGGTTGGAGAGCCAGGATAGTCTAACAAGCAGAGATCAGCACACAGGAAGACACAGGAGACTGGAAGACACAGCAATCCACGAAGCACAGGAGCCAGGAACAGGAAGTGAACTTGTTGCTCTGACAAGGCTGCAGTGTCCAGGTGAGCTTAATATAGTCTGTGGATAGTAAAAGCTGCCTCCCAGCCACGATCATGTCACCACCCAAACCAGGAAGTGCTGCAGTACACAGAGACAGGAAATCAGCAGCAGAAAGCAAGTAAGTTTGTGACACTAGTGGAGTGGTGGAACAGCAAGCACAAGAAAAATTTGTGACACTGGATGTTCAGGCAGCAGAAAGCGTGTCTGAGTCAGAAAATGTAATTGCGGACACTCAAATTGAAAACAAGTTCTACGAGGAGTAACAAAGGTATTCCTCCTAAAAGATATAGCGAATAAGTACAGAATGAATAATTACATTTGAAATCTTAACATGCTTAGAAAATAAGGGTTATGATTGGGACTGACAAGCAGGGTTTTTCAATTTTTAAGGGAATGAGGTATGAGAAGAAAGGAACAAAGCGTAGGAGGAAAGGATGGAGGAATGAAGCGCAGGGGGAAAGGGTAAGACCATAAAAAGTACTAGGGAAGCAGAAAATTGTTAATGTCACACACCGCTTTTATAAGGCTCCTCCCCTCACCTTTCAGTGCTGGTTCTTCGAGTCTTCACCTGGCCTGAAGCAGCTCCCTTCTCTCCATTGTGATCTACCCCTGCTACCTACTCTGCATGCACCGCTGACCTCCGCTGATCTGTTCCACCTCCAAGTGGTAATAGCCGTGGTTCACCGTCTTCTGCATATCCTGTATACCGCTAATCTCTGCTTACTTGTTCCACTTGTTAGTGGTAATCGCTGTGTTCAATGCCCGCTACCTACTCTGTATGCACCGCTGACCTCTGCTGATCCGTTCCACCTCCAAGTGGTAATAGCCGTGGTTCACCGTCTTCTGCATATCCTGTATACCGCTAATCTCTGCTTACCTGTTCCACTTGTTAGTGGTAATCGTTGTGATCAACGCATGCTATCTACTCTGCATGCACCGCTGACCTCCGGCTGATCCGTTCCACCTCCAAGTGGTAATAGCCATGGTTCATTCGCTGATAATCTGTTGCTAGCAGGTCAAGAGAGACACATCACTAGTACCAAACACCAGTTGAAACAGAAATTCAAATTAAAAGATCTAAGCCCTGCAAACAAGCTATTAGGCAAGAGGATTGTGCATAATTTAAATGATGGAACTGTTACAGATGATAAACAGACATACAATACTTACCAAGTATGGGATCTTTGATGTAAAACCAGCAAACACACCTGTGGATAAAAGCTTAAAAATGACAAAGTCAATGTCACCAACAAGCAGTGAAGAGATGGAGGAAATTAGTAAAATCCCTTACAGAAATGCTGCTGGAAGCTTAATGTACGCATGTATTGGGACTTGCCCCGACATCAAACAGGCAGTGAGTCATGTGAGCCAATTTACTATCAACCCAGGAAGACAACACTGGATCGCAGTCAAAAGAATCCCAAGATACTTGAAAGGTACTAATTCTTTAAAGTTAGGATTTACTAAAACCAAGAATTCAACTTTAGAGACTTCCTGTGATGCTGATTGGGAATCTGATCTGGATGATCCTTGTTCCTACACAGGATACCTGTTTGTCTTAGCAGGCACAGCCATCAGCTGGGCAAGCAGAAAACAACCTACTGTTGCCCTATCCAACACTGAGGCGGAGTACATGGTACTCACAGAAACAGCAAAAGAAGCATTATGGATAAAGGAGACTTTATGGGAAATCGGTCTTCTTAACCAGAGTGAGACATCAACATTGAGTGTAATAACCATGGAGCAATTGATTTGTTTTCAAGTACAAAGCACCATGGACAGTCCAAACAGATTGCCATAAGACACCACTTCATCTGAGAGTAGAAGAAGTTTGTCAATGTGAGTTAAGCTAGGTACACACTACAGAATTTTCCACAAACTTTTTATGCCGATCGATTTTACATGCGATCGATGTTCCGGACTGCATACATACTCGCCTTGCTTAGGATGATAAAGGGAAGAGGGGATGTCCCTTTAGCGACTTTTTACAGCCATGTTGTTATGAGCAATGACTGTAATTTCGTACTCACTGTTGTGGATCGTTCGGAAGTTTATATACACTACACAACGGAAACGGGATTGGAACGAAAATATTAAACGGTACGACCAACCAAATGAGGCGACAATCGTCCATTTGGGCAGACTTTCGACCATCGGGTCACTGCACACACTGACCCGACTTTTGAACGAGCGTCATATGTCCGCTGATTTAAAATATTGGACGAAAACCGTGTAGTGTGTACCTAGCTTTATATAGCCAGTGAGGACAATCCTGCTGACATGTTAATGAAGGAATCATACTTGCTAATTGTGTTCCTGAGAAAATGTGGACTGGAATATATTTGAGTAATGTAGATATGTTTCACCATATGCTTATTTTGTTTTTAGTCAACCCTTGATTTCTTGTTACAGGATAAGGAGACTTTATTGAAAAATGTGATTTTTGATGGAGTGAAATTGTTTTTCTTTGTGACAGGAGATGTTACTAAGCGAGGGGGGGGGGGTTTAGTATACACTTGTATATACAGGCATGTAAATATGCAGATGCAGGCTTGTAATGCACTCTTATACTTATGCACTTGCAAGTCTCTTTAGTATATTGCATAGCCATGCAGTTTCTGCTGTGGGCAGACAGACTCTCCTATTATGTATAGGGAGCCTCCTGTCACACTCTGAAGTACTTTGGGGGAGTTATATTACAGGTGCCACGCAGCTACTAATTCTGCGACTGTCCTCATCAGTGTCTACTATGGTAGTGCTGGAAGTGATGCACCGTAGTGCAATCAGGATGCCGATGTCCTGCCCCACTTCCTGTTCTCCTCCTAGACCACTGGGGAAACGGGCATAGCGCTCCATATACTAACAATGTTTGTCATTAAAATGTAGTTGCCACGCTCTTGACCATTCCTCTAGTCTACCTATATAACTATATCATCAATTATTTGTTTTACTCGTCCTGGAGTGACTACCCTGTTCCATATCTTTATGTCTTCTGCAATAAGGGATACTTTGCCTTCATTACCATTTCTAATGTCACCAATAAAGATGTTGAAAAGCACTGGTCGAAGTACAGATCCCTGGGATACTCCACTGGTAATCTTTCACTCCTGTGAATGCACTCTATTTACTACAAGATCTAATCCATTCAACCATTTTAGAATCCAATACCAAGCTTTTGAGTTTCATTTAACAGTCTGCGATGTAGTACAGTGTCAAAAGTCTTACTAAAGTCTACATAACCTACATCTACGGCACCCCTTGATCTATACTTTAGTCACCCAGTCAAAAAAGTCAATAAGATTTGTTTGACATGAGCTCTTCCTAGTAAATCTATGCTGTTTTGGATCCTGTAAGTTGCTGGACTTGAGATATTCTACAAGATTCTTTTTTAGAATGTTTCCATTAATTTCCCTACTATCGATGAAAGGTTCCCTGGTCAGTAGTTGCTTGCCTCTTACTTGCTTCCACTTTTGTGCAGTGCTATCTCTCAGCCTAATCATATCCCTAACCCTGACCATATAATACTGTTTACATTTTAATTGTCGACCTAATGATGTCGACTTTTTGAATTTCAACCAAAATAATGTCTGGTGCTCGACCGCATACCGGTCTTAATAATACCATTTGACTTTGCAACACTCGTGCCGTGTTCTAAGATTTCATCAATGAAACTCTCCAGGATTTCTTGGGACATTTAATTGTGGTTTATCTCGATGATATCTTGATTTATTCCTCTAGTCTCACAGAACATCTAGTCCATATATTTCAAGTCCTTGAATGTCTAAGACTTAACAAGTTGTTTGCCAAAAGTGAGAAATGTGAATTCAAAGTGCTTCAGGTATTCTTTTTGCACTACATCATATCAGCTAAAGGCTTCACTGTGAATCCCTTCAAGGTCCAAGACATATTGGATTGGACAGTGCCTGCTATCTCAAGGCCATCCAAAGATAGCTGGGGTTCATGAACTAATAAAGAAAATTTATAACAGCTTTCTCTTCTACAGTAGCACTATTCATAACATTTACAAAGGAAGGTGCAAATCCTGGTCCCCTCAGGCATAGACAACAGAGAGATATTAGCCGTAAAAAATGGCATCACTGGTTGGAGGTTGAAGTCACAAAGTGACCATTTTCACTGATTATAAAAACCTGGAATACATCAGTTCTGCTCATAGACTGACACCTAGACAAGCTTGATTGGCCCTATTCTTTACCAGATTTACCTTCATAATTAAATACCAGTGTGACAAAGCGAGTTTGATAACAACTTAACCAGCCTGTCCCTCATTTCTTACAAAATGTGGAGCATAACGTGTACTTTTTATAGCCCTGTATTTGTTCCCCTAGCTCAACAGAGTACAACTGCAGTGTCTAATTACATGTGGATAAAGGAACATTGTACCTTTTTACTATATGTTACTCATTGTAGATATGTGTATTGTTTATTGTATCTTGGAGATATTGCAGTGAAGCCAGGTGAGTTATGGGTAAGGATCAGGTTCCTGGATACAGGTGAGGGGGCTGTAGCTTCATCCATCCTCCCCATTCTCTCTCTACAGGAAGCCTGGAACAGCTGAGGACCATGTGACATCACAAAGTAGTGTAAAGGGTTAATTTCAGGAGGGGCCGAGAGATATCTTAGTTTGGGAGGTGGAAAATGCCAATTGCTATCCATGGTCTTCCACTGTCTGAAACTTTCTGTCTGAGAAACCGCAAGGGAGTCACTGTGAAATAACAGCTCATCTCCACTCCCCCTCCAACACCTTAGTCCAGCACTCACCAATGTTTAGGAAGGATAGAACCAGGGGTTTTCCCAGGGAGGGAAATCACTTTGGAAATTTGACCCTAAATATAAGGAGCCACTCCAGGGAGGGATGTGTTGTTCGTTCTGAGGATTGATGTCTGGAAACTGTAGAGTGGCTGGTTTGAGTTGCCACTCTCTACCAGTGGACTACATCTGCAGATCCATGGGTCTTCAAGTCAGGACAGTCAGGTGACTGTAATTCCTTAAGCTAGTGTGGTAAGGGTCAGATCAGTTGCGGATCCAGGGGGGGGGGCGATCGACCCCCCCTAGCAGGGGCTTGCTGCCGGCGGCTGCACACTGTGCAGGTCCGTTCAGCAGTGACAGTGTGCTGCCCGGATGCTCTGATTGTGTTTTAAACACAATCAGAGCAGCGGGGCAGCACACTGTCACTGCCGAGCGGACCTGCACATACTGTGCAGCCGCTGGCAGCCTTAGAAATTAGAAAGGGGGCGGGGCCTAAATCGCCCCCCCCTAAAATCGCCCGGGGTATAGCAAAAGTCTGGATCCGCCCCTGGGTCAGATGATGTGGTAAACCTGCCTGGCATTTACCATTTTTATATAATATTCCTGTGTTGCTTTAATTACAATAAATGTACTACTGTACTTTTCTAACTGCATTTGCCTGAGTGACTATAGGAACCTTAGAAAATACTGGGTAGGATTCCTTGGTATAGTAAGGCATCCCTGAATGGCCAGCCAGTGTGAAGTGGGTATAATTGGGCCAGAAAATCTGGTATCCTCACAACTTGCCAGAGTCAAAAAATATCAAAACTGACAAATTCTCTAGGAACTTCCTGCCTTCTTATGAGAGCATTCCTTATAACAACCAAATTTTTTTATCGAGAGTAATTCTGGATACTCTGACTTATGATCTTCCAGAGACTTTGAAACATCACCAAGGCATGATTTCACCTGAGACTCCTGAGAATCTCATGTTTGTCCCTGACAGTTTCCAACAACAAGTCCTGTCAGTGTTCCATGAGCATAAACTATCTGGACACCCTGGTATTAGAAAGATGACTTCTACCCTTTCCAGATCAGTATAGTGTTCAAACGGGCACAAAACATTCAGGATTTTGTACTTTGTTGTGAAGTAAGTACCCGCAACAAGGATCCATGTGACAATCCGGTACCTAAATGTCTATGGTCACAAATTTTCCAAGGATATTTTTGGTGAACTCCCAGTTTCCAAGGGCTTCACTCTCATTAAGGTAGTTATTGACAAATTTAGTGTCACACACCGGTCTCTCAGGTTCTGTCACTAACCTCTTTGCTGCCTTTCCAAGCTGTCCCTGAGGTCCTCAGGGTCTGCTGGTTTCAGACCTCTCTGTAAGATGCTGTCCAGTTTGTCTCCACTCCAGAGATCCCTCCAGAATCAGAGTATGGGTGTGGCCATCTTGGATTCATTCACATGATTCCTCTCAGCCAATCAGGTAATAAATAACAGCCTCTATGTCAGATTCCCTTCAAAACCAGTCAATGGGAGCTGCCATCTTGGATATAGTCACCTGATCCATCTCAGCAACTCATAGTGCTGCTTCTGCCCAGCTGATTGCAGTGTCCAATCAGGAATCAACAACAACTATAAAAGGACTTCCTGTAGCCCTTACCTGTTGCCAGTGCAACGTTGTGTTTTAGATGCCAATCTGGTTCCCAGCAGTTTCCAGTCTTGCTATCTATCTCGCTACAGTCTTGCTATTTATCCAGCTCTGACAGTTCCATCTGCATTCTGGCTCCACTCTGATTCCAGCAATCTGGTTCCACCCACTCTGGTTCCAGCAATCCTCTTCCAGCATTCCAGTCACAGCATTCTGGTTCCTTTCCGGTTTCAGCAATCCTCTTCCAGCATTCCGGTCACAGCATTCCGGTTACAGCATTCTAGTCACAGCATTCCGGTTCCATTCCGGTTACAGCAATCCTCTTCCAGCATTTCGGTTACAGAATTCCAGTTACAGTCTGGTCCAGCATTCCGGTTCCAGTTCAATCTAGCAATCCAGTTCCTGTTTGCTCTCCCCTGATAGTGTAATCACCATATGCACCAGTCCATTCACTACATGCAGAGGAACATAATCAGGCCACCCAGCTTTGTCCATGTAGTCACCAGTCCAGCTCCAGAGACACAACCCAGTCTGGGTACAAACAGATCCTCAGGCGTTACATTTAGCAAGTTGGCCCACTTTGCTCATCTGTCTCATTTCCCCACTGCTGAGATGTTAGACCCAATATTTGTTCCGCATATCCTGAGGCTTCATGGCATCCCAGAAAATATTCTGTCTGGCAGGCGCGTATAAATCACAGTTCATTTTTTGAAAGCCTTCTGTAATCTGCTTGGAATATATCTCAATTACTTGTCTGCATAACATCCACACACAAATGTGCAGAAGGAGTGAGTTAATCCAAACATGGAACAATATATAATATGCTATACCTTTCTATTACAGGATGATTGGGTGGAACATCTACCATGGGCTGAATTTGCTTATAATAACTCTACACATTCATTCTCTGGAATATCACCCTTCTACTGCATTTATGGGGTTCATCCTACAGACAATTCCTGCATCGTGCATACTCTTCTTAGGTCTGTGATACTGCCAGAACTCCTAAACTAGTCTGAAGAGAGTTCATAAGGCCCAAGCTACTGTTTAAGTAAAAAAAACATTTTTTTTACAAACATCGCAGGCCATTTAAATTCCACATTGGAGACCTCATTTGACTTTCAACAAAACATCTGTATTTGTGAAAACCCTGCTAAATTGGGACTCAGATTCACTGACCCATATAAGTTCATCAAGAAAATTAGTCAAGTCAAAGTAAAGTAGGGATGAGCGGGCTCGGATAGCTGAAATCCGAGCCCACCCGAACCTTGCGGATCCGAGCCGAATCCGAGACAGATCCGGGTATTCCCGCCAATTGCAAAACTGAAAGCGAGGCTCCGAGTCATAATCCCGTTGTCGGATCTCGCGATACTCGGATTCTATAAATTTCCCGCTGGCCGCCGCCATCTTCACTCAGGCATTGATCAGGGTAGAGGGAGGTTGTGTTAGGTGGTCCTCTGCCCTGCTATATCCTGTGCTGTGCTGTGCTGTGCTGTGCTCAGTCCAGTGGTGCTGTGTCCTGCGCTCTGTCCTTCTGAGTTCAGTGGTGCTGCTGGGTCCTGTGCTGTGTCCTGTTCAGTCCAGTGGTGCTGTGTCCTGTGCTCTGTCCTTCTAAGGGCATTGTTATTTCCCCATTATTCCCAAGTTATAACATTTTTTAAAAAAAGTTATAAAATTTTTTTTTATAAAAAAAAGAAATTAAAAAAAAATATCCAAAAACAATCCTGCAGTATAAGTCCATTGGTACTGCAATATTACAAAGTTCACTGATTCTGCAGTATAAGTCCACCAGTGGTACTGCAATATTACAAAGTTCACTGATTCTGCAGTATAAGTCCAGTGGTACTGCAATATTACAAAGTTCACTGATTCTGCAGTATAAGTCCACCAGTGGTACTGCAATATTACAAAGTTCACTGATTCTGCAGTATAAGTCCAGTGGTACTGCAATATTACAAAGTTCACTGATTCTGCAGTATAAGTCCAGTTGTACTCTCCTGTGCCGCATATAATTTTTAAAGGCTTTGCTGAGTGTGTGTGGCTTAGGGGTACGCTCTCTTGTGCTACATATAATGGAAAACAAAAATTTGGAGGATAAAGCTGCGAGGAAAAAGCTCAGTTTTCCTAAAAGACCGCTGGCGGGGATGCTGATAACATCTGGTCCGGACTGAAGGACCTGCCAATCATTGCAGACATGTCTACTGTTGCTGCATTGGATGCTGTCACAATAGAAAAAATGGTGGAGGATTATTTTACTGACACCATCCAAATAGACATGTCAGACAGTCCATATTGTTACTGGCAGGAGGGCCCAAGGACAATTCCATCTTGCAACTCTTTTTTTGGCATTATGTTGTATATTGTAGGGACTCATACAAGTTCAGGGTTTTTAAATTATATTGTGGTGACCCCACTCCTCTACGCAGTCCAGGTACATTTTTTGGTGCGATTAAGACCAGTTGATGGTTTTCTTATTATATTGTGGGGACCACTCCACTACGCAGTCCGGAAAGATACCTCGTTGCAACGTTTTGGACTAATAACTATATTGTGAGGTGTTCAGAATACACTGTAAATTAGTGGAAATGCTTGTTATTGAATGTTATTGAGGTTAATAATAGCGTAGGAGTGAAAATAAGCCCAAAAAACCCCCTTGATTTTTGAACTTTTTATGCTTTTTTCAAAATGAATCCGAATCCAAAACCTTAAATCCGAACCAAAACCTTTCAGCAGGTGTTTTGCGAAACAAATCCGAACCCAAAACATTGCGAAAATCCGAATCCAAAACACAAAACACGAGATACCAAAAGTCGCCGGTGCACATCCCTAAAGTAAAGTAGCTTTACCCAGAACCCTTCATAATCCTAACACTTTCATTGTTCTTTTGCTGAAACTGGCTTACAGAACCTGAACCTTTGAGAGAACTCATTATAAGGCTCTACCTCAGGTACTTGTTGATGGATCTTCTGAGTATACAGTAGAAAAAAGGTTCAGAATCAAGTACAATATCTGGACCATTGGAGGGGTTATGGACCTCAAGAGAGGACATGGGTCCCTTCTCAAGATATCCATGTAGAGTGACTAAAAGCAAAATGTCATCATTAATTTCAGTGCAAACCCCACTTGGGGTCCATTGACCCATACTCAGTAGCAATGAAGAAATATGCACAGTCTTTATGGAACTGTGGATATATAACACTGTAGCAGTGCTGGTATAAAACACTCTTTGTAGAAATGTAGAAATATACACCATCATTATTGTGGATGCCCATCAAAGTGAGCAATATTATTATTACAGTCCGTGCCTGTGAATTGTGTGGCGCTATATGAATAGCATGCAGATACAAAGCCAAATATTAGGAACCAGGAGACTGCTGAATCACACAGGATACAGATACAGGCAGGGGCGCATGCAGGGGGGGTTTCTGGGTCTCCAGGAACCCCTCCCCTCCGTCAGGTTTTGTCTTTAATAAAATTGCCATTTAAAGAAAATGACTTCAAAGTGCCAGGAATCAGCAGTTCTACGGAACTGGCTTTGTTTTGGAAGACCCAGAGGGAAGTCAAGATTAGCAAATAAAGGTGTCAGAAGTGAGACTAGGAAGAGGCTGAAATCTAACTTCCGCAATCTACGCCAACTTAACAATGTTGGACCTATGGTAGAATGTTGTAGCATGGGTAATTTGCGGAGCCAAGGGGCCACTTCATTGGGATACTGAAGGAAGAAACCCACTGTTTATCTCTGCACAATTTAGTCCATTCTACGATTTCACCAAGCATGATGGCTTCATAGTAAATAGTGAAAGGGGGGAGTTGGAGTCCTCCTGAATGATTGCATATATAGAGAATGTCGTAATGAAAGCAATGCCTCCCTGCACACCACACAAAGTCTTTTATGATTCGGTGTAGCGTTGAGAACCACGACTGGAATATGGATGGGCAGGATTTGTTGAAGGTACAGAATTTGTGGAAGAATATTCATTTTAATGACATTAATCTTCCCTATCCAGGAGAAGCACTTCTTTCGCCACCCTCTCAAGTCCGCATGGATCTTACCCAGCATGGGGAGTAGTTTGTCCTGAAGGAGCTGAGAGATATCTCTGTTGATGATTACCCCTAAATATTTAAGATGGGTTGAATGCCATTTGAACGCAAAGGGTTGTTTGGGACAGAGAAGGGGGGGGGCAATTTTCAGAGCTACAGATTTTGAATAATTAATTTTAAAATTGGATTATTTGCCAAATTAGTCCACCAAGTTCGGGAGCGCAATGACTGAATTAGTAACCACCGCAAGAAGATTATTGGCAAAGAGTGTCAATTTATGCTCCCGACTTTAACTCCCTGGTGGCCCTTGCCAGAACTTCCATGCAGAGGACAAAGATAAGAGGTTAGAGCGGGCATCTCTGCCTTGTCCTATTTGTAATTTCAACAGGCTCTGACAAGGTGCCATTTATTTTGATCTTAACAGTGGGGATTTTGCAGAGAGCTAGAATTCTATGAAGGCCCAATGGACTCAATCCCATTTGTGTCAGTATACCTTGCATAAACCTACAATCGATCCCATTGAAGGCCTTTTTAGCATCTGTAGAAAGGAGCATGGATGAGACAGTGAAATGACTCATCCATATGTTTCTTTGTGTCCGGAACACCATTCTTGCTCTAAAGGGTGCAATGGAAGGAGGCGGCGCCTGTATATTATATAAGTTTTCTTAATTACATTGTACAGGTGCCGCCTCCTTCCATTGCATTTTAAGAGCAAGAATAATACTGCCGGCATTCAAAGTCACGTGATTCTGTGTTCCCGTCTTCTTAAACAGTCGCAGTGATTGAAAGTCATTTTTTAAAACAATTAATATTAAGAGCATGTTGGTGTCCAGAGACTCAGAGTGAAGATGTCAGGGTAAGTATTTTTGTGGTAGTCATACTTGGGAACTGAAGGGTTGAGTATGTAACAGGTCAGGGTACATGACTAACACAACAACACTTACCCCGACATCTTCACTGTGAATCTCGGGACCCCGACATGCCCTTAATATTGATTGCTTTAAAAATTGACCGCTGAAGGTTGACACCAAATCTGCAGCATCACTGAAACCATGTAAGTTCAATGGCTTTTCTGGTGTTAAGCTCGCCTGTGATGAATTCCATCTCAGACATTCTTCTCCACAGCCCTTTCTTCCAGAGAGAAAATGAGCGAGCCACTAGGTTATTCCATGCTTCTGAAACAGTGCATCTGGCAACACAAAGGAGGTTGGTGGTCCCCCATATATGAGCGTTGTCGCCAGGGGGAGGGAGGCCGTGTAAATAGGTCAGGGAGATATTGGTATATAAAGGCAAGCAATTTGTAATAAGTATCCCTTCTGCCCAATTGGTTAGTATTTATGGACAGTGTCACAAGTTTAACTTCGCTCCAGTACCCAGGATATCGTAGTAATCCCAATTTTTCTTAGGAAACATCTAATTACAGGGTGTGAGACTGATGGAGGGGCTCTATATATTTAATTCTACCATACCAGGAAATAGCATATCTGTCTATTTGCTCTAATGCTTTTTTAAAATGCTCTTTATGATAGATGGATAATTTACTGTATTAAGTTTCACATAGAAATTGGTGTGGCGGATCACTACATATTTTAGGCTACACAACTTCCAGGTTAAGTCAAAATTGGGTCCTATTAGTTTGACACAATGTGGTGGCATATTAATATGGAGCGCCTCAATTTTGTATGAATTGACCTTAAAACCTGAGAGGTTGCTAAATTCCTGGAGACACAGAGCAGAAGAGGGACAACAAGCTACTAAAGGAAAGATTCAATTAGCTGTGAAGTGCTGCTGGATATCGCGCACCTTGGCAGCTATTACGTTACAGATACCTCTGCTCACTTTCCCTCGCATGTCTATGGGACACAAGGGAAAATTAGTGATTTTTGTAAATTGATATAATTTAATGTCTAAATGAATCTGTCTCAGCATCACATTGTCAGCATAAACTGAAAAAAATAAATTCCGTATTATCAACCTTGATGCCTGTGATTTTAGCATTTCGCCTATGCATGACCAAGGTGGTTTCGACAGCTCAAACCGATGGAAGTCAAGCCTATCATGGACCCTTCCTAATGGTAAAGCTTGAAGGAAGCTTACCTAGTTTTGCCCTTACTAGCAGTCCTGTTTACTTGATCTCCATAGTGTAAGTTCATGAATGCATAATTGTAGGCTAACAGGCAAGTGAATCAAACCAGGGATTTACCCTTAGGGAAATAAATTAGATAGATGCAAAATTCAAGAGAATTGCCTACACTTGCCTCACACGTTTCCTTTCTGCAAACACCCTACTGGATCCTCTTCAATCAGGCTGCGCTGACCAAGGTTGTCAATGATTTCATCACAGCTAAAACTAAAGGCCATTACTCTCTTCTAATTCTCTGGGATCTCTCTGCTACATTTGACACTGTTGACCACTCTCCTCATACAAACGCTACAATCCCTAGGTGTTCAAGACACTGTCCTATCCTGGTTCTCATCCTAACGATCTAATCACTCTTTCAGTGTTAATTTATCTGGAACAACTTCCACTCTGCTTCCTTTATCGGTTGGAGTACTACAAGGCTCAGTTCTAGGTCCTCTGCTATTCTTTATCTACACTACTTCTCTTGGAAAACCAATAAGCTCCTTTGGATTTCAGTATCATTTCTATGCAGATGATTTAACGGATAAATGATTTAACACAAATTTATCTATCCTCTCCTGATCTTTCACCATCTGTGTTGTCTCGCATTACTGTCTCTCTGCCATTTCATCTTGGATGTCCTCTCGCCAACTCAAACTCAATCTTTCAAAAACAGAATTAATAATATTCCCACCCACCAATAGAAACATCCTGCCTGATATTTCTATTTCAGTTGACAATATGACCATAAATCCCATCCTGCAAGCTCACTACCTAGGTGTGATCCTTGACTCACAATTAGCCTTTGTTCCCCACATCAACTCTTTATTTACATCATGCTGTACACATCTAAAAAACATTTCCAGAATACGTACATATCTCACACTGCACTCACCTCCAGCATCAACTATTGCATTTCCTTCCTTACTGGTCATCCCAAAATAAGACTTCTAATCCTACAACCTATTTTGCACACAGCGGCGAGATTGATTTCACTTACAAAGTGTTCTACCTCTGCTGAGACACTCTGTCAGTCTCTACATTGATTGCTTATTTTTCAACAAATCCAACATAAATTTCATTCAAGGTCATCAACAAAATTGCACCAATATACATCTCATTTGAGCTCCAGATAAACCCTTTTACACCTTAGTGTTGCAGAGGATATTTTCTTACCATCATTTTAATCTTAAATTTCGCCACATACAGATTAGTTTTTTAACAAACAATAAAAGTTATGATTTTACAGGAACAAGTGAGTTTTAGTGTGCTCCCATTAGCATTATTTTCTTTTTCCTGTAGAATCTGTTTATTGCTTCTCAAGGAGTTTCACCTCTGCTCTGGAAATCAAATATGGAGGATATAAATAGATTGAACTTCTCATTAGAGCAGTCTCCCTTTATCTAGAATATTTGTTAACAATTCTGTGCAGAAGTTCCAAAAAAAAAAAAAGGATTGATTTATTAATGTTGCAGAGGATTTGTCTACACCCGTGACAATCAAGTCATCCTGGGATAAATTGACATTAGTAGCCCATTGTAAATGTAAATATAGAAAGGTCGCCAATAATGTGCCCTTTACAAGAAATCTACCCTCAGCAGTAACTGCGAACGTCCGATTAGTGGGGTTCAAGGTGTTTGGGTAGTTGGATGTCTACCCCTCTACTTTTTGAGACCATATCCTAAGCAGTACTATTTATTTTGAAATTCTGGCAGTGGCATATATTTGCAAAGTGAATTTCTTGAGAACAAATTATCTTTATGTTGTCATTTAAAATTCTGCATTTGCTTGGATGAAGGTCCTTCACATTCAAGTGCAACATTTTAAGCAGACATGGCAGTATGTCCTGAGGAAGATTTGCATGTACACATTTAAAGATAAAATTCAGTTTGAATGACACCCTTGAATTAGGCTAGGTTATAGCAAGTCCTCCTGAGACTTGCCAGAAAGCCTCCTTGATTTCTTCATTCACTTCAAATGACTGGTTAACAGTTAAAACCACCCTACTGGAAAACATATTATCCACAAATTGTAGTTTATTTACTTCTTTATATTTGTTTAAATGGCATTTTTATTAATTTTGTTTCCCAGTATGCTTAAATTCATCAATTTAGTTTGTTGAAAATATGTATTTTTTGCTCCATCAGAAGACCAGTATGTGGTATTTATCAGTTTATAAATTTGTTTTATATTGACAAAGACAAGTGAACCCACTGTAGCATATTTCCTCTGGCTCCATGATGGTAGATGCAGACAATTAAAACTTGTGAATACAGCCCTAGCTTGGTACTTAAATGCTTCCTTTCTTACCCATCTCAGGCACCATCTAATATGATTGTATCCTGCCGGCTATCTCACAAGCAGATATTTTGGGCTTCCCCTATAAGACCTCAAATGCTGCTGTGATAACCAGCAAGAACTTCTGCTAGAACCCAGGTCCCACAATCTTGAGAAACATTTGGGTCCTAGAAATGCTCTGGTGTTTATACATCATGTTTTATGGTCATCTTTTGCTAAAGACGTTTCTCTGGGGAACATTACACTAAGCTGGCAGCAAGTGTGGTACACCCAGTACCTACTACTAACCCTCCTCCATTCATGTAAACAAATGTCTAGTTCCGTCTGCAGTATGGGCAGGAAATTGTGCATATGGAGGAATTTTTAGCACAGGAGAGGAAGGTCTTATCTGACAAGACAATTGTTTTGCTTCAAGTAAGCTGTTTAACTGCTGTTTGTAGAAGGATGTTACAGAATGTACAGAAAACCCTTTGTGTACACTTTTTAATAAATGTGCTGTGCAATTCCATCAAATAAAATCATGATGAAATTTTAAGTAGATTTAGTTAGTGACAAAGACTATTGTACTCAATGAATAGTGAACCAGAAAAACATATCAAAATCTTTATTACACATTCAAAACAATCAAGCTGTAACAAGCTTTTAGAAATAAAGGTAACATAGTTAAGGGGTTATGTCCACCCCTCTTACCCTTCAAGATATACAATCAACAGTTATAGGAACCTGAGAAAAATCATTCACAGTATAAAACATCTATGCATATTGAAGGTGCCTTTGAACCAGGAGGTAGTAGAGTCAATATAGCGTTTTAACTTTGTAAATCTTTAAATACTGCACTTAACAGTTTGGAAGAAAGCTTATAAATCTCACTTCAAAAAAACAAACACATTTAAATCCTAATGACAAGTTACATATGAATATAGAACAAATGCTGTAAAAGTGTGCATTGCCTTTCAGAATCTGAAAATATTCATTGATCCAAAGGGGAACATGTGGTGCTTATACAGGTAGTGTCAGAACCTTACATACCATTACCATATCGTTGAACATAGAAGACACACACATCAACGTGGAATGTATGTTTTCCTTTGACATGCTGCAGCCAGTTCTGACAATGTTCAAACATCTTAATAGTGCAACAAGCTCATCACACACAGGCAGTTAAACCTTGAGAAGTTTTCCATTCATGCAAACATGGAGGTTTTAGGTGAAAGATTTAAAAAAAAAAAAAAAAAAAAAAAAAAAAGAAGACCATACTGCATAAGAAACGATACCAAATTACTGTGCATTGTGCAATATTCATTAATAGCTATAAAGCTGCACACCATGTAAACAAAAATATCAACACTTGTGCATAAACAGATTTCTGCAACTGTACATAAGTGTACAGGTACAGAGTATCATAATAAGCAGCACTGTCCATAATCTGTAAGGAGACTACCTGCACAATAGGGTTCTGTACAGAAGAACTCTACTTCCACTTGAAGATAACTTTCAGTACATGTCCCTTAGTTGTGCAAATATGCATTAGGCATGCAGCAATGACTGTTGATCTGGAACCAAATGGCACGATTCCTTGTCTTTTGTCTCACGTCATGTAGCGGGTGATAGCCCTGAGACCATAGAGCAGAGCAGCTTGCAGCTTAGCTTCTAGCAGCAAAAAATTCAAGTGGACCTGAGGGAAAGATGGGCAAATTAAAATGATGTCACAAACTGTATAAAAAGGATCCCATAAAATATATATATATATATATATATATAGGGGAATTATTTTTATACAGATTATATAGATATATCTATATATATTACATTAACCATTTTCATTGCATTTGTATAAAGCTTAATAAGTTATCATTGTATGCACACAATGTCTTGTATTAGAGGCTTATTTAATAGCAAAGGTGTAAGACATCTGTTGTAACCCAAAACAAATATTTTCATTAAGCCAGGAGGGACACTACAATACACATACTTGTGTGAACTTCAAAAAGTAGAGGGCTTGTAAGTTTCACACTTTAGTTTAATGTACAACACAGGCATCATTACAGGGCCACTCTATCACATCTGATATTTTCATTATGTGCACTGGATTTGATTAACAAACTTCTATACCTGGCCTTGTCAAAGCAAACATCCACATTATCTTGCTTTATATACACAAGTCTATTTAGAACCCAGCAGCATCTGAGGATGGCAGAAGTTTCCACTGGCCATGGCAAGGGTTTTCTTCGTAGACTACAGAGTGGGTGCACAATAGTCTGCAGTATGTGACCAGAGTACATGCCACCGATTCATGTCCCTGTCTTTGCAAACAGATGCCCAAGAGATTGACAAACATCCTGAGACTTCGCAGTAAAGAGCACATTTCTGGGCTGCACTGATAACTCCAGGCTTTACCAACACTTTCCTGAGTTTCTGGCTTTCTGCATACACATAGTTCAGTTGCATCTTACATCCCCACCCACAAACATACACCATCCAACTTTATGCTGTAGCAGTTGTGCTATTGCTTGCACAAAGGTAGCTGCTCCCATGATTGTGTTGAATGTAAATATACAGGAAAGGAACAGGAGATGGCTTTAACTTGCAAACTGTGAAACATGTTTTATTACAGTGTACTTGTATACACTACTACATAGTATGCACATAGGAGTTTGTTTGCATTAATTTAGGCATTTGAGTATTATGAATCTTCAAATGCATCTTCAGTTATGGACTGGATAAGCTCTTCTAATAATTTACCTTCTCTGAGTGCTTGAATTGCCTCCAGAAGTCGTTATACAATTGGCGCGTTACTCTTTCTGGGTGACATGTCACTGTTTTCATATAAGCCTTCAGGCTTCGCTCTAACAATGGGTTCACCTCACCGTAGTCATAATCATCATACCTAATAGTAGGAGAATACAGAGGAAGGTTGAGTTACAGCAGCTTTACACTAATAGCATGGCTTTTTAACTCGTTTATTCAGCCTGTTTACCGGATTCCATAAATGCATTGTATATAGTTCCATATGGCTCTCCGCAGTTTGAAAGTGTCTACTCCCTGGTGTGAGGCAATGGTGTGATATGTCAAGTTGTAAGCTACATGAAACTTGTCATCCAGGAGCTGACCGACCTCAGGGTACAATCTATGTAGTAGTGAGTAACCATGATCTTCCCATGTGTAGTCCTATAAAGAGAAACTGGAGTCAGACTACTACCAAAGTAACAAGCCTTAAATAAATGGTCAGGCAGAAACAAGAGTTACACATAAATCCTATGAGATTCACAATAACACACATCAGAACTGAAAATAGAAATTTGGTTCAATACACAATGACCTTGTTATAACGTAGACTCATAAATAGATTATATTTTTCCTTAAGTGATTTAGATAACAGACTGTGCCTAATAGCTGCTGTTACAGTGGTGTACAGTATATATAAATCCTATTATAAGATGGAAATATAGGTATAGTATATAGTAGGATGTAAATCCAAGACTGATAAAATAAGTACAGATTTCCAGAAATGGTTCAATATAGGCATAATGAATTAGCTAAAAATATTTATTAAATCAAATGTAAATAACACAAGTAAAAGAAATGCAAAGTATAGCTATCAGTTGGTTGGAATAAAATGTTTGTAAGTAGTAGTAAGGAACAGATTCCTTAACGATCAGTATAGTGGATTGTCTCCAATTCCATTTAGGTGCAGTTTGTATATTACATTCTGGTCCCCAAAACCTCTCACAGCAAAAAGACTACTTACATGAGCATGTAATGTGGGGGGAGCCTGCTCCCCCCTCCTAGTGAAGTCAATGTAGCCAAAATCGGGGTCATCCAGGAAACAGAGAATGCCAGGAGAGTGAACAGACTGAACCACATCATCTATTAAGCAAAAGGAATATTGGAATAAGCCTGTATTGTTTACCCTGCATGGGTATTTATGTGCTAATCAAAGAGGCCTTACATACCATTGGAAGTCACCATTGTGCTCTCTCTCTTCTCCCGTTCGAATCTAGTCTCCATTTCCTCCCGACTCATCTCTTGCCCTTCCTCATCAAGTATCTTCATTTGGGCCAAGACACGTTCTGCTTCTTGTGGAGTGCTGGTCCCCTGTGTATGCAATTAAGGTATATTATGAGAAATAATTAAATGAGAAGTTATAATATATATTTATTAGAAGTGGATGGGGCCAGCCCCTGTGGACCAGAGCAGAAGGGGACTTGAAAAGCAGATAAAGGACTGTAGGAGCAGAGGCCTGGTTCCTTATAGGGCCCTGGATACCCTGCTACACTACAGGAAGCCAGAGAATTATCATGGTAATGTCAGTTTGCACTGATGTAGAGTCACTATGAATACAAAGATCTGCTCCAGGACCAGAAGATGTGTGTGGCAGGACCAAGGGAAACAGTCAGCAGCCAGCCAAAGTGGACTCTGGTCGGCCTTGTATTAAAAAGAATTCACAAATATATTTGAATATTTACTTAAAATCAGTATTACTAGTCTTATAAAGGAGAGTACACAGCTACCCACATTTTCCACCCTTACTTTTTTATTTAATACCATGGTTCTTCATTTGAAAGCTTTGCCTTGGGGCCCTATTTATTGCTATCTAGAACTACATGTAATATGGTACAAATACATGGTGCACCATTTAATGTTGGGTAGGCGCACATGCCATGCATATAGTCCATGGACCTCGGTAACCGTAATTCCCCCACCTCTGGTTTCTCGATCAGCCTTTTCAGGCGCCAAGAGGTTGCCCTATATTATTCCTCAGTAGCCTGACAGAAGTTTGTACAAAGGACAAAAATCTGCTCACACAAGTACAAATTTCTTTAGTCCTGATAACATTTGCAAATATATATGCAAAAGACTCCAGGCTTTTCAGAAAGGTAATCATTTAATCTTGGGATGGAAAATAAAAACACATCCTGTACTCAGTCTAATGATCACATTACAACATATCTGTGCCGGTGAAGTGCTCACCCATCATTGAATTTGCTAGCTTGACAAGTGCAGCATTCAATTTGCTATGCAATACCATATTCAGAGATATTCACACAACCAAATAAGTTTTTGAAGCATGGAAGTATTTTATAAAAACATTTGGGACTACAAATTCTGATACCCACCTCATTAATGGAGACCTCAGGAGATGGGGGACGGACGATACCCTGTCCCTCTGGGGGGTAGATGCCACAGCCAAGAATAAAAGATGAAAGTGCATGGAAGTGGGTGAGCAAGACCAGGGCTTGGATCAGCTCAGCAAGAGACCAGAAGTTTCCCCCATGTGATCTCAGAAGAGACTGGAGAAAATACAAAACAAGTCACAACAACCACCAACAGCATCCTCCTATATTCTTCTACCTGTGCAATACATAAAATAGAGGTGTTTTAACACTCCATAAGAGATTAATCTGTTTTAATGCTCTGGGACAACACCAAAGCAAGTCTCTAACATGTTCTACTAACTTAAATATACAGCTATGTGTCTGCATCAAGGCATTTGCTTAAGTATGGGGCAGCACGGTGCACTTCTGCCTCACAGCACTGGGGTCATTAGTTCAATTCCCGACCATGGCCTTATCTGTGAGGAGTTTGTATTTTCTCCCCGTGTTTGCATGGGTTTCCTCCAGGTGCTCCGGTTTCCCCCCACACTCCAAAAACATACTAGTAGGTTAATTGGCTGTTATCAAATAGACCCTAGTCTGTGTGTCTGTCTGTCTGTGTTAGGGAATTTAGACTGTAAGCCCCAATGGGGCAGGGATTGGTGTGAGGGAGTTCTATGTACAGCGCTGCGGAATTAGTGGCGCTATATAAATAAATAGTAGTAATAATAATAATAATAATAATAATAATAATAATAAATATGCAGTCAGAATAGTTCATGAAATGATTTAAAGGACAAGAAAACCCAAGTCTTTATGGTTCGTTTAGATCATCCTGCCTTTTCACTCACCTCAATGTGCTCTTTAGTAATAAGCCATGGTCTATGAGCAAGGATCTTATTCAAATCATTCAGTCTGCGCAGTTTGAGAGGTGCATAACAAAGGCCTTCCAACCAACGGGGATCCCCGCCAACTTGAAGGAAGCAGGAGGAATGGAGTGAAACTAAATGCACACAATGGTGGCGAGCAGAAGCCTGTAAGGAAAACCACACACCAAACACATGACGAAAAATTTATCACACAAATAACAAGCCTTAACACACTTATCAGTACCGCCACTCCTGGCAAGAATTGATAGAAAACTACACTCTGTATAGGTCTAAGATTTTATGAAATTTTCTTAATGAGATTTTACTTTAGAAAACATCTTCCTTATAAGTTCCTGAGGAACAATTATTATTATTATTAATTTTTATTTATAGGGCGCCACAAAGTATCCGTAGCGCCGTACAAGGACAAACAATGGCACAGTACAAGTAACAGTAAGCACTATAACTCTGGGGGCCCAGGCACAGCATGAAAGAGGGAGGGAGGGGAAAAGTGAGTATAGGCAGGTAACTATGGCCCAAGAGGGTGGGCACGGATGACAGGTTGAGAGTCACTGAGGGGAGCGGAGAGAAGCGAGAGGAGACAGAGGGCAGAGGGACTGAGAGGAGGTGAGCTGGAGAGCGCAGTTAAAAGTGATGGAAACAGAAGGTAGGAGAGCCCTGCTCAAAGGAGCGAACAATCTAAAGGGAGGGGAAGACAGACAGACACATGGATGAGACGGAGAGACTGGAGAAACGGAGACGGAGTCGAGGAAGGGGGAGAAGGGAAGAAGGGATGAGAAAGAGGTAGCCGACCGGTGGGAGTTTAGGCATGAGACTGGAAGGCTTTAAGGAAAAGGTGGGTTTTTAATGTTCGTTTGAAAGAGGACAGATTAGGGGAAGTTCTGATGGAGCCTGGGAGCTTGTTCCAATGGAGGGGAGCGGCGCGGGAGAAGTCTTGGATACGTGCGTTAGAGGAGGTAATCAGAGGGGAAGAGAGGCGACGATCGTTGGACGATCGCAGTGAGCGGGAGGGAGTGTGAATAGAGATAAGGTTAGAGATGTAGGGAGCAGTGGAGTTGGCGACGGCCTTGTAAGTCAGAGTGAGGGGCTTGAAAAGGATTCTGTAGGGGAAGGGGAGCCAGTGAAGGGCTTGGTAGAGTGGGGATACAGAGGTGGAACGGCGAGAGAGGAAAATAAGCCTAGCAGCGGCGTTAAGTACAGATCTAAGGGGAGCGAGATGAGAGAGGGGGAGGCCGATAAGGAGAAGGTTGCAGTAGTCCAAGCGGGAGATGATCAGAGAGTGGATGAGAGATTTGGTGGCATCCTGGGAGAGGAAGGGCCGAATGGGGGGCAATGTTGCGAAGCTGGAAACGGCAGGATTTGGCGAGAGAGTGAATGTGAGGGGCAAAGGAGAGAGAGGAGTCGAAGATGACACCTAGGCAGTGGAGTTGGGGAACAGGGGAGATAGATGAGTTGTCAACAGTGATGGAGAGGTCAGAGGGGAAAGAGGTACGAGAGGGAGGAAAGGGAAACAATTGCCTTTTAATCCGTGTTAACCCTGCTAGCAAGAGCTTTCTGTGCTGGAAAACTGCAGCCATCCATGTCATTAACTGTGCTATGATTGAAGATGTAATTTGTGTATTGGTCACAGTTCGTGTCCAATCAGGTGCCACCAACTAGAAACCTACCAGCTTGGTAGGTCTGAAGGGTAACTTGAGTGGGAAGCAGCTGTGTACCCCTCTCTTAAATGGCCTACCACTACAGAAATCCACAAAGCTATCTATAGGAAACTACATAGTAAAGCTACCTACAAAAATCCATGCCTAAGCCATCTACCGTCATACCCATTTTTTTAATAGAAAGCACGGGATCCAAGTGCAAAATAAGGTGAAAAAACAAAAACGTGCCAAAGGATACAGTAAACTTCAAGCCCTCTTCAAAAGAGGAACAGCCCCTCTCTAACCCCAAGTCCTGGAGCCAAGAAGCCCCTTAGGAGGCATCTCACCACCCCTGGAAGGGGAACATTGAAGGTTTAGGGATGTTGGAGCCTCAGGGTCACTATCCTGCCCCCAGATCAGGGAATGCAGAGCCCCAAAAGAGCCTACTGCACCCCTTTTTAAAATAAACAAGTGACAAAATGTACTAAGTATAAGATTCTTACAGCCTTTGCTAGGGTGGGATTCCGCACTGGCTGAGCAGCTATCAACTCTCCTAGTAAATTGATTCTGCTCTTATTCTGCAGCAGGGCAGTTCCTGATACTCTAATTTTCAGTTCCAGGTAATCACAAGGGGCCTGATTCATTAAGGATCTCAACTTGAGAAACTTCTTATTTCAGTCTTCTGGACAAAACCATGTTACAATGCAAGGGGTGCAAATTAGCATTCTGTTTTGCACATAAGTTAAATACTGACTGTTTTTTTTATATAGCACACAAATACTTGATAGCTTATTTGTTCACTGAAATTTAAAGTAGATATTTGTGTGTTGATAAATTATGTGTCCAAGAAATCAAAAGATGGCACACCTTTACCTTTCCCAAATTGAAAATTTTCCCCACAAGCAGTGTATCGAGAATTATCCCAAAATAGAAGTTAGTTTACATGAAACTTGCCATATGTTCTGTGATTCTGATGACCAGATTGTTTTAGACTCAAGTCTGCAAATCACTGCATGCATGAATCCAAAAAGACCACTAATCCAAAGCAATAGCTGCCTTGAATTTAGCAGATGTTAATCAGGACTTACAGACCACACAAACAACTTGAAACCATAATCTGACTGCACAATTATCTCCCAACAGTGCTAATTGTGCCCCACTGCATCTTGCCATTCAGCCATGTGGTTAGGTTGCACAAACATGTCTACTTGACACTTAGGTCACAACAGGACCCTTGAAGAAGTCTCCGTTCAAGATGAAACGCGTCGGGACACCTTTTTTACCCATTCCGGTATGCGTAGACAGGAAGTGACTCTGCGCTCCACTGTGGAACGCATCGCACCCGCGGACTCCGGCACACACGATCCGACTGTTGCAACCAGCCTGCCTGTTCTGGAGTTCCACTCTGAAGGAGATCATTGGACCTTGATTCTCCTTAATCCAGCAACGCTTCCACGCCGTTTACCAACACTAGCGTGAGTTCGGTAGTGCACACTCTGGTCATCACTCCATTTTTATCAATTCGGATTTTAGTTAGCGTGTTTATGCCGTGCATGTTTTCATTGTAGTTTATTGTTATGGCCAGTATTGGGTCTTATTAAACTGCTTTTTAGTTATTCCCTCTTGGTCCCATACGTTTTGTTCAGTCTTCCGGATTACATTTTTTACTGCAACATTATTGTGTACCAACTATAGCATGTATTACCAGCTGATATCATCTTCCTTTCCTTCTTTGTCTCCTTTCCCTCCCTTTCCTCCCCCCACCCCCTTTCTTCCCCTTGTTCTTTTTGAGGTTTATCCTGACATACGTGGTCATGTGTGGATTTCTGGATTGATCCCTAATTGGTTCATACCCCATTGACAGCAATTTCAAATCCTGCAAGTGTTTTTCAGAGACTTTGTGTGTTTTTTGTGGACTCATTGAGCCAAGGACTATTGGTTTTTTTCCATTCAGACTATCATTTAGTTCATTCCACGGTATGCATTGATACACCACCTTTAGTTTGTCATATCAAGCCATTGTATGTGATGTGTCTAACTTATTCTGCTACAATATTCACCCCTTTCTTCTATTAACACTTCGCGAGCGCAGTTGGAACATATTTATATTTACTGTATCTACAAGGAGGGATTCCTTGGTTCCCCCGCTGCTGCGAGTGTGTCACGCAGTCTGATATTGAGCGCATATGTATATCTATTACACAACAGGACCTGCCTGTGTGGAGGCACCTTTATATATATTTATATAACTTAGGTGGTAAAGCAGGTTTGAAGACGAACTTCACCCAGAATTAAACTGCCCATCTGTACACTAACAAAATTTCAGATTTTGGCAGCATTTAAAACGATTTACTAAAGCGTAAATTACTTTTTATGAGATGTTCGAAGTATATCACAAATGGCAAGTTATGCGAATGTTCTTAACCCCATTCATAACACATTTGTTATTGTGTTATATGTAATCAACATATAAATAAAATGTTGAAGACGTCTCCATTATCCAGGGGCTGTGAAACCTTACAGCAGACATCTAGGAACTAGAGGCAATCTTAGACCCACCATGACCTGTACTGATCGATCATCCTGGCTTCAAAAGTGGTGGACAGTTTACCTACCACTGACATGAGGACAAAGATTTAAGAAGAACCATTAAACTTACCATTATTGCCACATAGTGTCTCTCTGGAAGGGATAAAGCCCCATCCATACGCAGGAGCTGATGCTGCGTCTTCCAAAATATACGCATATACTCTGGATGTAGCCCCATTACTGCAGCAATGTTGTCACTCACAACTGGCCCAGGAAGCTGTAATTGGATAAATCAGGTTCAGAAATGAACGTCCCAGAAAAAAAAAAAAAAGTCTAACGGCCTGAAAGGAGCAATAATCGCCTTACCTGCGTTAGAGGTATATATGCACTGGGTCCTCGGGTGTCTCTTCGTCTCGTCTGATCGCATGGTTCCTGTATAAGTAAAGTACGAATTATAACCGGAAAGAGCAAACTGGTAAACACCTAATGACAGAGGCAACATGCACGTGTGTGTACAGGCTGTCTGCAATAAGTAGCAACAATTTCATCACTGAGTTCTATATTCATACAGTGCCCTAGGCAGGAGAATCACAGAGCAAATGGAATGCAGAAAAGCAGAGTACTGTTCAACACCCAGTATATATACAGCCTGTTTACAATTCATTCTCATCATTAACAGAGCTCTCACAAATACATAGTCAGCTTTATCGTTCAATTAGCTGCACAGGCCACTAAATTATATAACAATGTAAGAGACTTACTATTAAGTTATATTACAATTTATTTTTTAGTGCCAGCATATTTCCAGAGAATATTGAATTGTTCACATCAGTGGAGCCTACAGTCTAAATTCCCTACCACACAAACACAAGGGACAATTTTGTCACTATCCAATGAATCAGCATATTATCATACTGTGGTAGGAAACCCTGGTATCTACTAGCCCCAACATGTACTCCCATGTGTCATGTTTAAGACGGCCAAGAAAATCTGACCTCCTATAGATAGTGTCATTTAGTAGAAAGGCTTTTTAACAGTTTAAGGTAACCTCTGCTTAAGCAAAGCCGATTTTACTTTAAATGAGAGTCTACCATACAATTTAAAGGGCACATTCGAGAATAAAATATCGTGGGCAACTATGTATGAAGGAGTAGTGTCCATACGCTCTTTGGGACATCCATCTAAATTACACAGTGAAAAGACATGTCTGATGTAACTTTCTGCAATAGTTACAAGAGACAACCAAGGTTTTAAAGTGACAACAGTGACAGTCCGCGTTATAAAACAAACAAACCTAAACGCGTTATAAAACAAACAAACCTAAAAGCCGAAAGCTTGTTAATTAACCATGTAATAGAAACTGCCAACTCAGGGGTGCAGTCACCCCGTGTACATCGCCAATAGCTTTACAAGTACAGATCATTGGTTAGGAGCCAAGAGATCTCCAACTAGTACGCTCATATTACGTAGACGGATACGTGCTCTAATGGATTAACGCAGACGACCAAGCAATCCAGAAATCCAAGAGCACGTAACTGCCCAGCACAGTAAAAGCACAGTAGGTCATACAAATAGTAACCACTTAACGCAGGATAAAAGTTGTTCAGTATACACTCACCTCTATAACCATACACACCGGACTAGGCACAGATCGATGTGCAAACGCCTCACTTCCCTAGGAACAGAAGTTCACTGTGATAAACATTACACAAACTCTGCGGACTAGTTGAACCAGCAGCAGAGTACTGAGCCAAGGAACCGATAGGGTCACTCATAAATCACATACCTTCATGGTCCTGCGGGCACAGCATGGTTGGCATCCGGAGTAAAAGTCCTCTCTGACCCCCGAACAGGTACAACAATTGCCTGCCACCCTAATGGGGGCAACTGGGCAGATGGCTTCCAGGGCTGCGGAGGACCGGGGCGCCGGGAGAAGGTAGATAAGTGGCCACATAAATAGAGTTGTTGTACATAGATAAGGAGCACAGCAGGGTCTCCTAAGTCTCTCCGGTCATATCTGTTTTCCGATTGGCAAAAAACCCACCTCTGTCCCTATATTAACACTCCTCTTGCCCTATTTATAGACTTACCAGCGCTTTACTCTCCACCAATCCGAGCTAAGATAATGCAAAGCCGAGCCCACGCACCCTTCGCAATGGCTCATGGAAGTTGTAGTCTCTCCTTTGTGTTGCAATCATTTTGACTTAGGATAAACAACTTTTCTAGCTGATTTACGAGATGTGTAATTGCAATCTACCTCCAACATAGCTTATCATTTTAACCAGCAAGGATCTCAGAATTTTATTCGCGTCTTTATTTTAAATTTCGAATGTTCTCGTGGAGTTTTTGTATGTTTATACTTATTTTCAAAGTGCAATGACTTGTACTAAATACGTTTATAAGATTAATTCAGTTTAAAGTAGAATACTGCTTTTGCAAATTAAGCAGAAACTGAATATGATCACACGGTAAAATGGCTAAGGTTGGTAAGTTTTAAATTAAATATGTTTGAGGCAAGTTTGTTTTTACTCTGCTTTACCATTTTTTATTCAGATTTATTTTTCAAATAGGCTCTACCAGAATTAAAATGCACTTTTATCCTCTACCTCTTGGGGCCAGAAGGCTATCTGCAATGCTACAATGCTCGCACACCTTTTCAACCTATCACTCTCCTCTGGTGTAGTACCCCTCTCATTTAAACATGCTCTCATCTCTCCTATCCTCAAGAAACCCAATCTCGACCCCACATCTCTTGCCAACTATCGCCCTATCTCTCTTCTCCCCTATGCCTCTAAATTACTTGAGCGAATTGTCTGCAGCCGCCTAACCAGGCACCTCTCGGACAATTCCCTCCTTGACCCTCTCCAATCCGGCTACCGCCTCCTCCACTCTACCGAAACTGCCCTGGCCAAGGTTACTAATGATCTGCTATCGGCCAAATCCAAGGGTCATTTCTCCCTACTCATCCTCCTTGACCTTTCCGCAGCCTTTGACACCGTGGATCACCCCCTCCTGCTGCAAACTCTTCTCTCTCTCGGCCTCTCTGGTTCTGTCCACGCCTGGTTCACCTCATACCTCGCTAACCGCTCCTTCTCTGTATCCATGTCTGGTTCTTCCTCCTCCCCCTACCCTCTCGCTGTAGGAGTCCCACAGGGCTCCGTTCTCGGCCCTCTACTCTTTTCGCTCTATACTTCCTCCCTTGGTGCTCTCATCTCCTCCTTTGGCCTTCAGTATCACTTTTATGCTGATGACATTCAACTTTACATCTCTTCACCTGATCTTTCCTCCACCCTCCTCGCTCAGGTATCTGACTGCCTCTCCGCCATCTCCTCCTGGATGTCGGAGCGCTTTGTCAAAATCAACATTTCCAAAACTGAACTCATTGTCTTTCCTCCTCCCAGCCTCCCATCCCACCATGACCTCTCCATTGTCGTTAACAACACTACCATCTCCTCTGTCACCCAACTCCGCTGCTTGGGTGTCACCCTTGACTCCTCTCTCTCTTTTGCCCCCCACATTCATTCTCTTGCCAAAGCCTGTCGCTTCCAACTATGCAACATCGCCCGCATCCGTCCCTTTCTCTCTCAGGAGGCCACCAAAACCATCATACACGCACTCATCATCTCCCGCCTGGATTACTGCAACCTCCTCCTCACCGGCCTCCCCCACTCCCGTCTCTCCCCCTCCACTCTATACTTAATGCGGCCGCAAGACTCATCTACCTCTCACGCCGCTCCTCCTCTGCCTCCCCTCTCTGCCTTGCCCTACACTGGCTCCCCTTCCCCTACAGAATTCTTTTCAAACTCCTCACCACCACTTACAAGGCTCTCTCCCACTCTACTGCCCCTTATATCTCTAACCTCCTCTCCATTCACACTCCCGCCCGCTCCCTGCGCTCGGCCAATGACCGCCGCCTCTCCTCCACTCTGATCACCTCTTCCCATTCCAGAATCCAGGACTTTTCCCGTGCAGCCCCCCTTCACTGGAATGACCTCCCTCGCTCCATCCGCCTCTCTCCTACTCTGTGCTCCTTCAAACGTGCACTCAAAACTCACCTCTTTCTTAAAAGCCTACCAACCATCCACTTAACCCCCATCTCCTCCACTCATTCTCCCCTCTCTCCCATTCCCTCAACTGGCTCCTCTTGTGCCTGGTCTGTTTTACCCTCCCTTAGGATGTAAGCTCGCTTGAGCAGGGCCCCCTCCCCTCCTGTCTCCATACCCGTTGTTCTGCTCCGTGTCTATTGCATCTACCTGCCTGGAGTTTCTGAAGTATTGGTACTTTTGTTTATTGTTCTGTACTGTTATACCCTGTATAGTCTACTGTTTGTACTATGTGCGGCGCTGCGGAAACCTTGTGGCGCCTAACAAATAAATAATAATAATAATAATAATGATGCTAGGGAAGGTCCTTTAACAGATATGTAAAATCCTTAACTAGGGATCCAGAATTATAACCCTCTCCTCATCTGGCAGCCTTGAAGGGGGAGGGAGATGGGAGCATCATGGCCACACTGACTCTTAAAGGGTAAATGTATCAAGCTGCGATTTTGAATCTCCAACGATTTTCTTGGGCGAGTTTAAAATAGTCTATTTATTAACTGGCCATTTGATGTAAAATCAAGTTTTAAACTTGGATTTTGCAAACTCGCCTGAGTTTGAATTCAAAATCGCCAGATACAACACGCTGCTCTCTATAGGTAAGATAGGCAAACATAACACTGTTGCACTGCTGAACAATGTTATTATTAAAATAAATTGTCCCCTGTAAAAAAAATCTTGATCGTTTTTGCCCCTCTACAACAAAAAGCAAAAATTTAAGATAGCGCCGCCTGTACAATGTACATGGCTTATTGAATACCTTGTTCAGGCGGCGCCTCTTTAAATTTACTATCTTAATAGGTCGGATAAGAGTGTGTCCCTTCAATCTGACATCATCGGACGCTGCCGGGATCTTCAGCTACCGCAATTTACTGAAGTCTTTGTTTTAAGCTGTCAGTCTTTCCACTCAGTCTGCAATGAGGTCTTCGGTTTAATCGTGCCTGGGTAAGTAGTGTTGGGATTTCCACAGTCATAATAGTGAGTACTACCACTTAAAAGGGATCTAACATTCCACCCCATGCAAACGAGATGAATAGGAAAGATGAGGAAAAGGTGCTTGAATAAGTGCTACGGAGTGAATTATATTGACATGATAGTCACCTAAAGCCCCAGCCCTACAACCAGATTAAAAGCTTTTCCTGCCACACCATAACAGGGCAAAGAAAGAAAAAGTGTTAATGAAGCTCGGTGGCTCAGTGGTTAGCATTTCTTCCTCACAGTACTGGGGACCTGAGTTTGTGGAGCTTGTATGTTCTCCCCTGTTTTTGTGTGGGGTTTCTCTGGGTGCTCTGGTTTCCTCCTACACTTCAAAAACATACTAGTAGGTCAGTTGGCTGCTAACAAAATATACCATAGTTTGTGTGTGTTAGGAAATTTAAACTGTAAGCTCCAATAGGACAGGGACTGATGTAAGTGACAAATATTTTCTGTACAGCACTGCGGAATTGGTGGCACTATATAAATTGATAATGCTGAAGCTATTTAGTGTTGTGTGCAAAGTGCTTTACCAGTGTACATGTGGTCCCCTCCACATGCATGTTCGGGTACCCTCAGTTTGGGAAGCAACCAGGACATGAAGTATCTTGAGCTTCAAACAAGCAGCTTTTTGGTCAGAGGATCAAATGAACAGTTCCTCACCTACAGGTGGTACTTTTTAACCCACAACTGTGTACACTTAGCCAAAAGGCAGAGAACCAGAGTATATTTGTAGTTCAGATGTTAATATAACCAAAGTATTTGCATATTGAGGGGAGAAAGAGGGTCACTTATTATGGTTTTCTTTTTATATTAATAGTTCAGAATTAACTAATTCATTGCTGTACAAATTAAAATAGTTTGAATTATTTCTCATTCTTTCAATTTGATTTCAATTACTGAACTAAAATTTCAACAACAAACAAAATTTGTGGGTTATATCATAAGAAAGTCAACTTTCTAATTAAATTAACACCAGTAATTTGTGCTTTCATCCTTCCCTTACAAATGCACCCTGAGCACTTTCAGTCCTGTCTACCCCTCCCCCTTTCAATTACATACTATCTGAGAAGCCATAAACTCAACATGTTTATAAGGTTCCTCAAGGACAACTCAGTTGCATCAACAAATCACACAAAGTAGGTATTATTGTTTCCTGTGAGTTTCCATTCAAGACATAGGCAAAATAGGTTTCAATTTATTTAATGGGTATGCGCCAACTCAAATGCTGTACCCCACAGGTTGAAGGTATGCACTATTGCAATATATGCATTTAGTTGCTGTGATGCTCATCAGTGAGACCACATTACAGGGACTGAAAATGAATGGGAGTCCCTGCAAAGTTATCCAGTGAGCAGGACCTTCTTACTTTCTGTATTAATATATATATTCCAGTAAAGTTTATGATAATTAATGTGGAAAGTGGCTACTCTTGCTTTGCAGTGGCAACAATAGCTCCCTTGGGCTATAAAGAATACTTTGGTACAGTACAAGAAAAACATTATATAGAATAGCTCTTCCCTTGTGGTGTAGTGTGTGGCTGCTTTCAACACTACTACAACTGTCAGTATACAAATGTACACCTAGGGCTAGATTTACTAAACTGCAGGTTTGAAAAAGTGGAGATGTTGCCTATAGCAACCAATTAGATTCTAGTTATCATTTATTTAGTACATTTTACAAACTAAGCTAGAATCTCATAGGTTGCTATAGGCAACATCTCCACTGTTTCAAACCCGCAGTTTAGTAAATATACCCCCAAACTTAATAGTAAAGTCTTGGGGTTTTAAGCAGTATCTGGACAGCTCAACAGCATATACCATAAAAGTAATTTCAATAACTGGCGCCACCTTCTACATCAAAAATAATTAATTGGGTAGATAATATATGACTGTTTATTTTACAACAGTATTAAAAATGTCCTTATTAGAACAAAGACAGATGGTATTTAACAGCCTATGTCAAAGATCAATCCATTCTCAGTTCATTGTACACTCATCAGTGATACAATCATATTAGATCGTATGGTCAGTTGCATGAGTACTCATGTAAATCTTGAGTTGCTTATCATTCCTCTGTGGTATATCAGATGTTACTTTCTGTAGTGCAGTGTTCCTCCCTGGACTAGGTGTCCTTTGCAAGCTGTCTTGGTAGCCGGGTACAGGAGCCGCTTCCTACACACGGTGTTGACTTGTGGGTTCCTTGGAATGCACTGTGCGTTCCAAAAGCCAAACTTCTTGTTTCAGCAGTTGGTTTGGCTGCGCATGCAAGTCTGTGCGTTCCATCACAGCACATACAGTCTTTAGTGTCTGATTTAGGGTCTGATTCAATAAGTGTATGAGCGTATATTCCCGTTTTCCCCCTACACGTTTCACCTATACAGGCTTTCTCTAATTCCGCAGCGCTATACAGAGAATTCACTGACATTAGTCCCTGCCCCATTGGAGCTTACAGTCTAAATTATCTAACATACACACATACCGAGAGAGACTAAGGTCAATTTGATAGCAGCCAATTAACCTACCAGTATGTTTTTGGAGTGTGGGTGGAAACCGGAGCACCCGAGAAAACCCACGCAAACACAGGGAGAACAGACAAACTTCACACAGAAAAGGCCATGGTCGGGAATCGAACTCATGACCCCAGTGCTGTGAGACAGAAGTGCTAACCAATGAGCCACCGTGTTACCCATAATAAATGGCACCCAGCCATAAGGTAAGAAACAATATGAGCTAATTTATGAAGCACAAGATAAAGGAGGCACAGCTCAAATTCCCCTGCATTACCATGATTTAGTGTGGTGCAACTAGATTTCTGCCAAAGTACATTGATGTGTGGAGCATTTGTGGAGGAAGAGAAGATTGTGCTCTATTCATCGCCATTAGATGGAGATGAATAGAGTTTTTCCCCCCAAGTGCAAATTAGCCTCCTTGGTGCACCTTGTTTTACGGAACAGTGCAAAATAAGATTTTACTTTGTGGAGTGAAATGACGGGGTAAAGAGGACTTATTTCAGGAGTGTCCTTTGCTGTTTGGCAAAGCGCAGTTTTGAACTGGCACAGACTGGCTCTTCAATGCTTTTAATGGGAGCGTTTTACACCTTCCAGAGATACATGATTTATTTATTTTTTCTTGCTTGTTTTCCAAGTAAGTAAAAATGCCCATAGTGATGCCTAAAATAACATGTTTTTGAATTGGTATAATGAATCATATGATAGAAAAATATCAGATTTCAATGATGCATTTAAATATATACCTATTGACATTATGATGAAAAAAAATAAAAAAAATGTAGCGTACTACATTTCTAAAAACTGGCTTTGAGTCTGAAAATATTGTACAGTATTAATACACATACTATCACCCTCTCTACATCAACTGTATATTTATGGCATTTTAATACATTTTTAGTAAAAATATAACTAAAAAAGATTCATGTAGATGAGCCTGTAGACACATGATTTTGCAGAATCCCTTAATCATTATAGTGTGGTGTTGCCAGTTTTTCTTTTTGTCAGAATGTAAGTTTTAGAAAAATGATATCTATTTTTTTTCAGTGATGGACCAGATTTGATTTATGTTGGTCGATAGACAGGGATTACAATATGCCCAGAGTACTACATTGTGACTGTATGTATATTGTCTGCATATTGTACCATGTACTTTCATCTGTAGATCATGGGTAAATAACACCCCACTGGGGTAGGAGACTTGGTGTGACTGTCACTGAGGTGTGGTTCCCAACCCCTCCATTTGATACATTGTGGGGATTGTGCTTAATCCTGTTTGTACTCAGAGAATGAGTGTTTACTAGGCAGATCCATTTATCTATTGAAGGTAATTCATTTACCTATTTACATAGAATGATTCAAATAACAATGAGAAGACCAACTCAGCAACTCTAGTGCTTTGCAGTTTGTAGAGTGAGATGAGATATCAAATAGCAAACATGGTAAAATTATTGCTGCTAATTGCTAGACGTTGCCATTGGAGTTTTAGAATGTTTTCTGTCTCCTGCAGCTGTAGTAATCGAGCAAATAGCCATTTATAATCAGACAAAGGTTTCAGACTGTGGGTTGGTTGTATTTGGAGGTCACATAATAGTATATTTATGCATGCCCAATAATTTTCTTTTCTTTAAGATCTTTTACTTAAGCTATAAATAATAGTTGGGCAGCACGGTGGCTAAGTGGTTAGCACTTCTGCCTTACAGTGATTTAGACTGCCTTACAATTTAGACTGTAAACCCCAATGGGGCAAGGACTGATGTGAGGGAGTTCGCTGTACAGCGCTGCGGAATAAGTGGCGTTATATAAATAAATGGTAATAATATAATAAATAATAAACGACTCAGCAAGCTCTTTAAACTTTATTATGTCCAGAATTTATATCTAGATTGAACCTAAAGATATTGCAACAGATTCCTCTTTAATGGACACATGAAGTTCTCTGACATAATTTTACATAGCCAATCTGCTACAAGATACTGAAAACATTAGTTATGTTTTGCAAAAGATTACTAGTATGTGTACGTAAGATGTTGATTTTTGCCAGAAAGTAATTTGAAGTCATGGGTGCATGTAAGTAACCTTTATTCCTACAAGAAATTGCAGCCAAGCCTGTCTTCCAATCAACATCGCTGCCTGAAGTATCAGGTGGTGGTATGGTGAGGGAAATAAATGCTGAAACACTCTACAGAAGATGGACAGGAATCACCATCATCATTTATTTATTTATATAGCGCCACTAATTCCGCAGCACTGTACAGAGAACTCACATCAGTCCCTACTCATAGGAGCTTACTTAATTCCCTACCATACACACACACACTGAGAGAGACTAAAGCTGGGTACACACTACAGAAATTTCGACCAACTTTTTATGCCGAGCGATTTTACATGCGATCGATGGTCCAATCGCTCGGTCCATGGACTGCATACACACTAGCCTTGTTTAGGACAAGAAAGGGAAGAGCGGACGTCCCTTTAGCGACTTTTTACAGCCATGTTGTCGTGAGCAATGATTTTAATTTCGTACACACTGCAGCGACATTTGCGGGGAAATGTACGAAATACCGGAGACATTAGCATAAAGGGGCGGACTCTGCACTCTGTTAACTCCCAAAACAGCTTAAAAACAGAAGGCTACACTGTCCCATTATTCATTCCCATTTGTAAACGTACAATGGCTACAAAACAAGAACAAGCAGCTGCACTTCTTATGCTTACTGTGGCAAGAAGACTGCTGGTACGGAACCGAAGAGAAAGAAGGAGAAAGAATAGATCTTGTTGGAGCAAAGAGTGGTTCAAGAGGAGAGATACGTTCTGCCATATGCCCCTGCTACAGGAGATACGGGACAACAATCCCGATGATTTCAAGAATTTTCTTTGTATGAATGATTCTACTTTTCATTAACTGCTCCAACTTGTAACTCCTCTCATCCAGCGGGAGAACACCCATTTAAGGTGACCCATACCGCCAGAGCAAAGACTGGTGGCAACCCTACGTTTTTTGACAACAGGGAGAACACTGGCAGATCTGAAATACAGCACGGCTATTTCACCTCAAGCTCTTGGCATGATAATACCTGACATCTGTGATGCTATCATTGAAGTTCTCAGTGACCAGTATATGAAGGTTTGTGAAAAGCAACAGTATTTATTGTAAAAATATCGTTTTACATATTAACATATTTAACATTGTAAAAATACATTTAACTTGAAATGTGCAAATCATAAATTGTTAGGACCAGCGCAACAGTTTATGAATGTTGGTAGTGCAAAATTTCGCTTGTGTCCCCAGCGTAATGTGGCATCCTTACTGATGGTAATGGCGTGGATGTCATACAAGGTTGAGACATGCCGCTTTGTCCACCCATGGTCTGAAATGTGTATGCTTGTTGGTGTCTATGGTTAGTTGAGGAAAGACATGTGTCCGGCCACAAATCTTCACTGGAAGCCCTACACATGACGTCTCACAGCAGCCGCTCCATTTCAGTTTGTATGCGCTTGCTACTACTTCTCATTTTGCTAGCTAATGTTGATGCGAGTAGCTCAAATGTGTCCTGTTCCTTTCTTGGTGTTAGCAGACTGTTAGCGCAATCAAGCATCCTTTCTGCCAGTGCATCACTTTCTGCTATTTCATGTATTCTGCGTCTCTTTCGCTTCTGATTTATTTTTGCTGGTGTATCACCTTGGGTCGCATCTTGCCTGTCTGCAGTTAGCTGGCTTTCACGTGGAGTGGGATAAATTGTTGCAGCATCCGGGTCTTCAACTTCCAGCAGGAGCCCATCAGACAGTAGTGCAGGCTGAAAAAGAGCAAACGAATGAGGGGATGTAATTGCATGAATGTTCAAATGTTAATTATGTACACATCTTTATGTTTCAGTTCCCATCGAGCGAAGCAGACTGGAAGTGATAGCGGAAGACTTTGAGAGACTCTGGAATTTCCCAAATTGCGGTGGTGCTATTGATGGCAAACATGTCCGAATCATGCCACCATCAAACAGTGGATCTTTCTACTACAACTACAAAGGGTTTTTCAGCATTATTTTAATGGCCATCATGGATGCGAACTATGAATTCCTATTTGTGGACATTGGGAAAAATGGAAGAGTCTCAGATGATGGTGCATTGGAGCATACTGCTTTCCATAAGAAACTAAAAAACAATGCCCTAAACCTGCCATTGTGGAGCAGCACAAAATATGGATTAAACTTTGTGTTTGTGGCAGATGACGCCTTTGCATTGCATGGGAATGTATTAAAACCGTACCCTCAAAGAAATATGACCCATGAAAGGCGTATATTTAATTACAGACTGTCACGTGCTCGGCGTGTTGTTGAAAATGCCTTTGGGATTCTAAGCAACAGGTTCAGAGTTTTTCAGTCGACAATCAACCTGCGTTTGGACAAAATTGACAAAGTTGTGATGGCCTGTTGTGTTCTGCATAACTTTCTGCGGCGTAAAAGCAACAGTGGCCGTACCACTCAGGTCATGGTGGAAAGTAATGGCGAGGAAATGGAGGTAGTGGGCTTAACACCATTAGAGTGTGGCCACTCTAAAAACAGTTGTTCAGTGGCAAAATTAAATCGTGAGGCCTACCTTTCGTATTTCAACGGTGATGGTGCCGTGCCATGGCAAAATGATTGTATATGAATATTTACAATCACATCTATACAAAACACAAGTCTGTGATGTGCGGATTCCGCACCACGTGGTACAGGGATTGACATCAAAAATTTACATACACACGCCCCCCCAGGTCGAGGAAGTATCGGAGGATTGTCGTGGATCTGTCGGAAGCCTATACACACTACACAGCGGAAACGAGATTGGAACGAAAATATTAAACGGTACGACCAACCGAATGAGGCGAGAATCGTCCATTTAGGCAGACTTTCGACCATCGTGTTACTGTACACACTGACCAGACTTTTGAACGAGCGGTCGTATGTCGGCTGTTTGAGCCGATTATTGGACGAAAACAGTGTATTGTGTACCCAGCTTAAGTTCAGGAATGGAATAGATTCAATAAAAGAAATTAACCCCATTTCCTGCAAACTGTTTACATTCATCTAAATGAGAAAATGTTGTTGCTTCATAGCAAATTTGCTTTTTGTCCAGTGTGCTGTGTGTGCTTTTGTCTTGTACATTGCTTGTGGTCTTGTGAAGTTCCCATGTCTGGTGGCGGGTACATGATTGCCCACAACTAGATGCGGTTAAACTAATTACTATTCACAACAGAATGGGCCACTCTTGGTTCTTGTGAATTGGAACCTTCAAGAACAACAACATAGAGCTATAAGCCTTTATGGATACTATTGCAGTGATTAAATGAAAATTAGGTTACATGTGTAAGTAAAACCAGTAGTCCTGTGCCTAAGAGCAGCATAGCTAAGACCCACTTTTCCCCCTACAGCTCTTATGTCAAACTTTTTTCCTTTCAACATCAAAGAAAAATGAAGTAATGGAATGCTGAAAAATAAATATCAATAATTTTATCTATGGTAGAGATGAATCATATAGCGTAGTGACAATATATTATGCTCCATCACAAGACTAGTGATAACATTCTGGTGTGGTATATAAGGCATCCTTAATCCTGTGTGTTTTCCAATGAGATATTTCCCATAATGTATTTCTCTAATCATTTCAAGTGGAGTTATTACATTTTCAGTTGTTTATTGTTTGTTTTTGGAATTGTAACACATTCTAATAATATGGATTTGCTAAAATAGAAAAAGTTGTTATGAAAGGCTAGATGTCTTGATATCAAAATAGTATTTACCTGTTTTATACTATAAATAAGTAAATATTATTAACTGTTCCTATACACATACATATGTACCCTTTATTTCTTTCATCCCAAAGACATGCCTCAACATCATACTTGCCAACTCTCCCTGAATGTCAGGTAGACTCCCTGAAATAGGGGTGATCTCCCTCATACCCTGAAGAGTCAGGCATTCTCCCTGATGCTGAGCCAGTACAAGACGTGGTTGGCTTCGCCATCTGTGGCATGATGACACAGTTCAGAAATTGTGTCCTATGTCCATGTATTGATGCCTATGGAGGTGGCCATATTCATGGAGACCAAGATTTAATTAAAGCCTGACAGGTAAGACAACATGACATCAGTAATGGAGACAGAAATGTAAAAGACACTTCAGTCTATAGAGATTCATTAGCTGCCTTTCTTTAATGCATAGTTGCCTACTCTCCCGGAATGTCAGGCAACCTCCTGGTTCTCGTCCCCACAATAGATAAGTGGTGGAGGCGGGGTTTAATGGCGCAAATATCTCATCATCTTAGCCCCGCCCCCTGCTGTAATTGGCCAACATTGTGACAATCGTTTAGGGGGCAGGGCCAAAATGATGCAATTCCTCAAGCCCCTCCCCCGGAATCTCCCTGAAGCCAAGAAGGAAAAGTTGGCAAGTATGCTCAACATGTATCTGACAAGCTTACTGATGTCTTTAAAAACTCAGATAATGTTAGGGGTTTGCTGGCTCCCCTGTGTATCCCTCACTTACTGAGGTATGTACCACCGTGGCCTCACATGTCCAGCAGTCATGTATGTGAATATCTCGGTGTGCAAAAACATTTTTGTTAATATTATCATCATCATTTATTTTCAAGATGCCACAAAACTCACTCAGAGCTAAATGCACTTGGTACGCAATGACAACATGCTTAAACACAAGTAAAATGTGTCATGGCTCTAAAGGTACAATTCCTTATAAAGATGAGGTATGTTTTTTTTTTTTTTTTTTAATACAAATCACTCTGGTTACCTGTAACAAGACTAGAGATGAGCGCACTCGGATTTCCTGAATCCGAGCCCACCCGAACGTTGCCGATCCGAGTCGGATCCGAGACAGATCCGGGTATTGGCACCAAATGAAAACTTGAAACCGAGGCTCGGAGTCATAATCCCGCTGTCGGATCTCGCGATACTCGGAACCTATAAATTCCCCGCTAGTCGCCGCCATCTTCACTCGGACATTGATCAGGGTAGAGGGAGGGTGTGTTAGGTGGTCCTCTGTCCTGGTAGATCTCGTGCTGTGCTGTTTAGTTCTGTGCTGTGCTGTTTAGTTCTGTGCTGTGCTGTGCTGTGTTCTGCAGTATCAGTCCAGTGGTGCTGTGTGCTGTGCTCTGTCAATTTTGAGTTCAGTGGTGCTGCTGAGGCCTGTGCTGTGTCCTTTTCAGTCCAGTGGCCCTGTGCTCTGTGCTCTGTGCTTCTAAGGGCATAGTTATTTCCCCAATATTCCCAAGTGTTTAAAAAATTAAAAAAAAGTTATAAAAAAAATACAAAAAACTAATTTTAAAATTTTTTAATTACAACAAAATTTGAAAAACCAATCCTGCAGTATAAGCCCATTGGTACTGCAATATTACCAAGTTCACACATTCAGCAGTAAAAGTCCAGTGGAACTGCTGCAATATTACAAAGTTCCCACATTCTGCAGTATCAGTCCAGTGGTGCTGTGTGCTGAGCTCTGTCCTTCTAAGGGCATAGTTATTTCTCCATTATTCCCAAGTGTTTAAAAAATTTAAAAAAAGTTATAAAAATTAAAAAAAAATACAAAAAACTAATTTTAAAAAAATTTAATTACAACAAAATTTGCAAAACCAATCCTGCAGTATAAGCCCATTGGTACTGCAATATTACCAAGTTCACTGATTCAGCAGTATAAGTCCAGTGATACTGATATATTACAAAGTTCACTGATTCAGCAGTATAAGTCCAGTGGTACTGCTATTACAAAGTTCACTGATTCAGCAGTATAAGTCCAGTGGTACTGCTATTACAAAGTTCACTGATTCAGCAGTGTATAAATCCAGTGGTACTGCTATTACAAAGTTCACTGATTCAGCAGTGTAAGTCCAGTAGTACTGATATATTACAAAGTTCACTGATTCAGCAGTATAAGTCCAGTGGTACTGCTATTACAAAGTTCACTGATTCAGCAGTAGAAGTCCAGTACTACTCTCCTGTGCCGCATATAATTTTTAAAGGCTTTGCCGAGTGTGTGTGGCTTAGGGGTACGCTCTCTTGTGCTACATATAATGGAAAACCAAAATTTGGAGGATAAAGTAGGGAAAGATCAAGACCCACTTCCTCCTAATGCTGAAGCTGCTGCCACTAGTCATGACATAGACGATGAAATGCCATCAACGTCGTCTGGCAAGCCCGATGCCCAATCTCCTAGTACAGGGCATGTAAAATCCAAAAAGCCCAAGTTCTCAAAAAATAGCAAAAAGAGAAACTTAAAATTATCTGAGGAGAAACGTAAAGTTGGCAATATGCCATTTACGACACGTAGTGGCAAGGAACGGCTTAGGCCCTGGCCCGTGTTCATGACTAGTGGTCCAGCTTCACCCAAGGATCTAAGCCCTCCTCCTCCCCCCCCCCCTACAAAAAAATTTAAGAGAGTTATGCTGTCGGCAACAACAACAAAACAGCAAAGAACTCTGCCTTCTAAACAGATGACATCACAAATCCCCAAGGCGAGTCCAAGGGTGTTGTTGGTTGTGAACCCTGACCTTCCCATCACTGTACGGCAGCGGTTCCCAAACTGTGCGCCGCGGCTCCCTGGGGTGCCGCGGCGCTGTCACAGGGTGCCGCGATTGCCTAGAAAAAAAAAGAAAATAGAAAAAACAAACAAAACAAAAAAACAACTTACCCATCATCCAGCGCCGGATCCTCCTCCTCACTGACTGCCGGGGGAGTGACCTCATCATGTCAGGCAGTCTCAGTGAGCAGCAGCAGAGAAGACGTCAGGGACAAAGGTAAGTGAAGGGGGGCACTGAGAGACACGCTGAAGGGGACAGATAGACACTGAAGGGGACAGATAGACACTGAAGGGGGCAGAGAGACGCTGAAGGGGGCAGAGAGACGCTGAAGGGGACAGATAGACGCTGAAGGGGGCAGATAGACGCTGAAGGGGACAGAGAGATGCTGAAGGGGACAGAGAGACGCGGAAGGGGACAGATAGACGCTGAAGGGGACAGAGACGCTGAAGGGGACAGAGAGACGCTGATGGGGACAGAGAGAGGCTAAAGGGGGACAGAGAGACACTGAAGGGGGACACAGAGGCTGAAGGGGGCACAGAGCGACAGGCTGAAGGAGGGGGACAGAGAGACAGGCTAAAGGAGGGGAACAGAGACGCTGAAGGAGGGGGATAGAGAGACACTGAAGGAGGGGGACAGTGAGAGACACTGAAGGAGGAGGGCAGAGAGACACTGAAGGAGGAGGGCAAAGAGACGCTGAAGGAGGGGGACAGAGAGACACTGAAGGAGGAGGGCAGAGAGAGACGCTGAAGGAGGGGGATAGAGAGAGACACTGAAGGAGGGGGACAGAGAGAGACACTGAAGGAGGAGGGCATAGAGACGCTGAAGGAGGGGGACAGAGAGACACTGAAAGAGGAGGGCAGAGAGACACTAAAGGAGGGGGATAGAGAGAGACGCTGAAGGAGGGGGACCGAGAGAGACGCTGAAGGGGGGGTCAGAGTGAGATGGCGAAGAGGGGGACACAGGGTGTGAGATGGCGAAGAGGGGGACACAGAGTGATATGATAAAGGGGCACAATGTGATGGTGAAGGGGTCCAAATACATCTTACGTCAATTTGACCCAACTACTTAAAAAACGGGACTACCCGGTAATTATTTTTGCTTAGGGGTGCCTTGGAAAAATTATGGTGACCCTAAGGGTGCCTCGAGCTGAGAAAGTTTGGGAACCACTGCTGTACGGGAAAAGGTGACTCCATCCAGCATTTGCAGCACGCCCTCTGCTTATGCTGGAAGGATCACCCACAGTCCAGTTACAGATTTGGCTAATGAAGGTGTGAATGTTGTACACCGGGAGGAGGATATTGATGTAGCTGGCGCTGAGGAGGATGTTGATGATTATGATGCAGACAGATACCAAATTGCCTTTCTCAATTTCTATTTATATTCTAGATTATGTAACGGCTGAATAGTTTTCTATTTTACTCCTAGTGGAGAGGGGATCTGATGCAGACAGATACCAAACTGCCTTTGTCCATTTCTTTGTATATTTGAATTTCTAGTTCTACAGTCTATGCAGGCTGCTTTATTTATATTCAACCACAAGTGTAGGGCAGGGGGCATAGATAGCCACCAAAGTAACGTGGTCCATTTAATTTCACTTTCTAGCTCCACAGTCTGTGCAGCCTGCTTTTTTTATCTTCAAAGTATTTACAAGCCTTGCAATCTAAATTAACTAGAGGTAGTGACGTGGTAGAACTCCAAAAGGCAGTTTGGAAGCCCCTGTACAAACTGGCTCTATTTTAACTGAGTTGTCCCCCCTCCAGTGTGTACTCGGAAAGAGTTTTTAGTGCAGCGGGGAACCTGGTCAGTGAGCGGCGAAGGAGGTTGCTTCCTCAGAACGTTGAAAAAATGATGTTTATAAAAATGAATAATCAATTCCTCAATGAAGTACAGCACTGCCCTCCAGATAGTACAGAGGGACCTGTGGTTGTGGAGTCCAGCGGGGACGAATTGATAATGTGTGAGGAGGAGGAAGTACACACTGTAGGGGGAGAGGAATCAGAGGTTGAGGATGAGGACGACATCTTTCCTCAGTAGAGCCTGTTTAGTTTGTAGTTGTACAGGGAGAGATGAATTGTTATTTTGGTGTGGGGGCCCAAACAAACCAATCATTTCAGCCACAGTTGTTTGGTAGGCCCTGTCGCTGAAATGATTGGTTTGTTAAAGTGTGCATGTCCTATTTCAACAACATAAGGGTGGGTGGGAGGGCCCAAGGACAATTCCATCTTACAACTATTTTTTTGGCATTATGTGACCATTCAACAGTCGTTTGCCATGTTCAAAAAGTAAAAGAAAATTAGAAAATGTCAACAAATTCAAAAAATTTAATCAAAAGTTAAATGCCCTGTCATTATTTTAAACAAGAGGGTTTGACGGGCTAGAATTAGTGTACTGTTAATATGTTATAAACACTACACTTGGAACTTGGAGGAGGTATTGTGGCCCCGGTATCCAATTTAGTACCGGGGCCACCCCACTACGCAGTTCAGATACTTGTTTGGTGGAATTCTGACCAGTTGAGGGTGTAACTATTTATTATATTGTGGCCCCGGTATCAAATTTAGTACCGGGGCCACCCCACTACACAGTCCAGATTTTTTTTGGGGGAAATTCAGAGCCGTGGAGGTTTTTTTATTAATTATATTGTGGTGACCAGACCACTCCTCTACGCAGTCCAGGTACATTATTCGGTGCGATTCAGACCAGTTGATGGTTTTCTTATTATATTGTGGTGACCCACTCCTCTACGCAGTCCAGATACATTTATTGGTGCGAATGATACAAGTCCAGGGTTTTTAAATTATATTGTGGTGACCCACTCCTCTGCGCAGTCCAGATACATTTATTGGTGCGAATGATACAAGTCCAGTGTTTTTAATTTATATTGTGGTGACCACTTCTCTACGCAGTCCAGGTACATTATTGGTGTGAATCATACAAGTTCAGGGTTTTTAAATTATATTGTGGGGACCACTCCACTACGCAGTCCAGAAAGATACCTCGTTGCAACATTTTGGACTAATAACTATATAGTGAGGTGTTCAGAATACACTGTAAATTAGTGGAAATGCTTGTTATTGAATGTTATTGAGGTTAATAATAGCGTAGGAGTGAAAATAAGCCCAAAAACTTGATTTTTGAACTATTTTTATGCTTTTTTAAAAAAAAATCCGAATCCAAAACCTTAAATCCGAACCAAAACCTTTCGGCCGGTGTTTTGCGAAACAAATCCGAACCCAAAACATTGCGAAAATCCGAATCCAAAACACAAAACACGGGACACCAAAAGTCGTCGGTGCACATCCCTAAACAAGACACATAATTTTCTTAATTTTTTCATGGAGTTTTGATTAAAATGTAATGATATTATATTAATGATTTACAGTTTACTCACTGTCATGTATCTATCATGGCAACTCCAGTCACATGAAATATTACCTAGTGAGCATAAAGGCGACTGACCCATACTGGTTCAGCCAGTATACCATCCTCCTTTCTCTGCCATTACATGGCCATGAGATGAACAGTGCCTGACTGGCAGAAAAAACTTGGGCCTCAACCTGTGGTCTCCAGCTCCTTCCTGCTGTCTGCCTCGTCTTTCTGCTGGATCTCTGGACTCCTCTCCGCTAGACTTACACCCCTGCATCGCACGTCCTATAACCCCCCCAAATTCAGGTCGGCTCCCTTTCATCCCCTTGATGGCCCTTCCAAAGACTGTCATACTACTCCGGTCCCCACAACTCTCTTTCTTCTGCTCATCCATGAACGGATCTTTCCTCCTCTTCATGTCCACATGGTAATTGAACCTAGTCTCCATGCTTCTAATTCTGTCCACTCCATCTCTTCCCCTCCATACCCTCTTTCTTTTCTTCCCCTCTCAATCCCCTGCTTACCCCTCTCTCCCCCAGCCCCTGCTCTATCACTATGGCTCCCCCTGCTTAACACCCCCATACATCATTCCCCCTGCCTTTGCTCCCCTCTGGTCCACCGCTAGTATTTCCTTGCCCAAACTCTTCCCTCCACTTGCAACCTCCTGCTGCGAGCACATTCTTTCTCCATTCCCATCCCGGCTCATGCCCACCTCCCCTTCTCTTGTGCACTCTGGAACGCTAAATCTGCCTTCAACAAACACACCCATCCACAACCATTTGCTCTCCCACTCCTTCTATTAAAGATCTTTCATGGAAACCACCTCTCCTGCTGCTCTCCGTGGCCTCTACTTTATCCACACTCCTTGTTTCCATGACAGTAACAGAACTGCAAATCTGGTTTGATGATACAAGTGGATATGAATATACAGAAATCATATGTCCTATACTCTGTAACATTAATCCACTAAAATAAACTGTTCTGAAAAAGAAAATAGAGAGTACTTTTAGGCACCATTCCCAGAGGATTTTGTAAGTACATACCATCTTAGGCCTAGGATACATACTGAAGTAGCAGTCCAAGTTTTCCAGAGCAAAGATACTATCCATATCCACTAACACATCAAAGTTTCTGTGGATTAAACTATATATAGCACTCCACTAAATTTGGATACAGTAATGATATCTTTGAACATATAGGGCATGTATAGTGGAACGTACATTAGCTTGCACGGTATATTTTGCATGAAATCGCTCAGGTGCACATGCCCAAAAGTGCACCTGGAGAGGCGGGCAGTGGAGGGAAGGTGCATGTATACACAGGCTGAGTACACTAAAGGCGTGTACGCGCAAATGTGACTCATGCAGACCTGCAGGAACACGCATATATGCCTCTTAGGAGTCCTATGTTTTCCACCTAACTTATTGTAAATCAGGCATATACTACTGATGGAGATACTGCTCTCCACCTATGGAACGCCTTGACTCTTCCTACCATACTCTTCCAGAACCTACAATCCTTTAAACGAATACTCAACACTCATCTCGTCATGAGTGCACACCCTACCCCCTCATAGACCCTAAATACTATTTCTCATTAACCCCTCCCTCTAGATTGTAAAGTTTTACTGGCAGGTCCTTTCTACTCTTTGTCACATATCTGTATGCGCCTGATATCATATCTTATACTGAATCCTCTTTGTAATGGAATGTCCCCAAGTCTCCAAATATTTTGGCATCTGTCAAGGCTGAGAGTGTCAGAGTGACATTTTCCTCTTCCCACCTCTGGCTCCCTCATAATCAGTTTTACCTGGTGGAAATACCCAAAGCTGTCAGCCTTCTAGAGAGATATCACAAATCTTATAGCCACAGTACTACAAGTTGATCCCTCTCTAACATTATTTCTCCTCCCAAATGATGTACACTCAGTGAATCGCCACCAATTAGGTTCAGCGGTGGGTGCAGCTGATTGCTCAGCTGGTTAGCTAAGAACGGCAACCTGCGTCCTTCAATCAGCGGCTCTGGGCACTGTCATGCTCCCGGCTGGTTACCTTTCACTAGTTTTCCACCATCTAGACAATTTCCTAGCAGCAGCTACTTAATTTTAAACAAGTGTACAGGCTAATTTAGTATTATGGGAGTGTTTAAATGGTATTGTTTCCCTCAGCCTTTAGTAATCCCTACCAGCACTGCTGGTGAAAGCTTAGTCTGACCCAGTGTGCTGTACTACCACTTTACTGTGATTTTCTGTTGTGACCTGGATTGTTATAGGACTTGACCTTTGGTTACCACCTGCCTTTTGACCCTTAGATTGTCTGTCCTTGACAGTTGCCTGCCACTGACCTCTACCTGTTCAATGATTCTATTTGTACAGCTGCCAGCCACTGATCATTGCCTGAATGACCTCACTTCTGGATCTTGCCTGTCAGTAACTTTGGTGTCCTGCACCGGGTAGTTTGGTGTTCCCTCCTCCTCTTTATTTGCTATTATTTATACTGCTGATCTCCTACTGTGTCCTCTCCATTACCTAAAATAGTTAAAAAGCCACTACTACTACTACGGGTTAAGTCCTGGGGCCAACCGTGTATTAGTGAACATATAACCTCTTCAACATATGCCTACTCTTCTGCTAGTGGCAGCAGGGTTATCACCATCATCATCACCATTAATTTATATAGCACCACCAATTCCACAGCACTGTAAGAAAATCATCATCAGCAGCAGTTATTTATTTAACGCCACTAATTTGGCAGTGCTGTACAGAGAACTCACTCACATCAGTCCCTGCCTCACTGGAGCTTACAGTCTAAATTCCCTAACACATACAGACAGACTAGGGTTACTTTTGTTAGCAGCCAATTAACCTACCAGTATGTTTTCGAAGTGTGGGAGAAAACCAGAGCATCTAGAGGAAACCCGCACAAACATGGGGAGAACATATAAACGCCACACAGATAATGCCCTGTACAGGCATCAAACTCCCCAGCGCTGTGAGGCAGAAGTGCTAATAACTGAGCCACTGTGTCCTTTCCACAACTCCTCCAAGACATCACTTTTAAAAATGTGTTCAATACATTTAAGTGTTATGTTTCACAAATGTTTTATTTATTGGTACCTAGACTATTTACATATTGGGTGTGTATGTGTGTAAAGCTCTGTTTCCAGTCTCAAAAGAGAATGGAAAGAACAATCTCTCACTGTTTCTTAAAGGATTCATGGCAGGGACAATACCAGTTAATAAATGATCGATTTCAGTACTTTCACAGAGCAGTCACTAGCAGGTTTACAGACAGGCAATTTGCTGCTTGGTGGCAAAACAGATTTTACTTCTGACTGTGAGGTCAATGTGCAGTGTTTATGACTCCTGGCCTTAATTTAGAATACAAACAGGTGTGCTTATTTACATTTAAAAAATGGGATGGGAGCAAGGGCAAGTAAACAATAAATGCAATTGAAAGATAGTGGTGAAACAGATAAAATGCATAGCATGTATGTTCCCCGTCAGTCTCAACCATTCCAACTTATTTCAACCAAATAAAGACATAGGGCCTGATTCATCAAGCTACGCAATCTGCGAATCTTACGGATAATACGATAATTGTGTCTGCGCATGCGCAAAACAGGACGATGCGCTGCGGAAACCAACACAATCCGGTGCGCAAACTGAGATTATCCGTTGCAGAAAGGAATCCGTGTCTCAAACTCCATCACAAATGCATTTGTGAAGTTGGCTGAACACTTGAGATAAAAGGGCGCGGAATATGAGGAGAATGGGTGCAGATCCTAAATAAGTTGAGAAGAGTAGGCGTTCCCTCAATCCGTGTAGGATAGTTGAGTACAGTTGTGTCTCAACTCGTTGCTCAAAGTTAATGCAGCTCAGGGTCATGTTTAAGTCCAATGTGGAGGGCTTACCTCTCCGGGGCCGTCGTCGTTCCTCGAGCGGCGGCGGTCCTATCGGTTCGGCCGGGACGGTGAGCCAATCAGGGCTCACCTCCCGGGCATTTGAAAGTATAGAACGGCGGCAGGCCAATCCGGACCCGCCACGACATCACGTAGCGTCGCGTCGACGCTACGTGACGACGTTAGCGCGCCGCCCGACTATTTAAGTCGGCGCGCGCGTCGCCATCTTCAGTTCGTCGGCGGAGAGAGAAGAAGCAGGACGTGTCGCGGAGAGCTGCGGGATCAAGATCAGAAGAGAAGAAGCCAGCGGAGACCAGCAGTGGCGGCAGAGAGCCCTTGTTAGGGCTAAGAGCGCCTCTGCTGCCTGAAGACCAGCGTGATCAAGACCAGAAGCCGGCGGCAGAGCGTGGAAGCAGCGGCAGACAGTGAAGGAGTCCAGGAGAAGCTCCCCGAAGACAGCACCAGGTGAGGCCTGTGTCAGGCAACTTCTCTCCCGGGCCCCTGCCCGCAGCACACCTGCTAGAGTCGGGCACTAGGCTCGTGGCCACAGTCGGGCACAAGGCCCGTGGGACAGATTAAATTAGGGGCACAAGGCCCAGGGACTTGGGCACTAGGCCCCGAATAAGTAGTGGGCCAGTAGGCCATATTGCTATAAAGGGCACAAGGCCCTGTTAGTTAGATAGAGGAGGCTCAGAGCCCCCAGGTATAAGAGGGCACAAGGTCCTTAGGTAGTTAGCGGCCTAGAGGCCATAGGAAGGCCACAGGGCCTGGTAAGGGGCTGATTGCCCATAGTCTTTTACGGGCACAAGGCCCTCAGTTAGTCAGGGAGGCCACAGGCCTCAGTAGGCAGGGGCTAGTGCCCCTAGGTAGCAGGGCACAAGGCCCTGGTGGTGGTGTGATAGAGGCGTGAGAGCCTCATGAGTGTAGGCGCGGTCCTGTGTGAGGTGAGCACACGGAGTTAGGAGGTACAGTAGAGCGGAGGCTCCTGTGGTGCTGTAGCAACCGGCTGGTTGGCTAACAGCGGTGTGCTCTGGTGAGTAGCGTGCAAAGTACTGTATACTGCATTTATTTTGTCTGTGCGGCGAGTATTGTTTGTATTACTGTATTTTGGGGTGTGCTACATAACTGTGTTCAGGGGCAAGACGTCAGGCCCCCACTAAAGGTAGGCTCTTGTTCCTGTGTTTTTCTGTGCTAACCCGTGCAGTCGGGCGGTTCAGTTTCGATCGGCTGTTCCGGGCGGCAGTCTGTACGCGGGTTTGCGTGCTGTTCTAGTGAGCCTCAGTCGGGCCTCGTGCAGCCGGTCCTTAGGATCCGTGGGTGATCCCATAGCAAGAAGGCAGCTTCTTGGTATGACCTGGGTGAGGGGGTTAGGAACCGCCCTCCGGTTTAGGCCGTGAACTCCGGCTGGTGTTCCCCATAGTGGTAAGTGAGCAGTTCCGTTAGTGCACCACACCTAGTTAGTCATAGTTGTTTGACTTAGTTGCATTGCTGACCATTAGAGTGTTGTTAGGGTCGGGTCACTGTTGCAGTCAGTTTAGTTTTGTGGGTGCCATCTTAGTCTCACTGAGAGTGCAGAGGGAGGCTGTGTGTTCTTGTCCTCCGCAGGTGTCGGGAAGGTGCAGGAGAACAGGATCGTAAATGGGAGTGTCACGCTCGATTCCCCTTTCGGTTCGGCCCTCACCGGCAGGTGGGCCAGGTACTTGAGGCGGGACCAGTCCTGGTCTCAAGTGCCTGTAGTCCCCCGTGCCTTGGCAAGAGCAAAGCGAGAAGGCGGCGAGTGAGCTTGGACTGAGAGTGTCCTCGTTCTTTGCCGTGTTCTCGGACAGCTCTTTCCTGATAGGCTCGGGTTAACTCTCCGTTTCTCTTCTTAGGCGATACCAGTGGGTGTACGGAGAGCTCCCCGATTCGGAACCGAGGTAGGATACAGTCATCCACGTGAATCGTGGTAGGTTTTTCTTAGGTACTAGGAGCTAGTCGCCCTGTGAGGCACCGCTCTTCTACGGACCTTACACTAAAACAGTTAGCTAAAACAACAATTAAACTGGTCAAAATGCATCGTTCGTTTAAAATATTAATAACATACATACATCTTAATATATATTTTTTTGGGGGGGATTTTCACATTTATCGGGATATATATATATAGAACATTAAACATTAACTACGTTTGTGTAATATCAGTGCCGTCTCTTCCATTGGGCACGATAGGCAGGTGCCCGGGGGCCCTGCAGGCAAGGGGGGCCCGTCCGAATCCTAAAAAAAATAAAATATATATATTTTTTTTAAATACTTACCTTGCGGTCACATCAGCTGTGATCCGGCTCCCTCCCTGGTCCCCTCTTCCGTGCTGTGCTCGCAGTGAATGCTGGGCGTGATGTCATGCCCAGCATTCACTGCAACCACAGCACGGAAGAGGGCAGAAGAGACTCAGCGGCGCGGAAAAAAGAAGAGGATCGGACTTAAGGTAAGTTAAGGGGGCCCCTATATATATATATATATATATATATATATATATATATATATATATATATATATGTAAAAAAAAAGTGATTATATATATAATCACGTTTTTTTTTACATACATATATATTTTTTTTACACACACACTATTTATATATATATATATATATATATATATATATATATATATATATATATATATACATATTTTTTTTTTAGGGGCCCGGTACACTGCATTGCCCGGGGGCCCATAAAGTAGTTAAGGTGGCCCCGTGTAATATAAGCCTCATTTCCTTACAGCCACCTTTGTAATAAATGCCACTGTAAAGTGCTTGATGTGTGCTGATATTTTTAGCGTTTGGGTTAAATCCAGAACTGCGGGAACGTCGGAATGAGTCCGCTTAATATAGCGCCCTCTGATGCTTGGTGTGTAAAGCTTGCTGTCTTTTCTAGGCCTGTATAGTGCATTTAGTGCATTTTGGTAGACTACAGAGATATGTTCTCTAGAATTGGCTCCCCATACCCTACAGAATTAAATTTAAACTCCTCACCCTCACCTTTAAAGCTCTTAGTCAATCTTCCCCTCCCTACATCTCCAATCTCATCTCTACCTACACTCCTACCCGCCCCCTCCGCTCTGCCTGTGACCACCGCCTCACTACTTCACTGATCACCTCCTCTCACTCTCGTCTTCAGGACTTTGCCCGGGCTGCTCCCCTGCTATGGAACGATCTTCCACGTTCCATCAGGTTAGCATCTACTCTCAAAGGCTTCAAGCGTGCCCTTAAGACTCATTTCTTTATTCAAGTCTATCAGTCCTCCTAACTCTCTTGTCCTGGCTCTCTCCCCTAGTTAGTACCACCCTTTATGTGTCTCCCCCTTCCCTTTAGGTTGTTAGCTCTCATGAGCAGGGCCCTCTTTCCTTGTGTGCTCCTTCTACTGTTCCTTCACCCTCTGTACCTCTTGGCCTGCTTTGCTAGCCCTGTTTTACCTGTTTTATTAAGCTTCGGCCTTCTTCCTGCTGATTTCTACCATCCCTTTCACTATCTGTCAGATATAATCTGATTTGCTTTACCTATGCACCTGTGTTTGTATATACTTGTGTATCATGTTGTGTCTTGGTTCTGTTTTCTGTATATGTAATGTACGGCGCTGCGGACCCTTTGTGGCGCCTTATAAGTCAAAGATAATAATAATAATAATAGTAAAGTGTGGGTGCTGCATACAATATTGCTGTTAAAAAAACATTAGATTTGTGAGGTAGATTTGTTGGTCTGGCTAGGCCACTTTAGCCAATTTGCTATTTTATTAACTTTTTTTTGGGTGTACTTTCTAGCCAGAATCAACACAAACCACACTCCTAAACCAAGATATATTTAAAACCCACAAGCCAGTATTAGAGATTACTGTGTTTCCTTGAAACCGAACCCGCCCGAACTTCCGCAATCCGACTCTATATTTCTGAATTTGCACTACAAAGTGTTTGGGGTCTCATATACCCCCTTATAAAAAAGCTGTATTTTCTGCAAAGGATGGTGGAGGATTATTTTCAAGAGTTAATTGATATGGAAATATCAGACAGTCTCTTTCCATACTGGGAGGAAAAACAAACCATTTGGAAACCCATGTACAAACTTGCTTTTTCGATACCTAAGCTGCCCGCCCTCCAGTGTGTACTCAGAAAGTATTCAGCACAACCGGGAACCTTGTCAGTGATGGACGTAGTAGGATACTTCCTAAAAATGTGGAAAAGAGGATGTTCATCAAAATGAACTACATCTTCCACGAGGAAGGCCTTTACCCGCAAATACATCCAAGTACTGACACTTCTCAAATGGCGGATTTCAGCGGAGATGAATTAATAGTCTGTGATGATGATGTACACTCTGATGAGGGGGAGGATGATGCTGAAGATGATGACAACATTCACTTTAAGTGTAGGGTGTAATATACACCCAAAGAGAAAGCTGCTTTGGGCATTTTGATTTATCGTACAGTCTTTGCAGGCTACATTTTTGTAACTTTCAATATAAGTGTAGGGTGTAATATACACCCAACTGTTTTTTTAATTTGAATTTCAATAGCTCTTTTTAGTGCGTTGTCTGGCACTCTGGATTGCTGTGCGTCTGATAAAAGCACACATCCCGGGGGGGTCAGCGCTCGTTGACATTTATTAGCTGTAGAATTACCTCACTTATCCAAGAAACAGGTGGAGCGCTCATTGCAATGTTTCCTAGATGTGGCAGGAACTGTCGTGTGTTTGAGTCATTGCTCTGTCGCTTACCATCCAGCCAGTTTGCTGCAGTATTTGTCTGAAAGTGTATGAAAAGCATATTGTGACTTGTGAGATGGTCACAATTGAATGGAAATGACTGCAAATTAGTGTTAGTGAGGTTAATAATAATGTTGGTACAAAATAATAACTATATTGTTATTTTAGCCCCAAAAAAAGCAATCTTTTAAAAAATTGCTAAACAAAACCAAAACACGCAAGGGCGGTTTTGGCAAAACCAAAACACAAAGGTAATCCAGATCCAAAACCAAAACACGGGGGTCAGTGAGCATCTCTACTTACAAGACACTTTTCAGGTTACATTACAGTGGACACCTTCAGTTGAACCAAGGCGTAAACTAAGTACATTCTTTAAAGTTCTATGTGTGCTAATATTCCTGATGTAATAGTTTGTTTTACATTCAACAGGCCAAGCTGGTGTGCCTTTTGGAGTTCTGCATTTCGTGTCTCACTACACGTTGAAGTATTTCTCCAATGCTCCAAGCCTGCTTATGTGTTTCTTCACTTTGCCCAGATTGTCAGCTCTTGATGCAATGAACTTTTGTACACAGACCACTGTCTTATTTGCTATGTATTCTGCTGAAACTATTGAATCATGTCTGTTAACAATAAATCTGACCATGCAATAGTGTCAGCAAACAGTACCAATAAAGTATCTCCTGATTACTACACTGCTGTTCTTCCTCTTGTCATACACAACAATCCATACATAGTCCTTTTTTCGCCTGTTTAGGCACATGTCTACTTGTCCAATATATTGTAGGCATGTTTTGGTTATTTGGCCTTTAGCCACATACAGCCCTTCCCCTGAAATCACACTCTATGTAGTGGTTTTTACCTTTCTAACATTAGAGATATTTGTGTCCTTAGTATGTCTGGTCTCTTTGGTTGGACCACGTGTTAGGATTTGGTATTCTGCACGTTCAACATGGTATGTGAACTTAATTATAGAGATTTAGAAAGCACCTCTGTAAAAGTGTGTTCCTTTAATGTTGGGAGTATTGGTCACAACACTTCCTAGGCTAGTACCTGTTCAAGCCAACAGGCCCAAAATAGACTTCCAACACAAACGGCAGTTTGTTTAGAATAGTGGCCACAGACAAATGCTAAACACAAAGTCCACACAATCAAGTTCAAGGCCTTTGCGTCGGGCGTAAGTTCAGCATCTGTTGGAGTCCATCTCCACATTACTTTGACATTCCCTTTTGGACAGCAGATAAACAATGACACTATCCTAGCTTTGCACTGTTGCCCGGCTTCCAACGCTATTTGTAATATGTTACACATCAACTATATTGTGTATTAGTCCAGTCATGCAATGTTCCATTACAGCTATACATATCTACACAATTTGAAGCCTAGTAAATTGTTTGTGAAGACACAGATTGTTAGCCAGCACACACCTGTCATATTGTGTATTTTGTGGCCTTCAAAATCTGGAGTACAAGTGGTTTGGATGTAAACTCTAATGTTCATATTGGATCGTGGTGTCAGAATTTATCATTGATTTGCACTAGTATTCACATTGCTAATGCTGCTGGAAATAAGCAAACCTTAGACTTAAACCACATTCAGGATGGGAATATCTGCAAGTAGGATCTGTAAGTGTGTGTGTAATTAATATGTTGGGACACTTTTGTGCTAAGTAAGACCAAATGGCTCATTGTATGGGTACTCTCAATAAAACATCCATCAATCATTGCCATTTCCGCTTAGGACCATTTTGCCTAAACAATGTTTGTCAAATCTCTGGAAAGATCAGCTGTCATGGCCACAGTACGCCAGAGCCTGCTCTGGCAAATTTCAAATGAGCAGGAGTGAACGAAAAGGACAGGTGGGATTAAATAACTGCTTTCATTGAGAGGCTAGGTGTACACTAATGTCTTCCTCAATGCAAAGCACAGAGTACTCGTCTCATCAGCGACGGACGCCATCTCTTTGGATGAAGAGTCAGCCATTTCACACACAATTATCGGAAAGATCCACATGAGACGTGGACGCACCCATACGTGCTAAGAGAACCAATCAGAGCTCAGAATATTGCAGAAGTAGGAGAGTGATTGTCAAAATGATCAGTCGGAGAGAACTGCGTGTTCTGACCGAGGGCATGGTCAGCATGCCCTCGGGGAGATACATCTCCAATGAATTAAAGTTACAGGCCCATGAAAGCGTCCGCATTTTAACAGAGCAGGACAGTGGTGTAGTTTCAGAGGAGCTGGAGCGACCTTTGCCAGTGGCAACCCCAGCTGCTCAGGGAGCTACAGGCGGAGATATTAATAAGTGAGTTCTCTATTATTGCCGAAAAAGTTATCTAAATATATGTATTTGGTATACTGTTCAAAATACGTTCAACCAAATCACATGACATGGCCTATCACTACATATCAATATTCCTCCACACTAGAAAAAGTAACTCCCCCTCCAATGCAACCTGCTTTTGCTCCTGTCTCCTAATTTTGGTGGCTGAACATTTACTAGGCTAAATGATTCTGGGTCAAACTACTGAACATTTAAGCAGTTTTTGGATTCCAACTCTTGAGCCCACTGCTGTGATGCATAAGTGCTAGCCAGTAAGGCAACTTGATGACCTTAGCTTAAAAACATTTGGCAGATTACCGTGACAGATGTGATTTTTATTATTGCCCGACGATTTGAATGGCAAATTTTGAAACCATGACCACACTCACAGTTGTACTTAGCTGAGTTTAACATATTTAGAAAGTCAAATATTTTTAAGGTCACATATAAGGTCAAACCAAAATACCTACTGTATTATATATACCTAAGCAATCATTCATTATGTGGCTGTTTGATTTGTGATTGGGCCCCAACAAAGGACTATTGCAAAATCATTGTCATTATCAGTTATTTATATACCACCAGTAAATCAGCAGCGCTGTACAGATAACTCATACACATAAGTCCTTGCCCCATTGGAGCTTACAGTTTAAATTCCCTAGCAAATGTAGACACACACAGACAGACAAAATTCACAAACATATACACACAGACTAGAGTCAATTTAACATAACAGTATGTTTGTGGAGTGTGGGAGGAAACCAGAGTACCCGTTGAAAACCCACGCAAACACAGAGAGAACATACAAATGCAACACAGAAAAGGGCAGATTCAGGCCTCAAACTATTGACCCCAGTCCTGTAAAGCTGCTAACCACTAGGCCACTGTGAGATAGTCCACATCCCTAAAGCCAAAGCAATTATTTTTACAGGCCATGTGAAGTGGTTTGTGTCTTGTCTATATCCTTTTGGAGTAGTTAATATTTGGCTGTTTCTTCACAATGTCTGATCACATGATTATATTAAGCTAGTGAATCTTTGAACAAAACCCTTTTTTGTTTTTGGTTGTTTCAAACAGACCGGGAACGGTGGGAACGCCACCAGCCGGTGGTGGTGGAGGAGGTGGAACAGCAGCAAGCAGCTGAGCTGGAGCCTGAGGGGGAAGCTGAGGGTGATGCCGATGCCGAGGACAAAGGCGACTGCGAAGCCCAGGAAGCGTCGGACAACAAGTCTGAGGCCGAGTCCCAACCTGAGCCCCAATCCGATGCCTACGCCTATGGTGAGGCCAAGTCGGCGTTGGAGGTGGCGGCGGAGGCAGATCCTGAGGCCCAGGCAGACGAGGAGGGCGACGGCCAGCTGTTTGTCCAGGATACAAGGAGGGGGCACCAGGAGGAAGAGGTGGTGCCTGAAGTTTGTGAGACCTTGGGAGATAGTATTTACATGAAAGGCTTTACATAATTTGATAACATTGAGATGTCCATTATACTGGTAAAATATCCCTGCTGTCACACATGTTCAATTAAAGTGGACATAAATGTCACAGGTTTCAGTCATAATGGGACTACACATTTTTTTGGGGGAAAAACACTCTCCACGGCCAGAGCCATCTTAATACATGGGCACGCTGGCCAGTTGGCCGGAGGCCACACAAGCAGAGGGGCCCCGATAGACTTGTCAACTTTTCAGTATACTATTCCATTGATTTTTAAGCCAATTATTAAGCAATTCTTTGCCAAGAAATCTAGCTAAGGTTTGGGTTGAACACTTGAATAATAATAATTCATATTAAATTTGTACTGTGCCATCTCTGTCTGTATGATTTACCAACTGAGTACCATTTTTCAGTGGAAATTCTTGATTTACAAAATCAAGGCTCATGTTATAATATCCAAACATTTAAGTGGATTATTATCTGCTCTACAGCATGTGTTTTAATTTGTCAACACTAATTTTGTTGGAGGTACCAATAAGTATGAGCTGAATTTTCTTGATAATTTTCTTTTGATTCCTGTGAGTGATTGTGTAGGTAGGGCCCCCAGTGTACTGCTTTGCCCAGGGGCCTATAATGCTGTTAAGATGACCCTGTCCACGCCCCTCTCCCCTGGGCACACCAGAATTTTGTATATCTTTAAAAATACAACACAAAAGCCTTATCAATGTATAATGGCCGGCCAAATGCATTTGGAGCAAGAGGCTTGACAGTTTAAAGTTATGTAACAGTACACATCTCCAGTAACTCCTGTATGATTTTCAAATTAGGGTGCCATGGAATTATTTGTTTCTTTATTTGTTTTACAGCACACTTGGAGCAATGTGGGACATGGCCACCCCTCCCCCCGTTGGCCATAGAACTGTGTGTTGAAATACACAAATATATTAAAAAAATTAAAAAACATGAAAACAAAATTAAGACATATAAAAAAAATAGATAAAAAAAATCAGAGAATGGGCAAATCTGCATGGGTAATTTTTTTTCTATTTGTATTTATGTAAATAGTTATTTTTATAAGGAATGTAAATGGTTTTTAGATTTGTAGTTTTCTGACAATAATCAAAAGTTAACAAACCAAATCATTGGTGTTTGTCTTTATTAATATATTACAAATGCACATGTGGGTCTAAGGTCAATAAAGAATGGATATGGAATCAAACAATAATAACATTTAAGCTACATCATTTTGTTACTACTCCATCATCGTTGCTACATTTATATAGCCCTACTAATTGTGCCTATCAGCAAATGAAGATACCAAAAGTATTTTTTGTATTTTGTCAGGAATTCCACATTAACATGGGAAGAACAGTAACTCCATACACATAAGGCAATGGTCAGGAATCAAACTCATGACACCAGCACAGGAAGTCAGAGGTGCTAAAAACTAAGTCACCATGCTGACCCGGTGTTGGCTATAGTATTTTGCAAGACAAGAAGATGGTGAAATCACATACACAAGCAGTAGCTGATGAAAAAAGGCTTGCTATTTGCATTTCAGCCAAAGGAAAGTGTGCCCTCCACCAACAATCCACCCCTCCAAATATTGAAAAGTCTATTACTGAAAGGAACTTATTATGCAGAAGCTCATAGATTTGCTACGTGAAAAACTCGGTAAAAACAAAACCAAATTCCAGATTCAGAAAAAGTGGTCAAATCTAAAGAACAATGAGCTGTTATGGCTAACGACTACTATCATGAGCTTGTAGAACAGGATGCAGAGATCTTTACCTATAGCAGCAGCCTTTCCTGTAGAGCTCGTTGCGCTCACAGGTGCTCAGATGTCCCCAGGTCTTATACTCAAAACAGACAGGAGCAGGCAAGCTAACAGAAAACTGGATGCTATAACCGGCAGGGAGGCTCAGTCCTCAAATACATAGAGCAGCTAATCACACCTAGGAAGGCACAGCCTAAGATAATTAGCCCCAGAAGGCTGATAATAAATTTCCCCCTACTACGCATGCGCCTGGCTAATCCCCCTGAACTGACATCTTACCGTCCCAGCCATTGCCCTAACAACGACCGGGTCGGAAGCCGTAAGACATGAGGAGAGCGAGTATCGGCGGCTATGGGCACCGCTGCAGCTCATAACAGTATCCCCCCTTTGAGGAGGGGTCGAGGCACCCCGACATCCAGGCTTTCCAGGAAATTTTCTAAAGAACTTCTTGAGGAGTTTGTCAGCGTGGAGACACCTCGAGGAAACCCAGGATCGTTCTTCCGGACTGTAGCCTTTCCATTGTACTAGGAATTCAATCTGCCCTTGATCTTTCTTGGAATCAGGAATATTTTCCACAATGAATTCTTGATCCCCATTTACATTGACTGGCTGGGGCTGTGTGATTTATGCAAACTGAATCTACTGAAAGCGACAATAGATTTCAAGAGAGAACAATGGAATGTGTTCGGAATTTTTAAAAATGAAGGCAGTTTGAGTCTGAAAGCCACGGGGTCCAATGAATCTGGGTCCTAGTTTCTTACAAGGCTGCTTGAGTTTGATGTTTCGGGTGGAAAGCCAAACCTTATCACCGACTTTGAAAGAGCAGGCTCTACGATGGCGATCTGATAAGGACTTCAATCTGAAGGAGGCCTGGAGCAAAGCAGAGTGGTCTTTTTTTTACAAATAGGTCTGAGCAGTGAGGCAACAGAAGGAATTCTGGAAGCACCAGGAGACATGATAGAGGAGAGAGAATTCGCCCTGGGATGGAAACTGAGGTTGCAGAAAAATGGAGATATGTGAGTTGAGGAATTACAAGAATTGTTGTACCCAATTTCAGCCCAAGGGAGTTGAGAGGACCAGTTATCATGAAATTTGGAGATATACAAGCGAAGGAAATGTTCCAAGGACTGATTAGTTCTTTCCGTCTGGCCGTTGGATTGCGGGTGGTAAGCTGATGATAAACTAATCTTTATTCCCAGAAGGTCTCAGAAAGACCTCCAAAAAGGAGCGACAAATTGGGAACCATGGTCAGAGACGATGTCCTCAGGCAGACCATGTAACTGTAAAATATGTTTAATGAATAATGAGGCTAGTGTTCAAGGATCAGGTACTTTAGGTAACGGTACAAAGTCGGCTGTTTTGCTAAAGCAATCTACGACCACCTATATGGTATTGTGACCGGTTGGCCATTGTAGATCAACAATGAAATCCATCGAGAGATGTGTCCATGGTTTAGCTGGACTAAACAAGGGCATCAACTGACCCAAAGGGAGGCTTCTGGAGAATTTGCTTCTGGCACATTCTTCACAGGAAGGACATACTCATAACATCAGAAGACAAGGTGGGCCACCAGACCCAATGTGAGAGACGTTCAATGATCTTAGATACTCCTGGATGTCCAGCAACTTTGTTGTCATGGCATTCAGCGAGTACCATTTTTCTAAGATGAACTGGAATGAACAGCATGTCAGTAGGGGTTGCAGCAGGGGCAAATCTTTTAAATTGAGGAAGCATAATTCCAAGGTCTTGGGTCAAACCAGCATGAATCAAGGAGGACCGAATGATGGGCTGATGATCAGGAGGCGGAGCATGACAGGCCATGAAGCTCCAAGATGCATCGGCTTTGAGGTTCTAAGAGCCTGATCAAAAGGTAATTAAGAACTTGAAACTAGTAAATAAAAGGGCTTGCCTAGGATTCAAGGTATTGGCGGCCTGAATGTACTGAATGTTTTTATTATCCGTGAAGATGGTACTTTGATCGGTAGCTCATTCCAACTAGTGTCGGGACTCTTCCAGAGCCCATTTGATGGTTAATAATTCTCGGTTGCCCACATCATAATTGATCTCTGCGGCTGAGAATTTCCGGGAGAAATACGCACAAGGATGTAACCTTTGGTTCCGTGGATCCCTCTGGGAAAGAATAACACCAGCCCCCACGTCTGAAGCATCTACTTCAATGATAATCGGAGGTTCTGGGTTTGGATGCCTGAGGACTGGAGCAGACGTAAATGCATCCTTACGAGCTGAAAAAGATGCTAAAGTTACCGGCGACCAATTGGCTGTATCGGAACATTTAAACTAAGAAGGTTACACGGGTGACCTCAAATTCACATTTTTTGATCTTATCATACAGGTGGTGCCGGCAAAGTTTAAGGAGCACTTCACAGACTTGCTGGCGGTGCTGAGCCAAAAACTGTGAATAAATGAAGATATCGTCCAGGTAGACTACAACAAATTTGGGCAAAAATTACCGTAGAACATAATGAAAACACTGCAGGAGCACTGCAGAGGTCGAACGACATAACCAAATACTGTTTTCCACGCATCTCCTTCTCTTATCTGAAATCAGGTTGTAGGCGCCTCGGAGGTCAATCTTGGAGAACATAGTGGCCGATTTCAGTTGATCGAAGAGTGTAGAGATGAGAGGAAGTGGAGATAGTCATGTTTCCAAAATATGACTACCGTGACAACAATTCCCTTACATCTTGATAGCGAATCTCGGAACCCCGACAAGCTGTTAATATCGATTGTTTAAAAAAATTACTTGCAATCATTGTGACTATTTAGGAAGCCGACAGCACAGAATCACGTGTCTTTGAACGCCGGTAGTATTATTGTTGGTCTTAAGGATGTATGGCTGTCAGGATAAGTGTTGTCGCGGTACTCATGATCACTGTCCAGTACCCAACCCAGAGGAAGCAGGTATGTGCTTTTGTACGTAATTTTGTCCAGACTGTGCAAGGCCTCAAGCTGCCATCTTTCTTGGCAACAAAGAAACACCCGACTCCCACCGGAAACTTGGAAGGTTGAATTAAGCCCTTTTATAGATTCTTTTTCACATACTGCTTCATTGCCTGGTTCTCAGGAATGGACAGGGAATATAAACATTCTTTAGGAAACTTAGACCTAGGGATAAGATCGATTGCGTTATCATATTCCCGATGAGGGGGGAGTGAATCTGCTTTTTTTTTTGGAAAATACATCATGAAATTCCTGGTAGGGAGCAGGAACGGATTCTGGAGTAGCCGTAGGACTCAAACCGGTAAGTTCAATCAGGTGGATGAACGTTCAGAACTCCAGCGAATGATCTCTCCTTTCTTTCAATCGATGTGGGAATTATGGCCTTGAAGCCAAGAATGCCCCAGGAGCAAAAGAGCAGAAGGACATGAGATCCAATAGAATGAGAGAACCTCACAATGGAGGATACCGACAGATAATTGAATGGGTGGAGTCCTGGCAAATATCCTTCCTCCAATCAAAGGGTTACCGTCCAATCCACAGACGGTGATACACGAGTCCAACTTAATTAAGGGAATACCAAGAGTCTGGGCCAACTTGAGGTCAAGGAAATTACCGTCTGCCCCACCGTCGAGAGAGGCTGAAACATCAGTGGACTGAACACCATAGACAACACGTGCAAGAATCAACACTGAATTTTCTGAAGATATTCTTTATAGACCTAGGTGCACCTCTTCTCCAACACCTAGGATTGGTCTTTTTCTGGGTTGTTAGGGCAAGCGTGGGGTAGGTGGCCTTTGTTGCCGCAATGCATGCAAAGGCCCAGAGAACGTCATTTGGATCGTTCTTCTGAAGAGAGATGGTAGGCGCCTAAATGCATGGGCTCTGGAATGTCCAACAGTACAGGGTAAGAGGTTGTCGGAGAGCCAGAAGAGATGGATATATCTCTCTCTGCTTTCCTTTCCTTGATCCTACGATCAATCTTGATTACCAACTGCATCAGGTTTTCCAGGGAAGTTGGTATAGGGTACTGCACTAAAGAATCTCTAATTTGCTCAGAGAGACCTAGGCGGATTTGACTCCAGAGTGCCGGGTCGTTCCATTCACTATCAGTGGACCATCGCCTAAACTCTACACAATATTCTTTGGCGGTGCATCACCCTTGCTTCGATGAGACTCTGCCGAGGCCACCCTGTCTGAGTCATCATAGAGCAGACCCAAGGCATTAAATAAAGTGTCAACTGATTCCAGAGAGTGACTCATAGAAGACTGAACACCCAGGACTGAGGGTCTCCTTGGAGCAGAGAGATTATGATGCCGACTCTTTGCTGCTCAGAACCTGAAGAATGTGATCTTAGGGGAAAATAGAGCTTACAACTCTCTTTAAAGTTGCGGAATAAGGCACCAGAGAAATGGTAGAATAAATTCAATTTGGGCTCCACTGCGGGGCATAAAATAGTTTGCTGGGCTTGCGAAGTTCTAGAGGCTTCTTCTTGTGCAGACAACTGGTGCAACAGACCTTGGACCATTTGAGATAAGGTTTGAATCTGACCAGCCAGAACCTGGGCTGGAGAAGGATTTGTCCCGCTTTCATCCATGGAAGCGAGTTCTTCCAAATGCTTCACTGACCGTTTATAATGTTATGGCTCATGACTACTATCATGAGCTTGTAGAACAGGATGTAGAGGTCTTTACCTATAGCAGCCATCTTTCCTGTAGAGCTTGTTGTGCTCACAGGTACTCAGATGCCCCCAGCTCTTACAACAGTGGCGGATCCAGGGGGGCCCCCTAGCAGGGGCTTGCTGCCGACAGCTGCACACTGTGCAGGTCCGTTCAGCAGTGACAGTGTGCTACCCGGCTGCTCTGATTGTGTTTTAAACACAATCAGAGCAGCGGGGCAGCACACTGTCACTGCCGAGCGGACCTGCACATACTGTGCAACCGCCGGCAGCCTTAGAAATCAGAAAGGGGGCGGGGCCTAAATCCCCTCCCCCACCCCCCCTAAAATCGCCCCGGGTAAAGTTATTGTCTAGATTCGCCCCTGTCTTACACTCAGCGTAGTACAAGCTTATGAATGTAGTGCAGCACGGAATAGTGGTCGATGACAAGTGAAGTGTGGTCAGGAACAGGCCGTGGTCTAGGGTCCGAAGCAGGTAACGTGGTGAGGTACAGACACAAAGGTCAGGGCTGGTAGCAATTAAAGGGAGTCCAGATAACAAAGCAGGGGTCAGGGCAATAAGCAAACAATCCAAAATCCAGGAAATTGAGCAAGGATCATACACAGAGAATCAATCCAAAGATTTCAGCAAAACAGACAGGAGCAGGCAAGCTAACAGAAAACTGGACGCTATAACCGACAGGGAGTCTCAGTCCTCCCTGCTTTAAATACATAGAGCAGCCAATCACAGCTAGGAAGGCACAGCCTAAGATAATTAGCCCAAGGAGGCTGATAATAAATTTCCCCCTACTGCGCACACGCCTGGCTAATTCCCCCGCTGGGATGCAGCAAACTGACATCTTGGTGTCCCAGCTGGAAGCCGTCTCCTTGACGAGCAGGACGCAGGGAGAGCGAGTCGCTACAGCTATGGGCACCACCGCGGCTCGTAACAGGAGAGGTAACTAAAGCTGAGTACACTGTACAGGGTTTTTGTCCAATAATCGGCTCAACCAGCCGTCATACTCGACTGCTCGTTCGAAAGTCGGGTCAGTGTGTGTAGTGACACGATGGTCGAAAGTCTGCCCAAATGGACAATTATCGCCTCATTTGGTTGGTCGTACCGTTCTATATTTTCCGATCAATCACCTAACGATCATGTAGTGTGTATGCACTGATTCTGACGATCTCCATAGAGTTTACAGAGTTGGGCCCTTTTCAGCCGATGTTAGCACTGAATGTCAGTAAATAAATGTAGAGAGTGCTGTAGAAGGAATAATTTATTTAATACCGGTAGTTCTGAGACAGAATGTTTTGTTTCAGAGTCACAGAAGCTAACGAAATTCGTTAGGACATGTGGATAGCTATAACAAGGCGGTTTTAATCAGTGTGACAGTCAGTGGTACTGACATTTCCGGTGCTGTAACTCCCGACAAGAGTTACAGCGGCATCAATTGATTAAACAGCCCGACAGCACAGATTGACGCGCCTGTGTATGCCGACAGTAATACTAGTACAGCTAAGGGTGAAGTTATGGAATTGCTTAAGGCTACATTATGTAAGCCTTACTAATAAACATTGAACAGACTGCAGCTGTTTTAACTTCAGCCTTAACTGTACTAATATTACTGGCGGCGTACACAGGCGCGTCAATCTGTGCTGTCGGGCTGTTTAATCAATCGAGTTTAGTACAAGTAAGTTTTGTAATCTATCGAGTTTCATACTTTGTAGGTGAAATAAGCATTTGGGGTAAAGATGTCGCTGTAACTCTTGTCGGCAGTTGTAGCACCGGAAAATAGTACCCAACCCGTGACAGTAGTGAATGAATGAATATTGTGCTGTCATTCTCCAGACTAGAGGACCAGACAAAGGACCAGATGAAGAGCACAGATCTGAAGGTAAATCGTGTCAGTGTGTATACATGAATCGCCAGACTGATCGGACCTTCAGTCGTAGGTATAATCATTTGAGATAGCATGTTGGTCAGAACAATTCTTCAGTGTGTATCCAGCTTAAAACTTTGTAAAACTAGTTAGTAATGGTAATAGTAATGGTAGCAATAGCGATTAGTATGATTAGTAAATCTTTGACATTTAGATACCATGTACTGGGTACAATGTTTTCAGCTGACTATTGGACCAATCACATGATAAACCAGCGTTATGCCCGTAATCACATTAGTGTGTACACTGCAATGATGAATGCTTATCGTTCCTAAGCTCATCATATCATTTCATTTGTAAACTGAACTAAAAATCTCGTTTAACGATGGAACGATGTTGATCCAATTCTGCAGTGTGTTTCCACTCATGACCAGCAGTATCTATAGATCTCTATGGAATGTGCAGAGTCACAAGCTTTTTAACCGATAGTTATGACCAAGAAGAGCACAGATCTGAAGGTAAATAGTATAAAGTGTGTTTAGTGTGTACACATGAATCTGGATTTTTTTCTTTAATCGGTATTAAGAATATTGCATTGCAGAAATTTTGTTTAGTGTGTACCCAGCCTTACCCAAAAAGCAGAGAATTTGTAATCCTCCATTAATTTTAAATGTGTGCTGTTCAAATGTTCCCATTTTGATTTTAAATATTTTGTAGTTACTCGTGCGTAATAGATTAATGATGTTACTGTTTGCATGTAGATCTGACACTTTAAAGTGAAATTCACATTTATTTGCATTTCATTGTTGACTTGAACTTATCTGCTCTCCATTGTTTAGCCTTATTTGCACTGCATGTTGGAGCTTGCTCTTATCTGCACATTGTTTGTGCATGTAACCAAGTGGGAGAGGATGTAGCTGACTATATGTGATTTTCATGAAAACATAAAAGGGTTACTAAAATTTCTGTTGTTACAAGTCTAATGGATTAATCTGGATTTTATGTTGTAAAAAATCTAATGGATTAATCTATTTTTTTGTTTGTTATTAATATTCTTTATTTATAGAGTGCCAACATGTTACGCAACATTGTACATTGAAAACATTATGATACAAATAACTAAAGATGGTAAAGATGGCTGTATCAAAATGATTTTATAATCTAGGAGGTGTGGGGAAAAGTTGATAAGATAATGATAATGGAACTTCCCCTGTTGGAGGGAACAGTGCTACTATAAGACATAAGTATTATCAGACACCAATATTAATGCTGCTGACAACTGTCCTTTACAATTTATGTTAATTGAACCTAGAGCCGGATTTAGACCTCATGGGGCCCTAGGCAAGATATTTGTTTGCCCCCCCCCTCCCTCCCTCCCTGAAACAATCCATAGCACAATTTTTTTTTTTAGCATATCATATACTCCTATAGTTAAGAAGAAGGGTAAACGATGTGCCGCCGCACATCACGCTGCTCCTCCTGCATCACCATGTGACCCTTCATTACTGTCCCTCTCATCACACTGTGCTCTCCTTTATCATTACTCTGCATCACACTATGGCCCTTCATTACTGTCCCTCTCATCACACTGTGCTCTCCTTTATCATTACTCTGCATCACACTATGGCCCTTCATTACTGTCCCTCTCATCACACTGTGCTCTCCTTTATCATTACACTGCATCACACTATGGCCCTTCATTACTGTCCCTCTCATCACACTGTGCCCTCCTTTATCATTACACTGCATCACACTTTGGTCCCAGCAGTGTCACTCACCGGACTGTGAGTGCTACTTCTCATGTGTTTAGGAACCGTGGCCGTCCACCATCCTGAGGGTCTGCGCATGTGCAGCCCTTTCAAACCTTCATTACCTGTTCCTTTTAGTTAATTGGCTGATCAGGCAACACTCCCTATTTAAAGCACCTGTGGTCAATACATCGTTGCCTGATCTTAGAGTCTCATTCCCCATGAGCCTCTGAAGGTGTTCCTGTGTTTCCTCGTGTATTCAGCTCCTGCTGATTCCTGTTGTTCGTTTGTGGTTTCCTAACCACTTCAATCTACCGTGTTCATTGTGACTGCACCAGCTGATTCCTATCCGCTGCCTCCGTGCTTCTACAGAGTCCTGCTCACCGCAACTCTCCAGGGTTCATCGTGTCTGCAGCCAGCTGATTCCTGTTCGCTGTCTCCGTGCTTCTACAGTGTTCCTGCTTATGTCAACTCGCCTGTCTGCATCGGGTCAGCGTTCCTCTGACTTCATCTCTGCGACTGGTTATCAGACCGCCTCATCTCTCCCGTGTTCTCCAGGTGTCCAGTTCCATATACTACTGCTTCCTGAGTATTGCCTAATCCTTGCTGGTCTTCCTACCGTGCGCTGCACCTACTTGGTTACCGATTCCACCTTCCAGTGGTCTCTCCTCCTGCCGGCCTATAGCCGTTCAAGTGTCCCTGCACGTCTCTCTGACAGCCTGCTCTCCTGAACCGCGGTATGCATACTTCTCATTGACTGTGCTTGTGTATTGCATATCTAGCTGGACTGAGTTGTTCTCCTCCGGAGTTCCCTATCCATTGAGACTATTGCTATCATTTGACTGTGTTTCCTATTTGCCTGGATTGTTCTTGTGACATTGTATATTTATGCAGTGCTGCTCAGTTATCATTATATTGTGCATATCATCGTGGTATCAAATTCTGTGTGTCCGTGGATACGCTGCATTACAGTCATCTGCTCGTACTCCTCCTCACATATATATTTCAGTGGTACAACTTGCTAGATGCAGACCACTGTCTCCTGTTTCCCGTGACACCAGTTGCTAGTATCCCCTCACATAGCAGTGGTACAACTTGCTAACGCAGACCACTGACTTCCCTGATACCTTCACCTGGATTCCATTCCTTCACCTAGACAGCGGTACAACTTGCTATACGCAGACCGCTGACTCTCACCACCTCCTCTTTACTACTGGACATTCCTCCTCACTATAGCAGTGGTACAACTTGCTATACGCAGACCACTGACTACCCTCACGTTTCCTTGTCCATCCAGTTCCTCGTGTACAGTCATCTACCTATTACCAGTGCTGTTAGTCATAGACTTTCCTCGAGCATTCTCTTACCATCTGCTGTCTCCTGTTCCGTGGTCACCCCGCTACCAGAGTACCATATTACCAACTATACTGCTCTGGTAAGTCCATCATCTGGTGATACCTGGGTAAAGACTCCTAGTGCCCGTGACAGTAAGATCAGGCCATGACAGACCCAGATTCGGAACCTACAGCTAAAGAGATGCTGCAGCATCTGGTTACCCGTATGGAGCAACAGGATGCTCGCCAACAGCTGTTGCTGCAATTTTACCAGGCGTTAGCCTCCCAAGGAACATCTGGGCAAAATATCACAGCTACTGTTGATGCTCCTGTGCTTTCCTCCGTTTCCCCAGTGCCATCCCAGGTGTCTATGGCTTCCACGCTTCACCTGCCTACTCCGTCAAAGTATGATGGAGACCCCAAAACATGTAGGGGTTTTCTCAATCAATGCTCAGTTCATTTTGAGCTCCAACCTCAAAACTTCTCTACTCATCGTTCCAGAGTGGCCTATCTCATTTCCTTGTTTTCCGGACAAGCTCTCGCATGGGCTTCCCCTCTGTGGGAAAGAAATGATCCATTATTACAGGATAGTGCCAAATTTATTTCCACGTTCCGAAGTGTATTTAATGAACCAGGTCGTGTCATCTCCGCTGCATCCAGCATCCTCCGTCTACGTCAGGGTTCTCGTACAGTAGGCCAGTACGTCATTCAATTTAGGATATTAGCCTCTGAACTTCATCTGCTGTCTCCTGTTCCGTGGTCACCCCGCTACCAGAGTACCATATTACCAACTATACTGCTCTGGTAAGTCCATCATCTGGTGATACCTGGGTAAAGACTCCTAGTGCCCGTGACAAGCAGTTAAAGAATAATGTCCATGGACCCCATATTTTGTCAAAGGATCTAGCAGAATTTTGAATTATACTGGTCATATACTCCATACGATGAATATTAAGCTCAGTGGTCGAAGTGAAAGTTTAGAAGTGGCGATATGAAAAATGTAATGAGAATGTAAACAAGTGAATGGAATTTTATTATTTCTCTTTCATCCATCTGGGTGACACTCCTTAACCATGGGGTTGAGTCGGGGGGAGGAGTCTGGTACCCAAAGAGTTAACTTTTTTCAGCTGACAGCATATCACCCCCTGCCAATTCCCACATACCTCAGTTTGAATTGGGTGCCCTTGGAAGAAGGTTGCACCTGAAGAGCTCCAAGAGAGACAGTGAACAGGGTTCACTGGTTATAGGTTTTTTCCTTTTCTTTTGCAGTTTTTTTCTTTTGACAGTGGCGAGAGGCTCCGTGTAAACGGAGCTGACTCGTGGGAGAAGCGCCTGTCGGGGGGGGGGTGGCCCCGCTGACAGAGAGGTAAGAAGCGCTTCTCACAGCGGGAAGCAGTCGGCAAGAGACTCTCCCCGCTGATGCAGGACGGGCGCTGCCATTAGGCAGAGAGCACCTTTACTGCTGAGGTTCCCCGGAAGCCAGCTGGAGTATACCAAGTTCCTCCTCCCATGGGGATGGCAGTGAATTCTTGAGGATGGCGCGCTTTGAATAGCGCTAGCGGGGAACACATTCTAACAGGTTTTCCCCTAATATAAGAGAAAGGTCAAAACACTGTTAAAGTAAACAACACAGAAGGAGAGCCAGTGGAAGGGGAATGTGTTAAGGAACACCGCTCCCCCCCGCTAAGTGAGCACGTGGAAGATCCCTTTTGGCGCCAAAGTTCAAAAGGAGGACAGATGCAACAGTCATTTGGAGAGAAGTGCACTGTTGACACATATCTTCCACGCTAAGTATCACTTTGTTTCTTCTGTGTATGCATGTGTATTATAAGACTATGAGGTGTTGAGAGAACTGTGTTTAAGGAAAACTATAAAGTTCTCCCAACCTGTCTTATTTAATCAGAAATACTATGATATGTTAAATAACCTAGTCTGTATTTTCTGATAAGGGTTGTGGAAGTGTTTGGGCGTGCCAAACATATTGTCTGTTCCAAATGTAATGCTAAATGGGCCCAGGTGTTCTGTGCTAATTGCAGTCATTACTGAAAAACCTGCTGCAGCCTTTCAGCTTGACTAATTATACCTTATACTCTCTATATAGAGGAAAAGGAACAGAAATACTATCTTTTGACTGGTTCATAGATAAATATGTACCTGTATTTTGCGGTGTGGTAGCAAAATATGAGAAAGATAAAGCAACAGGATTTCACCTAAGTAGAATGGGGAAATCGCTGTTAGCAGAGACACAGAAGGAGATTCCAGTGGTAGGGGAATGTGTTGAGAAGCACCTCTTCCCCTCCCCGCTGAGTGAGCACGTGGAAGATCCCTTTTTGGCGCCAAGCTTCAAAAGGAGGACAGTTGCAGCAGTCACTTGCAGAGAAGTGCACTGTTGACACATATCTTCCCCGCTGAGTATCACTTTTATTTCTTCTGTGTGTATGTGTGTGCATGTGTAGACATGTATATTATAAGACAATGATGTGTTGAGAGAACTGTTGTTTATGAGAAAACTATAAACTTCTCCAAGCCTGTCTTATTTAAATCAGAAATACTATGATATGTTAATATAACCTAATCTGTATTTTCTGATAAATTGGAGAAGTGTTTGTGAATTTTGAAACGTGATTTAGTTTTTCTTATCTTGTGATGGCAGATAAAAGCAAAACAACACGTACCAAACATAATGTCTGTTCAAAATGTAATGTTAAACTAACAAGTGAACGGCTGGATCAGGGGGGGCTCTGTGCAGCCTGCACTGTGGCTCCTGTGAAACAGCCTATAGACATCTCCACCATAACGGTAGATCCTCCTGAGTGGGCGGCTGCCTTAAAACAGGGAGTTAATACCCTTGTAAATCTGTTATCTAAACCAGTTGAGATCCCAGCTACATCTGTGGTTTCTCAGGGTATAACAGTAGGAATGACAGATGAGTCATTTTCCCCAGGGGTCGGTGTATTCCTTCCCCAGCCCTCCCGGGGGTTTCCCAGATGGGAGAGGTGGGTTGGTCAGCGGTGGCTAAAAGCCTGGACCGGCTTACCCATCTACTGGAGAACCCCAGACACAAGCGTAGTGTTAAAAGATGTAGACAAATAGCTAAAGTGAAATAGAATCCACAATCCAGTAGCCTTCATATATTCACTCCGGAATTGATGTCCTGATGATCGTTGTCCAAACGGTGCTGTTACAATCCAGTTACAGTGTCCTCACACGCAGTGGAATGCAGGTAGACCGCATACGTCCTTCCGGCGCTTCCTTTCCTTACGGGAGCCCACTGTGTACAAAAAATCCAAAGATGTATTTTGATGTGTATGCTTTCATCCGACGCGTTTCGTCCTTACCGGACTTTCTCAAGGATGATGTTTCTTTTAGCTGGTGTTCTTTTTATAGGGATGTTCAATCAACTTTATTGTTCATGACAAAATGTACATATTATATAAAATTTAAAATTCTTCGTGATAATTAGTGAATAATCCATTGTTACGCACATTAATCACTTGTGTTAAAAAAACCATGTACAAAATATAAAACAAAATAAGAATAAAAGTCACAACTGAAACATAGGTTTCATTCAAGTTAAAAATGGCCATAAATCAAATTCTTGGTTTAACCCTAAGGGGGTTAAAGTTTTCAGTTTATAAATAAACTCTGTCTCTATTTTTGATAGTACTGAATCTTTTCCTACAAGGAATAAATCAAAATGATGTAAACTTAGAATTTACGGCAAATACAAGCATTGATTTAATTCAATTTCTAGATTTAGAAATTTATGTAAGAGATGGAAAGATCTTGTCAAGAACCTACATTAAAAAAGTGGATTGTAACAATTATCTACCTGCCAATAGCAATCACCATCCTTTATGGATAAAAAACATACCTAAAGGACAGTTCAGAAGGATTCGAAGGAATTGCTCCAATCTAAAAGAATACACTGAACAAGGAGAGAATATGATGGAAAAATTCATAGACAGAAATTATAACGAGAATACTGTACAAGAAGCCTTTCAAAGTATGAAAGAAATAAATAGAGATGCACTTATAACATATAAGACCAAAGAAAATGCAGAAGATGGAAACAAATTTGACATCGCCTTTATTACTAGATTAAGTAGTCATTTCTACATTATAAAAAACATCATAGAGAAACACTGGCCAATTCTCTTACTTGATGAACATCTAAGACAAATTATTCCTATGAAACCTACCATCATATATAAGAAGGCTGATAATTTGAAGAACATGCTTATAAGAAGCCACTTACCTGTACAAGAAGAAAAAGCTAAAAACACTAAAGTAGGTTTTTTCTATTGCAATAATTGTTTATGCTGTAGGAATTCAAACATCAATACCACAAGTCCAATACTAACCTATGTATCCAGAACCTCTAATCAAACATATTCCATCAAAGATAGAATTACTTGTGATACGGAAGGCACTATCTATTTATTGGAGTGCCCATGTGGCCTCCAATATGTAGGCAGGACGAAAAGGAAGCTAAAAATACGTATTGGTGAGCACATAAGAAACATCAAGAAAGGTATCAATACTCACACTATACCTCAACACTTTTTATTACATCATAATAAAGATCCTGGAGGATTAAAATTTATGGGCTTAAAATACATACCGAAAACTTGGAGAGGAGGAAATTACATTGCAGCTCTATCAAAAATAGAGACAGAGTTTATTTATAAACTGAAAACTTTAACCCCCTTAGGGTTAAACCAAGAATTTGATTTATGGCCATTTTTAACTTGAATGAAACCTATGTTTCAGTTGTGACTTTTATTCTTATTTTGTTTTATATTTTTTACATGGTTTTTTTAACACAAGTGATTAATGTGCGTAACAATGGATTATTCACTAATTATCACGAAGAATTTTAAATTTTATATAATATGTACATTTTGTCATGAACAATAAAGTTGATTGAACATCCCTATAAAAAGAACACCAGCTAAAAGAAACATCATCCTTGAGAAAGTCCGGTAAGGACGAAACGCGTCGGATGAAAGCATACACATCAAAATACATCTTTGGATTTTTTGTACACAGTGGGCTCCCGTAAGGAAAGGAAGCGCCGGAAGGACGTATGCGGTCCACCTGCGTTCCACTGCGTGTGAGGACACTGTAACTGGATTGTAACAGCACCGTTTGGACAACGATCATCAGGACATCAATTCCGGAGTGAATATATGAAGGCTACTGGATTGTGGATTCTATTTCACTTATACTAAGAGGGAAAGAGCAGGGTAAGAACCTTTAATTAATACATTTTCTGCAAAAGAGCTATAACATTACCACTGATTGTGTCCTACATCTACAATTGGTCATATTGTTAGCCATGCGCTGAACCCTTTTTTATCAAGTTATATATACCTTTTTTCAGCAGCAGGTTGTATAGAGAAGCGCCGTTTTTTCTATCCATTTAAATAGCTAAAGTGCTGTGGTCAGTGTCAGACTCTGAGAGTTCCTCAGAGGAGGAGGGGGAATTGTTGGACGATTCAGATGTGTCCATTATAGAGTCAGAAGGAAACTCTAGGCACCAGGGTATGGACAACCTGGTAAGAGCAGTTCGTCAGACCCTGGGGTTTGCTGAAGTAGAGGAGACGAAGTCCTTGGACCGCTCCCTCTTTAAGTAGGCTTCTAAGCAGGTGGTCAGGTTCCCTCCCTCAGTTGAGTTGAGGGATATTGTAGAGGCCTCTTGGAAATATCCAGATAAAAGGTTCTCTATGCCAAGGAAGTTTGGCGTATGGTATCCCCTTCAGGAGGAGGATATGACCCATCGGGAACAGGTGGCAAAGGTAGATACACCTGTGGCGAGATTGGTTCGTCAGACTACACTACCTGTACCCGGGTCAGCGACCTTACAGGACGCGACTAACAAGAAATTAGAATCCCTGCTGAAGTTGATCTTCTCGGCCGCCGGTATTAGCCTCAGGCCAGCACTGTCCTCTACCTGGGTAGCTAGGGCCATGGAAGTCTGGGCAGGGCAGTTAGAGTCTGCCTTGCAGGATTCAGATTTACTGCCTCTGGCCATGTAGCTAAGGGAGGCAGCAGGCTATGTATATGAAGCGGCCCATAATTCGGCCTCCGTAGCTTCGTCTATTTCAGCTACAGCTGTAATAGCTAGAAGGGCGTTATGGTTAAGGGCTTGGAATGCGGATTCAGAGTCTAAACGATCATTAGAATCCATCCCGTATACGGGTGGGATGTTATTTGGTCCAGAATTAGACTCTTTTACAGGCTTCAGGGGGCAAGAAGACGTCCTTCCCTGTAAATACTCCAAGACCTAGGGCTAGGCCTAGGTTTAGTTCTTTCAGACAGCCTCCTTACGGGGGCGGGTCTGGCAGAGGCCAGACTACCAGTCCAGGGGCCGTGGAATCCAGGAGACAGTCCCGTAGGGGAAGGTCATCCTTTGCCCCTGTGGCGCGAAGAGCTTCTTCCGCCAAGCTGCCGGATAGACCAGCAGCATGACTACCACCCACCTCTGGTTCCAGAGGGTGGGGTGGGAGGACGGCTGCTTGGGTTTGCCCGGCACCAGACAGGGTCCTCGGTAGACGAGTAGGTCCAGAATATCGTGATAGAATTCATGGGAACAGCTCACCTCAGGTTTTGAAAAAAATTACCTCGCTTGCTTCTGTCAAATCAGAAAGAGCTCAGGGCTGTCGATTTGCTTTGTTCAGACGAAGCCATACAGGCTTAGAATTTCCAGTAAGGGAAAAGGTTTTACTCACACCCATTTAGGGTGCTAAGGCTAGACGAGTTGTTCAGTCTATGACCGAACTTCTAGAGTCTGAAAGGGTCACAGAGAATCCCTTGTCTAAGAATGAGTTTCTTGAGACTAGTGAGGGACTTGGTACGCAGCAGAAGGTTGTCTTCACAGGACAAGTTGAGGTCCTAGATGGAGTGGACAGGCAGGATCCTGTCAGACAAGAGGCTGTCAGTAGCCAGGTCTTTGAAGCTGCTGGGAAAGATGGTGACATCTTTCGCGACCTTACCCTGGGCAGGGTCCCACCCCAGAGGAGCATTCCCATGTTCGAGGTACCAGTGGAGGAGGTAGGTCCTCAGCTGGTGGTTGCTGGACAAGAACCGAACAAAAGACAGGGAAGTCCCAGAGTTCTGCGCAAGAACAAGGGATCCACTGGTAAGTGACGTCCTATCAAGGCCTTGGGGCTGCAGGTAAAACCTGCCCTACAGGGTCCCGTAGAGAGAGGACCCTCAGACTCCTGGAACAAAGACAAATAAATATTTGCACGTAGTGAGGGCATTATGTATATATGTTAAGAGATCGGCAAAGATACGTAAGACAGAGTCTCTATTTGTGTTGTTTGACTTTTCCAAACGGGGATGGCCAGCATCTAAGCAAACTATTGCCAGATGGCTTACCCTGACTATCAGGGAGGCTTATGTCCGTATTAATCTCCCTGTGCCGAAACGTATTGTTGCCCATTCTACCCGGTCGGTTGGGGCGTCTTGGGCGGCTCTTAGTGGAGCCACGGCGAACCAGCTGTGCAGAGCAGCCACCTGGTTCTCGGTCCATACCTTTACGAAATTCTACCAATTTAATATATTTGTGTCTGGGGACGCCTCCTTTGGCCGTAGTGTTCTGCGTGCAAGGAGATCAGAGCGGTCCCACCCTTCAGAGGGATTGCTTTTGTAAGTCCCCATGGTTAAGGAGTGTCCCCCAGATGGATGAAAGAGAAAGCGGGATTTATACTTACGATAAATCTTTTTCTCTGAGTCCATCTGGGGGATACTCCGATCCCCCCCGTCTTTTCGTTGTTTTGTCTCCACTCCCCCCTCGGTTGAGTGGTGTGTCTTGGTTGATTGGCCTATCTTCTTAATGGCTTTTGTAATCAAACTGAGGTATGTGGGAATTGGCGGGGGTGATATGCTGTCAGCTGAAAAAAGTTAACTCTTTGGGTGCCAGACTCCTCCCCCAGATGGACTCAGAGAAAAAGATTTATCATAAGTATAAATCCCGCTTTTACAATGAAGGCAGTATGAGAAGTAGCGGTATGGCCTGCTACTATATACACCACATTTCCACCACTGCTTACCTTTCAATTCACACAAATTGTACTTTATTTTTAACTAAACTTAGGTATTAATCATAATTAACATGTCCAGAAACTGCAGTTCATGGTTAGCAAGCCCAGTAATAAAAAAAACAGCAGTCTCTTATCACTACCACGTCACAGACCGTCCGCCACTAAAGTTACTGACTGCAGCCCTCTACCTACAGAAACATGAAAAAGTGCTGGAATGCAATAATCATGTTAATATGTCAGTCTTCTGCATGAATCCCATAGTGCAACATGCAAAGCAGTCAGATCTCCTCATTATATAAATCCCACCAGATTCAGGATAGTTGGCAGACTGACCTGCTCTCTCCTACCTGTTCTTTTCACTTTCACGGCTTGTGGCTGCTGGTGTCTTTAGATCAGCTGCTGCTTGTCTGGATCCTGGAATGTTGGAGGCCCTATTTGGAAAAAAAATGGGTACACGAAATTTAGTAAACTCCAAACAGCCCCAGTGTTAAATCAATATAGCACCCAGATTTTATAAGTACACCTCCCTCCAACCAAAACATTAAATTAATAGCATACACATTTAATAAATATTTCCCTCCAACCAGCTCTAATATTAAATTAATAGTGTTACCATTTAAAAAATGAACCTATTTCCCTCCCACAAACAGCCCCTCATACACACATAATATAAATACACTGGCCCCTCACACACACATAATATACATACACTGGCCCCTCACACACACATATTATATTAATATAAAGGGTGCCTCTTTTCATTTTGAGGTAAGAGAGGTGTCAGGATTGAGGCAGCGGGTCATGTGAGGAAATAGATAATGAGTACATGTCATGGGGAATATCAAAGAAAGGCTGGTGAGTGTTGTAAGGGTATTGTTGGCTGCGGATGGGCCGTGTGGGGAACAGACCATACTTGCCAACTTTTCCCCGTTGGCTTCAGGAAGATTCCGGGGGAGGTGGGCATGCAGGGACAGGGCTTGATGAATTGCATCATTTTGGCATCGCGCCTAAACAATTGTCACAATTACAGCAGGGGGCCGGGCTAAGATGACGCGATATTTGTGTCATTAAGACCCTCCCCCGCCACTTATCTATTGCGTGGGTGAGAACCGGGAGGTTGTCCTGCTCTCCTGGGAGTCTGGGAGGTCTCCCCGAAATGCAGGGGTCTCCCGGACATTCCTGGAGAGTAGGCAACTATGCGATAAAGAAAAGCAGCTATTGAATCTCTAGAGACTGTAGTGTCTTTTACATTTCTGTCTCCATTACTGATGTCATGTTGTCTTACCTGTCAGTCTTTGATTAAATCTTGGTCTCTTTGAAAATGGCCACCTACATAGGCATCAATACATGGACATAGGACACAATTTCTGAACTGTGTCATTATGCCACAGATGGCGAAGTCTTGTACTGGCTCAGCATCAGGGAGAATGCCAGACTCTTCAGGGAGTGAGGGAGAGCACCCCTATATCAGGGAGTCTCCCTGACATTCAGGGAGAGTTGGCAAGTATGGAACAGACTTATAACTCACATGCCCCCCCTCTGCCCAGCACCTTCACACATGCCCCCTCTCTGCCCAGCACCTTTAGCCACACATGCCCCCCTTGTGCCCTGCAGCTTCCATCACACATGCCCCCCTTGTGCCAGAGCAGCTTCCATCACACATGCCCCCTGTGCCCTGCAGCTTCCATCACACATGCCCCCCTATGCCCTGCAGCTTCTATCACACATTCCCCCCCTGCGCTCTGCAGCGTCCATCACACATGCCCCCCCTTGTGCCAGAGCAGCTTCCATCACACATGCCCCCTGCAGCTTCCATCACACATGCCACCCCTGTGCCAGAGCAACTGCCATCATACATGCCCCCCTTGTGCCCTGCAGCTTCACACACACACATGCCCCCCTGTGCCAGAGCAACTGCCTCATACATGCCCCCCTTGTGCCCTGCAGCTTCACGCACACATGCCCCCCCTGTGCCAGAGCAACTGCCATCATACATGCCCCCCTTGTGCCCTGCAGACACACACACACATACACACACACTTCTTACATTTTTTAACACGAACCGAAAGAAGTGATGGAGCTCCTGTACCATGTGACCGCTGCGACCACATGACCCTGTGATGTCATATTGAGGTGCCTACAGTTAAAGTGCCACTACAGCTACTACCCCTAGGTCTAACACTGTGCCCCTCACCCAATTCGCAGCAACCCCCCCCCCCCGCGCAACTCGGTTGGGGGGACGCGCGAGTCGGGGTAGGGGCCGATTTTTTTTTTCTTCCTCTTTTGTCCTCCCCATCTGGGCCCCTAGAGAGCCGCTAGGCCCTAGGCAGGTGCCTAAGTTGCCTAGCGGTAAATCCGCCCCTGATTGAACCTCCTCCCTCTTCTAGTTTAGGAGTGCTGCATGTGGTTATCTGCCAGTTCTGAGTTGCTGTATTTTTCTTTGGCATCATGCTCCCTGCTGGGAACAGTGTCAGGACGCTTGTTCCTCATGTTCAGAGTTGTGGCAGCAGCTGCTGCTACCAAGTAGGCTGCAGAAATCGGCAAAGGAGAAACAGGCAACAGTAGTATTCCAGTAGATATTCGAATCAAAGCTGTCCTTGTTGTGGTGATACTACTTGGCACAACCTTGTATTGTTCCCACTACCTTCACAAACACTTAACTGCTTTTCTGGTTACTGAGTTTGTGGGCAAGAGAGTCTGCCCTTGTTCAAATGCTACTGTAACACCCCCTTTCCCGTAGATCAGCTGGGTGTCTATGTAAAGTGTATTGGGACCTGTGGTTTTTCCTTTGCTTCTATTCTCAGTTAGCGCAGTGCCTCCACCTTGGTCTGAGTGCCGGCACTACACTACCGTAACACATAGTCTATGGCGTGTCCTTCATTTTGGCAAGAGGCACAACTTTTCCAATACTCGTGGGAGAGTCACACTGTTTCCACACTATCCTGAGCTCCCCTAAACCGTCCTGCATTCTCATAGAATTGAGAACCGCGCTGAGACTCTTCAGGGGCGCATGCAGGATTGTAAGAGGGGGTTTCCCTCCCACCGAAAAAAAAAAGAAAAAGCGAGAGAGCGTGAGCATGCGCAGCAGCTCCGTTTCGGCAGCACTGTACTATACAGCAGCCGCGGCACTGTCAAAGAAGCGTCCGCGGCGGTGCTGTATACAATACAGCCGCGGCAGCTGTATAGTGTAGTGCCGCTATGTGGGGCACTTAGTTAGCGGAGGGGAGGGGTTTCTGGAGACCCAGAAACCCCCCACTGCGTGCTCCACTGACTCTTGTCCAACTTCAAGGCTGGTTGTTCGGAACAGAGTTCAGTAAAAGACAGTCTGGTAGGAATCATAACAAATCAGCCACACTCACATTTGCTGCCAGATTGCTACTCACATAGTGTGTATCACATTGTCACCCCCGTCAGAATAAATCGGCGGTTCCCAAAGTGTGCGCCGCGGCTCCCTGGGGTGCTGCGGCGCTGTCACATGGGTGCCGCAATCATCCTCCGCTGAAGGAGGCGGACAGAGAGAGAGAGAAACACGCTGAAGGACGGGGGCAGAGAGAGAGACATGCTAAAGGAGGGGGGCAGAGAGAGAGATACACGCTGAAGGAGGGGGACAGAAAGAGAGAGAGACACGCTGAAGGAGGGGGACAGAGAGAGAGAGACACGCTGAAGGAGGGGGCAGAGAGAGAGAGAGACGCACGCTAAAGGAGGGGGGCAGAGAGAGAGAGACACGCTGAAGGAGGGGGGCAGAGAGAGAGAGACACGCTGAAGGAGGGGGGCAGAGAGAGAGAGAGAGATGCTGAAGGAGGGGGGCAGAGAGAGAGATGCTGAAGGAGGGGGGCAGAGAGAGAGAGAGAGAGAGAGAGATGCTGAAGGAGGGGGGCAGAGAGAGCATGCTGAAGAAGGGGGCAGAGAGAGAGAGAGACGCTGAAGGAGGGGGGACAGAGAGAGAGACACACAGTGAAGGAGGGGGGACAGAGCAAGAGAGACACACAGTGAAGGAGGGAGACAGAGAGAGAGAGACACACACGCTGAAGGAGGGGGACAGAGAGAGAGAGAGAAAAACGCTGAAGGAGGAGGACAGAGAGAGAGAGAGACACACGAAGGAGGGGGACAGAGAGAGAGAGAGAGAGAAACGCTGAAGGAGGGAGACAGAGAGAAACGCTGAAGGAGGGGGACAGAGCGAGAGAGAGACATGCTGAAGGGGGGGGGCAGAGAGAGAGAGAGACACGCTTAAGGAGGGGGGCAGAGAGAGAGAGACACGCTGAAGGAGGGGGCAGAGAGAGAGAGACACGCTGAAGGAGGGGGACAGAGAGAAATAGAGATGCTGAAGGAGGGGGACAGAGAGAGAGACACGCTAAAGGAGGGGGGCAGAGAGAGAGAGAGACGTGCTGAAGGAGGGGGGCAGAGAGAGAGAGAGAGACACGCTGAAGGAGGTGGACAGAGACATAGAGAAACACACGCTGAAGGAGGGGGACAGAGAGAGAGAGAGACACGCTGAAGGAGGGGGACAGAGAGAGAGAGAGAGACACGCTGAAGGAGGGGGGCAGAGAGAGAGAGAGACAGACGCTGAAGGAGGGGGACAGAAAGTGAGAGACACGCTGAAAGAGTGGGGCAGAGAGAGAGAGACACGCTGAAAGGGGGGGCAGAGAGAGAGAGAGAGACACGCTGAAGGAGGGGGCAGAGAGAGAGAGAGAGAGAGACACACGCTGAAGGAGGGGGGCAGAGAGAGAGACACGCTGAAGGAGGGGGGCAGAGAGACAGAGATGCTGAAGGAGGAGGGCAGAGGAAGAGAGACACGCTGAAGGAGGGAGGCAGAGAGAGAGACGCTGAAGGAGGGGGGCAGAGAGAAACGCTGAAGGAGGGGGGCAGAGAGAGAGAGACGCTAAAGGAGGGGGGCAGTGAGAGACACGCTGAAGGAGGGGGCAGAGAGAGAGAGACACGCTGAAGGAGTGGGGCAGAGAGAGAGAGAGACGCAGTGAAGGAGGGGGACAGAGAGAGAGAGAGAGAGACACACGCTGAAGGAGGGGGACAGAGAGAGAGAGAGATGCTGAAGGAGGGGGACAGAGAGAGAGACACGCTGAAGGAGGGGGACAGAGAGAGAGAGACATGCTGAAAGAGGGGGAACAGAGAGAGAGACACGCTGGAGGGGGACAGAGAGAGAGAGACACGCTGAAGGAGGGTGGGACACAGAGAGAGAGACACGCTGAAGGAGGGGGGCAGAGAGAGAGAGAGAGAGACGCTGAAGGAGGGGGGCAGAGAGAGACATGCTGAAGGAGGGGGCAGAGAGAGAGAGAGACGCTGAAGGAGGGGGGACAGAGAGAAAGAGAGACGCTGAAGGAGGGGGACAGAGAGAGAGAGAGACACGCTGAACGAGGGGGGCAGAGAGAGAGATGTGCTGAAGGAGGGGGACAGAGAGAAAGAGAGACACGCTGAAGGAGGGGGACAGAGAGAGAGAGACACGCTGAAGGAGGGGGACAGAGAGAGAGAGAGACACACACGCTGAAGGATGGGGCAGAGAGAGAGAGAGAGACACGCTGAAGGAGGGGGACAGAAAATGAGAGACACGCTGAAAGGGGAGGGCAGAGAGAGAGAGACACAATGAAGGAGGGGGCAGAGAGAGAGAGAGACACACGCTGAAGGAGGGGGGCAGAGAGAGAGAGACACGCTGAAGGAGGGGGGCAGAGAGAGAGACACGCTGAAGGAGGGGGGCAGAGAGAGAGAGACGCTGAAGGAGGGGGGCAGAGAGAAAGAGACGCTGAAGGAGGGGGACAGAGAAAGAGAGAGACGCTGAAGGAGGGGGCAGAGAGAGACACGCTGATGGAGGGGGCAGAGAGAGACACGCTGAAGGAGGGGGGACAGAGAGAGAGAGACACAGTGACGGAGGGGGACAGAGAGAGAGAGAGACACGCTGGAGGGGGCAGAGAGAAAGAGACGCTGAAGGAGGGGGACAGAGAGAGAGAGAGAGGGACATGCTGAAGAAGGGGTGCAGAGAGAGAGACGTCCTGAAGGAGGGGGACAGAGAGAAAGAGACACGCTGAAGGAGGGGGACAGAGAGAGAGACACGCTGAAGGAGGGGGCAGAGAGAGACACGCTGAAGGAGGGGGGACAGAGAGAGAGAGACACAGTGAAGGAGGGGGACAGAGAGAGAGAGAGACACGCTGGAGGGGGGCAGAGAGAAAGAGACGCTGAAGGAGGGGGACAGAGAGAGAGAGAGAGACATGCTGAAGAAGGGGTGCAGAGAGAGAGAGACGTCCTGAAGGAGGGGGACAGAGAGAAAGAGACGCTGAAGGAGGGGGACAGAGAGCGAGACACACTGAAGGAGGGGGACAGAGAGAGAGAGAGAGAGACACACACGCTGAAGGAGGGGGACAGAGAGAGAGAGAGAGACACACACACGCTGAAGGAAGGGGGCAGAGAGAGAGACATGCTGAAGGAGGGAGACAGAAAATGAGAGACACGCTGAAAGGGGAGGGCAGAGAGAGAGAGACACACGCTAAAGGAGGGGGCAGAGAGAGACACACGCTGAAGGAGGGGGGCAGAGAGAGAGAGAGACACGCTGAAGGAGGGGGGCAGAGAGAGAGAGACGCTGAAGGAGGGGGGCAGAGAGAGAGAGACGCTGAAGGAGGGGGACAGAGAGAGAGAGACGCTGAAGGAGGGGGACAGAGAGAGAGAGACACGCTGAAGGAGGGGGCAGAGAGAGACACGCTAAAGTAGGGGGCAGAGAGAGACACACGCTGAAGGAGGGGGCAGAGAGAGACACGCTGAAGGAGGGGGACAGAGAGAGAGAGAGACACGCTGAAGGAGGGGGACAGAGAGAGAGAGAGACGCTGAAGGAGGGGGCACACAGAGAGAGAGACACGCTGAAAGAGTGGCAACAGAGAGAGAGACATGCTGAAGGAGGGGGGCAGAGAGAGACATGCTGAAGGAGGGGGACAGAGAGAGAGAGAGACACGCTGAAGAAGAGGGAGAGAGAGAGACACGCTGAAGGAGGGGGAACAGAGTGAGAGACATGCTGAAGGAGGGGGACAGAGAGAGAGAGAGAGACACGCTGAAGGAGGGGGAACAGAGGGAGAGACATGCTGAAGGAGGGGGACAGAGAGAGAGAGAGACACGCTGAAGGAGGGGGACAGAGCGAGAGACACGCTGAAGGAGGGGGACAGAGAGAGAGAGAGACACGCTGAAGGAGGGGGACAGAGAGCGAGAGACACGCTGAAGGAGGGGGACAGAGAGAGAGAGAGACACACTGAAGGAGGGGGGCAGAGAGAGAAAGAGACAAGCTGAAGGAGGGGGACAGAGAGAGAGAGACACACGCTGAAGGAGGTGGCAGAGAGAGAGACACACGCTGAAGGAGGGGGGCAGAGAGAGAGAGACACGCTGAAGGAGGGGGGCAGAGAGAGAGAGACACGCTGAAGGAGGGGGGCAGAGAGAGAGACACGCTGAAGGAGGGGGGCAGAGAGAGAGAGACACTGAAGGAGGGGGGGCAGAGAGAAAGAGACGTTGAAGGGGGGGCAGAGAGAGACACGCTGAAGGAGGGGGGCAGAGAGAGAGAGAGAGAGACACAGTGAAGGAGGGGGACAGAGAGAGAGAGACACGCTGAAGGAGGGGGACAGAGAGAGAGATACGCTGAAGGAGGGGGACAGAGAGAGAGAGAGAGAGAGAGACGATGAAGGAGGGGGACAGAGAGAGAGACACACTGAAGGAGGGGGGACACAGAGAGAGAGACACGCTGAAAGAGGGGGAACAGAGAGAGAGACATGCTGATGGAGGGTGACAGAGAGAGACACGCTGAAGGAGGGGGACAGAGAGAGAGAGACACGCTGAAGAAGAGGGAGAGAGAGAGACAAGCTGAAGGAGGGGGGGACAGAGAGAGAGAGACATGCTGAAGGAGGGGGACAGAGAGAGAGAGACACGCTGAAGGAGGGGGACAGAGAGCGAGAGACACGCTGAAGGAGGGGGACAGAGAGAGAGAGACACGCTGATGGAGGGGGACAGAGAGCGAGAGACACGCTGAAGGAGGGGGACAGAGAGAGAGAGACACGCTGAAGGAGGGGGGCGCAGAGAGAGAGAGAGACACGCTGAAGGAAGGGGGCAGTGAGTGAGAGACAAGCTGAAGGAGGGGGACAGAGTGAGAGAGAGACAAGCTGCCTCCAAGACCCACCCCCCACACATATTTACCTTCTATCCCGCAGCAGAGAACTCACTTACATCAGTGCCTGCACCATTGGAATTTACAGTCTAAACTCCCTAACACACACACAGACACAGAGAGAGAGAAAATAGGGTCAATTTGATAGAGGCCAATTAACCTACTAGTATGTTTTTGGAGTGTTGGAGGAAACTGGAGCACCCAGAGGAAACCCACACAAAAGGGGGGATAATTTATAAACCCCACACAGATAAGGCCATGGTTGGGAATCAAACTCATGACCCCAGTGCTGTGAGGCAGAAGTGCTAGCCACTAAGCCACCCTGCTGCCTTCATACCATTTGTTTTCATGGTCTTGTTTATTTTGTCTACCTTGTATGTCACTGTTTATTGTATGTACTATTTTCTCTACTGTATGGTGCTGCGGAGCACTGTGGCGCCTTACAAATCTATGATAATAATAATAATAGACAAATAATGCAGATTTCTGTAACGATTTTACCAACAACTGAAAATCCTGATGATCATGCAGATTCATGCGTACATACATACGCAATTTACCTTCAGATCTGTGCTCTTCATCTCTCATAACCATCTGCTGAAAATATTGTGACTCTGCACACTCTGCAAATATCTCACTACGCAGCTGGTCGTGAGTGTGTACACACTTCCACATTTGCCCCAAATCGTTCCGCTGTTGAAGTTTAGGAAACCAATAAACAGATGCAATGTGTTTTGGTACCATAAAACAAGATCGTTGGAGCGTACACACTAATGCAATATCTCACCAAACACCAAAATGTGTAACATTCACAATAAATCAGCGAGTACCCAGCTTAAAACAGAGAGGGAGAGACATATTTTTAGAGTTTTATAGAGCTGTTTTTTTAGATATGACTTGTGCGTAAATAACTGCCCATTGTAATTAGAGCAAGCATTTTATTATTATTGTTGTATTATTATTTGTGGGTCACCACAGTAGTCAGCAGTGTAGGACAGTGGGGGAAACAGATTATACATAAAACAGGGACATGCAAGGTAGATAAATAAATGCAGACATGAAAATAAAGGAGGGCCATGCACAAGAGAGCTTACAATCCAGTGCGAAAAGGTAGAGCTAAGAGAGTGACTCACAGTGGTGATTGGGACCAGGGCTGTCAAGAGGAATTCAGGGCCCCGGTACAACAAATTCATGGGGCTCCCCTTACAGTCGAGTATGCTTAAAAAATTTCAGAGGTGTGGTCATGCATTTGGGGGCGTGGTAAATGTGCCATTGGGGCGTGGCTAACACATCAAAATCACTAGGCTCTGAATTCGCCGTAGCATCACATATGTCCAAGCACTCCTGACTTTCAGGACATCTAGCACCACAGTGTAGTATAGAAAGAATGCAGTGTGTACACAAAGAGTTCAGTCTTAGCCTGCACCTTACATTGGGCAGAGCACTCACCACAAATTAGCATTGTCCCTACTAGAATCACAACATTTCACATACTGTCCTGCTCTCTCCTACCTGTTGTTCTCACTTTCATCACCTGTGACTGCAGGTTTCTTTAGTTGCGGCTTGTCTGGATCCTGGAATGCTGGGGGCCCTATTTGGAAAAAAATGGCTACATTTAGATAATTCCAAACAACCCTGGCGTTAAATCAATACCACCCACGATTAATAATTAGGCCTTTCTCCAGCTCCAACATTACAATAATGTGCCCCTTCATCATCGTCATGCCTTATGATCACACTGCGTTCTCCATGCTGCTTTTGCCCCCTTCACCTGGCTCCCCTTCATCACACTCTACTATGCTGCTCCCCCCCTTTTTCAATCCCACTGTGCCATGCCTCCCCCCTTTTTAACCCCACTGTGCCATGCTACCCCACTGTGCCATGCTGCCCCCCTGTTTTTTAACCCCTCTGTGCCATGCCCCCTCTCGTTTTTTAACCCCTCTGTGCCATGCCCCCTCTCATTTTTTAACCTCTCTATCATGCTGCCCCCCGTATTTTAACCCCTTTGTGCCATGCCCTCCCTCATTTTTTAACCCCTCTGTGCCATGCCCCCCTCTCATTTTTAACCCCTCTGTGCCATGCCCCCCCGTTTTTTAACTCCTCTGTGCCATGCCCCCCTCCCCTGTTTTTTAACCCCTGTGTCATACTGCCCCCTCTTGTTTTTTTAACTCTTCTGTGCCATGCCCCCCTCTCGTTTTTAACCCCTCTGTGCCATGCCCCCTCTCGTTTTTTAACCCCTCTGTGCCATGCAACCCCATTTTTTAACTCTTCTGTGCCATGCCCCCACCCCCGTTTTTAACCCCTTCTGTGTCATGCTGCCCCCCCTTGTTTTTTAACCCCTCCGTGCCATGCCTCCCCTCATTTTTTAACCCCTCTGTGACATGCCCCCCTCTCGTTTTTTAACTTCTCTGTGCCATGCCCCCCCCGTTTTTTAACTCCTCTGTGCCATACCCCCCGTTTTTAACCCCTCTGTGTCATGCTGCCCCTACTCGTTTATTAACTCCTCTGTGCCATGCCCCCTCTCGTTTTTTAACCCCTTTGTGCCATGCCCCCTCTCGTTTTTTAACCCCTCTATGCCATGCCCCCCTCTCGTTTTTTAACCCCTCTGTGCCACCCCCCCATTTTTTTAACTCCTCTGTGCCATGCCCCCCCCCCATTTTCCTCCCTTTACTTACCTTTTCCTTTTCTTCTCCCTTCTTTCTTGGTTTTCTCTGCTCCTCTCTGCTCCATTCAGACTGAATGCTGGGCGTGACATCATGACGTCACACCCGGCATTCAGTCTGAATGGAGCAGAGAGGAGGGACGCCGGCGCTGCAATCACGTGAGTATGTTTATTTATTTTTTAACTACACTGGTACCCCTACCAACGATCGAGCCCCCCCCCCCCCATGCACCCTCCCCCCCTCCGCAAAAAAAGAAAGACAGCAAAAAAATGTAATTTTGAAAAGAAAAATAAATAAATCGGCAGGTCCGGGTAATTAGTACCCGCTCCCCTTCCCTCTCAGCGGCCCTGATTGGGACAGTTGTGAAGGGGTTGTAATAGTATAAATATAGGTGGGAGTAGGCAGGGTAGCTTCTAATAAAGAGTTTGATTTTCAGATTTATATTTTATAGGTTTTAGAATCATATATTTTCTGTTAATTTTTTTTAAGACAACAAGTGGTTCTTGCCCAATTATTACATACGTTTGTAAATGTTCAACCTCCATACCCCTTCATGACCTTATTTTTACTGTGAGAAGGGCATTCAGTAACCTGTATTAGAGCTGCCTCATTGTCTGTTTTTCAACTAATTAGCTCTGTGCACTTTAAACTCTGACCCCATTGCTATCTGTACCCAATGAACAGGAGTGATGTCACTTTTAATTTTATGAGTCAGCAGTGTTTACAAATAACATTAAGTAAGCCTTGAAGACACAGCAGTGTCTGATTCCCCTGAATGCCAGATAAAAATTAAACAGGATAAGTGTCATTTACATAGAGTCTTTTAGATTGAAAAAGCACATAAGTTCATTCAGTTCAACTCTTCACCCACAAAAAAAATCTCAATTGATCCAGAGATAGCATACTTGCCTACTTTTGGCAAGTTGTATCCGGGAGAGAGGCGTGTCTAGAGGGCGGGAAGTTGCTTGACCTGGCCAAATGCGTCATTTTGCCCCGCACCCTTGACAAATATGCCATTTCTTTCGGGGGATGGGGAGTGGTTGTTGGGTAAAAATGATACGATTCACCACAAATCGCATCATTTTAGCCCCACAATTGCGGGATGCGGAAGACTTTCCAGCTCTCCCGGGAGTCTGTGAGACCGACCCGAATTTCGGGAGCACATACCAGGAGAGTTGGCAATACTGAGAGAGAGGCAAAATCAAACATGACTTAATTTTCTTAGGGGAAACATTCCTTTCAAATCTACCGAAAAAGTAATTACTACTCACATTTCCATCCGTGTGCAAAGATTAGGTAGATAGATTTTACTTTGTCATTTTTTATTGGCCTAGTGGTTAGCACTTGTGCTTCGCAGCACTGGGGTCATGAGTTCGATTCCCGACCATGGCCTTATCTGTGTTTAGTTTGTATGTTCTCCCTGTGTTTGCCAGGGTTTCCTCCGGGTGCTCCGGTTTCCTCCCACACTACAAAAACATACTAGTAGGTTAATTGGCTGCTATCAAAAATTGACCCTAGTCTCTCCCTCTCTGTCTGTATGTATGTATATGTCTGTGTGTGAGTGTGTGTCTATATTAGGGAATTTAGACTGTAAGCTCCAATGGGGCAGGGACTGATGTGAATGAGTTCTCTGTACAGCGCTGCGGAATTAGTGGCGCTATATAATAAAATGATGATGATGATGATGATTTATTAAAAAAAGAAATAAGCCAACATGAAGAAAATACATACCTCCCATTTGATCTTTTCAACATGCCCAGCATTAAAGATCGAACACAGGACTTGAATTGTTCACATCTGTGCTGAAATGCCCTTACTGTGCATGGCTTATTGTCACAATATTGATAGAAATTTAGAATACCAGCTGAACACGAGGAAGTGATATCTGTGGATAGGTAGCAGTGAACAGCAACTGAGAAATCACTGGAATAGCGAACACAGCAGAAGTAAGGGGAGCCACGTCTTTTACAACGTCAGGGTTTGACATAAAGAACAGGCACCTGACTGTAGGGTCAAGTGCCTTAAATATCCTGCCAGTGAATTGAGCCACCAATGAGAGATGGCGAGAAGGCTAAAAAAAAGATCGGGTTTCATGCGCAGACCCAAATTCAAAAGGGACACCGCCATTGAACAAACGTGGCTCTCAGCGCCGGGATGGACCTTTCTCGTAACAAGTAAGTTTGCCAACACCTGACTGCGGTCCTGGCGTGTGATACTTATGCTAGTCAGCCCCTTACCTCCCCACTTCACCTAGTCATAGGGAGTCATAAATGTCACTTGTGTGTGCATATGAATTGCCTGCAATTGCATTCATTGGCGTAATGTCCATTTCTGGGCATGTGCAGTGGAGAACTACGCAAGATACGCTATGCAAATGGGTGTACTTCCGAACATGTATCAGGCTCCTTATGCTCCATTACTATAGGACTGGAGATTTCAAGGGCCAGTAACTTACTCACATTAAATAAGCAATCTATTCTCATTGGTATACATACTTAATAAGGACTTTTCATAAAATGTATGCCCAATGCTGTTACTGATATTCTTTGACTTGACTGATCACAAAGGGCCTTTGCATCAAGCCTTCCACTGACCAGCCCCTAGGTATGTGGTTCACTTTCATTATTATAAAATAAAAGAAAAGCTCTTTTCTTCAGTTTAGAATTCTCCAGTGATCCCTTACTCAGGATATAGCCTACAAATTTTCAAGGATTTTGCCCCAACAATCAGGGGCAAATGCAGGATTTGTAGAGGGGGTATCCACATCACGCTGCCAGTGGGCATGACCAGCATGCATGGGGGTGTGGCTATAGTTTTAGACCGTGCTTGGCTGCTCTCTAACTCTTCCTATCCCCATAATATACATGGGTAATGCTGTATGGACTACTGTTAGGTGCACGCAGCTCTCACTTTTCAAGCAGAGCCGTTTGAAGCGGGGGCAGGGTCCAGCCACCTCAATTATACAGTGCCCCAGGCTTGGAGGGGGTTTCCAGGCACTAGGAAACACACGAAACACCCCCTCAGTTTTCCTATGACAATGATACAAAAGAGACAAGCCTTAATAAAAGTAGCAACCAAAAAATGAGATATTGATGGTGTCACGAGCTGTGGCGGCGCTCAGCTACCGCGACTCTCTTGCCTGCGTCCCGGCAGTCGCTATGACGACCAGGATGTCACTTCCGGGTGTTGCCCCGGCCGTTGCCTAGGCATCTGTCGGGACGCTGTTGTAGATAGGGCCGCGTCCCAGCATTAGGTCCAGCCGGGCGCATGCGCAATGTGGCCAGCTGTTCTTCTTATACAGCCACCTGTGGCTGATGGCTCTGCCCTGCTCCTATTGGCTAGTAGTTGTATTTAAGACAGGGAGGGCTTAGCCTCCCTGACGGTTATAGTTCAGTGTTCCTGTGCCTTAGCCTGCTCCTGTGCCTTTGTTGGTGATTAACCTTTGGATTTGACTACCCGTGTATGACCCTTTGCCTGCTTCTGGATTCTGAGCCTTTGCCTGTGACATTGACCTATTGCCTGTTTCCTGATTCTGAACCTTTGCCTGTGATCTTGACATATTACCTGGACCCGGGCTCTGAACCATTGAATGTGATCCTGATCCATTGCCTGCCCCTGGATTCCGAACCATTGCCTGTGATCCTGACCGTGCTGATACCTGACATCTCCTCCGGTGCTCCATCCAGTCTGCAGATCGCTGGTCCGCCGCTGTTCTGTGTGTCATCTCCTGTACCTGTACGCAGCTGTGTGAGTATAAACTTATACTACTTTGAGTTTAAGATCTGGGGGCATCTGAGTACCTGTGAGCATAACCAGTCTCTACGGGAAAGACGGCTGCTAAAGGTGAAGACCTCTTCTACCTGTTCTATAAGTTTATGCCGCATTGGTTGTCGTAACATTATAACCGGCCAGTGAAGAGTGGGAAATTATTCCCATGGATGAAAGTGGAACAAATCTTTCTCCAGCTCAGGTTTTGGCGGGCCAAATTCAAACGCTATCTCAGATGGTCCAAGGTCTGTCACATAAGTTGTCTACGCAAGAGGAATCTACCAGAACCTCACAAGTCCAGCAAACTTCTGTGTCCGGTACTGTTGAGCCTAAATTGAACCTGCCGGATTGGTTCTCCGGAGATAGAACCTTATTTCGCAACTTTAAAAAAGTTGTAAGCTGTACTTCCGCCTGAGGCCTCGGTCATCGGGATCGGAACTTCAAAGGGTTGGCATCATCATATCCCTTCTGCAGGGAGACCCTCAGTCCTGGGCATTCAGCCTTATCCCCCACAAGTCCTCAGTTACAGTCTGTGGATGCTTTCTTTGACACCCTAGGACTGCTCTATGATGATCCAGACAGAAATGCCTCGGCAGAATCACATCTCAGGGCCCTGAAACAGGGTCGCTGCACTGCTGGTCCACGGATAGCGAGTGGAATGACCCGGCACTCCGAAGCCAGTTCCATTTGGGCCTTTCCGAACAAATAAAAGATCCCTGGTGCAATACCCTGTACCAGTTACACTGGAGAATCTCATGCAACTGGTCATCAAGATTGACCGCAGGTTTAAAGAAAGGAAGGCCGAGAGGGACACCTCTGGTTCCTCAAGTTCTTTTTTTACTCCTCCTGCTGTACTTTATGAAACCACTGATAAGCTAGGTGCTTATCGTCTCACGTCAGAAAACTCGGAGACGTACTTTAGGTCTTTAGGTCTTTGTCTGTATTGTGGCAACAGCGGCCACCTTCTACGAGCTTGTCTCAACAAATCGGGAAAAGAGCAAGCCTAGAGAACATGGAAGAGGCTTGTCTAGGCTTACAATGTAATTATCTCCTTTGGTGCACAATCTGCTCCTGTCTCCGCCTTTCTGGATAGTGGCGCTGCCGGAAACTTTCTGGTTCTGGACCTTGCCCATTCCTTTTTGTCTAAGAAGGACGGCTCTCTTCGACCCTGTATTGACTTTCGTGGGTTAAATAAGATCACCACCAGGAATACCTACCCACTTCCACTCATATCGGTCCTTTTTGATCAACTCAGAAGCTCCTCAATATTCACCAAGATTGATCTACGAGGAGCGTACAACCTTATACCCATCAAGGACGGGGATGAATGGAAGATCGCATTCAATACCCATTCAGGCCTCTATGAGTACCTGGTCATGCCTTTTGGTTTATGCAACACACCTGCTGTCATCCAGGATCTAATTAACGATGTTCTACGAGAGTTCTTGGGGCGCTTTGTTGTAGTATACCTGGATGACATCCTGATATATTCTTCATCCATGGAACAGCACTGCCTCCATGTGAAACAGGTTCTTTCTGAACTTCGGCAACATCAACTCCTCGCCAAGCTAGAAAAGTGCGATTTTGAGGTCCAAAGAGTCTCATTTCTTGGTTATATTATCTCCCTGGAGGGTTTCTTCATGGATCCCAGCAAGGTCCATGCATTCTTGGATTGGGTACGCCCAACCAATTTGAAGGCCATACAAAAATTCTTAGGCTTTGCGAATTATTACCGCAGATTTATTCATTCCTTCTCTGACATGGTAGCTCCTCTTACTGCCCTAACCCATAAAGGGGCTGATGCCGTTAATTGGACCTCTAATGCTATTGCCTCTTTTGAAACCCTGAAGTCTGCCTTTGCCTCCGCTTCAGTCTTAAGACATCCCAATCCCGAATTGCCGTTTGTCGTCGAGGTGGATGCCCCTGATAGAGGTACTGGTGCTGTCCTGTCCCAGAAGGATCCTTGGGACCATAAACTTCACCCGTGTGATTATTTCTCACGAAAATTCACTACTGCTTAGAGAAATTATGACGTGGGCAATCGAGAACTTTTAGCTATTTAATGGGCGTTTGAGGAATGGCGACACTGGTTGGAGGGTGCTATTCATGTCATCTCTGTGCTCACAGACCACAAAAATGTGTTGTTTATTGAATCGGCCAAACGTTTGAATTCCAGACAGGCACGCTGGGCCTTATTCTTTACCCGCTTCAAGTTTATCATTTCGTACAGTCCAGGTTCCAAGAATGTTAAAGCAGATGCACTCTCCCGCAGCTTTGTGTCCTCTCATGCTCCTTCCGCAATGCCGCTCCCTATTGTGCCCTCATTCTCTATTCATTCGGGATTGACCCAGGATTTGTTCTCCAAAATTTCCAAAGAATCGCTCCTCCTGAGACCCCGTCGGGTAAATTGTTTGTACCGGTTCATCTTAGGAAGGCTGTACTGTCTGAGGCTCATAACAACAAAGTTGCCGGACATCCTGGAGTATTCAGGACTACTGAAATCCTCCTACGCACGGTGTGGTGGCCCTCCTTGACCGCTGATGTGAAAGAATTTGTTCTCTCATGTAGAGATTGTGCTAGAACCAAGACTACCAGAAGTTCTCAGTAGGGTCAACTCATGCCGTTATCTACTCCAAGTAAACCTTGGTCGCATCTATCAATGGATTTCATTGTAGATTTACCATGGTCATCCGGTCACAATACAATCTGGGTGGTAGTTGATCGTTTTAGCAAGATGGCTCACTTCATTGCTTTGGCAGGTCTACCCAATGCCCAAACTCTGGCATCATTATTTATCCACCATATGTTCCGTCTCCACGGTTTGCCCGAAGATATTGTTTCTGATTGTGGCTCTCAATTCATCGCTCACTTTTGGAGATCTTTCTGTAACCACCTTGGCATCAACGTCAGTCTGTCCTCTGCTTACCACCCGCAGTCAAATGGACAGAGTCAACCAGTCATTGGAACAATTTCTTCGATTCTACATTTCCAAATTCCATAACAATTGGTCATCTTTACTCCTCTGGGCCGAATTCGCCTACAATAACTCTTGCCATTTTTCCACCCGCACATCTCCTTTCTTTTGCAACTATGGCCTTCATCCCAGGTCTAACTCTCTTGCTGCAATCAAACCTTCTGGATCTTCTGGGGTACGCCAAACAATTTCCCGTCTCAGAATCATCTGGAAGAAAGTCCATGCCGCCTTGCTTCAGGCCTCTGCTCGGTCAAAATTTTTTGCAGATCGTCATCGCATGAACTGTTCTCTTAAGGTGGGAGACAAAGTCTGGCTGTCCACCCGGAATATTAGCCTCAAACAACCCTGCAAAAATTTGGGACCTAGGTTCATTGGACCTTTTTCTATTATAAAAAAAAAGTAAATCCTGTTGCCTTCAGGCTGAAGATTCCATCTTCTTTGAGAATGCCTAATACGTTTCACTGTGTCACACGCCAGTCCCATAAACAGGTACCGGCGCTGTGACTTTCCTCTTGTATACGATGATTGAACTTACTCTTGGTTCTGAGACATTACTTTTACACAGGTGCTCCTTGTTACCTTGTTCTGGACCTCCTCCTGATACTCATTGGTTCTGGAGTATTATTTAAACGTCCCATGGTTCTCTGTTCATTGCCTGTTCTTTGTGTTACTTACTCAGTACTAGGATTTGGCTTCCATAGGTTTGATCTTCCTATTTTCCATTGCTGTCTGGATTTAGCTGAAACTTCACTCCGCTTCTAACCTGCACGCTGAACTATCATTGGGAACTGTTTGCTGCACCTGTGTCTATTACTACAGCTCAAGTTTCTCATCTCTACCTAGCTGGCTCAACATCGCTATTACTTCACGGTTAGATCTATTGCCGAGTTACCTGTCATCTGTAGTTCCACGCTTGGCTCAGCTGAAACTTCACTCCGCTTCTAGCCTGCATGCTGAACTATTATTGTGAACTGCTTGCTGCACCTGTGTCTATTACCACAGCTCAAGTTTCTCATCTTTACCCGGCCGGCTCAACACTGCTGTGGCTTTACTATTGGATCTACTGCTGTGTTACCTGTCACCTGTAGTTCCACGCACGGCTCAGATGTACTTCGCTCCTCCACTACTTCTAGGTAATGAACTGTTTGATGTACTTTTGTTCATCTATGTATTTGGGATTGTTATCTGTAGAATCAATGAGTTCAACGCCTTTGCTTTTCTACTATGAGAATTACCGCTATAACAGTAACTCACCTGCTACGTTGAATCATCTTTATTTACGGATCAGCTAGTTCTATATTATTACTCTGTTCGGACTGTGGCTGTACCAGTGATTTACATTCCTCTGCCGTGTCTTACTTTATTGGATCTAGCATTCTCCATTCATCATCCTCAGCGTTGAACTATTGTTCTACTCATCTCATGCAGTTGTCAAGGGTTACCAACCATGAAGTATCATATTGTGATTCATCTCTTCTTCCTGACCAGTACAGAAAAAGTGTAGGGATAACAGCGCTGCTCTAAAGATGTATAAAGCTGCCAGAGTGGGTCTGTGTGGGACGAATTCCAAACTCCCCAATATAGGTCAATGTAAACATAATATTGACCCACGACGCTATGAATAAAAATGTATATTAACGGAAATAAAGTAGGGCTATATGGCAAGGATGAATGCTAATAGATATAATAACAACAACAGGAGGCACTTGAAAAATAACCAGAAGGGTTTATTGAATATCCTATAACTCAACGATAATGTTGGGATGAAGCTATAAAATAAAAAAAAAAATAAAAAAAAATAAAAAAGGTAAATTAAAATAAAAAATAAAAAATAAAAGGTTGAAAAATGAAAAAATAAATAAAAATAAAAATAAAAATATGTATAAGGTCAAAATGGATGAAAAAAAGAAAATTCAAAATAACCATATAAACAAATCCAAAGTATGTACAACGAGGAGGGAAAATATCATTTTACCCTCTGACAGAATGGTCAGAAAAAAACAACAGTCATGTATACTACTGAAAAACACAGTTCCAGCGATAAATATATAAGATGAAGATTACCTCTGTAAAGATCTTATAGGAGGTTCAATACCAGTGTCAGAGTCCGTAAAGCCCTCCAAAGCTATGAATGGGGGCTCTCTCCTTCCGGAGACGGTGCACCGCCGACTGTAGCTGGATTTCAGTGAGCTCACCTTCTCTTCCTGTATGTTGGAACGCAAGCCTGCGTTCCAAACGCCGCACTTCCGGTATCGGACAGCCTGGATATGGCTCAGCGCTGTATGATGTGTAGATAAATGAGACAGGAGTAAAACCTGTTTTGATAGAGATTAATAAAAACTAGTTTCCAACGCGTTTCACCCCTCCATCGGGGGCTTCTTCAGGGATAAAAATATAATGTGTAGATCCATTCCAAAAAAGGGGCGGTGTTTATAAACAGAGCATCCGCTTTAGACACCTCCCTAATAATATTTTAATTGGTGGAAATGAACATGCCTCAAAGATAGGCTGGGTCTAAGTAAAAAAGAGAACTTTGGTTTCTTTTATGTCACCTAGGTGGTAATGTAAAATACGTATACCAAAAATAATAATATAAATGAAGTATAAAAATCAAATAACTCTTGTAGAGTATAATAGAGAAAAAAAAATAAAAATAAATATATAGCAATGAAAATGAAAATGAAAATAAAAATATAAATAAAAATAAAAATAAATATAAAAATAAAAAATAAAAAATTTAAAATAAATATAAAACCCTATTGTATCGTGATAAAGAACAACTCGGAGACCGTACTATAAATGCAGAGGTATATGAAGCAGATAACAAGGAAAAAAGGAAAAAAGGGGGGGGGGTTAATTCTGGGTTTGCTATTAAAAAGGAACCTAGGTCGAAATCAATGTTCAAGCCCTTAGGGGTTAAAGTTTCTAGGTTAAAAATCCATTTAGCCTCCTCTTTAGATATGGATGCTATAAAATCCCCCCCTCTCCAGGATTTTATCATTTTTTTAATTCCAACAAACTTAAGTAGAGTGGGATCATGGTTATGTACTTTTGAGATTCAAGTTCATTTCTAATATTACGTAGATGTTCCAGAATTCTGACTTTTAAGCTTCTCACGGTCCTGCCTACATATTGTAGGCCACATGGGCATTCTAATAAATAGATAATGCCTACCGTGTCACAGGTGATACGTTCTTTTATTTCATGGTTGCTTCCATTAGTATGTGAAGCAAAGGTCATCTTAGGTTTCGTGGTGTTCATTTTAGTCTCTTTACAAGCCTTGCATCGGTTGCAGTAAAAGAATCCCTTTCCTTGTTCCTTTAGCCATGTTTCCTTAGAGTCAGAATTAGCCAATGGGACATAGCTGTTAGTCAAAATGTCCTTAAGATTGGCAGCTTTTCTATAAACCATCCTTGGTTGTTTTGGAAGTATGGTAGATAGCTTTTCATCCATTAGAAGGACATGCCAGTGTTTTCTCACAGAGTTTTCAAATGTTTTAACCCCCTCACTGTACTGAGTAATGAAGAGGACGTCATCTGTTTTGGTATTCTTCTTCCCAACTTTTGATGCAAGGAGATCCTCTCTCTTCATTTGTTTAGTTTTCAAGTAAGCTGTTTCTATGACTTCATCATTGTAGTTTCTTTCTCTGAATCTTTCCTTCAAAGCCTCAGCCTGCTGTTCAAAGGTGGAAATGTCAGAGCAGTTTCTTCTGACCCTCATCATCTGGCTTTTGGGTATGTTATTCAGCCATCTTTTATGGTGATTACTTGTTGAAGGTATGAAAGTGTTTCTGTCAACGGGTTTCAAAAAAGTTTTAGTCTTCAGTTGGTCATTTTCCACATATATTTCCAGATCTAGGAATTCTATCTTTATTTGGCTAATGTGCTCAGTAAATTTGATGTTAAGGCTATTGTTGTTGATGTAAGTAACAAACTCATACAAGTCTGATAGAGGGCCATCCCAGATACATATAATATCATCTATGTACCTTCGCCATTCCAACAGGTGTTTCTTAAATGGATTGTTGTTCCAAATGTGGGTATTCTCCCAGTATGCCAAAAACAAATTTGCGTAACTGGGAGCAAATTTACTACCCATAGCGGTCCCTCTAATTTGTTTGTAGAAATTGCCCTGAAGCCAGAAATAATTGTGTTCCAAGGTAAAGGAGATAGCTTGGATAATGAATTCAATTTGTTCAAGAGGAATAGTGTTTTCTTCCAGCAGTAAATTTCTTGTGTGTTCACATCCACTAGAATGGGCAATGATGGTATATAGGGATGTGATATCACAGGTCATTAGTATGTAACCTTTCTTCCAGGAGATATTATGAATCATCTCAAGGACCTGTGTAGTGTCCCTTAGATAGCTGCGCTGTTTCATGACCACAGGTTGTAGATATTGGTCAATATATTCAGAGATGTTAGACGTAATAGAGCCAATGCCGGACACAATAGGCCTTCCAGGTGGAGCAGTGAGACTTTTGTGTATTTTCGGAAGAGTATAAATTACAGGAATTCTAGGATGTTGGTTATATAAATATTCATATTCAGATTTATTTAAAATTCCTTTGGTAAAGGCATTCTTCAGTAATTTCTCCAACTCCGTATTAAACATCGAGGTGGGGTCACTCTCTAAGGGTGCATAGGTAGTCCCATCGTTGATCTGCCCTTGTAGTTCTATCAGATATTCTTCTTTATCAAGGATGGTAACCCCTCCTCCCTTGTCTGCTGGTTTAATGACACGTTGACAATCATTTTTTAATTGGTTGATAGCCAAACGTTCCTTTTTGGACAAGTTGGGATTCTTTCCCACCCTTGTGCCGATATTAGGCATATTCCTCAGATCTTCCTCCACCAATTTCTGGAAAGTCTCAACGTAGGGTCCTTTGATGTAGCTGGGATAAAAGGTAGACCTTTTTTTTAGGTCGGTGTGAATATATTCAGAGCTTCTTACATCCTCTAGTCCCTGGATTTTTTCTCTCTGAAAGAATTTCTTCAATGTAAGTTTTCTAATAAACTTATGCAAATCTATATATGTATTAAATTTATCGAAGTGATTGCTAGGAGCAAATTTTAGACCTCTATTGAGTAGCTTGATCTCTGTATTCTTCAACGGCTGCTTTCTCAAATTGAAAACTCCTTCCATTTCTGTATTGTGTTGTTCAGCAACATTCATTTTCTGATTTTCGGTCTTGCTCCTAACTTTTCGACCTCCTCTTCTTCCTCTTGTGGGTCTAGTCTTTCCTTCCTCTTGTTGTTTTTCATCAAATTCATAGGTGGTACTTGGTGGGGTGCCAGATCCCCTAGGCGTCCTCCTAAAAAATCAGATCTGGTTTTCTCATTAAAGCTGATGTCTGGCGGTGTAACATGTATAGAGAATTCTTGTGTGTTGGGTATATTTTCTCTTGTGTTGGATATATTTTCAAGCAAGTTCAACCTCTCTTGATAGCTTTCATCTGAAACTTTTTTGGCACCTTTGGAGTAGTAAGTTCTTGCTATCTTATCCTTCCTCCAGTTGTGTCCCTCAGTTTCTCTGGGGTGACGAGAATAGCTAGAATTCCACGGTTTATAATTCCTTCTCCTCTGATTAGGAGGTGGAGTCTGCTTAATCAAGGGTGATCTATGTCCCCCATAAGTCTTGTTTTCTCCAGCAGGTCGATGGGCTTGATAGTCACTGTCAGTGGAGGCAGTGTTGGAATTGGGTTCACCCATCCATGAATGGAATCTGTTTTTTCGTTGTTGTTGTTGAGCAAAAGGTTCCTGTTGAGTCTGACCCGAATATTTGTAGTATGGTTTCTTATGTAAAGAAAGGGGATGTTTTCTAATGTTCCAATTATGATAATCTCCTTTATAGTCCTTGATGTCCCTAACATATTTATTTTCTTTATTGCGTATAAGTTCTTCTTCCATCTTTTGTAACCTACTGCGGGTGATTTTCTCTAAATTTTGAAAGTCCTCCATATGTTCAATAGGTTTGAGTTTTTTCTGGATAACTTCAATTTCTGCATCACAGACTGCGAGGTCAGCCTCTCTATCTTCTATAATTAATTCCATAAGTTGGACTGAACATGCGTCCAGTGTTGTATTCCATTTTTTGAGAAAAAGTTCATTTCTAGACTGGAAAGTGGGTTTTTGATGATCCTCAGACCTCTTGGGATGATATTATTTTCAAGGTATTTTCTTAAAGTGGTGGCTTCCCACCATTTTCTAACCTCAGTATTCAATAATTTTTCATACCTCAGAAATAAACCACAAAAATTATCCTCATCAACTTCCACTCTAACTTCCTTTTTTTCTGAATTAGAGAAGATCTCGTCCAACCTGGACAGTCTCTCCTTTCTCTGTGCTAAGATCATATTTATATTTCAGAAGGAAATGTCCCACATTAGGAAAGAATATCCGGATAATTTCTAAACAGATACACTGGTGGATAGTGTGATGGTGTATATAAGCTTAGATCGCAGCTAGTACCCAATGGAATTCCTCATACAAAGTACAGAAAAAGTGTAGGGATAACAGCGCTGCTCTAAAGATGTATAAAGCTGCCAGAGTGGGTCTGTGTGGGACGAATTCCAAACTCCCCAATATAGGTCAATGTAAACATAATATTGACCCACGGCGCTATGAATAAAAATGTATATTAACGGAAATAAAGTAGGGCTATATGGCAAGGATGAATGCTAATAGATATAATAACAACAACAGGAGGCACTTGAAAAATAACCAGAAGGGTTTATTGAATATCCTATAACTAAACGATAATGTTGGGATGAAGCTATAAAATAAAAAAAAAATAAAAAAGGTAAATTAAAATAAAAAATAAAAAATAAAAGGTTGAAAAATGAAAAAATAAATAAAAATAAAAATAAAAATATGTATAAGGTCAAAATGGATGAAAAAAAGAAAATTCAAAATAACCATATAAACAAATCCAAAGTATGTACAACGAGGAGGGAAAATATCGTTTTACCCTCTGACAGAATGGTCAGAAAAAAACAACAGTCATGTATACTACTGAAAAACACAGTTCCAGCGATAAATATATATGATGAAGATTACCTCTGTAAAGATCTTATAGGAGGTTCAATACCAGTGTCAGAGTCCGTAAAGCCCTCCAAAGCTATGAATGGGGGCTCTCTCCTTCCGGAGACGGTGCACCGCCGACTGTAGCTGGATTTCAGTGAGCTCACCTTCTCTTCCTGTATGTTGGAACGCAAGCCTGCGTTCCAAACGCCGCACTTCCGGTATCGGACAGCCTGGATATGGCTCAGCGCTGTATGATGTGTAGATAAATGAGACAGGAGTAAAACCTGTTTTGATAGAGATTAATAAAAACTAGTTTCCAACGCGTTTCACCCCTCCATCGGGGGCTTCTTCAGGGATAAAAATATAATGTGTAGATCCATTCCAAAAAAGGGGCGGTGTTTATATACAGAGCATCCGCTTTAGACACCTCCCTAATAATATTTTAATTGGTGGAAATGAACATGCCTCAAAGATAGGCTGGGTCTAAGTAAAAAAGAGAACTTTGGTTTCTTTTATGTCACCTAGGTGGTAATGTAAAATACGTATACCAAAAATAATAATATAAATGAAGTATAAAAATCAAATAACTCTTGTAGAGTATAATAGAGAAAAAAAAAAAAAAATATATAGCAATGAAAATGAAAATGAAAATAAAAATATAAATAAAAATAAAAATAAAAAATTTAAAATAAATATAAAACCCTATTGTATCGTGATAAAGAACAACTCGGAGACCGTACTATAAATGCAGAGGTATATGAAGCAGATAACAAGGAAAAAAGGAAAAAAGGGGGGGGGGGTTAATTCTGGGTTTGCTATAAAAAGGAACCTAGGTCGAAATCAATGTTCAAGCCCTTAGGGGTTAAAGTTTCTAGGTTAAAAATCCATTTAGCCTCCTCTTTAGATATGGATGCTATAAAATCCCCCCCCTCCAGGATTTTATCATTTTTTTAATTCCAACAAACTTAAGTAGAGTAGGATCATGGTTATGTACTTTTGAGAAGTGGGCAGATACACTGTGTGATTCAAGTTCATTTCTAATATTACGTAGATGTTCCAGAATTCTGACTTTTAAGCTTCTCACGGTCCTGCCTACATATTGTAGGCCACATGGGCATTCTAATAAATAGATAATGCCTACCGTGTCACAGGTGATACGTTCTTTTATTTCATGGTTGCTTCCATTAGTATGTGAAGCAAAGGTCATCTTAGGTTTCGTGGTGTTCATTTTAGTCTCTTTACAAGCCTTGCATCGGTTGCAGTAAAAGAATCCCTTTCCTTGTTCCTTTAGCCATGTTTCCTTAGAGTCAGAATTAGCCAATGGGACATAGCTGTTAGTCAAAATGTCCTTAAGATTGGCAGCTTTTCTATAAACCATCCTTGGTTGTTTTGGAAGTATGGTAGATAGCTTTTCATCCATTAGAAGGACATGCCAGTGTTTTCTCACAGAGTTTTCAAATGTTTTAACCCCATCACTGTACTGAGTAATGAAGAGGACGTCATCTGTTTTGGTATTCTTCTTCCCAACTTTTGATGCAAGGAGATCCTCTCTCTTCATTTGTTTAGTTTCCAAGTAAGCTGTTTCTATGACTTCATCATCGTAGTTTCTTTCTCTGAATCTTTCCTTCAAAGCCTCAGCCTGCTGTTCAAAGGTGGAAATGTCAGAGCAGTTTCTTCTGACCCTCATCATCTGGCTTTTGGGTATGTTATTCAGCCATCTTTTATGGTGATTACTTGTTGAAGGTATGAAAGTGTTTCTGTCAACGGGTTTCAAAAAAGTTTTAGTCTTCAGTTGGTCATTTTCCACATATATTTCCAGATCTAGGAATTCTATCTTTATTTGGCTAATGTGCTCAGTAAATTTGATGTTAAGGCTATTGTTGTTGATGTAAGTAACAAACTCATACAAGTCTGATAGAGGGCCATCCCAGATACATATAATATCATCTATGTACCTTCGCCATTCCAACAGGTGTTTCTTAAATGGATTGTTGTTCCAAATGTGGGTATTCTCCCAGTATGCCAAAAACAAATTTGCGTAACTGGGAGCAAATTTACTACCCATAGCGGTCCCTCTAATTTGTTTGTAGAAATTGCCCTGAAGCCAGAAATAATTGTGTTCCAAGGTAAAGGAGATAGCTTGGATAATGAATTCAATTTGTTCAAGAGGAATAGTGTTTTCTTCCAGCAGTAAATTTCTTGTGTGTTCACATCCACTAGAATGGGCAATGATGGTATATAGGGATGTGATATCACAGGTCATTAGTATGTAACCTTTCTTCCAGGAGATATTATGAATCATCTCAAGGACCTGTGTAGTGTCCCTTAGATAGCTGCGCTGTTTCATGACCACAGGTTGTAGATATTGGTCAATATATTCAGAGATGTTAGACGTAATAGAGCCAATGCCGGACACAATAGGCCTTCCAGGTGGAGCAGTGAGACTTTTGTGTATTTTCGGAAGAGTATAAATTACAGGAATTCTAGGATGTTGGTTATATAAATATTCATATTCAGATTTATTTAAAATTCCTTTGGTAAAGGCATTCTTCAGTAATTTCTCCAACTCCGTATTAAACATCGAGGTGGGGTCACTCTCTAAGGGTGCATAGGTAGTCCCATCGTTGATCTGCCCTTGTAGTTCTATCAGATATTCTTCTTTATCAAGGATGGTAACCCCTCCTCCCTTGTCTGCTGGTTTAATGACACGTTGACAATCATTTTTTAATTGGTTGATAGCCAAACGTTCCTTTTTGGACAAGTTGGGATTCTTTCCCACCCTTGTGCCGATATTAGGCATATTCCTCAGATCTTCCTCCACCAATTTCTGGAAAGTCTCAACGTAGGGTCCTTTGATGTAGCTGGGATAAAAGGTAGACCTTTTTTTTAGGTCGGTGTGAATATATTCAGAGCTTCTTACATCCTCTAGTCCCTGGATTTTTTCTCTCTGAAAGAATTTCTTCAATGTAAGTTTTCTAATAAACTTATGCAAATCTATATATGTATTAAATTTATCGAAGTGATTGCTAGGAGCAAATTTTAGACCTCTATTGAGTAGCTTGATCTCTGTATTCTTCAACGGCTGCTTGCTCAAATTGAAAACTCCTTCCATTTCTGTATTGTGTTGTTCAGCAACATTCATTTTCTGATTTTCGGTCTTGCTCCTAACTTTTCGACCTCCTCTTCTTCCTCTTGTGGGTCTAGTCTTTCCTTCCTCTTGTTGTTTTTCATCAAATTCATAGGTGGTACTTGGTGGGGTGCCAGATCCCCTAGGCGTCCTCCTAAAAAATCAGATCTGGTTTTCTCATTAAAGCTGATGTCTGGCGGTGTAACATGTATAGAGAATTCTTGTGTGTTGGGTATATTTTCTCTTGTGTTGGATATATTTTCAAGCAAGTTCAACCTCTCTTGATAGCTTTCATCTGAAACTTTTTTGGCACCTTTGGAGTAGTAAGTTCTTGCTATCTTATCCTTCCTCCAATTGTGTCCCTCAGTTTCTCTGGGGTGACGAGAATAGCTAGAATTCCACGGTTTATAATTCCTTCTCCTCTGATTAGGAGGTGGAGTCTGCTTAATCAAGGGTGATCTATGTCCCCCATAAGTCTTGTTTTCTCCAGCAGGTCGATGGGCTTGATAGTCACTGTCAGTGGAGGCAGTGTTGGAATTGGGTTCACCCATCCATGAATGGAATCTGTTTTTTCGTTGTTGTTGTTGAGCAAAAGGTTCCTGTTGAGTCTGACCCGAATATTTGTAGTATGGTTTCTTATGTAAAGAAAGGGGATGTTTTCTAATGTTCCAATTATGATAATCTCCTTTATAGTCCTTGATGTCCCTAACATATTTATTTTCTTTATTGCGTATAAGTTCTTCTTCCATCTTTTGTAACCTACTGCGGGTGATTTTCTCTAAATTTTGAAAGTCCTCCATATGTTCAATAGGTTTGAGTTTTTTCTGGATAACTTCAATTTCTGCATCACAGACTGCGAGGTCAGCCTCTCTATCTTCTATAATTAATTCCATAAGTTGGACTGAACATGCGTCCAGTGTTGTATTCCATTTTTTGAGAAAAAGTTCATTTCTAGACTGGAAAGTGGGTTTTTGATGATCCTCAGACCTCTTGGGATGATATTATTTTCAAGGTATTTTCTTAAAGTGGTGGCTTCCCACCATTTTCTAACCTCAGTATTCAATAATATTTCATACCTCAGAAATAAACCACAAAAATTATCCTCATCAACTTCCACTCTAACTTCCTTTTTTTCTGAATTAGAGAAGATCTCGTCCAACCTGGACAGTCTCTCCTTTCTCTGTGCTAAGATCATATTTATATTTCAGAAGGAAATGTCCCACATTAGGAAAGAATATCCGGATAATTTCTAAACAGATACACTGGTGGATAGTGTGATGGTGTATATAAGCTTAGATCGCAGCTAGTACCCAATGGAATTCCTCATACAAAGTACAGAAAAAGTGTAGGGATAACAGCGCTGCTCTAAAGATGTATAAAGCTGCCAGAGTGGGTCTGTGTGGGACGAATTCCAAACTCCCCAATATAGGTCAATGTAAACATAATATTGACCCACGGCGCTATGAATAAAAATGTATATTAACGGAAATAAAGTAGGGCTATATGGCAAGGATGAATGCTAATAGATATAATAACAACAACAGGAGGCACTTGAAAAATAACCAGAAGGGTTTATTGAATATCCTATAACTCAACGATAATGTTGGGATGAAGCTATAAAATAAAAAAAAAATAAAAAAGGTAAATTAAAATAAAAAATAAAAAATAAAAGGTTGAAAAATGAAAAAATAAATAAAAATAAAAATAAAAATATGTATAAGGTCAAAATGGATGAAAAAAAGAAAATTCAAAATAACCATATAAACAAATCCAAAGTATGTACAACGAGGAGGGAAAATATCATTTTACCCTCTGACAGAATGGTCAGAAAAAAACAACAGTCATGTATACTACTGAAAAACACAGTTCCAGCGATAAATATATAAGATGAAGATTACCTCTGTAAAGATCTTATAGGAGGTTCAATACCAGTGTCAGAGTCCGTAAAGCCCTCCAAAGCTATGAATGGGGGCTCTCTCCTTCCGGAGACGGTGCACCGCCGACTGTAGCTGGATTTCAGTGAGCTCACCTTCTCTTCCTGTATGTTGGAACGCAAGCCTGCGTTCCAAACGCCGCACTTCCGGTATCGGACAGCCTGGATATGGCTCAGCGCTGTATGATGTGTAGATAAATGAGACAGGAGTAAAACCTGTTTTGATAGAGATTAATAAAAACTAGTTTCCAACACGTTTCACCCCTCCATCGGGGGCTTCTTCAGGGATAAAAATATAATGTGTAGATCCATTCCAAAAAAGGGGCGGTGTTTATATACAGAGCATCCGCTTTAGACACCTCCCTAATAATATTTTAATTGGTGGAAATGAACATGCCTCAAAGATAGGCTGGGTCTAAGTAAAAAAGAGAACTTTGGTTTCTTTTATGTCACCTAGGTGGTAATGTAAAATACGTATACCAAAAATAATAATATAAATGAAGTATAAAAATCAAATAACTCTTGTAGAGTATAATAGAGAAAAAAAAAAAAAATATATAGCAATGAAAATGAAAATGAAAATAAAAATATAAATAAAAAAAAATAAAAAATTTAAAATAAATATAAAACCCTATTGTATCGTGATAAAGAACAACTCGGAGACCGTACTATAAATGCAGAGGTATATGAAGCAGATAACAAGGAAAAAAGGAAAAAAGGGGGGGGGGTTAATTCTGGGTTTGCTATAAAAAGGAACCTAGGTCGAAATCAATGTTCAAGCCCTTAGGGGTTAAAGTTTCTAGGTTAAAAATCCATTTAGCCTCCTCTTTAGATATGGATGCTATAAAATCCCCCCCTCTCCAGGATTTTATCATTTTTTTAATTCCAACAAACTTAAGTAGAGTGGGATCATGGTTATGTACTTTTGAGAAGTGGGCAGATACACTGTGTGATTCAAGTTCATTTCTAATATTACGTAGATGTTCCAGAATTCTGACTTTTAAGCTTCTCACGGTCCTGCCTACATATTGTAGGCCACATGGGCATTCTAATAAATAGATAATGCCTACCGTGTCACAGGTGATACGTTCTTTTATTTCATGGTTGCTTCCATTAGTATGTGAAGCAAAGGTCATCTTAGGTTTCGTGGTGTTCATTTTAGTCTCTTTACAAGCCTTGCATCGGTTGCAGTAAAAGAATCCCTTTCCTTGTTCCTTTAGCCATGTTTCCTTAGAGTCAGAATTAGCCAATGGGACATAGCTGTTAGTCAAAATGTCCTTAAGATTGGCAGCTTTTCTATAAACCATCCTTGGTTGTTTTGGAAGTATGGTAGATAGCTTTTCATCCATTAGAAGGACATGCCAGTGTTTTCTCACAGAGTTTTCAAATGTTTTAACCCCATCACTGTACTGAGTAATGAAGAGGACGTCATCTGTTTTGGTATTCTTCTTCCCAACTTTTGATGCAAGGAGATCCTCTCTCTTCATTTGTTTAGTTTCCAAGTAAGCTGTTTCTATGACTTCATCATCGTAGTTTCTTTCTCTGAATCTTTCCTTCAAAGCCTCAGCCTGCTGTTCAAAGGTGGAAATGTCAGAGCAGTTTCTTCTGACCCTCATCATCTGGCTTTTGGGTATGTTATTCAGCCATCTTTTATGGTGATTACTTGTTGAAGGTATGAAAGTGTTTCTGTCAACGGGTTTCAAAAAAGTTTTAGTCTTCAGTTGGTCATTTTCCACATATATTTCCAGATCTAGGAATTCTATCTTTATTTGGCTAATGTGCTCAGTAAATTTGATGTTAAGGCTATTGTTGTTGATGTAAGTAACAAACTCATACAAGTCTGATAGAGGGCCAGCCCAGATACATATAATATCATCTATGTACCTTCGCCATTCCAACAGGTGTTTCTTAAATGGATTGTTGTTCCAAATGTGGGTATTCTCCCAGTATGCCAAAAACAAATTTGCGTAACTGGGAGCAAATTTACTACCCATAGCGGTCCCTCTAATTTGTTTGTAGAAATTGCCCTGAAGCCAGAAATAATTGTGTTCCAAGGTAAAGGAGATAGCTTGGATAATGAATTCAATTTGTTCAAGAGGAATAGTGTTTTCTTCCAGCAGTAAATTTCTTGTGTGTTCACATCCACTAGAATGGGCAATGATGGTATATAGGGATGTGATATCACAGGTCATTAGTATGTAACCTTTCTTCCAGGAGATATTATGAATCATCTCAAGGACCTGTGTAGTGTCCCTTAGATAGCTGCGCTGTTTCATGACCACAGGTTGTAGATATTGGTCAATATATTCAGAGATGTTAGACGTAATAGAGCCAATGCCGGACACAATAGGCCTTCCAGGTGGAGCAGTGAGACTTTTGTGTATTTTCGGAAGAGTATAAATTACAGGAATTCTAGGATGTTGGTTATATAAATATTCATATTCAGATTTATTTAAAATTCCTTTGGTAAAGGCATTCTTCAGTAATTTCTCCAACTCCGTATTAAACATCGAGGTGGGGTCACTCTCTAAGGGTGCATAGGTAGTCCCATCGTTGATCTGCCCTTGTAGTTCTATCAGATATTCTTCTTTATCAAGGATGGTAACCCCTCCTCCCTTGTCTGCTGGTTTAATGACACGTTGACAATCATTTTTTAATTGGTTGATAGCCAAACGTTCCTTTTTGGACAAGTTGGGATTCTTTCCCACCCTTGTGCCGATATTAGGCATATTCCTCAGATCTTCCTCCACCAATTTCTGGAAAGTCTCAACGTAGGGTCCTTTGATGTAGCTGGGATAAAAGGTAGACCTTTTTTTTAGGTCGGTGTGAATATATTCAGAGCTTCTTACATCCTCTAGTCCCTGGATTTTTTCTCTCTGAAAGAATTTCTTCAATGTAAGTTTTCTAATAAACTTATGCAAATCTATATATGTATTAAATTTATCGAAGTGATTGCTAGGAGCAAATTTTAGACCTCTATTGAGTAGCTTGATCTCTGTATTCTTCAACGGCTGCTTGCTCAAATTGAAAACTCCTTCCATTTCTGTATTGTGTTGTTCAGCAACATTCATTTTCTGATTTTCGGTCTTGCTCCTAACTTTTCGACCTCCTCTTCTTCCTCTTGTGGGTCTAGTCTTTCCTTCCTCTTGTTGTTTTTCATCAAATTCATAGGTGGTACTTGGTGGGGTGCCAGATCCCCTAGGCGTCCTCCTAAAAAATCAGATCTGGTTTTCTCATTAAAGCTGATGTCTGGCGGTGTAACATGTATAGAGAATTCTTGTGTGTTGGGTATATTTTCTCTTGTGTTGGATATATTTTCAAGCAAGTTCAACCTCTCTTGATAGCTTTCATCTGAAACTTTTTTGGCACCTTTGGAGTAGTAAGTTCTTGCTATCTTATCCTTCCTCCAATTGTGTCCCTCAGTTTCTCTGGGGTGACGAGAATAGCTAGAATTCCACGGTTTATAATTCCTTCTCCTCTGATTAGGAGGTGGAGTCTGCTTAATCAAGGGTGATCTATGTCCCCCATAAGTCTTGTTTTCTCCAGCAGGTCGATGGGCTTGATAGTCACTGTCAGTGGAGGCAGTGTTGGAATTGGGTTCACCCATCCATGGATGGAATCTGTTTTTTCGTTGTTGTTGTTGATTAAAAGGTTCCTGTTGAGTCTGACCCGAATATTTGTAGTATGGTTTCTTATGTAAAGAAAGGGGATGTTTTCTAATGTTCCAATTACGATAATCTCCTTTATAGTCCTTGATGTCCCTAACATATTTATTTTCTTTATTGCGTATAAGTTCTTCTTCCATCTTTTGTAACCTACTGCGGGTGATTTTCTCTAAATTTTGAAAGTCCTCCATATGTTCAATAGGTTTGAGTTTTTTCTGGATAACTTCAATTTCTGCATCACAGACTGCGAGGTCAGCCTCTCTATCTTCTATAATTAATTCCATAAGTTGGACTGAACATGCGTCCAGTGTTGTATTCCATTTTTTGAGAAAAAGTTCATTTCTAGACTGGAAAGTGGGTTTTTGATGATCCTCAGACCTCTTGGGATGATATTATTTTCAAGGTATTTTCTTAAAGTGGTGGCTTCCCACCATTTTCTAACCTCAGTATTCAATAATTTTTCATACCTCAGAAATAAACCACAAAAATTATCCTCATCAACTTCCACTCTAACTTCCTTTTTTTCTGAATTAGAGAAGATCTCGTCCAACCTGGACAGTCTCTCCTTTCTCTGTGCTAAGATCATATTTATATTTCAGAAGGAAATGTCCCACATTAGGAAAGAATATCCGGATAATTTCTAAACAGATACACTGGTGGATAGTGTGATGGTGTATATAAGCTTAGATCGCAGCTAGTACCCAATGGAATTCCTCATACAAAGTACAGAAAAAGTGTAGGGATAACAGCGCTGCTCTAAAGATGTATAAAGCTGCCAGAGTGGGTCTGTGTGGGACGAATTCCAAACTCCCCAATATAGGTCAATGTAAACATAATATTGACCCACGGCGCTATGAATAAAAATGTATATTAACGGAAATAAAGTAGGGATAGATGGCAAGGATGAATGCTAATAGATATAATAACAACAACAGGAGGCACTTGAAAAATAACCAGAAGGGTTTATTGAATATCCTATAACTCAACGATAATGTTGGGATGAAGCTATAAAAAAAAAAAAAGGTAAATTAAAATAAAAAATAAAAAATAAAAGGTTGAAAAATGAAAAAATAAATAAAAATAAAAATAAAAATAAAAATATGTATAAGGTCAAAATGGATGAAAAAAAGAAAATTCAAAATAACCATATAAACAAATCCAAAGTATGTACAACGAGGAGGGAAAATATCATTTTACCCTCTGACAGAATGGTCAGAAAAAAACAACAGTCATGTATACTACTGAAAAACACAGTTCCAGCGATAAATATATAAGATGAAGATTACCTCTGTAAAGATCTTATAGGAGGTTCAATACCAGTGTCAGAGTCCGTAAAGCCCTCCAAAGCTATGAATGGGGGCTCTCTCCTTCCGGAGACGGTGCACCGCCGACTGTAGCTGGATTTCAGTGAGCTCACCTTCTCTTCCTGTATGTTGGAACGCAAGCCTGCGTTCCAAACGCCGCACTTCCGGTATCGGACAGCCTGGATATGGCTCAGCGCTGTATGATGTGTAGATAAATGAGACAGGAGTAAAACCTGTTTTGATAGAGATTAATAAAAACTAGTTTCCAACGCGTTTCACCCCTCCATCGGGGGCTTCTTCAGGGATAAAAATATAATGTGTAGATCCATTCCAAAAAAGGGGCGGTGTTTATATACAGAGCATCCGCTTTAGACACCTCCCTAATAATATTTTAATTGGTGGAAATGAACATGCCTCAAAGATAGGCTGGGTCTAAGTAAAAAAGAGAACTTTGGTTTCTTTTATGTCACCTAGGTGGTAATGTAAAATACGTATACCAAAAATAATAATATAAATGAAGTATAAAAATCAAATAACTCTTGTAGAGTATAATAGAGAAAAAAAAAAATATATAGCAATGAAAATGAAAATGAAAATAAAAATATAAATAAAAATAAAAATAAAAAATTTAAAATAAATATAAAACCCTATTGTATCGTGATAAAGAACAACTCGGAGACCGTACTATAAATGCAGAGGTATATGAAGCAGATAACAAGGAAAAAAGGAAAAAAGGGGGGGGGGGTTAATTCTGGGTTTGCTATAAAAAGGAACCTAGGTCGAAATCAATGTTCAAGCCCTTAGGGGTTAAAGTTTCTAGGTTAAAAATCCATTTAGCCTCCTCTTTAGATATGGATGCTATAAAATCCCCCCCTCTCCAGGATTTTATCATTTTTTTAATTCCAACAAACTTAAGTAGAGTGGGATCATGGTTATGTACTTTTGAGAAGTGGGCAGATACACTGTGTGATTCAAGTTCATTTCTAATATTACGTAGATGTTCCAGAATTCTGACTTTTAAGCTTCTCACGGTCCTGCCTACATATTGTAGGCCACATGGGCATTCTAATAAATAGATAATGCCTACCGTGTCACAGGTGATACGTTCTTTTATTTCATGGTTGCTTCCATTAGTATGTGAAGCAAAGGTCATCTTAGGTTTCGTGGTGTTCATTTTAGTCTCTTTACAAGCCTTGCATCGGTTGCAGTAAAAGAATCCCTTTCCTTGTTCCTTTAGCCATGTTTCCTTAGAGTCAGAATTAGCCAATGGGACATAGCTGTTAGTCAAAATGTCCTTAAGATTGGCAGCTTTTCTATAAACCATCCTTGGTTGTTTTGGAAGTATGGTAGATAGCTTTTCATCCATTAGAAGGACATGCCAGTGTTTTCTCACAGAGTTTTCAAATGTTTTAACCCCATCACTGTACTGAGTAATGAAGAGGACGTCATCTGTTTTGGTATTCTTCTTCCCAACTTTTGATGCAAGGAGATCCTCTCTCTTCATTTGTTTAGTTTCCAAGTAAGCTGTTTCTATGACTTCATCATCGTAGTTTCTTTCTCTGAATCTTTCCTTCAAAGCCTCAGCCTGCTGTTCAAAGGTGGAAATGTCAGAGCAGTTTCTTCTGACCCTCATCATCTGGCTTTTGGGTATGTTATTCAGCCATCTTTTATGGTGATTACTTGTTGAAGGTATGAAAGTGTTTCTGTCAACGGGTTTCAAAAAAGTTTTAGTCTTCAGTTGGTCATTTTCCACATATATTTCCAGATCTAGGAATTCTATCTTTATTTGGCTAATGTGCTCAGTAAATTTGATGTTAAGGCTATTGTTGTTGATGTAAGTAACAAACTCATACAAGTCTGATAGAGGGCCATCCCAGATACATATAATATCATCTATGTACCTTCGCCATTCCAACAGGTGTTTCTTAAATGGATTGTTGTTCCAAATGTGGGTATTCTCCCAGTATGCCAAAAACAAATTTGCGTAACTGGGAGCAAATTTACTACCCATAGCGGTCCCTCTAATTTGTTTGTAGAAATTGCCCTGAAGCCAGAAATAATTGTGTTCCAAGGTAAAGGAGATAGCTTGGATAATGAATTCAATTTGTTCAAGAGGAATAGTGTTTTCTTCCAGCAGTAAATTTCTTGTGTGTTCACATCCACTAGAATGGGCAATGATGGTATATAGGGATGTGATATCACAGGTCATTAGTATGTAACCTTTCTTCCAGGAGATATTATGAATCATCTCAAGGACCTGTGTAGTGTCCCTTAGATAGCTGCGCTGTTTCATGACCACAGGTTGTAGATATTGGTCAATATATTCAGAGATGTTAGACGTAATAGAGCCAATGCCGGACACAATAGGCCTTCCAGGTGGAGCAGTGAGACTTTTGTGTATTTTCGGAAGAGTATAAATTACAGGAATTCTAGGATGTTGGTTATATAAATATTCATATTCAGATTTATTTAAAATTCCTTTGGTAAAGGCATTCTTCAGTAATTTCTCCAACTCCGTATTAAACATCGAGGTGGGGTCACTCTCTAAGGGTGCATAGGTAGTCCCATCGTTGATCTGCCCTTGTAGTTCTATCAGATATTCTTCTTTATCAAGGATGGTAACCCCTCCTCCCTTGTCTGCTGGTTTAATGACACGTTGACAATCATTTTTTAATTGGTTGATAGCCAAACGTTCCTTTTTGGACAAGTTGGGATTCTTTCCCACCCTTGTGCCGATATTAGGCATATTCCTCAGATCTTCCTCCACCAATTTCTGGAAAGTCTCAACGTAGGGTCCTTTGATGTAGCTGGGATAAAAGGTAGACCTTTTTTTTAGGTCGGTGTGAATATATTCAGAGCTTCTTACATCCTCTAGTCCCTGGATTTTTTCTCTCTGAAAGAATTTCTTCAATGTAAGTTTTCTAATAAACTTATGCAAATCTATATATGTATTAAATTTATCGAAGTGATTGCTAGGAGCAAATTTTAGACCTCTATTGAGTAGCTTGATCTCTGTATTCTTCAACGGCTGCTTGCTCAAATTGAAAACTCCTTCCATTTCTGTATTGTGTTGTTCAGCAACATTCATTTTCTGATTTTCGGTCTTGCTCCTAACTTTTCGACCTCCTCTTCTTCCTCTTGTGGGTCTAGTCTTTCCTTCCTCTTGTTGTTTTTCATCAAATTCATAGGTGGTACTTGGTGGGGTGCCAGATCCCCTAGGCGTCCTCCTAAAAAATCAGATCTGGTTTTCTCATTAAAGCTGATGTCTGGCGGTGTAACATGTATAGAGAATTCTTGTGTGTTGGGTATATTTTCTCTTGTGTTGGATATATTTTCAAGCAAGTTCAACCTCTCTTGATAGCTTTCATCTGAAACTTTTTTGGCACCTTTGGAGTAGTAAGTTCTTGCTATCTTATCCTTCCTCCAATTGTGTCCCTCAGTTTCTCTGGGGTGACGAGAATAGCTAGAATTCCACGGTTTATAATTCCTTCTCCTCTGATTAGGAGGTGGAGTCTGCTTAATCAAGGGTGATCTATGTCCCCCATAAGTCTTGTTTTCTCCAGCAGGTCGATGGGCTTGATAGTCACTGTCAGTGGAGGCAGTGTTGGAATTGGGTTCACCCATCCATGGATGGAATCTGTTTTTTCGTTGTTGTTGTTGATTAAAAGGTTCCTGTTGAGTCTGACCCGAATATTTGTAGTATGGTTTCTTATGTAAAGAAAGGGGATGTTTTCTAATGTTCCAATTACGATAATCTCCTTTATAGTCCTTGATGTCCCTAACATATTTATTTTCTTTATTGCGTATAAGTTCTTCTTCCATCTTTTGTAACCTACTGCGGGTGATTTTCTCTAAATTTTGAAAGTCCTCCATATGTTCAATAGGTTTGAGTTTTTTCTGGATAACTTCAATTTCTGCATCACAGACTGCGAGGTCAGCCTCTCTATCTTCTATAATTAATTCCATAAGTTGGACTGAACATGCGTCCAGTGTTGTATTCCATTTTTTGAGAAAAAGTTCATTTCTAGACTGGAAAGTGGGTTTTTGATGATCCTCAGACCTCTTGGGATGATATTATTTTCAAGGTATTTTCTTAAAGTGGTGGCTTCCCACCATTTTCTAACCTCAGTATTCAATAATTTTTCATACCTCAGAAATAAACCACAAAAATTATCCTCATCAACTTCCACTCTAACTTCCTTTTTTTCTGAATTAGAGAAGATCTCGTCCAACCTGGACAGTCTCTCCTTTCTCTGTGCTAAGATCATATTTATATTTCAGAAGGAAATGTCCCACATTAGGAAAGAATATCCGGATAATTTCTAAACAGATACACTGGTGGATAGTGTGATGGTGTATATAAGCTTAGATCGCAGCTAGTACCCAATGGAATTCCTCATACAAAGTACAGAAAAAGTGTAGGGATAACAGCGCTGCTCTAAAGATGTATAAAGCTGCCAGAGTGGGTCTGTGTGGGACGAATTCCAAACTCCCCAATATAGGTCAATGTAAACATAATATTGACCCACGGCGCTATGAATAAAAATGTATATTAACGGAAATAAAGTAGGGATAGATGGCAAGGATGAATGCTAATAGATATAATAACAACAACAGGAGGCACTTGAAAAATAACCAGAAGGGTTTATTGAATATCCTATAACTCAACGATAATGTTGGGATGAAGCTATAAAATTAAAAATAAAAAAAAAAAAAAAAAAAAAAGGTAAATTAAAATAAAAAATAAAAAATAAAAGGTTTTTATTTTTATTTATAGCTTCTTCCTGACCAACCTGCCGTGCGTTCAGTCTCTGCCATTATATATATATATATATATATATATATATATATATATATGTATATATATCTTCTCGTTTTAGTCATACCAATAGCCAATATATTACTTTGCAGCACAGCCCAGCTTACAGCTACTATCTTCCAGTGTTATCATTATCGGTGATGCTTGTGAGCCATGAACTTTTAACTTGTGAATATCATCATTTCACTTATCCATTGTGTCCTAACCTCCACTACCCTCTGCCAGTACTTGTCTGGGAGACCGCGACCTGTGGGACAGGAGCAGCGGAGACCATATTCCCTTGCGGGGATCCCTGGTGAAGACCTTCTACCTGTTAGACTCCGCACTCCTGGGCGAGGTACATCTCGGCAGAGGCAAGGGATCTACAAAATCATTCAGAGTCGTGACACACTGTTCCCTCTTGAAACCTGTTGTCTTGTTCTCCAAATTTGAGACTCAGGAAAAACCCAAACCTTGACTAGTTAACTTGCATGGTTCCCATGAGTTTATTGTAGAGAAAATTCTCGAATCCAAGAGGGTTCAGAGACAAACCCATTTTCTGGTGCATTGGAAGGGCTACAGCCCAGATAAACGCTCTTGGGTCCCCCAGAGATAACTGCACTCCAACAAACTCCTCAAAGAATTCTTTAAACGGTTCCCTGGAAAACCTGGATGGTTCCTTGACCCCTCCTCAAGGAAGGGGTACTGTCATGAGCCGCGGCGGTGCTCAGCCGCCGCGACCCTCTTGCCTGCTTCCCGGCCGTCACTATGACAACCGGTTGGGACGCTGTTATAGATAGCGCCGCGTCCCGGCATTAGGTCCAGCCGGGCGCGTGCGCAATGTGGCCAGCTGTTCTTCTTATACAGCTACCTGTGGCGGATAGCTCTGCCCTGCTCCTATTGGCTAGTAGTTGTATTTAAGACAGGTAGGGCTTAGCCTCCCTGACGGTTATAGTTCAGTGTTGCTGTGCCTTAGCCTGCTCCTGTGTCTTTGTTGATGATTAACCTTTGGATTTGACTACCCGTGTATGACCCTTTGCCTGCTTCTGGATTCTGAGCCTTTGCCTGTGACATTGACCTGTTGCCTGTTTCTGAACCTTTGCCTGTGACCTTGACATATTGCCTGCCCCTCGATTCCGAATCATTGACTGTGATCCTGACCGTGCTGATACCCGACACCTCCTCCGGTGCTCCATCCAGTCTGCAGATCGTTGGTCCGCCACTGTTCCGTGTGTCAACTCCTGTACCTGTACGCAGCTGTGTGAGTATAAAATTATACTACTTTGAGTTTAAGACCTGGGGGCATCTGAGTACCTGTGAGCATAACCAGTCTCTACAGGAAAGGCAGCTGCTAAAGGTGAAGACCTCTTCTACCTGTTCTATAAGTTTATGCCGCATTGGTTGTCATAACAGATGGGCCTTCCCCATCCACTGACCCATGAGGTATTTTCCCATAAGGGGAAGACTCCAGACCCAGAACAAGGCCTAGTCCGTTTCGAATTTTGGGTATTCCACTGTATTCACCAGTGCCCACTTTATCTCCTGGTAACTCAAGACGCTAAGTCCCCTCTCCAGAATGGTCCAATGCTTAACTCTTCAATCAACTATGGCCATTTCAGAGACCTCATTATTGTGGTTGATTGTTATACTGTTTTGTTTCTTTTTTGTGTTTACTTCCCTCTTTCTTAGCAGGTTCTATTTTTTTCAAGAAATGCTTCTATCTTACTTTGTTTAAATTGATGTCAAAGGTAGCATGCCACCTAGTTTTAAAGGAACTTCCTCATTGGTGCTTAGAGTCTAAATTCCAGTACGTTTTAGCGCTGTAGGAGTAAACTGGAGCACATGGAGGAAACCCAAGCAAACACTGGGAGAACAAAAAGATGGAGTTGGAATCAAACTTGTGACCCCAGTGCTGCTATATGTCCAGCTTCTGTTCAACCTCAATGCACCATCTAAAAACATTGTAGCTGGCAGGATAATGTGTGCAAAATGGTTTGAAAATACTCACTAAAACACATTTTATTAAAAAAACAAATTAGAATTAAACAGTCACTCAATTGATCACTAATATTAAATCAATATAGAGTATATGCTAATAGTCTTTCAAAAGCTTACTGACATGCTTCTATGCTCAGTACTAATTACCTCCATTAACGTACACCAAATAATATGTGTGAAACATGCTGGAAATTTTAAGCTCCTAAGGAATATATTCAATACCCAGTGACTTTCTTGTAGAGATGGTCACTGACCCCCGTGTTTTGGTTTTGGTTTTGGATCTGGATTACTTTAGTGTTTTGGTTTTGGCAAAACCGCCCTTGCGTGTTTTGGCTTTGGTTTTGTTTGGTCTTGTTTTGCAATTTGTTAAAAAAAAAATTTTTTTTGGCCTAAAATAACTTCATTTAGGTATTATTTTGTACCTAAATTATTATTAACCTCACTAATACTAATTTCCAGTCATTTCCATTCAATTTTGACCACCTCATAGGTCACAATATGATTTTCATACACTTTCAAAGAAAAATTGCTGCAGTTCTTGCCAGTGATAAGAAAAAGGCCATTGTCATGCCTTGGCATAAGACCAAAAATCCACCTCTTATGTGTGGAATTATTTTTACACAAATCCTGACACCCGTTGTCTAGCCATTTGTAGCGTTGTAAAAGCCACACTCAGTAGAGGTAGGGACCTTAACCATCTAGGATCCTCATCCATGTTACATCATTTTTCAGTGAGTTCATGGAAAGCTGTTGGGAAAATCAGAAACTTAGGTTAAAATAAATAACAACAAGCAGTCCAGCATCATCTACCTCCCTTCTCTTATCTACATTCCATTACCTGCAATCTACACCCCCAACACCTTCATCATCAATATCCCCAGAAGCAACAATTTAGCAAGAGGAAGCAAGTATGAAACCTGTCACCCAGTCGCAAAGCAGATCACAGACGCCCTGGGTACTATGGTAGTATTAGATCTGCGTCCAATGTCCACTATTAATACAGTTGGTTTAAGACATTTAATTGAGGTGTTCTGTCCCTGTTAGCAAATGTCATCACTATACCATTTTACTAGAAAAGCTATTACTCACCTGTACCGGAAGGTTCCTAAAAATTTAATTATTGGGCTACAAAATGGCATTCTACCCACTGTACACTTAACCACAGATATGTGGACAAGCGGAACTGGGCAAACTAAAGATTATATGACTGTGACAGGCCACTGGGTTAGTCATTCGCCTTCACCATCAGGGACAACAGCAGCATGTACCCAAGTATGTCACATTTTTCAGAAGTAGGCTACTCTGTGTATCAGCGGCTTCACTAAAAGGCATACAGCTGACAATCTGTTACAAAAACTAAGGGATGTCATTGAAACATGGCTAATCCTGCTTGGACTCTCCTGAGGATATGTCATTTCTGATAATGACACCAATATTGTTCAAGTATTACAGCGGGGTGGAATTCCATCACATTTCCTGTTTTGCTCACACAATCAACTTGGTGTTACAGAACTTTTAAAAAATGACATGCAGGAGATGCTGTTTGTGTCCCTAAAAATGTATGGTCAATTTCTGGTTTCTGCAACAGCATGTAGGAGAATGCAGCAGCTGCAAGAAGACTAGCATTTGAGGGGAATGTACTTTAGAACAGCGAAGTAGTCACCTGTGAAGAGAGTGCAGACACGGTTAGCTTGAGTCAAGTGATTGCCTTAATAATACATTTTGACAAGGAGCTACAGAAATTTAACAGATGAAATAAAACAAAGTAAATGTGCTAACTATATTTTAATTATAGATTAAATACTTAATTTGCTTCGCCAGGATCCAAGAGCTATCAACATCTTATAATGACGACTTCTCCTACAGTTTCTGTGGCAACTGCTTTTTGAAAAAAAATTTGCTTTCCCAAGACACTCAGTGGTGATGCAGATTAGTCCGCACAACATTTTGATATTTGCTCTGCTGTAAAAGAATTGGCCAAAAATCGTGACAGCTCTGGCCTAAAATGAACTACTAATTCCATTTGGAAGGCCATTATCGGCAATTACATCATAGTTCACAGACTTCTATGATGGTGGATTCCAGTGAGGATGAATTAGTATTGTTTGAGGAAGATTAGGACTGAACCCTGCCACCTCTCCTGTTTCTGAGTGAGCTATGGTACAATAAAATGTAACTGCAGATTTAGACCAAGACTGTCAGCCCTATTATTTCTATTTCAGCAATTACAATTAGCAATAGAGCTCTTCTCTTTGGGTGTTACCTATATAACGCAGTAGAATTTGCTTGCAAATTCTACAGACAAGCCTGCTTCATCATTGACTCTTAGCAATTGAGCACTCGTGTATATTACACCCAAACCTTATTAGTGCAAATTAGTAAAAATACAGTTTAATCCCTGCTAGGCCCTCCACCATCCTTTGCATGTTAATAGTAGGATTGGTTGGAGTTATGGGCAAGGTTACAAATTTTTTGGTCAAATCTTTCAAACCAGCCCAGATGTCAAACTGGGGTTTGCCACCTGAGTCATCCCTGCTTGTGTTTGGAAAGTGCAAATTGGTGCCAGAACCTCATGTGCCAGAACTGCTGCCACTGGTGCAGGAGTTACACAATCAACCGCATCCTCATCAGCGCTCTCGTCGGCTACCCAAATATCCCCCTCATCATCTTCTAATTCCAAAGTGTCAGCCTCACTTGGTGTATCAACGGCTACACTCCCCTCCCACCACAACCTCTCTATCGTTGTTAACAACACCACCATCTCCTCTGTTACCTAGTTCCGTTGCCTGGGTGTCACCCTTGACTCCTCTCTCTCTTTTGCACCCCATGTCCAATCCCTTGCCCAAGCCTGTAGATTCCAACTTCGCAACATAGCACGCATCCGACCCTTCCTCTCACAAGACGCCACTAAAACCATCATCCATGCACTCATCATCTCCTCGACTACTGCAACCTTCTCCTCACTGGCCTCCCCCTCTCTCATCTCGCCCCCCTCCGCTCTGTACTCAATGCGGCTGCTCGACTCATCTTTCTCTCACGCCGCTCCTCCTCTGCTTCCCCTCTCTGCCTTGCCCTTCACTGGCTCCCCATCCCCTACAGAATCCTCTTCAAACTCCTTACCACCACTTACAAAGCTCTCCCCCAGTCTACTGCCCCCTACATCTCCGACCTCCTCACCATTCACACTCCAGCCCGATCCCTGCGCTCTGCTACTGACCGTCGCCTCTCTTCCACTCTCATTACCACTTTCCACTCCAGAATCCAAGACTTCTCCCGAGCTGCCCCCCTACACTGGAATGACCTCCCTCGCTCCATTCGTCTCGCTCCCAATCTCTGCTCCTTCAAACGAGCACTTAAAACTCACCTGTTTCTTAAAGCCTACCAATCATCCACCTAACCCCTCACCTACTCTGCTTGCTCTTCCCTCTCTCCCCTACCGCTCCCTCTCGTGTCTGTTTCGTCCACCCTCCCTTAGGATGTAAGCTCGTTTGAGCAGGGCACTTCTTCCCTCGTGTCTCCACACCTGTTCTTCTGCTCCGTCCTTACTCCATTTGTCTGTCCTGGAGTTTCTGAAGCATTGGTACTTTGTGTTTACTGTTCTGTACTGTTTAACCCTGTATGGTTTACTGTTTGTACTATGTACGGTGCTGCGGACACCTTGTGGCGCCTAACAAATAAATGATAATAATAATAATAATACACTCGGGCTGTTCAGGCACACATTATCAGAAATGCTAAAAGGGCTCTTCTTTATGGGTACACTATCAGAATGGTCACGATTACACATACCACTCGTGGATGGACTCTCCTCAAGGATTGGTGTCATTTCTGATTCTGAGCATACATTTTCCTCTAATGCCTTACTGTGTTCTTGCAGCTTGGCTTTCACACGTAACAGTACTTGTGCACCACTTTTGGACTCCAAATTACTTGATCTTGCTTGCTCATGAGTGACCTTACAAGAAGAAGGCTCAGTAACATTTTTAGATCTGGCAGTAATAGAGAAAGGCGAAGGCCTCATTTTTTTTTTGCCACTGCGTGTGTAGAATGGCATGTTAGCAAATTTTTTTTCTCGCCATTTAATTTTTCATCAGTTACAGCTCTTTTTCGCTTCAACACAGTTACTTTTTTTATTTTTTTTGTTTGTTTCCCTGACTTAAAAAGACTATGTACTTTTACATAGGCTTTACCAGATGACGTACAGGGATGACTACCTTCAGGACTGGTGCCAGCACCTGCTTGCTGATCCTGCTCATATGTGGACTGATTTGAATCCATTTTAATGAGCCCAAAGCACTTGTAGTGCAAAATATTCAATAGATCGTGCTGCTAGATAAGACTTTCAACACCATAAAAATTGTGGTTTCACACTGGGGAATATGGGACACCCCAAAACACTTGTAGTGTAACATATTAAATAGATAGTGCTGCTAGATAAGACTTTCAACACCAGAAAAATTGTGGTTTCACACTGGGGAATATGGGACACCCCAAAACACTTGTAGTTCAAAATATTCAATAGATAGTGCTGCTAGATTATACTTTCTGCAGCCAGAAAATAGTTTCTGTAGGAGGGAATATGACACCACAAACAGTTGGTAATGTTTGCTAAAATGCCTACTCTCTCTTCCTGCTATAACAATTGCTTCAAGAATAATTGCAAGAATAATGTATATAATAATTGCTTTCTGCCTGCTATAATGCTGCCTGCGACCTAACCCTTCTCTCTCCCTCTGTCAAATGGCGATGGATTGCTGTGGAGGCGGGTATTTATGGATTTCAAATATCTCGAGAACTGAGCTCCGAGATCTGACGACGTCACAATGACCCTTTGCCTCTATTTCGATTCCGAATTGGCGCCAGAGTACTGAACTGAGCCGGTACTCAGATAGGTGAAGTTCGGGCAGGTTTGGATCTCGGGGAACCGAGCCCGCCCATCTCTACTTTCTTGTAGCTCATATGTGTACATGTTCCTAACATTCATCCTGCATATAGATATAAACAGCTCCTGTTTCATTCCTAATTTAATTTGCACAAATATGTCCCCTTTAGACAGGTAAAATAGTTATAACAATTACATAAGATGTCCTGTTCATTTGTGTTTATGATTAGTTAACATTATGTGTAGACAGTAATGTTCCAGACAATGAGAGACCTATCCCTGATAGGCATAATCAGATCATTGTGCTAATTTTGGGGTAAACTTCCCAACTGTCCCGATTTGAGGACTCTGTCTCTCCATCCTGCTCAGGACACATTTATCCCATTTGGCCCGGAATGTTGGGAAGTATATCCTGTCTACAAAGAGAAAAGATGCTGTGCACACCTGTGAATCACATCATCTAGGCCCCTGTCCCACCCACTTTACGAGGAACTTGGCAGGATCCAAAAGGATGGCCTTCTCTCCCAGGAGAACTAACTGAAATTTATGAGGATCCCGGATATTCTGGGAGAGTAGGCAAGTATGCGTTTGGCGCAAGCTAATGTGAAGCGGCAGCATCCACACATTGCCCCAATTGCCTAACTTAAGTTGTGCTGATGTTGCAAGTAAAATCACAATACAGAAAAAATCCCATACGTCAAGAAAAAATGAAATACGTCTTATATTTTCATTTGTGATGCTGCTGAGTGCACACTATTGTTCTCTGTTACCAGTCATTTCAGGCTGAGGAAAGACTGCATGCAGTGTCCTACAATGGGATTACTGAAAAAATGTGTGCTGTGTGTAGGAAAATAACTTTCTATATAATCGCAAATTTATAGCACGCCTTTAGTTCTGCCAAGCTCCTGAAACTTTATCTTATGTAGTGTATGAATGTTATTTTATATCAGCCAACATGTGTTTTCAAATTATGCTCTTTATACAGAAATGTAAAGAGGTGCAAGTATATATGAATGCAATAACAAAATATAAAATGCCCCTAATAGTTTCATTAAAATAATGCAAGCATATCTCTATCCATTTAACTCTGCATACAATGTATGGGGATTGCTCTGCTCCTGATAGAAAACAAGAATGAAAATAAGTTGATAAGCATTTGATTCTCTATGTGAATGATTGACACCAGAGAGGTAACATTTTATGTGAAACGGAAATGTTCGGAAAAATATATTAATAGGGAATATTTATCATTATCTTAAATTTGTCCATGTTTATTACTTTCTCACAACAGCTAGCATTTTACCTGTTTGCCATAGTTTTACTTACCGTATATTGTTAAGGTGTTTCTTTATTTTATGTTACGTATTTAAAATTACATTTAGATAATTGTTTCTTTTAAAAACATATATTGCTGAACATTTCCTCACAACGTGGTATTGCTTAATATAGCCAAACACCCTACCATGTTAATTTCACCAGTGGGTGGCACTGTGCCTTTGTTACCTGCGAATAACAATTATTATTAATTTTATCATTATTGTTATTATTATTTAGGTTCAGGTTGTTTTACTTATCTGAATACGGTTTAACAAATAAAGGAATGTGTCAAATAAACAATTAAACCAAAGAGAATACAGTTGTCCTAATGAAAAAAAGCTGTATATAAATAGTGTTACATTTTACAGAGTTATGTAGAGCCATGTGAATACAGTTACAAGAATACACTATAGAGCTGAGCGAATCCCAGAATCTGTTTTAAGCTCAGCTTATTATCAGACAAGCAATTCATTATATTTGGATCTTTTTATTTCCCAGAACAATGCCTATATTCACTTGGGGGCCAAATGGAAAAAAAAACTGAGCGCCATTGATATGGACTACACCATTCTCTATATAGCAAAGTAACTTTTCCAATGTTATGTCACACATGAGGATTCTCTGATAACATTAATGGACAATCTAGGCTTGCAAGATTGCATTATAGAGTAATACTGAGAGACTGTCAGACGATAAGAAGCATTTCATGATAAAAAGAAATATCAATTGCAAACTAAAGGCACAGCACAAGTTTCCCACAAGTAATGTTACAATGTCAGGAAAGTCTGTTTTATAAATAGTTTGCCTATTTCTATATAACAGTGCTTGGTGAAATGAGTGACTACATTTTTAGCAGGATGATGGGAGGGATGATAATGAGTGTCCCTAACTACTGTGGGATAGGTACACTGATGTGCTTTACTAGGTGCAAAATTTCGTTTTTATTACAAAAATACTTAAACAAGCTGACAGGAGAAATTCCTGATTGTATATGTAGCTCTGTCATGCAAAATGACCAGAAACTTACATTGCTTCAGAGGTGGTAGAAAATAGTACTTCTCATGGGAGATCCCGGAGGAAAGGTGAAGTGTGTGGACTGAAGGGTATAGGGCACGTCAAATCACATTATTTTGCCCCGCCCCCATGAAGCTATGACGCAAAAGCCAGGAAAGTAAGCAGGTATGGATGTATCATGAAGTGACTTACTAAATGCAGAAATAAAGGAAAGAAGGGAAGAGAACAGTACCCTAGTACCTAACTCCACAAACTGCTCTTTTATCTTGTTTGAGGAATCCCCAGAATCACGACCGGACTAACCTGCACAAACACAGAAAAGTTATACCTGGAACCCCAACACAAACAGACATATCCAAGGCACCTGACTGGAAAGAGGGGATACCGGCCTTGCTCCGCACACCTGGGGCTCATGTTACTATTAGCTTAATGAGAAAGAAAAGGGTTCAGCTTAGGGATAACCCTACCCAAGCACCTTGCTGCACAGATAACTGGGGATAGCCCAAGTGGTGCATGCCCAATAAAGAGAGATAAGCCCAAGAGTATACTCACCAGGAAAAAGGTTGTTACATTGAACCGGGGGCCCAGTCTCTCAGCTGGTCCTCTCTTATTAATCTTGCATGCAGAATCTCCAATTACGCACGCCCACGGCCCTGATGATGACCCTGCAGGAGTACTGCAATGAAATGGTCAGCTTATTCTTGTGGAGAGAACACACCACCATATCCAAGCTAGTCCAAATCTACCTAAAATGATACACTCCGAAACTGCTTACGTATAGGCCATAACAACTATCCTAAATGTGCAACACAATTTTATAGAATACAATGAACAACAAGCAGAACCATAGATTTGAATGACCACAACACTAAGATATATAACCTGAGTGAATATATATTATCAAAGGAAGAAGAGTTAGTCCTAAAAAAGGGTCTTAAATTTTCCCCTGTGTATAATCTTAAACCATTCCATTTCTACATAGACTTCCAGAAATTTCTTAAAAAATTGTCCCTTAAAAAATTCGCACAAAAAGAGACGAAAGGAACTACAACTATGGAGGAAAATAAATTTAAAAAAACTTCCACATTTAATCCAACATATATGAGAAAGGGCCATATAGAAACTTTTGGGAAGTTAGTATTGGATGAGATAGAATCATGGGGCACTATGAGTGACAAAAAGAACAATCTTACCAAACAAGAAAAACAAGCGCTGAGATCCTTAAAAAACAATGAGGACATAGTTATCAAGCCCGCAGATAAGGGCGGAGCCATCGTCATTATGGATAAATCCAAGTATATTGCAGAGATCAATCGACAATTGACTGATGGACAAACATCAGAAACTCAAAGAAGACCCTACTGGATGGATCACTAAAGAACTCAAATCCCTCATTGAAAAATGTCGGATGAAGGGAACAATTGGAGAAGAGATAGCTGATTTCATAATTCCTCAAAATCCATCTATACCATCTATATATGTTCTCCCTAAAATCCACAAAAGTACAACTTCCCCTCCAGGGAGACCTATTGTGGCAGGAGTCAATTCGATAACATCTAAATTGTCAATGTATGTTGACCATATACTACTACCACATATGTTATTACGACTAAGTCTTATCTTAAAGACACTTAGTGATGTTCTTAATAAACTTAAAAACATTAAATGGCAAGATCAATGGTTTCTTGTGACGACTGATTTATCGTCGCTATTTACAATCATTAGGCATGACCAAGGGCTTGCAGCTACTCGAAAAAAATAGAAGAAAAAGAAGTTGATGGGGATTTAATTATTTCTATTTTGAAGGTCATTTCTTTCTACAGAAGATTGGTACAGCCATGGGCACCAGGTTTGCCCCCTGCTACGCAAACCTCTTTATGAGTGCATGGGAAGATTCATGCGTTTGGAAGAACGGAGAGGAAGGGGGGTCAAACCTGGTGTCCTGGTTTAGGTATATCGACAATGTACTGTTTATTTGGAGGGGAGACAGAATATCGTTAGATTACTTTTGTAATAGCCTCAATTCCAATCCCTTTAACATCCATCTGTTTTATGATATTAGCCAACATTCTGTAAATTTCCTAGATTTAACCATCTGCATTAAGGATAGCGAAATATATACCAAAACTTTCACCAAACCTACAGATAGCAATTCCTACATTAATGCATCCAGTCACCATCATAAGAATTGACTTGAAAATGTACCTGTGGGGCAGTTTATGAGAATAAAAAGGAACTGTACCGAGAATCAGATTTGTGAAGAACAAACTGCTATAATGAAAGAACAGTTTATATTCAAGGGTTATTCTACAAAATTGATTCACATACGAAAGTTATGAAAATGGACAGAAAATCTCTTTTGGAACCAAAAAAGAGAATGGACGATGGAAGAAGAGATGTGGTGTTAGTTATGAAGTATAATAAGAAATATAGAAAATACGAGAATGTGGTGAGAAAATATTGGAAAATTTTAATGAATGACCCAATTTTGAAAGATCAATTACCAAAGAAATCGAAATTTATTTATAAAAAAGCTCCCAACATCAAGGATAATCTTGTTCGCAGCATGTTACCTAGGAAAGTGAACCAACAGAGAATTAATACCATAGGGTTTCACAGATGTGGGACATGTCTGCCTTGTAGAACAATCAAGAACAGTTGTTCTAAGATTACAGTATGTAAGTCCACAGCTAATGGAACAGAGTATAAAATTAAGGATTTCATTACGTGTCATTCTAATAATGTAATCTATCTTGTCCAATGCAAATGTGGAAAACAGTATATAGGTAAAACAAGTAGACCCTTGAAGGTCCGTTTAGCAGAGCATTTAAGAAATATTAAGAAGGGGAATATCAACCATTCACTATCAAATCACTTTAGAGAGAATCATGGTTGTAATGTGGATTCCATCGATTTCTTTTGTGGTATTAGGAAGATCAAAAATAATTGGAAATGCAATGATCAGGAATCTAGATTAGCAAAGGCGGAAATGGAAAGCATTTATGGCTTTAAGACATTGGCCCCAGATGGGCTTAATAACGAATTTGAGTTGAAATGGTTTTTGGAGTAATTGTATGTAAAAATTACTATAGAGGCCATATGAAGATGCTAAGTTTTTTCCTTATAATGAGAACCCTTGTTACTTCAATATTTTAAATCCAATTCGATAGGAATACATTTGGCTATTTCATTATTCCAATATGGGCTTAAAAGAGTTTTTTTTTCCATTTTTAATTAATTTGCACATATATTTGTTATCAGTCCCACTTTAAATAAGAAAGTTAGTGGGGCTTTTATGTGTTGAATTTATGTATGTTCAAGTGGAATGGGTTGTATTATACCACTAGTAATAATACCCCTATATCAATCCCTGTAATAGTTACAAATGAAACTTTGGTATCATATTCCAGTCCCAATATGGATTTTTATTACATTTGTTTATTATGGGTAGGTGTTCAACAGAGAGAATGTTTTTTCCACATATTTGTAGAGGAGTAGGGGTTAATTGGATGTGTTAAACATAAGGTATTTTCCTTAAACCCCTACGCTATATTATAATTCATCTACCAAACGTTATCCAGAGATTAATATGTATAAACGTAATGTGCTATATTTTATTTTATATAGCTATAAAGTGAAGGAGTCGATCATAATCTGGTATAAGAGTTATACGTTTTTTTCACTTTGATGTTTTAATAACCAAAGAGATATATCCTTTTGAACATCAATCATGGGGTTAAATCTGGCCGCTTGCGGAGAAGCATAGGGCAATTGGACATGCTAATTGAAGGTTTCTAAAATCTGACGTCATGCCTTGCCTCTACAATGTAGCGATTCTCTAATAATTTATTTTGATTGTAGCAAAATATTTTTATTTATGACTGTAGGGAACATGGCTCATTTTGAAGTTTTACTTTATACATATCTGTCACCGATTCCCGCAATCTATATGAGTAAGCGGGTGGGGGATCTGGTTTATATCTAGAAGTTAAGAAATATTCATTTGATATGAAAGGATTGTACATTTTAGATATTCAGCGGAAGCAAAATCCCTGATTAATAATATAGATGGAAGTTACAACAACTTAATTAGCTACTCCCCAGTCCGATTATTCATTAAAGGGATAGGATTGCTCAATTTTCATGGAGAAGTATAGGTTAATCAGACGCGTTACTTTGAAGTTTTCCAAAACCCGATGTGTCATCTTTCTCACATAATATTAGCGATCCTCTATTCATTGTGGTATATAATTCATATGCATATCTGTAACCGTGGAGTCAATTGGACGTGACAACTTTTACTGATTATTATGATTGGAAACCACTTTTCTCAAAGTGAACAGCAACTTGACATTGTATTGATAAGAATCATATTGTTTTATTTTGTATGTTTACATTTTAAGTGTTATAGAAGATGTAAATATATTTTTGATGATAACGGAAACTCCAGACAGCAATTGGCTGTCTAGCATATAAATGAATGTCAGTTTCTACACCCGTGCATACCTTGAAAAAGACCCCAGAGGCGGGGTTGAAACGCGTCGGTTTGGCACGGGATATCCTGTCTTTTCTGCAGTGGATGCATGACATCCGGATAACCAGCTGATCATTCAGGCGTCTATACCCGGAACTCTATATTGACACGCTGACTTGTCTCCTGCTTTCTGGTAGGAGTGCATTGGCTGCTTTTATTCAGGATTCCATTTGTATTTGTATATTTGAAAGTTTTTATATTGTATATTTTAAATAAACCTCGGAGGTATTACACCAGGTGTGGTTCTATCTTTCCCCTATGTATATTTGCCGATTCTACGGATCAATGGGAGAAATATTTATGAAAGAATAACACATCCCCAGAAGGATTTTATCTATTGATGTGTAAGTGTGGTTAAAAATATATGTTATACTATCTTCACTTACTGGTGATATTTTCTACTGTTTAACACAACTTCTTGGTGTTTATTCTGGGTGTATACTATAAGTGATTAATGAAAGCACTTACCCAGTCCTCCTTTTTTATTGCTTTCTCCACATATTTACATCTGTGATACTACTTGGAGAAAATACATCCGCAACAAAGATTTGCCTATATTATAAGGGAACATTACATCTATAGAAGATCGGAGGACAAAGAAAGAAATGAGCAATTATAATTGTCTTGTTGGACTTTTTGTTGGACTTTATGATCATATATCTTTAGGTAGTGAGAACCTGAATAATTTGTTCAATTTTTGGTCCAAGAGCTTGATGCGCCTTTATATATATTTTATTTAACAGATTGTTTTAGATGTTGGTGGCATTTATTGTATATTTAGGCAGTCATCACGCTGGGAGCGCTGATTTGGGATATCATCATATTTTGATTTTAGACATTTAACATAACAATAACTACACAACAACTAGAGATGCATGCAATAAACCAGACACTGAGGGGTGTGGACAGTCTACCTTTAAGCGGATCCTAGCTATATCAGTTGTATTTACACAAGCTTAGCAGTTCCAGTGAGTCCTTGAAGGTTTGAGCAGCAAGTGACCAGGGCCTATGTCTGATGTGGGCAAAGGCATAGTGCCTGGGTGAGGCCTGAGATCTGGTTGAGGCCTGTTGGCCAGCTGATAGCTCTTTTGCATGTGCTGCCACTCTGAGGTCCACCCTCACCACGTTCCTGAAGTCTCCACCATTAGGAGTGCCTCTTTCTGCTGCTGCCTCTTTTCCTGGGCTTCCTTTGTTACTCCCGCTATCTTGTTCCTACTTTGTGGTGCCTTTTCATTCTTCTTCTCTTCTTCGATCCTTGCTGCATCAACTCTGCTGTCAAGCTCACCAGTCCTCAGCTGTCTATTTATATAGCTGCTCATAGGGAGCAGGCTGATTACTTAGTGGGCACTAATTATTTTTCGAGCAATGGCCTCTAATTGTTGCAAAGTGAATCCAGTCAGATTTACTCTGCCCACTGCTGGAGGACATCGCTAATATGTTGCTCACTATAATAGAACTGCTGCCGCACTTTGCCTGGTGTGGGAATGGCAAGTGGGCACCTTTCTCTTCTCTGCAGCAGTCTTCAAACAGAGGGATAAGTAAGCCAGGTAAGGTAGAATGTGCATACAAATGTGTACATCAGCCAACCTATTTCAAGAAAGAAGAAAACATGACACAATTTGGCAGCCTTGATATCACCTGTCATAAATTATATGAAACATCAATACCAGTGTAGTGGAACAAAATCAGTAATGTTTAAATTAATGATGGGGCTGGCCAAGTATGCTAGGGTATATTTAGTGGTGGAATTTTTACTAGTGCACGATATGTACTCTTGAACTGGATCTTCCAAATTGCAAAGACGGGGCACATCAAATGTGCATATGGCCTATGTCTGTGCTCATTGTGGACTTGAACATATGTAGTAGGAGCAACTGCACATATACAGTCAAGTCCATAAATATTGGGACATCGACACAATTCTCATATTTTGGGCTCTATACACCACCAAAATGGATCTGAAATGAAACAAACAAGATGTGCTTTAACTGCAGTCTTTCAGCTTTAATTTGAGGGTATTTACATCTAAATCAGGTGAACAGTGTAGGAATTACAACGGTTTCTATATGTGCCTCCCACACAGCCGGATGCCTGCGCACAGGGGTATGTGAACGCAGCCTCCTATGGCTGATAGGGGAAGGGGCTTGCTGGGCACTCTGCTGGATGATAGGTTCTGCTCACTATTTAAGGCAGTGAGGAGTGAGCCTCACTGCCAGTTATAGCTTCCTGTTGCTGTGGCTTCCTGCTCCCTTCTCTTGCTCCTGCTCTTGTGTATTCTGATTGATTCTTTGTGCATGACCCCTTGCTTACTGGACTTTGTTGGTTTGCCTGTGACCCTGACATTTGCCTGTTCTCTGGATACGTTGCTTTCTGCCAGCCCTGACCCTTGCCTGGACTTCACTCTGCTGCCTGCTATTGCTCCTGTGACCTCGTCCTGTTTACTGGACTCCTCTACTACCTACTATCTGGCCCTCTCCAGCGCTGCAGTGATGTCATAAACTTGTACTACTCTGAGTTTAAGACCTGGGGGCATCTGAGTACCGGTGAGCGCATCCAGCTCTACGGGAAAGGCGGCTGCTATAGGTGAAGACCTATCCTGCCTGTTCTACAAGTTCATGGTATTTTCTGTCAGCCGTAACCTTAGAACTGGCCAAAACACTTCAAATATCCTCTGATGGATCCTAGTCCGGCTCAAGTCTTAGCAGGACAGATCCAGACCATTTCGCAAGTGGTTCAGGACCTCTAGCTCAGATTGTCTGCTCAAGAAGAAGCCGCCAAGGCCTCACAAGCAACCCTGGCACTGGCCCTTGAGCCCAAATTGAACCTTCCGGATCGGTTCTCCTGGGATAGGACTCTGTTTTAGAACTTCAAAGAAAGTTGTAAGCTGTTCTTCCGTCTCAAACCCCGTTCCTCAGGCTCGGAACAGCAGAGGGTTGGTATAATCATCTCCATGCTCCAGGGCAATCCGCAATCCTGGGCATTCAGTCTTGGCCCTGCTAGTTCCGTTCTGCAGTCCGTGGATGCCTTTTTCAACGCTCTCAGTCTCCTGTATGATGACCCGGACCGTGTGGCTTCAGCTGGATCACACCAAAGGGCGCTGAGACAAGGGGGGCGTACAGAGCTGGATTCTGGTTCTGGGGGGCCTGCGGCACTTAAGCCGGGGGGGCTCTATGATGTTATATGCTTATCATTTTAGACAAACACACAGGCAATACTGTGTGTACTACTGTTAGATGCACACAGCTCTGCCTTCGCGAGCAGTACGATGTAAAGCAGGACATACCTCCCAACTGTGCTTGCAGCTGGACAAAATCCTGTGTGAGACAGTCACCCAAATATGGGACTGCCCCACCAGATTCAGGGCAATTGGCAGATTGTCCTGCTCTCTCCTACCTGTTCTTGTCACTATCATCAGCTGTGGCTGCTGGTGTCTTTTAGTTGCTGCTTGTTTGGATCCTGGAATGTTGGGGGCCCAATTTAGAAAAAAAATATGTACATGTAATTTAGAAAACTCCAACCAACCCTAGCGTTAAATCAATAGCACCCACATTTAATAATGAGGCCCTAACATTAAAATATATTAAAGTATTTGCATTTGATGAATAGATCTTTTCTCTCCAACCAGCCCCAGCATTAAATTAATAGTACTCCCAATTAATAAATTAACCTATTTCCCTCCCCCCAAACAGCCCCAGCAATAAATGAATAACATTTATGTTTAATAAATATAACCATTTCCCACAGGATTACACATAACACTTGTGGATAGACTCTCTTCAGGGATTTGTGTCATTTCTGAATCTGAATATACATTTTCCTCTAATGCCTTACTGTTTTCTTCCAGCTCAGCTTTTACATGTAAAAGTATTTAGACATCACTTTTGGGGTCCGAATGACAAGGTCTTGCTTGGTCATGAGTGATCTTACAAGAAGATGCCTCAGTGACAATTGCAGATCTAGCACTCATAGAGAAAGGCGAAGGCCTCATTCTTTCGTTGCAACTGCATGTGTAGAATGGCATGTTGCCAATTTTATTTTTTTCTGCAGATAGCATTGCCTGGATTACAGATCTTTTTTTCTTGACCAAGGTAAAAGATTTTTTTTTTACATTTTTGTTTCCCTTACTTGAAAACACTATGCACTTTAACATAGGCTTTAGCAGATGACATAGGGGGATTACTATCATCATGAATGGTGCCAACAGCTGCTTGGTGCTCCTGGTCTTCTGTGTACTGCTGTGAATCCATTTTGATAACACAGTACAATGTGACTGCAGATTTAAAAGGCCAAGTCTGCCAGCCCTATTATTTCTATTTCAGCAATGACAAATAGCAATGGAGCTCTCCTCTTTGCGTTACCTATATAACACAGTACAATGTGACTGCAGATTTAAAAGGCCAAGTCTGCCAGTCCTATTATTTCTAGTTCAGCAATTACAATTAGCAATGGAGCTCTCCTCTTTGTGTTTTACCTATATAACACAGTACAATGTGACTGTAGATTTAAAAGGCCAAGTCTGCCAGCCCTATTATTTCTATTTCAGCAATGACAAATAGCAATGGAGCAATTGATCTCTCCTCTTTGTGTTTTACCTATATAACACAGTACAATTTGACTGCAAATTTAGAAGACCAAGCCTGCCAGACTTATTATTTGTATTTCAGCAATGACAATTAGCAATGGAGCAATGGATCTCTCCTCTTTGTGTTTTACCTATATAACACAGTACAATATGACTGCAGTTTTAAAAGACCAAGCCTGCCAGCCCTATTATTTCTATTTCAGCAGTGACAATTAGCAATGGAGCAATGGAGCTCTCCTATTTGTGATTTACCTATATAACACAGTACAATGTGACTGCAGATTTAGAAGACCAAGCCTGCCAGCCCTATTATTTCTATTTCAGCAATGACAATTAGCAATGGAGCACTCCTGTATGTCACTGGAGACTTTGAAGAACACTGCTACCCCGACTCTTTCTTTTCTACCTATGACGCTGCTCAACTGCACTAGAGACTGTCATGAACTGTGCTACCCCTTCTGTCTCCCTCTGTGAAATGGCACTGAATCGCTGTGGAGGGCGGTACTTATAGAATCCAAAACTCACAAGATCCGAGATTCAATGACCTAACGATGACGTTTTGCCTTGTTTTCAATTCCTAGGGCGCGGAAAAGTACCAAGCTGGCTCGGTACTCGGATCTGCTAAGTTCGGGTGTGTTCGGTTCTCGGGGAACTGAGCCTGAGCATCTCTAGTTTAAGCACATTATTGTCAAGTCTTTTGTGTGGCGGGGACCTTTCTGGCCTCACTGGCCAGGAAGGTCCAGGCCTAGTGCCAGCAGTCTTTTCATTTTTACATCCTCTTAAATGGCCAGCACTCTTTTCCCACGGAAAAGTCTTACCAGATATTACTGAAGTACACTGTTGCGTATCTAAGTGGTGCTTAGGTGCATCCAGTAGTTTATCTGCTGTCAGATACCTTTCTACCAACTTGTCAATGCCTGAGGGTCCTGGGCTCACCCATTTGCTCAAAACCATGGGCAGAGACCTCATACAACGGTCCATGACAATTATTTTAACCATCTGCGTACTGGTTAATGTCTCAGGGTGTAACCATTTCATGGGCAGGTGGATAAGGTTGTGCATTTGTGAGAGAGGAGGATTGTCCATGGAGTAAACCCAACAGAGCACTTGTTGCACTCGAACAGTCAGTGTAACGTTTGTTAGGATGTAATTAATGTCTACTGTACATAAAATATTTTTTACAGTTGTTCCTGATTGCAAAGATATGATCTAGCATACATACTCAGTTGTCATCACTAGTAATCGGCACTCAGACTAGACCTTAGCTGGAGCAACACTGAAAAGCAAGTACCTTAGAGATGTCTAGAGATTTCTGTAGCGCCATACAGAATATTTACAGGGTATAACAGTACAGAACAGTAAACAAATAATGCCAGGACTCCAAAAGTTCCAAGCATAGCTAGTACAATGAAGTTGGAGTAGAAGAATAGGTATTAGAGACAGGAGGGAAGAGGGCCCTGACAGTGGATTGGGGAAGAGTTCCACTGAGTGAAGCCAAAGAAGGAAGAAAGGGCCAGAAAGGTACTGACAGAAAGTTACAGTCATGGCCAAAAGTTTTGAGAATGACACAAGTATTGGTTTTCACAAAGTTTGCTGCTTCAGTGTTTTTAGACCTCTTTGTTAGATGTTGCTATTGTATACTAAAGTAAAATGACAAGCATTTCATAAGTATCAAAGGCTTTTATTGGCAATTACATTAAGTTTATGCAAAGAGTCAATATTTGCAGTGTTGACCCTTTCTTTTTAAAGACCTCTGCAATTCGCCCTGACATGCTGTCAATAAACGTCTGGGCCACATACTGACTGATGGCTGCCCATTCTTGCCTAATCAATGTTTGGAGTTTGTCAGAATTTGTGGGTTTTTGTTTGTCCACCCGCCTCTTGAGCATTGACCACAAGTTCTCAATGGGATTAAGGTCTGGGGATTTTCCTGGCCATGGACCCAAAATTTTTATGCTTTGATACCCGGGCAACTTAGCTATCACTTTTGCCTTATGGCAAGGTGCTCCATCATGCTGGAAAAGGCACCTATCTGCTTCCATTTCTGAGCAAGCTGTCACTGGTTGTGCCCCAATCCAGCAGATGAATCAACTTTAGTAGACGGTCCTGGGGCTTGCTGTACGTTCTTGGGTGCCCTGAAGCCTTAGTCACAACTATTGAACCTCTCTCCTTGAAGTTCTTGATGTTCCGATAAATGGTTGATTTAGGTGCAATCTTACTAGTGTTACGACTCTGCCTATACTTTGTATGTGGCAGCAGTACCTCAATTCCACCAGAGGTGCTGCTGTTTTGCCCCTGAATTTTACACAGTTCCTGTAGGAGTTAATCTCCTTACCTGATTAAGTACCAGCATCTGTGTCACGGCTTCATATACCTGACGCAATCTGTGTTCTCTACAGTTCATCGTTTACACCTGGCTGCTGCTTGTTTCCTATTTATCGCTGTTCAGGTTTTGCTTACTGCTGTCTGATCTGCCATTGTGACCCTCTGACTGATTACCGGACCCTGCTTGTTTGCCTGTTGCCCTGACCTCTGCCTGATTACCGGATTATGCTTGTTTGCTTATGACCCTGACCTCTGCCTGGCTACTGGACTCAGCTAATCTGTCTCCTTTTCTGGACTGCCTCTTGCCTCTGGCAATCTGGATTCCTGATCCCTGCCTTCTTAGTCTGGAGCCTCGTGCCTCCTGGCAATTCGGTAACTCAATATACTTGTTCCTGCATTTAAACTATATTTGTCATTGCTTGGAACCTCTTTTGCCCTCTTTTCTAGGATATTTACTTTCAAATGTGCTACAGATGTTCCTTGTATCACTTCTGCATAAACGTGAATCCTAACCTCTGTAGCTGGAGTCCCCCCCTGTGCTAAATCTGAAGCTGATAAGCAAGTTGCTGAATGTTAAAAAGTCTCACTTTAATAAAGATACTTGACCTGAGTTATTAAGGAGAGTAAAGCAAAAAGGAGTATGATTGCTCCTGGACAAACCATGTTACAATGCAAGGGGTGCAAATTAGTTTATTATTTTTAGAGATGCTCACTGACCCCCATGAAGTGGTTTTGGTTTTGGATCTGGATTAGCTTTGTGTTTTGGTTTTGGCAAAACCGCCCTTGTGTGTTTTGGTTTTGGATCTGTAATTTTTTTTTAGAAAAATTGCTAAAATATGCTAAAATCACATAATTTTGCTCTTTATTGATCCTACATTATTATTAACCTCAATAACACTAATTTCAAGTCATTTGCAGTCAATTTTGACCACCTCACAGCTCACAATATTATTTTCATACACTCACAGACAAATACTGCAGCGACCTGGCTGGATGCTAAGCGACAGAGCAATGACACAAACACACGGCAGTTCTTAGCACATCTAGGACACATTGGTACACAGCAGTGGCAGAAAAGAAAAGTGGTGCAAGATGGAATTGTCCTTGGGCCCTCCCACCCACACTTATGTTGAATCTTAAAAAGGACATGCACAGTTTAACAAACCAAAAACTTCAGCCACAAAAGTGCCACTCCTTGTGGCTGAAATGCTTGGTTTGTTTGGGCCCCCACAAAACAAGGTAACAATGGCCTTAAGGCACCTAAGATAACAGTGCTGGTAATGAACTCTACTGTGGCAAGAGGATGTTGTCATCATCCTCAGTCTCATCCTCACCCTCATCAGTGTGTACATCATCCTCACACATTATTAATTCATCACTGCTGGAATGCACCATTACAGAAGTCCAATTCCAAAGTGGCATCCTAAATTGGTGTATCACTGGCTACACTTGGGCTGTTCAGGCACACATCTGCAGAAATGCTGAAAGGGGGCTTCTTTATGGGTGCACTATCCGAATGGTCATGATTACACATGGTACTCATGGATGGACTCTCCTCAGGGATTGGTGTCATTTCTGAATCTGAACATACATTTTCCTCTAATGCCTTACTGTTTTCTTCTAGCTCGACTTTTTCACGTAAAAGTATTTAGGCACCACTTTTGGAGTCCGAATGACAAGGTCTTGCTTGGTCACAACTGACCTTACAAGAAGATGCCTCAGTAACAGTTGCAGAACTCACACTCATAGAGAAAGGCAAAAGCCTCATTCTTTCTTTGCCACTGCGTGTGTAGAATGGCATGTTGGCAATTTTATTTTTTTCCTGCAGATAACTTTGCCTGAATTACAGCTCTTTTTTTCTTGACCAAGGTAAAAGGTGTTTTTTTTACATTTTTGTTTCCCTTACTTAAAAAAAACCTATGTACTTTTACATAGGCTTTACCAGATGATGTACAGGGATTACTATCATCATGACTGGTGGCAGCAGCTGCTTGGTGCTCCTGCTCTTCTGTGTACTGCTGTGAATCTATTTTGATAACACCGTACACTTTGACTTCAAATTCAGAAGAAAATCCTGCCAGGCCTAGTATTTGTATTTCAGCAATGACAATTAGCAATGGAGCAATGGAGCTCTTCTCTTTGTGTGTAACCTATATAACTTATATACAATTTGACAGAAAGTCTGAAGAAAAGCCTGCCAGGCCTAGTATTTGTATTTCAGCAATGACAATTAGCAATGGGTCTCTTCTCTTTGTGTGTTACTTATGTAACACAGTAGAATGTGACTGCAGAATTACACCAAACCTGCCAGCACTAGTATTTGTATTTTTCGGCATTGAGAATTAGCAATGGAGCTCTCCTCTTTGTGTGTTACCTATATAACACAGTAGAATTTGACTGCAGAATTACACCAACCCTGCCAGCACTAGTATTTGTATTTTTCTGCAAAGAGAATCCGCAATGGAGTAATGGAGCTCTCCTGAATGTCACTCTAGACTTTGTTGAACACTGCTACCCCCTCCTCTTTCAATTCTACCTATTTGGCTGCCCAATTGCTCTACACACTGTACTACCCCTTCTGTGTCCCTCTTTCAAATGGCGCTAGATCGCCGTGGTGACTTGCGAGATATGAGATACGAGGACGTAACGATGACGTTTTGCCTCCTTTTCGATTCCGAAAAAGCGCAAAAGTAAAAAGCTGAGTAAGGAACTAACCCATTAATGGATGGCTGACATTGAGTGAAAAGGAAACTAATTTCCGGAGGTATGATTAACATGGCAAATTTATGAGGTAAAGACCATGATGAACTGATTTATTTAAGTCTAAGCATCAGCTATTTTAGGCACAATATTAAAGGTCATTAAAATATAACCTATAATGTATATAATAATGTTAAATAATGGATTTCTGTTCTATTTATTGTATAATCTTACATTTAATTCATGCAGGGTTAAGTTGAGATAAAGCATAGGAAAGCATATAAGCATGTATTAATGTGTGAGTGCATATCAGATTATATAGTAGCCATTCCTGGGAACAGAAGGAAGACTACTGTAGGCATAATGAAATAATAAATATACAACTTCCATTAGCCATGGGAGCAAATTGTGGCCCAATGGGAGCAATTCTTTTATAGCTTGTTGCAAAACTATCAAATGAGTCTCTCTAAGGGGTCTATTTACTATTAAGTGGTGATAGAGCAGGTTTTCTGTTGTTGCTTATAACAGAACTCATACCGATTTTCCAGTCAGTCTTCCTTGCATCTGCACTTATGTGACCCATTGTAATTATTTTAAAATGTTCCCTATCGGATAGAGGGCTTTATTCAAATACATAAATAAATAATAATTTTTCCTCTCATTTACACTTTCTATCACCAACTTGAGAAAGCATGGAGGACAGAGGTGGTATATGCTTTGCATGAGGAATCTTTAACAACACAGACCTGGCGAAAGCAATCGCTGGCTATACACGGAAAAAGCTATAATTGCAGCGTGGGTTCGATAGATAGCGTGATCTCACTGGAAATATGGCTTTTCTCTAATTACGCCTGTAAATGAGAAAGTATTTTCAAAATTCCAAGATCCACCCTTTTGGGCCTTTGGAGGCTTCTGATGACACAGACCATCCACCTGCAGACAGAACTATTTCATCCTGCTTTGCTCATCTAGCTACTTACCTTTATCTTGTACCACACTTGTTTCTTTTCTGTTATTCACCATGGTTTACTAATAACCTATACATTTCTTCATGAATGCAATCAGTTACCACTTACTCCCTCTCTCAGTTATGCATAACAATCTCCCTATTTACTACGGCCCCTAACCTGCCCTGTACTGACTTTTTCAGCTACTCTTATTGAATTCTTCTACTCTCATACCACTAATTTCCCATGTCTTCCTCTCACCACCCCTCAAGGCACACATTATCCCACCTTCTTGCTACTTATCTTCACTTCCCCTCTATCATCTCTGCTCTGTCCTTCCCTTCAGAACTTAGCCTGACTGTAGCTTCAAATGCTTTGCTCCTATACTTCTCGCCCACCTCATTCTCCTGGCCATTGGTGACATTTACATTAACCCTGGACCCTGCACAAATCTCACTTTATATTTTGCATTCCTTCTCCCTGCACAAAATTTCCACCTCATAACTAAAACCTTTCCAAACTCATTTTCATTTCTCCCCTTTCCCTCCTCCCTTTTTTCTGTGTGCTTTGAATGTCAAATCTGCCTGCAACAAACTTGCATTCATTCATGACCAATTTGTCTCTCACTCTTGCAGTCTACGTGCCATTACTGAAATATGCTCCAACTTTCTGACACTGCTTCCCTGCGGCTCTCTTCTATGGGGGTCTCTCCTTCACCCACTCTCCTCAACCAGATGATTGACAAGATGGTGGAATAGGATTCCTACTGACCCTTAATTACAACTTCTGTGTCATCCCCTTAAACACTCCCTCTACTTCTCCTCCTTTGAAGTCCATATCATACTACTCTTCTCTGCACTCCACCTCTGTATTGCTGTCTCTTCTCTGCACTCTATGGGCTAGATTTACTAAGCGGCGGGTTTGAAAAAGTGGGGATGATAGCAACCAATCAGATTCTAGCTATCATTTTGTAGAAGGTACTAAATAAATGAAAGCTAGAATCTGATTGGTTGCTATAGGCAACATCCCCACTTTTTCAAACCCGCAGCTTAGTAAATCTAGCCCTATGTCTAAAATGGAGCTCATCTTCTTGCCCCCTCCTAGTGTCAATACCTCTCCTCTAGTATACCTCGCTATTGACAAAACCACACAATCCCGTGCTCCCCGAGCCCGCTGCGTTGGTGTCATCCTTGACTTTGCCCTCAGTTTCACACCACACATCAAGTCAATTGGGCTGTCTTGTTGCCTGATTCTTAGGATCATTGCCATAATATGCCCTTTTCTCACTTGGAATTAGAGAGCATTGCTCTGAACTCCCTTTTACTGTTGGAAAAGTAGAACCTACTTTTATGGCATTGAAATGGATTTTGAGCAGCAGAGGGGGTACTTTGTACTTTAACAGCACTTCTCATTGAGGGACCTGCCAAGGTAGAAAAGGTGAGACATGATACTAATCCCTCTACGTCATCTACTAAACCCTATGCTCAAGGGCATAGTGGTTTTAAGTCAGGGAAACTGAAATCCAACAAACAAGCTTTTACATTGGTAAAGAAAAAAACACCTCTCTAATAAAGGGAAAGTTTACTGTAGCAAAACATAAAATTGCCAAGATGCCATTCTACCCAAATATTAAGAAGAATTCCAGCATCAGTTGCTCTCTTCTCTCAGCTAGATCCCACCACATGCAAGCATCCTCACCCTCATCCTCACACAATATTAATTCATCCCCGCTGAAATCCATCATTACAGAAGTCTCTGTACTTTAATGTATTTGTCAGTAAATGCCTTCCACATGGAATTTGTAGTTCATTTTACGGCAGAGCTGTAACGATTTTTGGTCAATTCTTTTAGACCACAGCAGAGGTCAAAATGCTGTGCTGACTCCTCTGCATCACCACTGGGTCTCTTGTGAAAGCTAAGTTTTTTCCTAGCAGCAGTTGCCTGAGAAACTGAAGAAGGAGACTTTGTTGTGTCATGTACCAATTTGCTGACCAAGAGCTCATTGCATCTCTTGAGATCTGGGTCAGTTGGAAAGAATGAGAAGACATAGCTCTAAAACCTAGGATCAATCACAGTTGTCAAAATGTAGTGATGCGATTTCAAGATGTTGATAACTCTTGGACCCTGGCAAAGTGAATAAATACTTGATCTAGAAGTCTGTCATACTTTCGCAATTTCTTTGTTTCATCTCCTCCTTCAATTTCTCAAGGTGTTTTTCCAGAAGTCTAATTAGGGGAATGACTTGACTCAAGCTAGCAGTGTCTGAACTCACTTCACAGGTGTCGATTTCAAATGGTTTCAGCACCTTGCACAACACGGAAAGTATTCTCCACTGCGCTGGACTATTATTATTATTATTATTAATATTTATTTATAAGGCGCTACAAGGCATCCGCAGCGCCGTACAGAGACAAACAAAATCACAATACAATGGGAGACAGCACAGTACAGTAAACACAGCAACTCAGTACGCTCAATGCACAGCTAGAGAGGGCGGGGAAGCGGGAGGGAGGACTAAAGTATATTCCCCCTCCTTTCATAATGTCATGTTTTGTTGAGTGTGCGTGGATGGCTTTTCGCTGTTCCTCCATCCTCAGAAGCATATACAGTGTGGAATTTCACCTTGTTACCTCCTCTTGCTTCAGTTGATGGCAGGACAAATTGTATTCTTGTTGTAGCTGCTGCAATCTCGTACATGCTGAATGCCGAAAATGACCCGAATTATTTTGGGACATAGACAACATCTCCTACATGTCACTGTCATTTTTTAAAAAGCTCTGTACCACCAACTTGATTATGTGAGCAAAACAGAGAATGTAATGGAATTCACCCCACTGTAATGCTCTCACAATATTGATGGCATTATCAGAAATCAAATCACATATCCTGAGGAGAGTCCAAGCGAGGTAAGCTATGTTGCCATGACATCCCTTACTTTTCCAAAAAGGTTGTCAACGGTATGCCTCTTAGTGAAGCCAGTGATACACAGAGTAGCCTGCCTCTGAAAGATCTGGCAATGTTTGTTAGATGCTGCTGCTGTTCCTGCTGCTGAAGGCAATTTACCAACCCAGTGGGTTGTCACAGTCATATAATCTTTACTTTGGCCAGTTCCGCTTGTCCACATATCTGTGGTTAAGTGTACAGTGGGTAGAATGGCATTTTGTAGCACAATTATTTTTTTTTGTTACCTCCTGGCACAAGTGAGGAATTGCTTGTCTAGTAAAATGGTGTTGAGATGAAATTTGGTAACGGGGACACAGGAATTCAAATAACAGTCTAAAACTTGCTGCATTAATGGTGGATATTCGACACAGATCTAATACTAGCATAATCGCCATATCGCCTGTGATCCGCTGTGCAACTAGATGTCAGATGTCATACTTGCTTGCTCTTGCAAAGGATTGATTAACAGTCAATTGTTGTAAACTGCTAGTAGTTTTCTTCTTGGTCTGCTTATGGGCTAAAGATCTATCCCCCGTAGCAGGAGCAGCAGCGGGGCTAACGCTCAAGGATTCTTCTGAGGAATCCTTGATAGGGGAGGAGTCATCTAGCTTTAGCGACTTGGATGCAGGACAAACTCTGATCACTAGTGACGATATTGATGATGAAGTGGTTGGCAGTGTAGACTGCAGTTACTGGGATGTAGCTGAGAGAAGGGAGCTAGCTGATGCTGGACTGCTTGTTGGTATTTTTTTAGCATAAGTTTCTGTTTTTCCCAAGAGCTTGCCATGAACATGCGTCAAATGGTGCAACATGGATGAAGTTCCTAGATAGTTAAAGTCCCTACCTCTACCGACTTGGTCTTTACTAATACTACAAATCGGTAGACAACTGTTGTCAGGATTTGGGTAAAAATAATTCTACACATAAGAGGTATAATTTTTGGTCTTATGCCCAGGCATGACGATGGCCTTCTTCTTATCACTGGCAAGAACTGCTTCCACTGGTGCACAACTTGCCACTGTAGAGTTCATTGACAGCACTGTTAGCTTAGCTGCCTTAAGCCCATTGTCAGCCTGTTTTGTGGGGGCCCATACAAACCAAGCACTTCAGCTACAAAATTGTCACTCCTTGTCACTGAAGTGCTCAGTTTGTTAAAGTATGCATGTCTTTTTCAAGATCCAACATAAGGCTGAGTGGGAGGGCCCAAGGACAATTCCATCTTGCACCATTTTTCCTTTCTGCCACTGCTGTGTGACAATGTTTCCTAGATGTGTTATGATCTGCCTGTCACAGCTATGGATATTTTATGGATCCCCAACCTCTACCAGGATGATAAAAGCAGAGGATGGTGGAGACAGAACCCGCTGGGGTTGATAGTTCAACTTGGGAGCAGCACAAGGAAGAATACACAGACGATGATATAGTGTTGCAATTTAGTATATTAATTTGATGACGCAGCAACAGTAGATAACAGATGTATATATAAAACTCAGCTGGGCTGAGTACACGGCAGTTCATAAAACAATACAATCACGGAAGTACTTCAGTTGGTAACCATTAGCAATGGCATGAAGATAGGCAGTAACAGTTCAACACTGAGATGGTAATATAGAACATTTGAAACCTTCACACCACACACAGCAATAAAGGAGAATCACTGACACAGCTAAAAGTCCAATATGAATAGTAGATAGAATTGGCCGATCCAGATGGAATATGATTCACTTTAGCAGATGGTTTACAGGTAACGTAATGGTTCAAACAGCGGAACAGGAGATGTTAATGCAGTCCAAGAACTTGGGTAATCTGGAAACATGCAATGGAATGTTGCTTGAAGTACAACGTGGAAATAACAGTCCAACCGTGCGTAACACTAGGAGTCACAGATAATCCAACTTCACCAAGAGGCGTGAGTTCTAACAAGATACAGCTGATAACGCACACAACTTGAATAACGAAACTGGCTACTAGCTCGGCAATATATTCTTGAGAACAGTCCAGCAACTTAATAATCAGCAGAGTAGTAATATAGCCGTGCCAGACATAGAACCACAGATGACAAGATAACTTGATTGTAGTTCAATAAAGAATATAGGCAGCTAAGCAGAGAAGTAGTTGAGCCAAATATGAGTGCAGATGTAATAGGCAACTAACGAGACAGTTCAGTGTGCAGATGGAAATCAACAGATAGTTTCAGCTTGTAGATGACCATGAACTGGTATACAGCGGATCCGATGAGAGCAGTGATGACAAGCAATCTCGGCAACCGATAACCTCCAGGAGAAGTCAAAGAGTCAGGGAAGCAGCCAGAACCCACGGCAGTGTGAGTAACATGAAGATCAGGCAATGAGTCCCTGATCACAGGAGGTGGAAATAGTCTTCAGGAACCAATGAGCTTCCGAAGGAGGTCCCAATTAGGATAACATAAAACAACCATGAAAAGGTAGAGACTCTGAAGCAGAAGACAAGCACCAACATAGTTCTTTAAAGGGCAAGTCACACGATAGCACCTAGCTATGGGACCGGCGTGTGACACTGCCATGTGTTTGCGCCATTGCTTTGTCGACTAGTAACCAGCCAGCTCCCTGCAGACTAACAGTTCATTGGTGTGTTAAAATGTACCTGCTACCCCTCCTGTTTCTGTGTGAGTTTGTTAAATCTTTTGTTTTTATAGTTGTAAAGAAACAATTTTAATTCTAACATTTAAGCAAAGTTTGTAAGCTTTAAGCCAGAAATAACATTAAATGGTTACACACTACTGAAGAGAAGGTCAATCAAACTACAAATAATTCTTAACAAATGGTACAATGTTTCAAAAAACATTTTTTTTTTACGCTTGAGATCTGCAGGTTCTTCATATGATGTCCCACAACACTTTTCATTATATTTGAAGGATAACTCCACCATATAGCAAAGCCACGATCAACCAAAAAAAAAAAGATACCAATGACCCTAAGGGTGCCCTGTTTATTTTAAATGGCATAACTCAGATAAGGGACTCTATTAGATTAAAGTTCTTTTAAATGTACAAATGTTCAAACACTTGTGTTTATATAGAGCAGAAATCTGAGTTTTTTTAAATCTGTACATCTTGAGCTTTATTGCAGACTGCAAATGTAATGGTCAGCAAACTCGACATGAAAAGTACATGGATGCCATCACAAATAGTCCACTTTTTACAAGAAAAACTGCATCTTGCTTATAATAAGTGCAACTACATGTATTTCAGTAGCTGTAGAGTAGAACTTATCAAGAAACCACAGTTTTGCTCTCCTGAAACGTGTTGTCATAATTAAAATACAGTAAGGTCTGTATGAAATAGTGCCCATTTTAACAATCAAATGAACTATGAAAATTGACCCCACTGTTCATTGACATATGTATGTGCACATTTACTTTAAAGCAAAATGCAGTGTATTCAACAAATAAATGGTTTTAGTCGTTCATGTGTCTGTGTAGAGAAACCCGTAAAAGAATCCAAAATTGCATAAAGTGGATGTCTCTTACTTCTACACATCACCCTTATACATTAACTTTATCTATATAATTAAATAAAGACACAGACACTTTTTTGAGGTGGCACCTTAATAGGTGACAGTTTATTTAAATCAATTGGTAAATTGGTGGTGGAGAAAGCACACTGCGGGACAGCTAACAACTGATGACTGAACCATACCATGGATGGACAACTGGCCCTGAATCCACTTAACCAAGGATGTAATCCCTTACTGTATGGCCGGCGCTAAATCTGGCTCACAAGTCTCACAATGATCTGCCCTCTTAAACAAGATCAAGTGATCCTCCTCACTAAAGGACGAAGAACCATCTTTTTCTCGATGGGGCAGTGACCTGCGGCCAACCAGCGATAGCACTTTATGATTGCAGTGCTTTCCCACTGAAATGTACCTGCTCTGCGACGAAAAGAAAAAATAAAGGTAGAAACTGGGCTGCTATTAGCATAAGAAGAGGCAGCCTTGCAGACAGACAGAGTATATATCTATGCTATAGGCACTCCCCCTTGTCAGTCATTGGCTTACCTGGGTGAGGAATGTTAAACCATTCAGGTGCTGTTTGAAAGACGAGAAACACACTTGTTTTCAGAACTCTCTTGTCATAATCACAGAAATGGTCAATTTAACGTGACATACAAAAATGGAAAAGAAAAAACAGTTTGATACTCAAAATTGAACCTACATGCATTGGCAATACCCAAGAACTTAAAAATCTACTTTATTCCTTGTAGCAACTTTTATGCAGTGCCAGGGATTTTCAAATTATTTCTGAAAAATTATAGTAGCAAACTTAAGAACACAACATAACATTGGCCAAATAGTTAATATGCATGTTGGCTTCTTGGAACCTAAAGGTAGTAAAGGCGAACGGAAAGTGACAGATGTGGTTCTCTGTCGACACTTTGGCCCACTGAAAATGCTAGTTTATGGGCATCACTTTGGCCCATCGAAAACTCTATGTCATGGCAATAGAGTTTCTTGGATCCGTCTCGGGACCCCAGGGACTAGCTGTGGCAGGAGTGTAGTGGAAAATAGGTAGCTGGATGAATGTCTTGCTCATAGAGCTTGCTTGCAGGTACAAAGAAGGTGAATCCACACGAGGAATAAAAAAACCAAGGTATTTTGTTCAGCGGTAGAATGAAGCTGAATTCTCACAATTGGTAAATAGTTGATATTCAGATAACAGATGAAGTTGAATTCACACAAATGGTTAATGTTGCAGTTCATATAATGGCAGCAGCAGAAGTTGAATTCACACAAATGATTAAAGCTTGCAGTTCATATAATGGCAGCAGAAGTTGAACTCACAGAGATGTCCATAACATAGCAACAGGTTGAGGCTGAATACACTCAGAGATAACGATGAAGATCTGTACACAGCGGGAGTGTTACGGCAAGCAATGCGGCATAAACTTATAGAACAGGTGACGAGGTCTTCACCTTTAGCAGCCGCCTTTACCGTAGAGACTGGTTATGCTCACAGGTACTAAGATGCCCCCAGGTCTTAAACTCTAAGTAGTATAAGTTTATACTCACAAAACCGCGCACAGGTACACGGAACAGAGGCAGGCCAGCGATCTTGCAGACTGGACGGAGCACCAGAGGGAATGTCAGGTACCAGCAGGGTCGGGGCCACAGGCAAAGGTTCAGTATCCAGGGACAAGCGATAGGTCAAGGTCACAGGCAAAAGTTCAATATCCAGAGACAGACAAAGGGTCATACATGGGTAATCAAAATCCAAAGGCAATATACCAACTGAGGCACAGGAGCCGGCTAGGCACAGGAGTACTAAACTATAACTGGCAGGGAGGCTAAGCCCCTCCCCTGCCTTATAAAGCAACACTAACCAATGAGGATGGGGACACAATCAGCCCTAGGGGCTGTCTTACTGAGCGCCACCTGATAGATTAGCGCGCACACCCGGCTGCACCTAATGCCGGGACGCGGCACTATGCCCTGCAGCGTCCCGACTGTTGCCAAGGCAACGGCCGGGACGAGACCAGGAAGTGACGTCCCGGTCGTCATAGCAACGGCCGGGAGGCGGAAAAGAGGGTCACGGCGGCTGAGCACCGCCGTGGCTCGTAACAGGGAGGAGAAACAGTAATCAGGATGAGGCTGAATACACACGAAGGGTAGAGCTCTATTTACAGCAGATAGACTGGAGCAGCCATAACAGCAACTTGTAGATCAGGAACTAGGAAGTGTTGCACTGGCAACTTGCTGAGTGTAGGAAGGGACTCTTATAGTCTGCAGAGGAAGCCAATTGGGGAATGGGATCAGGTGATCAGACTCAGCAGGAAGCTTAGCAAATGTCTCACCCAAGATGGCAGCCTCCAGTGCTGCAGACAGAAGTCACGTTTGTCCCAGGATAACATGCTGCATACGACCAGGTGGAAGATGTACGGTAATATGGTACTGCGGAGTGGTGTAAACAGGGCTAAGGCCCCGATTCGTGACACACTAGTTTATAGACATCACTTTGGCCCCCGAAAACGCTAGTTATGGGCATCACTTTGGCCCACCAAAAACTCTAGTTTATGGGTATACTGGCACGTTGCTGGCACTTGGATAACTCCATCTTGCTCCACATTTCCTTTCAGCTACCTCTGTGTGGCAATGTTTCATAGATGTGCTATAAAGTGTCATGTGCTTTGCAAAACTTAACTTTCCCAAGAGGCCCATTGGTGATGCAGATGAGTCAGCACAACATTTTGATATCTGGTCTAAAAGAATTGCCCAAAAATCACGAGGGCTCTACTATAAAATGCGGTGGTAGTCAGTATAACAGTGCTGTAAACACCAACAGTGTTTACAACGGACCTGGCATAGGAAAATGTAAGTATGAGGGTAATTATAATGGTACTTTACCATACCGTTAGGGTTAGGATTAAGATTCAAGTTCATACTTACATTACATGATCCTATGCCTGGTCCTTTGCATTGCAGCTTTAAATATGAAAGTCGCACTTAAAAGTTACATAATTTTCAAGAGGTGGCCTCTCCTCAGAACTCTTGTGTGTCTGTGTATACTTAAGTCTCTGTTTTTGACAGGCTGGTGAGTTATGTTTTGGATTATTTTGGTTGCTGTAAACACAGCACTGTTAAGAAGTACTACACATGTAAAATAAACTACAAATTCCACAAGGAAGGCCTTTATTGGCAAATACATCAAAATACAGAGACTTCTGTAATGGTGTATTCCAGAGGGGAAGAATTAATATTGTGTGAGGATGATGTACACACTGATGAGGTTGAGGATGATGACAACAACATATTGCCACTGTAGAGTTCATTAACAGCACTGTTTGGCTTAAGGCAGCTAAGCTATTGGTAGCTTGTTTTGTGAGGTCTCAAACAAACCAAGCACTTCAGCCACAAATGTGGCACTCCTTGTCACTGAAGTACGTGGTTTGTTAAACTGTACTTGCTACCCCTCCGGTTTCTGTGTGAGTTTGTTAAACCTTTTTAACATGGGTGGTTGTGTGAGTGAGCCCAAGGACAAGTCCATCTTGCACCACTTTTCTTTTTATTCTGCCACTGCTGTGTGACAATGTTTCCTAGATGTGATATAAACTGCCATGTGTTTGGGTCGTTTCTCTGGCGCTTAGCATCCAACAAGTTTGCTGCAGTATTTGGCTAAAACTGTATGAAAATCATATTGTGACCTGTGAGGTGGTCAAAATTGCCTGGAAATTACTGAAAATTCGTTTTATTGAGATTAATAATAATGTAGGGACATAAAAGAGCATTATGTGATTTTAGCATATTTTAGCAATTTTTAAGAAAAATACAGATCCAAAACCAAAACATGCAAGGGCGGTTTTGCCAAAACCAAAACCAATACATGAGGGTCAGTGAACATCTTTACTTGGAACATTTCCAAATCTCTTATACATTGTCTCATTATCTCGCGCCTAGACTACTGCACCTCCTACTATCTGACCTTTCTCTCACCCACCTTTCCTCTCTACAATCCATCATATATCTCACAGCGAGACTGACCTTACACTCTTGCCATTCCTCTTCCACTGCAAATCCTTACACTAACTCCCAATTTGCTCCAGAATTCAATTCAAGCTACTCACCTTTAAAGTCCTCACCAACTCCTCCACTTATATGTCTCTAATCTTGCCACAAGATACAGTCCCTCTAGCATTCCAATCTTCTTCCGTGGTTCACCTTATTTGTGGAACTACCTACCCCACCTGATCAAACTCTCCCCAATATTCAGTCTTGCAAGCATTCTCTCAAAACACTTCTTCACTATAGCCTGTCCTACCCCTAGCTGATATTACTCCCTCTGCATGTTCTACCAGTCCTATGTCCCACTAAATTCTCTTGTCTCAGTACTGCCCTCTCCCTCACGAGCAAAGGGCTCTCTACCCTTTATTAACATCTGCACCTCCTTCATCAACCTAATCTGTAATCTGTGTATCCTTGTTTTGTTATGCAATATTGTATTTTCGTTGATTTTGTAAGTCTGACTGTCAAGCGCTGCTGCTGCTACTGCTGATGATCAGTGCCAGACAGGTTGTGATGTCTTTGTGCATATCTCTCAAGTCTCTCTATTACTACATCGACTGTATATTCACATATGTAAAATGTACCAAAATGAATGTACATAAACTATATAATATATAAATAAATATATATGTCATTAACAAGTGTAGTTTCCTTTAAATGTTTAACTTCCTTTTTTAATGACTGAAGGGAAACCATTTGTTAACAATTGAATTTTCGGTGTGTCTCTCAGTATACTGTAAATCAAGAGGAAGGTTTAAGACGACAAAGAGGAACCTAATAAAGTAGGAAGTTTGAGGACAGGTTTGTAAGGGTGTGATATAGCCAGCAGGGTAGACTAAAGTGTTTTGAGAGAGAGAGAGAGAGTTAAAGAGAGATAGCGGGAGAGAGAAAGAGAGAGAGAAGTGAAAGGTGGATCGATAAGAAGGTGGAGCAGTTAAAAGAGAGAGGGAGAAGAGATACATAGACTACAAAGGACAAAGTTGGAGAGAGGTGTCGAATGATAGCCGTCTTACATTAGAAGGTAAGATACCTCATGTATGTATGTATGTATGTATGTATGTATGTATCTCTGTATCTATAAATATATACTGTGCAGGATGTTATCTGTGAAGAACCATAACGGGCACTGTCATAGTTTCATCTTTGGTGATTAATAGGGTGCTCGATGTTCTGTATATATAAAGAGGATAATGTGGTAAAATGTTCCTTGATCAGAAAGATAAGCAAGTCCATAGGTTTAATACATGAACTCTAATAAAACCATGTAAATTTTGCTCTGATGAATTGGTTACTTATGAATAAGGTTTATTAACAGCATTAGTACAATGGACATATTGTCCCAATGTCCCACTATTGGACAGATCAGTCTGTTAACTGTTTATTTCCCTAATGTTGTTATATATGTATTTCCATCTAGTTAGCTATGTTAACCTACATTTTGTTAGTTTTAAAGCTTAAATATCGTTCACGCATATTATTATTATTATCAACATTTATTTATTTATATAGCACCACTAATTCCTCAGAGCTGTACAGAGAATGCACTCACATCAGTCCCTGCCCCATTAAAGCTTACAGTCTAATTCCCTAATACACACACACACACACACACACACACACACAGACTAGGGTCAATTTGATAGCAGTCAATTAACCTACTAGCATGTTTTTAGATTATGGGAGGAAACTGGAGCACACGTATACTTTGTCATTGAGAACTTAAGGGAGTGCATTGTCAAAATATTAGAAGTAATCTCTACAATACTAAGACTAGAGTATGCTATATCATTTATTATTTCTATCATTTACTTTTCTATAAATGATGGCCATGGATAACAGATGGCCTCGTTTCCCATTTGGGTATTCTGTACATTGTAAAATTATATCATTGGGAAATTCCCAGCTAGTCTATTATGTCTTATAATGAACTAAGCATTTATGTACTTTATATATGTGATGTTAAATACTTTTGTGTCATAAAAGACAAAAGTATTATAGGAGTGATATACTTTATATAGAAATGTGATAGTTATTATAGCATATATTAAAATCTATCTATTTATATATTAAAATCTATTTATAGCTAACTCCACAGTGCTTTTTCTATTATTCTGTATGCAGGACATACTATTATTCTAGTTCTGAGAGCTTTAGCTTCTTATTTCCCGCAATATGCTGACCACTGCTGAGCATAAAATGCAGAACAATGTGGGCAATAATATGTCTGTCCCACCTCCAAGCTTAGGGTTCAAAAGCACAAAGATTCTGAGAAATGACTTGTGCCTGGTCATATATAAGCTACATTTAGTGGAGGCCATTTAGTGGACTTGATGTGCACTTCAAACTAGAGATGAGCGGGCTCGGATATCTGAAATCCGAGCCCACCCGAACGTTGCCGATCCGAGCCGGATCCGAGACAGATCCGGGTATTCACGCCAATTGCAAAACTGAAACCGAGGCTCTGAGTCATAATCCCGCTGTCGGATCTCGCGATACTCGGATCCTATAAATTCCCCGCTAGTCGCCGCCACTCGGGCATTGATCAGGGTAGAGGGAGGTTGTGTTAGGTGGTCCTCTGTCCTGCTATATCTCGTGCTGTGCTGTGCTGTGCTGTGCTGTGCAGTTCTGTGCTGTGCTGTGCTGTGCTGTGTTGTGCTGTGCTGTTCTGTGCTGTGTTCTGCTCAGTCCAGTGGTGCTGTGTCCTGTGCTCTGTCCTTCTGAGTTCAGTGGTGCTGCTGGGTCCTGTGCTGTGTCCTGTTCAGTCCAGTGGTGCTGTGTCCTGTGCTCTGTCCTTCTAAGGGCATAGTTATTTCCCCAATATTCCCAAATTATAAAAAATTTCAAAAAAAGTTATAAAAAAAATTACAAAAAAAGTAATTATAAAAAAATATCCCAAAACAATCCTGTAGTATAAGTCCATTGGTACTGCTATATTACAAAGTTCACTGATTCTGTAGTATAAGTCCAGTGGTACTGCTATATTACAAAGTTCACTGATTCAGCAGTATAAGTCCAGTGGTACTGCTATATTACAAAGTTCACTGATTCAGCAGTATAAGTCCAGTGGTACTGATATATTACAAAGTTCACTGATTCAGCAGTATAAGTCCAGTGGTACTGCTATTACAAAGTTCACTGATTCAACAGTATAAGTCAAGTGGTACTGCTATATTACAAAGTTCACTGATTCAGCAGTATAAGTCCAGTGGTACTGATATATTACAAAGTTCACTGATTCAGCAGTATAAGTCCAGTGGTACTGATATATTACAAAGTTCACTGATTCAGCAGTATAAGTCCAGTGGTACTGCTATTACAAAGTTCACTGATTCAGCAGTATAAGTCCAGTGGTACTGATATATTACAAAGTTCACTGATTCAGCAGTATAAGTCCATTGGTACTGCTATTACAAAGTTCACTAATTCAGCAGTATAAGTCAAGTGGTACTGCTATATTACAAAGTTCACTGATTCAGCAGTATAAGTCCAGTGGTACTGCTATATTACAAAGTTCACTGATTCAGCAGTATAAGTCCAGTGGTACTGATATATTACAAAGTTCACTGATTCAGCAGTATAAGTCCAGTGGTACTGCTATTACAAAGTTCACTGATTCAGCAGTATAAGTCCAGTGGTACTGATATATTACAAAGTTCACTGATTCAGCAGTATAAGTCCAGTGGTACTGCTATTACAAAGTTCACTGATTCAGCAGTATAAGTCCAGTGGTACTGATATATTACAAAGTTCACTGATTCAGCAGTATAAGTCCATTGGTACTGCTATTACAAAGTTCACTGATTCAGCAGTATAAGTCAAGTGGTACTGCTATATTACAAAGTTCACTGATTCAGCAGTATAAGTCCAGTGGTACTGCTATATTACAAAGTTCACTGATTCAGCAGTATAAGTCCAGTGGTACTGCTATATTACAAAGTTCACTGATTCAGCAGTATAAGTCCAGTGGTACTCTCCTGTGCCGCATATAATTTTTAAAGGCTTTGCCGAGTGTGTGTGGCTTAGGGGTACGCTCTCTTGTGCTACATATAATGGAAAACAAAAATTTGGAGGATAAAGTAGGGAAAGATCAAGACCCACTTCCTCCTAATGCTGAAGCTGCTGCCACTAGTCATGACATAGACGATGAAATGCCATCAACGTCGTCTGGCAAGGCCGATGCCCAATCTCCTAGTACAGGGCATGTAAAATCCAAAAAGCCCAAGTTCTCAAAAAGTAGCAAAAAGAGAAACTTAAAATCATCTGATTAGAAACGTAAAGTTGGCAATATGCCATTTACGACACGTAGAGGCAAAGAACGGCTTAGGCCCTGGCCCGTGTTTATGACTAGTGGTCCAGCTTCACCCAAGGATCTAAGCCCTCCTCCTCCCTCTCCTACAAAAAATTTAAGAGAGTTATGCTGTCAGCAACAACAACAAAACAGCAAAGAACTCTGCCTTCTAAACAGATGACATCACAAATCCCCAAGGCGAGTCCAAGGGTGTTGGTGGTTGTGAAGCCTGACCTTCCCATCACTGTACGGGAAGAGGTGACTCCATCCAGCATTTGCAGCACGCCCTCTGCATATACTGGAAGGATCACCCACCGTCCAGTTACAGATTTGGCTAATGAAGGTGTGAATGTTGTACACCGGGAGGAGGATATTGATGTAGCTGGCGCTGAGGAGGATGTTGATGATTATGATGCAGACAGATACCAAATTGCCTTTCTCAATTTCTATTTATATTCTAGATTATATAACGGCTGAATTGTTTTCTATTTTACTCCTAGAGGAGAGGGGATCTGATGCAGACAGATACCAAACTGCCTTTGTCTATTTCTTTGTATATTTGAATTTCTAGTTCCACAGTCTATGCAGGCTGCTTTTTTTATATTCAACTACAAGTGTAGGGCGGGGGGGGGGGGGGCATAGATAGCCACCAAAGTAACGTGGTCCATTTAATTTCACTTTCTAGCTCCACAGTCTGTGCAGCCTGCTTTTTTTTATCTTCAAAGTATTTGCAATCTAAATTAACTAGAGGTAGTGACGTGCTAGAACTCCACCCTCTATATGCTGCAGAGGATGGAGGAGCATAAAAAGGCCATTCAAGCCTACACAGCCACCTACGACATAGGAAAAGGAGTGGGGATGCGCCTGAGTCAAGCGCACTGGAAAATGATTTCCGTGTTGTGCAAGGTTCTGCAGCCATTTGAACTTGCCACACGAGAAGTCAGTTCCGACACTGCCAGCTTGAGTCAGTTGATTCCCCTGATCAGGGTTTTGCAGAAGCAGCTGGAGAAAGTGAGGGAGGAGCTGGTACACCATTGCGATTCCACCAAGCATGTAGCTCTTGTGGATGAAGCCCTTCGTACGCTTTGCCAGGATCCGAGGGTGGTCAGTCTTTTAAAGTCAGAGGAATACATTCTGCCCACCGTTCTCGATCCTCGGTTTAAAGCGTATGTTGTGTCTCTGTTTCCGGCGGACACAAGTCTACAGCGGTGCAAAGACCTGCTGGTCAGGAGATTGTCCTCTGAAGAGGACCGTGACATGCCACCAGCTCCACCTTCATTTTCATCATTGTTTGTGCAGTTCCAAAAAAGAGGAACTGTCATTTCTGTTTCTACCTTCTTTCTTTCTGTATTTCCTGTGTCCTGTGGTCTGTTCTGCTAAGGGCATTGTTATTTCCAAGTTATCCAAAAGTTAAAAAAAAAATATATATATTTTTATAAAAAAAATTATAAAAATTTAATTGAAAAAAAAAAATTCCAAATTTAATTGGAAAAAAATATTACAAAATTTTAAAAAATCTAGCTTGTACTGCTATTTAAAAGTCTAACTACGATCATTCACTGTTGCTGTACCCAAAAATAATAGGTACTGCTATTAAAGTACAGTCCAGTGGTACTCTCCTGTGCCGCAGATAATTTGTAAAAGCTTTGCCGAGTGTGTGTAGTTATGTATCACAGGTTTTAAGAAGAGGCACAACACTGACAACCTGAAACTGAGGGAAATAATCTCTCTGTTGCTCACCCCACTTAGACTCTCCTGGGGATTCGAATAACTGCCATTTCTATTACTACCTTCTTTCTTTCTCTATTTAAAAGAAACTAAATGACTGCCATTTCTAGTACTACCTTCTTTCTTTCTCTATTTAAAAAAACCCAAAAACTGTAATTTCTATTACTACGTTAATTGTTTGTGCAGTCACAAAAAAGAGGAACTGCGCCCTTAACTGCTATGTTGGTTTTAGACGTTCATCCGGTGTCCGCCATCTGTTCCCTGGAATTCAGACCAGTTGAGGGTTTTTTTATTATATTGTGGCCCCGGTATCAAATTGGGTACCGGGGCCACTCCACTACACAGTCCAGATACTTTTTTGGTGGAATTCAGACCAGTTGAGGGTTTTTTTATTATATTGTGGGGACCACTCCACTACGCAGTCCAAATACTTGTTTGGTGGAATTCAGACCAGTTGAGGTTTTTTTTATTATATTGTGGGGAACACTCCACTACGCAGTCCAGATACTTTTTTGGTAAAATTCAGACCAGTTGAGGGTTTTTTTTTTATATTGTGGCCCCGGTATCAAATTGGGTACCGGGGCCACTCCACTACGCAGTCCAGATACTTTTTTGGTGGAATTCAGACCAGTTGAGGGTTTTTTTATTATATTGTGGGGGCCACTCCACTACGCAGTCCAGATACTTTTTTGGTGGAATTCAGACCAGTTGAGGGTTTTTTTATTATATTGTGGGGACCACTCCACTACGCAGTCCAGATACTTTTTTGGTGGAATTCAGACCAGTTGAGGGTGATATATTGTGGCCCCGGTACCAAATTGTGTACCGGGACCACTGCACTATGCAGTCCAGAAAGCTACCTCGGTGAAACGTTTTGGACTAAAAACAATATTGTGAGGTGTTCAGAATAGACTAGGAATTAGTGGAAATGATTGCTAATGAATGTTATTGAGGTTAATAATAGCGTAGGAGTGAAAATAAACCAAAAAAACTTGATTTTAACACTTTTTATGTTTTTTTCAAAATAAATCCGAACCAAAACCTTTCATCAGGTGTTTTGCGAAACAAATCCGAACCCAAAACCTCAAGCAAATCCGAATCCAAAACACAAAACACGAGACACCAAAAGTGGCCGGTGCACATCCCTACTTCAAACACAGATTGTTTTTACAGCTGTGCTTCTGTATAGTCTACCCAGTGTACTTAGACGCTTCCGCAAAGTGCCCGCAGATCTGTGGAGAGGTGGAAATATCTGAAGAAAATCACTGTGCAAAAGGGTAAATGCAGCAACAAATCCAAATTCCTACAGCTTTATATTACTGAAAAAGAGGGTACTGTTTCATTTTTCTATAAAATGCACTTGGTTTAGCCTGATTTATGGTTTATTCTAATGAGAGAGCAACATTTGGACTGTCTTTATTACATTCACCAATTTTCTGGGCGTGAAACTTGTTATAACATTGCTCAGAGTGTGCCTTGATGTTTCATGGAGGTGCAAAATGGGTCCCATTAAAAATATTGGGTGAGGCCTGATGTTCACCACCACAGAGCTAGCCCAAAATTCAAGTTCTTTTACAGAGTGAGAATGGTCATGTGCACCTCCACACAGCAAGGAATACCCCTAGAAATGGCCCTAGAAATACCACTGCCCACTCCAATTTTCTCACATGTCCCAGTCTTGTCTTATGCAGAACTGTTTTTATTTGTTCTGTTAATTGCATCCATGCATTTATCAATTAGCTCATCTGAACCCATTGTTAAGCTTACTCTTCTCATATATATTATCTGTATGATTCACTGCGTAGTCCAGGGTTAACCAAACCCAGTCCTCATGGCTCCATAACAGTGCATGTTTTCCATATCGCCTTGCTGGAGCACAGGTGTACTCATTACTGACTGACACATTGTAACAGATCCACAGGTGGTATAATTATTTAACTTGAAGAACCTGCACAGTTAGGGGGCCATAGAAAACCCTGGAGTCAGTAGTCTGTCCTGCAATACTATGTACTTTGCCAATTCATGACTGTATGTTCATTGTATAATTATGTGTAGTGTAATTATGCATTATTCATGGTGCATTGTGTAATATAGTAAATGTGCACTCTGTTAACCCCTTATGTATAGCGCCTTAAAAATGAAAGATAATCATTTGTTGGTTGACTATTTGTTTTTATTGACATTTAGGAAGGAGCTTTTTCCTTAACATTTAAAGCACATAACAGATGTTTAGTAAATAGGTAAGCTCCATGTAATATGTGAACAATTGTGCTATTTGTATAACTAAGAGATAATGTAGAGACAGCTGTACAAAGATAGATGAACCTACCCCAAATAATATTTTGAGAACCGTTGTGGGAAACATTACATTAAGTTGTGTCCACAGGAAGTGACCATTTCCTGCTAGTGTATTGAGTGAGCATACAACGCTGTACAGAACATATTGGTTTAAGTTTCATGTTGTTTTGTATCACTGTAACATTCTGAATAACTGTACTAAAAAGTTTATTATGTGACCAATGATACTGCTATTAAAACATGCATGAAGTCACAAATATGTGCAGGTGTATAAATAATACACAAAGAATATACTGTGGTTACTGACACTGCACAGTATAATAAGCTCAACAAAAAGGCTGGTACCCTTCTTAGTGCCCTCCTCGAGTATAAAGTAACATTTGTTCCCTCCAACAATTTGGGAGATATTGTACATGCCCAGCTTCCCTCACCACAGGGACAGAATCATCTTCTCTGTGGTGTAAAAATCTATATCCGGTCACCTAAGTAAACACAACTGATATCTATGTAGCCAGAATCGCATATCCAAGCACACCCAAAAAGGCTTCACCCATACCTATACCTCACAGCATTTGTGAATCCTGATTTCAGACATGGAGGTATGATCATGTCACATTGGTTGCATGCACATGTCACCAGGGCTTGTACAGCGCTTTGGAAGTGTTGAGCAGTCCCCTGCACAGTCTGCTTCCTTACCCTTGAAAAACGCTCCATCACTTAGTGGGACATATCTCCCAACTGTCCTAGAATCGGGACAAAAGCCTTTTACACGGGACATTCGCCTCAAAACGGGACAGTGCCTCCTACAGCAGGTTAGATGGGAGGTATGCCCATATCTTAACTTAGTGCCACTAAATACTTTCATGCTTGAATTCTTCAAACTGAGTAATGTATTTGCTCTTCTTATCAGTTTATGCACTTTAATAGCTTAAGCTGGGTACATACTACACAGTTTTCATCCAATAATCGGCTAAATCAGCTGACATACGACCGCTCGTTCAAAAGTCGGATCAGTGTGTGCAGTGACACGATGGTCGAAAGTCTGCCCAAATGGACGATTGTCGCCTCATTTGGTTGGTCGTACCGTTTAATATTTTCGTTCCAATCTCGTTTCCGTTGTGTAGTGTGTATAAACTTCCGACCGATCCACAACAGTGAGTACGAAATTACAGTCATTGCTCACGACAACATGGCTGTAAAAAGTCGCTAAAGGGACCTCCTCTCTTCCCTTTATCGTCCTAAACAAGTGTGTATGCAGTCCATGGACCGAGCGATCGGACCATCGATCGCATGTAAAATCGATCGGCATTCTGTAGTGTGTACCCAGCTTTAGTGTTAGTTACTTCACAAATGTAATACACATTCGTTAACAATACAAAGCACATGGGGACAAACACTTGATGGGTGATTTAATACTGAGCTAAGACTGATCTTTTCGGCCCGTATAACCAGGCTTGCATGACAATTTTTCAGATTTGCACCCGTTAATTGAGAGACAAGTATATTGCTTTAACTAAAATATCCCATGTCTTCTACACAATAAATTGTACATATCCAGTATCACGTCATGTGACGATAACGTGACCTCATGTGAAAACAATACTTCTGAGGTATGAAAACCTACTTGTGCCAACACATGGGTAAATCACTGAGGAGCGTCATCGCGGCGGCATCGCATGTCATGTGATGCGGCCGCCTGTGCGGCCCCTGGGCTGAAACATGCCAGCCCGCGCCTGGACAACATAGGTAAAACCATTGCACACAATTAAAATGCTGGTTGCTGTAAGAGTCTAATAAACATGTCGAAAATTAAGATAATGATAAATATTTCCTATTAATATAATATATTTTTTACTAACATTTCCCTTTCCCACAAAATAATATTACCTCTCTGATATGTGCTGCCTCCCCTTCTCCCGTACTGCCCACCTTCCCTGGAACAACCTCCCTCGCTCCATCCGTCTCTCACCCAATCTGTGCTCCTTCAAACTGGCACTTAAAACTTACCTGTTCCTTAAGGCCTACCAAACATCCACTTAGCCTCTCTTCTCTTCTGCTCGTTCTCCACTGGCCCCTCTTTTCTCTCCCCTTTGCTTCACTGGCTCCCTTTTGTGCCTGATTTTGTTTACCCTCCCTTAGGATGTAAGCCCTCTTCCCTCCTTTCTCCATACCTGTTCTTCCGCTCCGTCTCTACTGTATTTGCCTGCCCGAAGTTTCTGAAGTATTGGTACTTTGTGTTTATTGTTCTGTACTGTTTTACCCTGTATAGTCTACTGTTTGTACCATGTACGGCACTGCGGAAACCTTGTGGCGCTTTACAAATAAACGATAATAATAACAATAATAATATGAATCATTCAGATAGAGAATCAAATGCTTATCAGTTTATTTCCATTCTTATTTCTGTTAGGAGCAGTACAATCCCCATGAATATTCATGCAGAGTAACATGCAGAAATAGTTATTTGCGGTTGTGAGTACAGTCATTTGAGCAGAGTTTGTTGAGGTTACACTAATTGTGAAACTAATGGCAGTAAGGTGATGGGAGTGCAAATCTTAATCATGTGCTCTAATGTCTTTCACACACACTGTGCTTGCAATACTTGTTCTCATATGGAATTATTTAAATTAAACTATGGAGGTCATTTTTTTCATTATTGCTTTCATATATACTTTTACTTCTGTAGATTTAAAAAACCATTAACCTGAAAACACATGTTGGTTTATATAAAATAACTGCTAATAACTATAAAATAACTGCTGATAACATTCATACACATATAAGTAAAAGCTTCAGGAGCTTGTCAAACTAATAAACTAAACTAAAGATATGTGGCATACATTTCGGTGTGCTGCCGCTTCACATGGTCACGCGCCAAACGCATACTGACCTACTCTCCTGGAAAGAGCGCCTTGAAAGCATGAAGATAATGTTGCCCTCTCCACGTTCTGCTGGCCGGGGGTCGGGGCGCAGGGGTACAGATACCCCCCGGGCGGCCCAAGTTTCTATTACTTTGTGGCTGGCCTCTCCATCACCGGCTCCGCTTGTCTCTTCCCTCCCTCCCCAGTGTCACATGGGATGCGCACCACGTGACAGGTACCGTCCCATGTGTGAAGATCAGCAAGTGCGGAACAAGGTAATTGGTGTGTGTGTGTGTCAGTAAAGTGTGTGTGTCAGTAAAGTGTGTGTGAGATGTCCGTATAGTGTGTGTCAGTAGAGTGTGTGTGAGATGTCAATAAAGTGTGTGTGAGTTGTCAGTAAAGTGTGTGTGTGATGTCAGTAAAGTGTGTGTGAGATGTCAGTACAGTGTGTGTCAGTAAAGTGTGTGTGAGATGTCAGTACAGTGTGTGTGTGTGTGTGTGTGTGTGTGTGGCGTATGTCATTATAATGTGAGAGGGAAATGGGGTCTTAATTTAGTGTGGGAGGTAGGAGGGGCCTAGTTAATTAATGGGTGCTATTTTGTTTGTGGGAAGGTGGAGGGCCAATTTAGTTTATTGGTGGAACTGTTTGGAGGGAGGTAAATAGGTTTATATAAAATGTGTTTGCTATCTAATGTCAGGGATGGTTGGAGGCAGCAAATGAATTAAGAAACCAGTAGTCACAAGTGGTGAAAGTGACAAGAACAGGTAGGAGAGAGCAGGACAGTCTGCCAACTGTCCTGAATCTGGTGGGACAGTCCCGAATTTGGGTGACTGTCTCATTTAGGACAGTTGGGAGGTATATCCTGCTTCACCGTGTACTGCTCGTGAAGGCAGAACTGCGTGTACCTAACAGTAGTGCACACAGTATTGCCTGTGTATTTGTCTAAAATGATAACCATGTTACATCATAGGGACCCCCTGTCTAAAGTACACCCTGGCCCCCTAGCTCTCTTTCCGTTGTGCAGTGTGTATAAACTTTCGACCGATCCACGACAATCCTCCGATACTTCCTCGACCTGGGGGGCGTGTGTATGTAAATTTTTTGATGTGTGTCCCAGTCCCACGTGGTGCGGAGTCCGCACATCACTGACTTGTGTTTTGTATCGATGTATATTGAACCTGTCTGGCTGCAGACCATTACACGTGTATAAAGCACTTGTGTTATTACCCTCTGCGTCTATGTTGGCAATGTATTCATATCTACTCTTTATAAACTTTAACCTTTATAACCTATTAAAGTTATATTAACCTTTATTAATTTATAGTTGTGAAGTACCCAGAATAAACCACACAGTGTTCATGCAACATTTTTATTGCAGAAAAAAGGTACAACATTTTTTACACACACAGCTGTCTGAAAGATCCGTATGAGAAGTGAGCGCGCCCAAACCAATCAGAGCGCAGAGTACTGCAGAGTATTTTTTTTAGTATTTAGTATGTTTAAAGGTGCTACTGGTTTGTGGCAGAACAGGTCTGGATGTCGCTTGGGTTTCTATTCCCTTTGATTTCTTTATCTACGATACAAGGAAATAAAAAAAATGTTTACCATTTAACTTCTATATCTGTAATTTATATTCAACAACATAAATACTCTCATTTTCTCACCGTGCACACTGCTCGAGACCAGTTTATATTTTTGGTCCCTGTGGCGAAATCGCAATAATAGCGGGCTTAACCTCCATACATTCTGGAAAACAGGCGCCATTTTGGTTATTATAATGGTACAGGTATGTGCCCAAAGCATTTAGTTATCTACACATGTTCACTGAAATACCTTTGTGTAGAACTTCTTTAGTATATATTTCTTTTTCAATTTTTTCTTGTTTGCTAACAGGTGTAATATTAGTGGTATCAGTGGTATCTAAACAGGCCTTCTCACCGTTAATTCTTCGTTCTGACATAAAAAAATTAGGTTACAAATTAGTTTTCATTGCTTTATGTGGCACTAGAATGAAATAAAGTCCTTCTAACAGGTATACTACACGTGTTATTGAACTTTTTTAATGTCGTTGTCGTCCTGGTCCAGTACTTTGACCATCATCTCCACCTCTCTTGGGCTCATTGGATTTGCTCTTTGCTCTTCTTGAGTATCTCCATCCCCCACCTTAACTTTTCCAACATTTTTTGGCCCTTCCAGCACCATCTCTCACTCTGTCTCTGTCTCCATAGCTGCAACCCCCACTGACACCTTCTCCTCACCAGCAACCCCCACTAACACCTTCTCCTCAAGCTTAACACCCACTGACACTTGCTCACTCGCCATCTTCTGACGCTCCTGGGCGCCAAACAGGTTCCTCTGTCATTTTATACACTCAGACATGGGCGTTCGTTTCTGCTGTGGACCAATCAGCGATGATGCACGCCGAGAATGGTGCATTCCATTACATACGAAGGGATTTTATTATTAGGGAATATTCATTGCATTGCACTTTAGTAGTTTAATGTTTTTCTAAATTTTATGTATGTTACTAAACTTCTATTTTTTAGGAATGAATGAAGAGACAGTGTTGCCTTCTCTTTTTATGCAGCTTTGGGTGTTAACTATAGCGAAAGCTCTGCCCCTTTATGCTAATGTATTTGGTATCTCGTTACATTTCCCGCAAATGTCACTGCAGTGTGCACGAATTTAAAATCATTGCTCACGACAACATGGCTGTAAAAAGTCGCTTAAGGGACGTCCGCTCTTCCCTTTATCGTCCTAAACAAGGCTAGTGTGTATGCAGTCCATGGACCGAGCGATCGGACCATCGATCGCATATAAAATCGCTCGGCATAAAAAGTTGGTCGAAATTTCTGTGGTGTGTACCCAGCTTAACACTTTCCTCAGAATTCTTGTTACTGTCCTCTGTATTACCTGGACACTACATGTTAAAGCGTATGCAAACCATGCTTCCTATACTGTTCATTGACAATGTTCCTGAAAAAAAAAAAAAATTATTGAAACATCCACAATTGGATGCATACGTCCATTGGGCATTACGTGGTAAAAAATATATATTAATCAGACCAGTGGTAAAATAACAGTACAACAGTATTTAGAAAATCATGCATACATAGATAAGCCATGAACCCTATTATACCACGTTCACACTGCCGCACCTGCAATATCCCGGGGTTTTTGAACGCGGGATACTGCTGTGTCACAGAGCATCCCAGCTCATCAGACCCTGTTCACACTGCACCTGTCAGGCGCCGTCTCCGCACCTCCGCTGGGTGCCGGAGACGGACGCCCTCTGGCCGCAAGACACATCCCGTTGCTAGGCAATGGGACGAGATCACATGATCGCGGGGCTCGCACATGCGCGATGCGCTGCTTCGGTTGCTAGGAGCAGCTGAGACTGATCGCCGGAACTTCCTCTCTCCAGGGCTTCCTGTCTGCCCCTATTTAAACTTCATTAGGGTGCCAGAGTATTGGTTCTATCCAGCTCCAGCATTAGCATTATTATTACTGTTCCTGATCTCCTGTGTATTGACTCCTTGGCTTGTTTGACCTCTCTCCCGGATCTCCCTTGTACTTCGCTGCCCGCACTGGTATTGACCTTTGGACCGTCCCTGACTACTCTTGTCTTCTCTTCGTGGTACCTCGCTTCTCTGGTTTCGACTCGGCCAGTCTGACTACCCTCCATTCGCTGCACTGGTGACTTCCTGGGAGAACCGTGACCTGCATATCACACGCAGCAAAGCCAAAACCTCCTTGCGGGAGTCCCTGGTGAACCCCAGTGGTGTATTAGACTCCGCGCCTCTCAGGTTAGTAGCACAAATACCAGTCAGTGATATTCTTAGTGAAAAACGTGACAGAATACTCTGGCCATGAGCGGACCGGATGAACCTTCGGCCTGCGATTTATTACTTCAGCTGGGCCAAAGAGTGGAACGACAAAAATCCAACCAGGCACAATTATTTCAATGCATTCAGGGAGTCATCTCCCGTTTGGACTCTTTGCAAGTCTCGCCACCTACCATTTCTACGGCCGCCACATCCTCTACTGCCTCAGATCCTACCGTCCCTTCTAGGGGCACTGACGTCAGAGGCCTCCGCCTTCCTCCTCCCGAGAAATATGATGGCGATCCGCTGCAATGTCGTGGCTTCCTCAACCAGTGCTCTATTCAATTTGAATGGGTCCTGAGAACTTCTTGTCAGAAAGAGCTAAAGTGGCCTATTTGATTTCGCTCCTCTCTGGGCAAGCATTCACCTGGGCTTCCCCTCTTTGGGAACAAGATGATCCTATGCTGCAAAATTCTGTGGTCTTCCTTGAGAGGTTCCGCAAAGTATTTGATGATACCGGAAGAATTTCTTCAGCCGCCTCCGGTCTCCTAGGATTACGCCAAGGCTCTCTCACAGCAGGACAATATGCGGTACAATTTCGGACTCTAGCAGCCGAACTCCGATGGAACGACGAAGCTCTCATCGCTACCTTCTGGCAAGGTCTCATTGATCGTATCAAGGAGGATTTAGCCTCTTGTGATCTCCCCTCCAATCTGGATGACCTCATATCCCTGTGTATTAAGGTGGACATCCGCCACAGGGAACGAGCTCTTGAACGGGACCGCACTCGCCGGCCGTTTCCTCGATTAGCACCTAACTTTATTCCTCCTAGTCCATCTGCAGAAGAACCTATGCAGATCGGCCATTCTCGTCTGCCCCCAGAGGAACGCGAGAGAAAAATGAAGAACCCCCTCTGTTTGTTTTGCGGTGAATCAGGACATCTTCTCTCCGTTTTTCCCAAGAGGCCGGGAAACGCCACCTCCTAGGTGATAATAGGGAGGTCAACCTAGGACCTCAGTCCCTTTCTCCCTACCTTCGGAAGGAGTCAGAGTTTTTGATGCCAGTCACCTTGGTTTTCCCTAATGGTCCATTTGCTACCTTGGCCTTTGTGGACTCGGGGTCCACAGGGAACTTCATTTCTTCCAAGCTAGTGACGGAACTCTGGATACCATACCTTTGGCTCAACATTTGATGCTCACTGCTGTTGACGGAAATAGAGTCTCCAATGGCTCAATCTCTCTCTCTACTTCCCCACTCCGGATGGAAATAGGAGAGCTTCACTCCGAAATCATAAGTTTCTTTGTTCTACCCCAATCCATTAACCCTATCATCCTGGGGCTACCCTGGCTGAAGCTCCATTCTCCACAATTCGACTGGCAGCAAGCTCAAGTTATCCGCTGGGGTTTATCCTGCAATAAGAGATGTCTGAGATCCGTTTCCCCATTAAAACCCAAGCTGGCCTATCTTTGTACATCTTCCCTGGTGGGTCTTCCTGAAGCCTACTCTGGTTTCGCCGATGTTTTCTCTAAAACCGCTTCCGAGATCTTTCCTCCTCATCGGCCTTGGGATTGCCCCATCGACCTCATCCCTGGAAAGAGTATTCCTAGAGGCAGGGTATATCTGCTGTCTTTACCCGAGACACAAGCCATGTCCGAATATGTTTCTGAAAACCTTATGAAGGGTTTCATTAGGAAATCATCTTCCCCAGCAGGCGCAGGCTTCTTTTTTGTTAAGAAGAAGGATGGCTCTCTCAGACCGTGCATTGATTACAGGAGATTAAACGCCATCACGATTCAAAACCGCTACCCTCTTCCCCTAATTTCGGAACTTTTTGATCGTATTCGTGGGGCACAAATTTTTACCAAATTGGACCTCAGAGGGGCCTACAATCTTATTAGAATTCGCAAAGGAGACGAGTGGAAAACCGCATTTAATACCAGAGACGGCCACTATGAATACCTGGTAATGCCGTTTGGGCTCAGTAACGCCCCAGCTGTCTTTCAGGACTTTGTGAATGAAATATTTAGCGATTTACTCTACCAATCAGTGGTTATATATTTGGATGACATCCGAATCTTTTCACAAGACCTGTCTACTCATCTTCTGCATGTCAAAGAGGTACTTTCTCGTTTATGTTCTAATCTCCTATTCTGCAAACTCGAGAAATGTCTCTTCAATTGCTCTCAAGTACCCTTCCTGGGATATATAGTCTCAGGCTCCAGCCTTCGGATGGATCCAAGCAAATTGGAGGCTATTCATAATTGGCCTCAACCTTCCGGTCTCAAGGCTACCCAGCGTTTTATTGGCTTTACGAATTATTAAAGCCAATTCATAGTTGATGAGGTTGAAAAAAGACACCAGTCCATCAAGTTCAACCTATTTTGGATCTCCTGCGATCCTGCACTTATATTTGAAATTAATCCAGAGTAGGCAACCGCCCATCTGTTTCAATTTTGAAAATCCCCCCAGACTCAATATTGCAATCCAATTTTTACCCTATATCCACTACTATCCTTTATTTTAAATTAACGGTCGTATCCCTGGATACACCTTTCCGCTAAAAATTTGTCTAACCCTTTCTTAAACATATCTATTGAATCTGCCATCACAACCTTCCCTGGCAATGAATTCCATATCTTGACTGCCCTTACTGTAAAGAACCCCTTCCTTTGCTGGTTGTGAAATTTCCTCTCCTCTAACCTTAGGGGATGACCACGTGTCCTGTGTATGGTCCTTGGGGTAAAAAGTTCCCATGAAAGCTCTCTGTATTGACCCCTAATGTATTTGTACATAGTAATCATATCTCCCCTTAGGCGCCTCTTTTCTAAAGTAAACATGCCTAAACTGGCTAACCTTTCCTCATAACTTAATGACTCCATACCCTTTATCAATTTTGTCGCCCTTCTCTGAACCCTTTCTAGTTCCAATTCATTAAGGGATTTTCTACATTAATCTCTTCTATTACTCTCCTCACTCGGAGGGGTGGCCAATCTAAATCTTGGCCCCCAGAGGCAGTACAAGAATTTCTAGCCATTACGGAGGCCTTCATGTCTGCACCTGTCTCAACCCGATCAAAATAAACCGTTTTTCTTAGAGGTCGACACATCCTCCGTTGGGATTGGAGCAGTACTGTCCCAAAAGAATCCTGCAGGTCTCCCTGTTCCTTGTGGTTTTCTTTCCAAAAAATTCTCTGCCAGTGAAGCCAACTACAGGATTGGGGATAAGAAACTTCTCGCCATCAAGACCGCCCTAGAGGAAAGGCGCTATCTGTTGGAGGGGGTGCGCTTTCCCATCACAGTGTATACTGATCATAAAAATCTCACCTACTTGCAATCTGCACAATGTCTGAACCCTCGGCAGGCCCGCTGGTCGCTATTTTTTAACAGATTCCAGCTGATATTAACCTTCCGGCCCGGTACCAAGAATCTGCGTGCTGACGCATTATCCCGATCATTTGATTTCTCTGATGTCTCGTCACCCATGGTTGCCAAACCTATCCTCAATCCCTCCACAATTCTAGCTTTGACCAATTCTTCCTTCAAGACTCCTCCTCCTGGTCGTTCCTTTGTGCAAGAACATCTGCGCATGAAACTCCTGAGATGGGCTCACAACGCCAAATTTGCTGGTCATGCTGGGGTTAAGAAGACAGTTGCCCTCCTATCTCGCCTTTACTGGTGGCCCTCTTTATCCTCGGATGTCCAGAAAAACATCTGTTCTTGTGAGGTCTGCGCCCGACACAAGATGCCTAGGAGATCCCCTGCCGGCCTTCTCCACCCTCTACCCATTCCAGACCTTCCATGGCTCAGTATTAGCATGGACTTCATTACAGATCTTCCTGCCAGCCATGGCTTTAACACCATCTGGGTGGTGGTGGACCGCTTTTCAAAACTAGCCCACTTCATTCCCCTCAAGGGACTACCCTCTGCTTCCCAGTTGGCACTCCTGTTCATCCGAGAGATCTTCCGCTTTCATGGCTGCCCGAGGGACATCATTTCTGATAGAGGAGTCCAATTTGTCTCCCGATTATGGAGGTCCTTTTGCAAAGAGCTGGGTATCAGTCTAAAATAATCCTCCGGGTACCACTCGCAAACGAATGGACAGACGGAACGGACCAATCAAGACCTGGAGGCATTTCTAAGGTGTTACTGTTCGGATCAACAATCTTCCTGGATTGAATTTTTACCTTGGGCAGAGTTTACCCATAATAACCACCAACACAAGTCTACGGGTAACGCTCCCTTTTTTATCATCTACGGGAGATATCCTATTCTCCCCACTTTCTCCAATCTATCTGATTCCTCAGTACCTGCAGCACAAAACTTGGTCCGCAATTTTTCCCAAATCTGGTCTCAAGTACGTTCCAGGTTACTACTGTCTTCAAATCGTTACAAACAGTTTTCTGATCGTCACAGAAGAAACCTCCCAAAGCTTTGGGTAGGAGATAAAGTGTGGTTAGCTACCCGCAACCTTAGACTCAAGGTTCCCACTATGAAACTGGCTCCACGCTATATTGGGCCTTTTTCCATCTCTCATGTGATTGATCCAGTCATCTACAGACTTCATCTACCAGCTTCCCTTCGGATTTATAATACGTTCCATATATCTCTGTTTAAACCACTTATTCTCAACGAATTTTCCAGCAAATTCTCTCCACCTCCTCCAGTCAGGACCATTCGTGGTGAATTCCTAGTTGAACGCATTTTGAAACCTTGCATCTCGAGAGATAAACGCCAATCCCTAATCCATTGGAAAGGCTATGGCCCAGAAGAAAGATCTTGGGTCTATGAAGAGGATATTCATGCTCCATGTCTGCTGGCAAAATTTCTGCAGGATTCTTACACCACCCGCAAGAGAGAGGGGTAGGATACTGTCAGGCGCCGTCTCCGCACCTCCGCTGGGTGCCTGAGACGGACGCCCTCTGGCTGCAAGACAGGTCCCATTGCGATCACATGATCGCGGCGCTCGCGCATGCGCGATGAGCCGCTTCGGTTGCTAGGCAACCCAGATGATTCCCGGCGATCAGCTGCGACTGATCGCCGGAACTTCCTCTCTCCAGGGCTTCCTGTCTGCCCCTATTTAAACTTCACTCTGGCACCATTAGGGTGCCAGAGTATTGGTTCTATCCAGCTCCAGCATTAGCATTATTATTACTGTTCCTGATCTCCTGTGTATTGACTCCTTGGCTTGTTTGACCTCTCTCCCGGATCTCCCTTGTACTTCGCTGCCCGCACTGGTATTGACCTTTGGACCATCCCTGACTACTCTTGTCTTCTCTTCGTGGTACCTCGCTTCTCTGGTTTTGATTCGCTGCACTGGTGACTTCCTGGGAGAACCACGACCTGCACATCACACACAGCAAAGCCCAAACCTCCTTGCGGGGTTCCCTGGTGAACACCGGTGGTGTGTTAGACTCCGCGCCTCTCAGGTTAGTAGCACAAATACCAGTCAGTGATATTCTTTGTGAAAAAAGTGACAGCACCTTGGACTCGGGAAATTACCGGGTCGACCCCGTTCATAATGATCCCGGGTCTGGCCTTGCAATAAGTGTGAGTCATCACAAGAGAAGCTTTGATTGGCTGACAAAGATGAGGTCATTTAAAGGGGACTTTTTTTTTGCACACAAAGATGAGGCCAAAGTGGGTGGTTACTGTTTATAACATTGCTTTAATCCTGGCCGACGAGTCACTATTGTGTAGCCTGGTCAATTGCATTATTTTGCTGTTTCACACAGCAAATGAGAGCATACTTGCCAACTCTCCCAGAATGTCCGGGAGACTCCCGAAATTCGGGTTGGTCTCGCGGACTCCCGGGAGAGCTGGCAAATATCCCGCATCCCGCAAATGCAGGGCTAAAATTACACGATTCGCGGTGAATCGCGTCATTTTGGCTCCACCCCTGCGACCAAACGGCATATTTGACGCGGGGGCGGGGCAAAAATGGCAAAGGTAGGCAAGTATGAATGAGAGCTTGATGCAGCTGCTAACACTGTGCTACCTTGCACAGTTTCATTTCAGGAGGAGAAAGGAGCAATTTATGGCAGAGAGGGAAAATTCTCAACGTCTTTATTTGCACAGGAGGAGAGCTTTTGTCAGGTCCAGCATTTCGTCTATATTGAAATTCAGTGCAGCAACTAAACGAACAATATGGGCCAGAGAACGCAGACATGGAGAAGCTTTCTAGTCTACTATGGAAACTTTTGAGAACGAGCAGTTGATGGCACACTTTCATTTGTCACGTGGGACATTTCAGTATGTGCCGGACATTATTACCCCAGCACCTACTAGACAGACCACAAACTGCAGAAAACCCATTGCACCAAGTAGGAGACTAGGGATTGTGTTGTTGTGGTATGCTACCCCTGACAAATGTCACCCCTGTTTGGCTGAAGAAGTCCACGGTTTGCACACTAGTGCATGAAGTCATTGCTGGAAGCCCTTTACCATCGCTTCATCTCCTTGTCTCAAGGACAGCGACTAGATGACACCATCACTGGATTACTGCAATGTGGATATCCACAGTGTGCAGGAGCCATAGACGGGACACACATCCTTATCATTGCCCCCACAGAAAACCTTGTGGATTACTATTATAGCAAAGGCTGGCATTTCATTTTTCTACAGGCTGTAGTTGACCACTATTGGTCAACTATTGGTAAGCATCATTTTTTATTTTAATGTGACTGTGTCTTATGATGTGTATTGTAAAATAAAGCAAAATATAATTTATTTGCAGTTTCAAATATGTCTTTTTTGGCTTGCCTGGACGTTCCCATGACGCCAGAGTTCTGTCCAATTCGGATCTGTACTAGATTGCAGAGGAGAAGCAAAATGGCTGGTTGTTCCCTATCGAGGTAAATATCTATATATTTTTTATGATGCTTTTCTCAGCAAGCTAATACATTTATGCAGGTGATTTGTGTCCTGTAACCAAAATATGGCTAGCGTGTATATGTTTTGTGGTTTTTTTGTGCTAGGTATTATAGATTGCAAGATCCACAGGTGTAGTGATTGTTGTTCCAATTTTCTCTGTAAAGCACTGCAGAATATGTGTGCACTATAGAAAGAATTGTTAAATCATAGATCCTAGGCTGTTTATGGGGTGGTGATCCCAGTACACATCATGGGGGATTTAGCTTACCCATTGCGGCAATGGTTGATGAAGGGCTTCGCCCAGCACCATTAACTTTCTGCAGAACACCTATACCCTCAGCTCTGCTCGGATGGTGGTAGAAAATGTCTTTGGACGACTGAAATTGCGTTGGCGGTGTTTACTGAAGAAAAATGACATTGATACCAAGCTTCTGCCTCATGTAGTTGCTGCTTGCTGTATTTTACATAATATTTGTGAAATACAGAAAGTGCAGTTTCTACCAGAGTGGAACGTACATGAGTCTGAACTGTCTGAGTTTTCTATAGAATCAGCGACATGTGAAGGTGAGCGTACAAGGGAGAGTGTGCTGCCCGGCTGCTCTGATTGTGAGTAGTCGTGGGCCGTCTTAGTTTTCAAAAAGGGGGTGGGGACTAAATCCCCCCCCCCTTCCAAAATCGCCCAGGTAAATAAAATTCTAGATCCGCCCCTGCCTCATACACGGGCAAACATTAGAACTTTACAATATATACTGCCATTACCTATAACCGATGGTAATGGGTGTACTCAGGGTTATGTGGAGCAGCCGTATACTCAGGGTTAGGTGGAGCAGCCGGGTACTCAGTATTACGTGGAGCAGTCGGGTACTCCAGGCAATGTGGAGGAATTTGTTTCGGTAGGGTTTATAGTGACATGTCTGAGTTTGGTGGAAAAAATTGTTGCCCTTTGTTATATAAGGGGTAAGTCCCGTAAAGGTGGTATGGAGAGTGTGGTTGAGAGTGTGGTATGGAGAGGCCCTTGCACTCTTGATAACAGGCGATCAAGGAAAGCCATTTGACATTCTCTATTTTCCCTGCTAATATGCTTATGCAAACCCATTATTTGAGCAAGGAACGACTTCTGCAGCTTGCGCTCATTATGAAAGAAGTGTCTTCTTACGCCTGCATTGCCATATCCATTTCCTTGAGCTGTTCAACCATTATTGTAGTCATGGCTTTTGGTGCTTGTTCCCACTTTGTGAGCCTCTTCTTCATTTGAGGAAAATTGTAAATTAGAAATGGGAAAAACAAACAGAACACATTAGGGCCACTGAGGAAGAATGAATATTGCTGCAAAATTAAATAGCTGTGTTGTAAGCTGATATGTGCATGAGGCCTCCCCACTCTTGCACACTAGCTTCACGCTGCAACATATACGTGTTCATGTGCTAATATGCATTTACGTTTAGTTTAACTTATGTTAAACTCTCATTTATTTATTTCATTTACTTTTTTAATGTTAAAGTTAATAACTTACTGTTGGAAAGTAACGGCTGTGTCACTGTCGCTGGCGAAGGTTTTGTCAGTGGTGATGGTTGTGTTGCTGAAGAAGGTGGCATCGCTGGTGAAGGTTGTGACTCCACAAATTCGTCTAAAGACGTATTCATCACTAATCAGCAGTGAGGGCACACTTGATTGGCTGCTTTCAGGTGTTGGACTGTAAGCATCAGGGCAGCTTGAGGAGCACACTGCTATAGGATTTGCCAGGGCAGAGTTGCCGAACGCCACGTTACACTGCTCATAAAATGGTCATTCCATTTCTGCGGTTGTGGTCATACAATTTTGTGCAATGTTTTCTAAGTGCCTTCAACTTGTTGACTACCTGCTGCTGGGTGTGCTTGATCCCCCAGTCAGTCAATATTTTAGCAATATTGAAGTACACTGGTATTCTTTACAGTGCCAGTTATTTGTTTTTGAATTTCCTCCTCTTCTCTAATTGCAAGCAGATCACGAACCTCTTCCTCCTGCCAATGCGCCATGCTTTCTCCTCTCCTCTGCAGCATTTAAAAGATGTCACGTTTTAGCACCCCTAATGCGCCAAATCAGCTCCTTTCTGTGAGACCTGGGTTGAAAAACCTAGGTCGCACCTTTCACACTGGTGGCTACCCGGGAATAGCCCTGCAAAAGTCCCAGCAAATCCTGGATTTTTAGGTCAGACTGAACGGGATATTACATAAACAGACACAAAAGAAAAGTAGACCTTTAACAATGCATTTCAACATGTTCCATGTTACAATGCTTTAGGATCTATATTTATTCTGATAGATCTTATGCTTCAACTCATACCAAGTTTAGAGCTTATTTAGAGCATACTTGCCACCTCTCCCGGAATATCCGGGAGACTCCTGCATTTTGCGAGAGTCTCCCGGACTCCCGAGCGAGTGTGGCAATCTCCCGAATTCTGCCCACTTCACTAGGAAGTGCCCCACTTCCTAGTGAAGTGGGCAGAATTAGATTCCAAACGCCGCGATTCCCGGTGAATCGCGGCATTTGGCCCCGTCCCCGCTGTCAAATGACGCAATTTGCGTCATGACATCACAGGGGGCAGGGCCGAAATGACGCGATTTTGGACGCCCCGCCCCCTCACGCCCCCCTCCACTGGCTGGCTCCCGGGAGGGAGCTGAAGAAAGTAGGTAAGTATGATTTAGAGCTAAGAAGATACAACTCAGAGGATACACTCAGAGACCACCCCAGGAATTGAAATACATTGCCATGCAGGGATCATAAATGTGTGTGCATAAGTTTGTTTTTGTACCAGTCAGTGTGGCAAAAGCACCTCCAGACCTGTTCTTTCGTAAAACGTGGGAAATAATGAATAAAGCTTTACTAGGTTTCAAAAAACTTTTGTGTTTAATTTTCATTTTGCAATGATGTTTCTAGCCCATTGTTTCCCAAACTCAGTCCTCAGGTACCCCTAACAGTGCAGGTTTTTCATATCTCTTTGCTGGAGCCCAGGTGTATTCATTACTGATTGACACATTTTGAAAGATCCACAGGTGGTACTAACTATTTCACTTGTGATCTGAAAAACCTGCACTGTTAGGGGTACCTGAGGACTGGGTTTGGGAAACACTGTTCTAGCCAATCCATTTGAAATATGTGAAAGGTTTATCACTAAAAAACAAAAAGGATGGAGAAACACTTTGAATCCTCATTTGGAGAATGATTTGCCTTATAGCTATGGATACAGCTTTTCTTTTTATATATTCTGGTGCCATTGGGTAGAATGCCCAGTATTGCCCATTCCGGGGTCAGAGGTAGATAATTGATTATATGATCATTAGCAAATCTCCAAATCCAGGTCCAAAAGGTTTTAATTGTTGGCCACTCCCACAGATGTATATATATATATATATATATATATATATATATATATATATGAATACAGCGCCATCTGCTGACCTTCCATGGTTCCTGCCGTACTTGATGATCGCTCTGCATGGGAGAAATTTCCTTGATATTGGAAGCCGTAGCAGATCTAAGAGATACTAACAGTTCTGCAGATAAACCTGTCAAGTCATATATCTGGTACGCAGATTATTTACTAGTGGTGATTGCACTTGGGAATTGAATCACTTGAATTGCATTTTGCACTTTATTGACTTTACTATCTGGGAGTCACTTCATTATTTCTTCCTTGATAATTGATTGCACTTTTTTTTATCTTTGGTAATACACTATGTGGCGCCTTGTTCTCTTTACCTTTTTATAGATTTTCCAGATTCACCATCTGATTCGGGACTGGCTGCCTCCTGTCAATGGGACTTTGTGTATACATTTTTTGAACACTTAGCATAATCATTTGCATTTATATTCATATCGCAGTATTGGGTTTTGCGCCCCTTTGTGGTATCTTCTGTTTTTTGCATATGTATATATATATATATATATATATATATATATATATATATATATGTGTGTGTGTGTGTATATATATATATATATATATATATATATATATATATATATATATATATATATAAAACACCTGAGGCACTTCTGTTTTCCTGTCTCTACCTATGACTACAAGGGATTAGCCCATTGTAATGGCTGCCATGGAGGATTGAAGAGGAAATAAAGTTTTAATTAAATTCTCTGAGGATTGCCATTTTCTGTTACTCTACTTGATAAATATGAGATAATCTGTCCAGCTTTTCTCATGCTTTTATTTGCAGTAGAGTTTTTAGACCTATCTCTAAGTATTGTTTGCAAGCTGTGGGTTTTGAAGTTTATGATGAAGGAGGAAATAACACTGTATCACGTTTTTGCACAACTGCAGTGGAAAGTCAGGTTGAGGTTGACCATTGTATTTAATACCATACATCATAAAAAGGCTCATTTTTAACAATAACCATTCTTTAGGCACCATGATTTTTATTCCTTATCGCAATGATAAGGAATGAAGAAAGATCATGATCATTTATTAAAAGTGTTCTGTTGGAACAGCAATCAAGATAAACTGCTGTCCTGGAGAACACTACAGTTTACCTGTCTCCTATCTCCTCTATGGTCACTATTGCAAAGTGGCCACATTTGTGATAGTAACTGGAGGGGAAAGCAGGAACATCCATAGATCCCTAAACCGCAATGCTCGCTTCTGCTGGCACTAGCCATCGGGCATATGTTCTGAAAATCCTTGATTTTTAGAACTTGTTAAATCATGAAAAATAGCAGTCCCCATAGAAATCTTACGATAACAGTGTGACCACAATCTCCTAGTAATAAATCAGTAGGATACTTAAAAATGCAGTGATTTTAAGCAAAAGTAAGTAAAATATATCCCTAGCTTGGCATCACCTGGAATATAAAAATAGATTTATTCTCTTTAAATTGAATCTATAGTGCGCTTTAGAAACTTTAAATTATTAATAGAGTTGAAAAGAACATCTGATATATAAACTTGTGATAAACTATGAAATCAACATCTAAATAGCAGAATGTCTAAATCAGACGTAACTTTTCTAACGTAGAAATCCAGATCGCAACATTATGGAGCTCAAGTTAATGGGAACTTCACCGCAATCCACTTAGATTGCAATTAGGACAGCAGCAGCACCTCTATTACCTGTACTTTGCAGATCTAAGAACCTATATAAACAGAAAAGTGTATACTAGCTTACAATTATTCTCCTGCAACAGACAAAATAGGATACCTACTAGAAGATTAAAGTTCTAAGTTTATCTATTGCAGAGTGCCGGGCAGTGAAAATAATCCAAGGAGGCTTCATTTGTGTTTTTGTGTTCCCTCTGTGAAAGAGGTTAAACAAGGATTTCTAAAAACTATGTGTATAGGCAAATTTCGATCATGGGAAATACAAAGTTGAATTTCAGTATCCAGTGCCTCGCATCAGACCAACAGCCGTTTCCGCATCTTTTAAGGGAAAAATTAGCTTGATGCATAGACCCCAAAGAGTCTTAGGTATTCTATTGGGCAGTATACTTATTTGCTTGTTTCTTTATATGTTTTTTTTTTGTGGCTGAATCTTGTGGCTTGTAGCTGTAACTAGCTTGTAAATCTTCACTTAATCTACATATGGTGGCTTCCTGACCTAGTTTCTGTGGCTGAATTTGCCTATCAGTTGAGGGTAGTATGTTTCTGTGTAAATAGCAGGTAACAGTGCTTACTGACTGTTGCCTCATTCTGTACAACTTCAACAGTGTTAGGAGCTGGTACTTACAATCTAATTGCCAATGCCATAGCTGTATTGACTATTCAGTTTGCCTCTGCCTTGCCTTTCACTGAATCTGCTCCTTAAACCCTTCTTTTCAGGGACCTCTGCTGGCCTAGTTGCCCTAGCCTCCATGTCACTACTTCTCTTTTTGCTGAAGATCAGACTGTGAGGACCTATGATGAAGATGAAAAAAAAATGTAAACCTACTGGGCCTGATTCATTAGGGAAAGTTAAGCAAAATATTAAATATTTTTTCTTACTTAAGTTTTCTGGGCAAAACCATGTTGCAATGCAAGGGGTGCTAATCAGTTTATTATTTTGCACATAAGGAAAATACTGGCTGTTTTTTCATGTAGCACACAAATACTTGATAGCTTATTTGTACACTGAAATCTGATTTATGGGGGAAAAAAAGCTAGTATTTTCCTTATGTGCAAAATAATAAACTAATATGCACCCCTTGCATTGTAATGTGGTTTAGTCCAGGAGAAAACTTAAGTAAAAAAATTAGAATTTTCCTTAATGAATCAGGCCCAATATCCCCAAAGAACAAGTAGCTGACAGTCTTACAAGTCCCATAATCAAAAGTCTAGGCCCACTTGTTTACATAAGTTTGCTATTATTTGCACTTTTTTATTCAAGATCAATTACAATTGCACTTTTCTACCGTTTTTTTCTTGTTGGTAAAACGTTCTTGGGTCTCCTGGTCCTTTATGTGAAAAAAAGCTCTCCATCTTGGCTTTTGGGGGCATTTTCTCACTTGTGTCAGTGCATATTATCACAACCCTATGTCCTCAGTTTTAACAAATGGCTTTGTCTTAACTCCCTTCAAGATCTGTAATGGAACTAGACAAGGTGTCCAATATCTAAAGCTCATATTTGCACATCTGGAGCAACTTTTCAGTTTCAAATTGAACAACCCAGACACTTCTGGTATAAGAGTTTGCCCCTCAGAGCACAAGGTCACATGATGATATTCTGCTTACTGTGTTGACCCCTCCCAAAGCATTACCCAATATAGAATGAGAAATCTCCTCTTTTGATGAGGTCTCCAGGTGGATCTCGACCTTTTTTCTAATATCAAGTCCCCCCTCTCACCAAGCTTTAATTTTAGATGGTAAAAACACAGTTTCCAGTGTCTGGACATTTTTCTCACAAAAATATATGATCAACTTTATGTGGCGAACTGCCTGATTTTATTTAGAAATATCATATCTGACCTAGAAAAATGGAACTTGCTCTGTATCACTTGGACAGGTTTATCTGGGCTGGCAGGCACGCAAGTTTAACAATGCAAACTTTATATAAATCTCCCCGGTCGCTAGTCTCCAGCCCTATTTTCTAGTTACGTATTTAGCTGAATGCATTTTATTGCACATGAATCCAGGGTCTGGGTCACTATTTATCCTCCCACACCAACACCACACTTTGGGCTTCCCCCAAAAACAGAGGTTTAAAAAGAATTCCTATTTTCGCCTTTTCCCTTTAAATCTGGTACTTGGTCATGTTAGAATTAAAGTTGTGACATCCTTCTCTTGCGTGTATATTTTTGAAAATGTTACTAAGATGTTCCTTCAGTGGTACCTAGTTTATTGCATATTCATAAAATTTACCCAGAATCATCTCCTCTTTGCTGTTGTCGCTGTGGCCAAGAAGATGTCCTTATCCACATATTTTGAATGTCCAAAATTATCCTCCTTCTGAAAGTAAATCCACTGCCTCATCTTTAACATCACTAGGGTACTGATGCCGCATTCTTTTTCATGCTTATCCTACGCTCTCTTCCCGATACTCCTTAACACACTGAGGGTTTGATATGGCATAAACTTCAAGCAGTCAGGTGTCTAATTTCCTGACACTGGAAAAAAACAGATCCCTCTCAGCCATCATAGAGACTGTTTGGTTTGTTTATAGGATGGAGTACATATCATGTACAGGAACGATTACATTAATTTCTGACAGGTGTAAGCTAATTACCTTTGAACATGATTTTGAATGTGATTCGTTAACTATGAACACAGCTACACATTATAAAAGGATTTGCCCACTTCTGCAACCAGGATGTTTTAGGTTTTATATTTTCACATCTTTTTTCCTCAGAAATGTCTATTTGTTTTTCACTTGAATTCTGTTGGTTGTAATGACACATTAAATGTGGAAACAGTTCTGACATAATTTATCTTGTATCTGTAAATTACAGTTTTTCCAGATACTATACCCCAAAAATATAAGACAAAGTTTCTTGATCTGCCCCCAACATATCTTTGTATTACTTCACATGCAAAACATATCTGAGATCATCTATTCATCATGTCTACTTTGGTTGTACCCTTATTTTTACCTTGTCATTGTTGTATTTGTCCCTTTGTGTTTGTAGAGTGTGCTTTGTTCTAAATGTTCTATCTTCTTAAAGACCTGTGTGCTCATATGTGTGTGTGTGCCCATTGCCATTCATCTTCCCCCCATTGTCTTGTTGAATTCTGCCTCTCTTGCTGTACAGTTGAACTCACAGTCTGTATGCTCTATTCAGCCTGATCATTTGATTGAGTGCTAATTTCTCCTCTGTGATGCAAAACTATGTATATCCCTATTTCAGAAAGACATTATACCAGGTAGCATCTTCTTTGTGATAATGTGTCTTATACACAGACTTAAGTCATCAACTAATAGAGCCAGAGGTTTTATATGAGAGCCTCAGTAAATCAGCAAGTTAAAAAAATGGTCCACAATCAGCAAACAAGCATTTCCCTTGTAAAATAACATGTTTGCACATAGCCAGCTTCTGGACCCTTAAAAATATCATGCTTTTACTAGCATTTTTGTAAAGGTATGTTTGGCTATGAGGATCGAACATACTTATTCCAATGACCCCATTCCCACATGTGTCTTTGGCCTCAAATGTCCTCTATTTGCTTCCCTAATTTTGACCACAGGTGGTCGACTGGTGCTTAATAGGGCATTTGAAAATGTTGTGGCTATGGATAAGAAAAAGTGTAAAAGAGTTCAGGTATCTTTGTTTTATTTTGTGAAATGATACCGACAGGACAAGCATAAACGAATGGGGAAGGTTATACAATAATTGACTGTTCTCACTTACTTTAGAAAAAAAGGTGTTGAATTTGGCCCTCTCGGTTCCTTGTGGTGGACACCTGGAATGGGATAAAACTGTGCATCAGATCACGGCAAGGTTTTTTTGGCCAGGTATCTATACTACATTCAGCGCAGCATGTCCTATCAAAGAACAGCCACAAAAACATCCAACAACTGCCCCACTGGTTCCCTTCCCTATTGCTTGTGTTTCTTTTGAAAAAATAGGAGCCAGTCAGGTCCATTGAGTCATCCTCTAAAGGTTTTATGTTCATTCTTGTTGTTGTAGACTACGCCATCCGATATCTGACACAGACAAAACAGGTTGCCAATAAGTTAATGGAATTATTTTCAAAGGTGGCCTTTCCAAATGTGGTCCTCAATGACCATAGTAAAATGTCATGGCTTGGTTGATACAAGGGGTCCTGAAGCTCTAAAAAGAAACTTTGTTTATTATATGAAATTTGTTGAAAGCTTGGAAAGAGCAGGAAACTTTATTGAAATTGATCTTGGCCCTTTAGGTACCTCTAAGCACCCTGTCGGTGCGTGAGGATCCCTTTGAACCAACTTTATTTACGTAGCAAAAAGGCTCATTAAAGGTCCTGGTGGCTGAGTTTACAGACATGTTCTTGGATTAGTCAGAGCAGGACTAATTTGTTTCAGCATGATATTGTGACTCTAACTGATGTGGTGGTCTGTTAAAGGCCATACAGACTCCGTATTGGGAAAGAGAACCATTGATAAAGAAAATACATGACATACTATGTTTATTATTATTATTATTATTAATATTTATTTATAAGGCGCCACAAGGCATCCGCAGCGTCGTACAGAGACAAACAAAATTACAATACAATGGGAGACAGCACAGTACAGTAAACACAGCAACTCAGTAAGCTCAATGCACAGCTAGAGAGGGCGGGGAAGGGGGAGGGAGGATCCGCAAACGACGGGGCTCAAGAAGGAGGGCGTGGAAGACAGGGAGACCCCCAGGGGGAGGAGGGAGCGAGAGTGGACGTGGGGTGGAGGACCCTCGAGGAGGAGGGCTAAGTAGCTGGAGAGCAGAGTTAGGAGTGGTGGAAACAGGAGGAGAGATGGCCCTGCTCAGAGGAGCGTACAATCTAAGGGGAGGGGTAGACAGACAGAGAGACGCAGGGGAGAGAGGGAGAGTAGGGGGACGGAGGCAGAAGATAAGGTAGGAAGTTAAGTGGGAGACAGAAAGGCTTTAAGAAAAAGGTGGGTTTTTAGGGCCTGTTTGAAACTGGACAGATTAGGGGAAGTTCTGATGGAGGGAGGGAGCTTGTTCCAGTGGAGGGGGGCAGCGCGGGCGAAGTCTTGGATACGCGCGTGGGAGAAGGTTATAAGGGGGAAGAGAGGCGACGGTCAGTGGCAGAACGGAGAGGGCGGGATGTTTATGTGTCATAGAAGAGTCCACTAGTGAATAGTGTAGCACTATTGTACATTTACCTAAATCTGATGGAAGTGCGCGCTGTTATGTGGATTTCCTATAGGTGAAGGGGATTTCAAACTTGGCGCTTATCCCATGCAATGGGATTCAATCAGCATGGGGCATCAAGTATATTTCTACCCTTGGTTTTACAAAAGGATATTGGCAGATCGAACTGACTGAGGATTCGAAGTGCAAAACAACATTTTATACCTCACTATGTTTGCATCAATTGCTGATACCCTTCGGACTACATGGCACACATGCATGTTTTTAGCGCCTTATGGACCAAGTTCTACAGCCTCACTGATATTATACTGCCACTTATCTTGATGATATCATTATCTGTAGAGAACTCTGGAACACATATCATATTCGTCTTCATGCAGCTCTTCAGTCCCTGCGACAGGCAGGTTTAATAACTTCTTTTAAAAGTGTGCCTGGAAGAAAAAAGAGAATAAATATTTGGAATACCCTGTGGGAAATGGTTGTCTAAAGCCCCATGGTTAATAAGGTCGAGGCCCTAGACAATTTCCCATTCCTTTGTACAGTAAAACTGTTGCACTTTTTTTTAGTACTGGTGGGCTGCTGTAAGAGGTTAATTCCCCAGTTCTTTAGTTCTCTACATTGGCAGTTCCATTAATGATACAGCTGCAAAATTCACCGCCGAATAGGGCAGCATGGTCTTCTGAGTGTCAGGCTGCTTTTGCTACTATTAAGCGAATCTTTTATGAGGGTCCTGTTTTACATTTTCTAACTTTACTAAAAGATTTGTACTACTATTTGTGCACCATGTGGAGCTATGAACAGTCCTGTGTCAAGATTTCAAGGGGGTAGAGCATCTGATTTTAATATTTCAGTCTGAATCTGTAGCATCAGGAAGCCTGTATTTGGTGGTAGAGAAGGAGTCCCTTACAGTCAAGTGGGCCATAGAGTTATTATATCAGTGGGGTACACTTTCTTCTGATCCCCTTAAGGTGGCTCCATTCTATGTCAGACTCAAATATTCAAATCATAAGGTAGTACCTTATGCTCAAGCTGTTCTCTTTTGAGGTGCATAACCGCCCAGGAGCTTGCATTTTACTTAATATTTTTGTCCCTAGCACGGCTCGGGTAGTCAGGGATCACCCTTTAATATAGGAGGAATGTGGCAAGGTGAGAAACTGCCACATCTGAGGAAAGGGTTAACCTCTTGGGAATCAGGAGGAAGTAACACCCATTCCTCAGAGGGAAGGAGTTTGGGCTCCAAGTCAGTTTAGTCGGCTTTAGTGTTGTACTCTGGATCCTCACAATAAATCACCTGTTGGACCCCGACTCATGATTTATGTTAACCCACTACAGTGTTATCATTGGTTCGGTCACATGGTTTTGATATGGAAGGTATTTGGTCTTGCCCCCATATGCTCCATTCTCCATGGTGATTAACCAAGCTCATTATTATTATTACTATTGTTATAGTTTGCTTGTACAGTGCTTCTATATTAGTCAGTACATACTAGAGAATATTGAATCATTCACAACAGTCCCTGCTAAATATGAGATTACAATCTATATTTCGCTCCACACAGAAACACACAGAAACACTAGAGTTCATTTCATTAGAGGCCAATTAATCTGCCAATATGCCTTTGGACTATATATATATATATATATATATATATATATATATATATATAATTATATATATATATATATATATATATATACACCTCAAAAAACATATATTCTAATGTTTAGAATATATAGTGTTTTGAAGTGTATGACTGACCGTTATATATATTTATAAATATATATATGGGTGGGGTACGTGTCGCCGATGCTGTTAAATCCGCATATCCTTTTTTACCAGTAGAAATTGTAAAAGTAGTACTACTGCCAGTACGGGTACTGGGCTGCTCCTGATCTGTACAGTGATCCATGGTTGCCAAGAGGAATAATGCTACTTGAACATAACAATTGTAAGATGACATTCCTTCCTTTCCCTGTCTCAATGGGCATTCCCCTGGTGTGGTGACCGGCATCTACACTTAAGCATTAATCTGTTCAAGTAGCATTATTCCTCTTGGCAGCCATGTAGTACTACTTTTACGACCTTTTAAAAAAGAATATGCGGGAAGAAAATGTCCTCAAAATCCAAAACTATTTGTCAAATTTAATCTCAAAGAAAACGTCAGCTCTTGATGTAAGGAGGAGGATTAAGAGGAATTTTTCTGATGAATGTGGTGATTTGTCCAATAAAAGAAAAATAGCTAACATTCCATACACCACCCGCAGGGGCAAGACAAGGCTCAGACTATGTTCACTTTTTGCTAGTAGGGGTCTTGCTACTGCTGGTACTGGTATATGTAATACAATGGTTATTCCAAAACAGAGTGCCCAACGCGGCCATGCATCTTCCTCAACTTCCCATGGACCACCTTGTCGCTCAGAGCATACATCTGTTACTGACACAGAAAATGAATGTGTTGTACATGGACAAGATAATGAGGAGGATGATAATGATTGTGTTGAAGTAAGGCAGCCACCAGTGTTTCCAACAGCAGATGCCCATAATAAGCACATTATCATGCCAGGGCATAAGATGAAAAAAAGCACATTTTGTGTTTGTAAATATTTTCATCCAAATCCAGACAACATTTGTCAAGGCATCTGTAGCCTTTGTCAGGCCAAAATAAGTATAGGTAGGAACGTTGAACATATAGTCCTGTTATGTCATTCCCATGTTTGGAAACACAACTTAAATGAACTCATTTAAGTCGTGTTTCCAAACATGGCAAATTGTGTATAGTAGCAAGCAGCCCAGCATCATCTACCAGCTGAATGGATAGACACTTGCAATTCTCATCTATGCCAAATCTTTCATCATCCTCCTCCTTATTATTGATATGTAGTCCAGAATCCAATTTTTAAATTCCAAATAACTCACCTAATGCAATCCATGATTCCCAAGACACATCCTTGTATGCTACAGCTGCTGAGAAGGAGAAATCTATACAGAATTGGAGCAAGGCGAGTAAGCATTTAACACAATTGTCTGTAAAGCAAGCATTTGCAAGAAACACACAGCAGATCACTAAAGCCATGACAGGTATATTAGCATTGGATGTGCATACAATTTCTGCCATTCATGCATCAGGTTTTAGACAGTTAGTTGAGGTCATGTGTCCATGCTATCAAATTCCATCTCAATTCAATTTGTCCAGAACATCAATTCTTCAGCTGTACTGTGAGGTTAAGCAAAAAGTAGTTTAGTCCTTAGAAAATGCCATTGTAACAACAATCCACTTAACTACGGATATGTGGACAAGCGGTCGTGGTCAAAATAAAGACTCTATGACCAAAACAGCCCTCTGGGTAGGTCTATTGCCATCAGCAGCAGCAGCACCTTTAGCTTCACCTTCATCCTCGTCATACTTTCTGCATAGTAGACCTAGCACTCAATGCCAGGTCATTCACAGGAAAGCTACTCTGTGTATCACTGGATTCACAAAGAAACATACTGTTGTCAATCTTTTGGAAAAACTCAGGAATGTGATAGCAAAATGACTTAGCCCACTGATAATGGCCTCAATATTGTGTGTGCATTACGACTTGGTGAATTTCAATACATATCATGCTTTACACACACAATACATTTGGTGGTGTAGAACTTCTTAAAAAAAATGAGAGGTCGGTGCAGGAGATGCTATTAGTGGCCTGTAAAATATCGGACCATTTCAGATATTTTGCGGCATCATGTAGAACATTGCAGCAGCAGCAAAAAAAAACATCATCTGCCATGCCACCAACTGAAGCAAGAGGTAGTAACAAGGTGGAATTCCACACATTATATGTTTCAGCGACTACAGGAACAGCAACAACCCATCAAAACCTACACAGAAAACCATGAGATTGTGAGAGAGTGGACATGTTAACTTATGCCAGCACATTGGAGATTCCTTACTGTTTTATGCAAGATACTGAAACCCTGAAAAGTACTTGCTATAATCCATATTATGTGAGAAACGAGGGACCGGCTGGTTAAAGTGTTATCAAACTCGTTTTGTCCCAGATGTAAACAATTCCTTGTAAGCAATCTGTCGGCTCCCTGCTTCAGCTTTTCCTCCAAATGTTACTGCCGAGGAAAACAACTTCACTTTTGTGATGGTCACACTGATTATGAGTCAACAACACAGCAACACACCAATGTGAAAGTCTTTTACATCTGGTCAGGCTTAAAAGACATGCCCAAATGTACTACTGACACCTCTAACGTGTTTCAATCGGATAGACTTTGTCTTAGTAGAATTATGGAGGATTACTTTCGGCTCAAGACGCACGTGATACGTTCCCTGCTTCAGCTTTTCCTCCAAATGTTACTGCCAAGGAAAACAACTTCCCTTTTGTGATGGTCACACTGATTATGAGTCAACAACACAGCAGCACACCAATGTGAAAGTCTTTTACATCTGGTCAGGCTTAAAAGACATGCCCAAATGTACTACTGACACCTCTAACGTGTTTCAATCGGATAGCCTTTGTCTTAGTAGAATTATGGAGGATTACTTTAATGATAAAGTCGATGTTTACATCTCAGACAGTCCCTTTGAATTCTGGGAGGGTATAAAGTAAATTTGGAGCCCCTTGTACAAACTAGCTATGGTGTACTTAAGCTGCCCACCCTGCAGTGTGTACTCGGAAAGAGTGTTTAGCCCAATCGGGAGGAGACTACTTCCCAAAAATGTAGAAAAACTGGTGTGCATCAAAATGAATTACAAATTGTATTAAGAACAGTTTTTGGTGCCAATTACCAACAGGAGGTGTAGACTCCAGTGGGGATATATTAATATTTTGTGATGATGATGATCATGACATCAATGATGAGGATGATGATGAGGGTGATGACATGGTCATCAATATAGATATAGATAATCACTGTTAGCCAATAGTAATTTGTAAAACAAAACAAAAACTGTTCTGATCTATTCTGTCCAGTTCATTGACCAACAACCAAAATGTTCTCTTTTGTGGGGGCTCAAACAATTCAAGCTCTTCAGCCACAAAAATGGCAGCACCTGTTGCTGAAGTGTTTGGTTTGTTAAACTATGTACATGCCGTTTTTAACATATGGGTGGGTAGGTGGTTGGGCTCATAAACAATTCCATTGTGCACTATTTAACATTTTGGCCTTGGTCTATCAGCTTGTGTAACAGTTGACAATTCAGGTGTCAAAAGTATTATTAGGTCACCAATTCACATGGTGGACAGTATGATTAGGTAGACAATTCAAATGTCGACAGTATTATTAAAGGGTTAGGGCTAGGGCTAGGGATATGGTTATACACAGGGATAGGTATAGATCTAGGGACAGAGCTAGGGATAGGAACAGGGATAGGAACAGGGATAGAAACAGGTCTAGGGACAGGGTTAATGATAGGAACCGGTCTAGGCATAGAGACAGAGATAGAGTTAGGCATAATGCTGTCTACATTTGAACTGTCAACATAATAAATATTGTCTACATTTCAATTGTTGTCCTAATAATACTATTAATGTCATTATATTGCCAACTTTGTTGGCAATATCGAACACATGTATGTATCAGACCTATGTGGGTGACCCCAAGTACAATGCTACTTTTCACCATTTAACATTGTGCCCTTATTGTCTCATCATCTGTTAAATAATGTCTACTGCTGCCGACTCTGGCTGTCTAATGAACTCTGATGCTGCCACTGCTGTCTCCTCTTCAATATATTTGCTGCTGACCCTCTCCAATGTATTTGCTGCTGACATTCTCCAATGTATTTGCTCTTTACCCTCTCCGATTTATTTGCTGCAGTGCTGACCCTCTCCAATGTTTTTGATGCAGTTCTGACACTCTGCAATATATATGCTGCAGTGCTGACCCTCTCCAATGTATTTACTACAGTGCTGACCCTCTCCAATGTATTTGCTGCAGTGCTGACCCTCTCCAATGTATTTGCTGCTCACCTTCTCCAATGTGTCACACATGTTGCCTAACGGGTACCTACTTGGTGTATCTTCTATATTCAAAGGAAAATGTACTTTTAGGATGATGATGAGGGTGATGATTGGTTACCATTGAGGAAGATGAACACTGTTATCCAAATGACCATGACTCATTTGTTAACATCCCTATCTAATCTCCATTTGAACAACTAACAACCAAAATGTTAATATTTGTTGGGGCCCGAACAAAGTAAGCACTTAAGCCACAAAAGGGGCAGTGCATGTCGCTAGAGTGCTTGGTTTGTTAACCTTTATGTCCTTTTCAATATATAGGTGGGTGGGTGGAAAATGCCATCTTGCATGGTTTTGGCTCCTCCACTTTCCCCCAAGAATCTTCTGAAGTTTTCATTGTAGCACATTCTTGTGCCAAAATTAGCTTTTTTTGGGGGAGTTTTTATAACTTATTGCAATGCCTAACAGTTTTCAGCATGTTACTAGTGCTGCCATCTGTCAACTGACTGCTTGTTGGGTGACCAATAGGCCAATTTCTTTCTCTTAATTTCTCAAAATGTGGACTTTCAAATTCAATTGCATTGTCTTGTCAAGACAAATATTTGGTAACCAACCAATTCTGCATCAATGTGAGTTATACATGTTAGGAACTCCCAAGTCAGTACAGTGAAACTCGGGAACTACTCAGAAGGCCAGGTGTTCGCTGGAGCCCCTAGTGGTGGGGACAGACTGGGCTGCGGGCCGACTGAGGGTCGAGTAGCGTTTACTGACTTAAAGGAGTTTCCCAGAAGTGGAGTGATTGGTGGACTGTAGTATGAGAAGAATCCTAGGTCAAAAGGTCACAGGCACAGATGCAATATCCAAGGGCAAGCGAAGGGTCAAACTCACAGGCAGAGAAGCAAAATCCGAAATCCAGGCGATGGTCAAGGTCAGAAGAGAAGGGTCACAGGTCCAATAACAAGCAGGGGTCAAACACGGGTGATCAAATCTAAGGTAGCAGGAACCAAAACGGATAGCACAAGCAGGCAGCAGGACTGAGGACAGAACGCTATAACCGGCAATGAGGCAGCAGACCTCATTGCCTTAAATACCAATACAGACCAATCAGTAGCTGGATACACTGCTGCAGGCTAATTACTCATACAGAGCAGGGCCAATCAGGGCTTGTCCCTGAAATACACAGATGCAGGCTAATGCCTGTAATATCAGCCCACTAGTTAAATTAGCCCACAACCTGCCTATCATGCGCATGCGCCTGCCTACCGCCGGGACACAGCGCTATTGTAGAGGCGTCCGGCTGTTGCCTTGGTGACGGCCGGGCAGGAAGAGGAAATGATGTACCGGTCATCATGGTGACGGCCGGGACGCCAGGGCACACGGGAAGCGAGCCGCGGCGGCTGTGAGTACCGCCGCGGCTCGTGACAATACATACTTACTTGTGTGGGAAGGTCAACTATTACCCAATGTGAAATGTCTGGTTTACATAGTTTTTACACTTAACTAATATAACATATATGTATAATTTATACATTCCATATTTATATATATTCCATGTTGCTATATACAACATATTATTGGGCAGCACGGTGGCTTAGTGATTAGCATTTCTGCCATACAGCAGTAGGGTCCTGAGTTTGATTAACGACCATGGCCTTATCTGTGTGGAGTTTGTATGTTCTCGCCGTGTTTCGGCTGGTTTCCTCTGGGTGCTCCGGTTTCCTCCCAGACTCCAAAAAACATACTGGTAGGTTAATTGGCTGCTATCAAATTGCCCTTAGTCTCTCTCAGTCTGTGTGTGTAAGTTAGGGGATTTAGATTGTAAGCTCCAACCTCGGTGATGCCGACACTGCAGAGAGCACATTTCGGTGAGAAAGGGCATCTGCATTTTTGTGTAGACTCCTTAGGTTATGCTCCACTGTGAAGTGGTAGGGCTGCAGCGCTAGGAACCACCTAGTTACCCAGGCATTCACTTCCTTGTTTCTACGCATCCACTTCTGTGGTGCATGGTCAGTGACCAAGGTGAATTCCCTACCCAGGCGGTAGTACCTGAGAGCCTCGGTGGCCCATTTGATAGCTAGGCACTCTTGTTCCACCGTGGAGTATTTCTTTTCCCTTGGCAGAAGTTTGCGGCTCAGATAGAGGATGGGTTTCTCTGACTCATCAAACCTCTGCAAGAGCACGGCACCGAAACCTACTCTGCTGAAATCCGGTGCTTGGAGTATTGGTGCCGAACACAGAGCCTCTCGAAGATCTCGCCAAACAGTCTCCGCTGCTTCCGACCAGACTAACTTGTCTGGACAAGCTTTTTTTGAGAGCTAGGTAAGAGGAGCAGCCCTGGTTGCAAAATTAGCCATAAACCGGCGATAGTACCCAACTAGACCCAGAAAGGTTCTCAGTTGGGTATTCCGCACAGGCTTGGGCCAGTCTCTGACAGCTTTTACTTTGTCAACTTGGGGTTTGATCTGACTTGTCCCACAACATACCCTAAGTATTTGGCCTCACGCATGGCCAATGCGCATTTCTCCAGATTAACACTGTCTCCACTTTGGGTAGATGTGTCTCCCAGTCCTGGGAGTGGATGACTATATCATCTAACTATGCAGCTGCATACTCCTGGTGTGGTTTTAAGAGACGATTCATGGCTCTTTGGAAGGTGGCGGGAGCCCCATGTAGCCTGAAAGGCAGAACTTAGTTCTGGAATAACCCATCTGGGGTTGAAAAGTCTGTCTTAGCCTTAGCAGACGGCGCTAGGGGAATCTGCCAGTAGCCTTTGGTTAGATCTAACGTTGTGAGGTACCGACTATTAGCTAAGGTTTCCACTAATTCATCAATTTGCGGTATAGGATATGTGTCAAAATGGGAGACTTCATTTAATTTCCTAAAATCGTTGCAAAAACGAATACTCCCGTTTGGCTTGGCCACTAATACAATGGGGCTATTCCAGTTGCTATTGGATTGCTCAATGATATCGAGGCCCAACATTTTTTTAATCTCCTGTTTCAAAGCTACACGTCTAGCTTCAGGAATGCGGTATGGTCTTACTCTTACCCCCACCCCTGGAGGTGTAACTATGTCGTGTTCTATGAGCTTGGTACAACCTGGCACCTCAGAAAACATGTCAAGGTTCCTCTGAACCATTTCTCAGTCTGTCGTCTCAGCACTGGCGACAGATCGTCCCTTATGGACCAACGCGTCTTGTAGCTCCTGCCTATCATGCCAAGATTTCAGCAAGTTGACATGATATGTCTGAATAGGTTTTTCCCTGCCATCCTGCCTGACTTTATAATTAACAGGCCCCACAGCCTCAATTACCTCATATGGCCTCTGCCAATGGGTGAAGAGCTTACTCTCTTGTGTGGGTACCAGGACCAGAACTTTGTCACCTGGTTAAAAAGCCCTAATTACAGCTGAATTATCGTAGTTTCTTTTTTGTCTTTCCTGTGCCTCATACATATGTTGTTGTACCAACGGGGTGATCTTTTCCAACCTGTCATACAACTAGGACACAAATTGGATCACATTGGGATCTTTTGGACTCTGTTGCTCCCAGCCCTCCTTGAGAACATCCAAAATGCCCCTTAGCTGCCTGCCATACAACAATTCAAAGGGGCTGAACCCTGTAGATGCTTGAGGGACCTCCCAAACTGCAAATAATAAATAGGGTAACAACACATTTCAGTCCCGTATTTCCTGCACCACTGCCTTTCTCACCATGTGTTTGAGTGTCCTATTAAAACTTTCCACTAACCCGTCAGTTTGCGGGTGATATACTAATGTGTGTAACGTTTGAACTCTTAACAACCGGCATAGCTCTTTCATTAGACAGGACATAAAGGGAGTACCCTGATCAGACAAGATTTCTTTGGGGATACCCAACCTGGTACAGTACAGAAGGAGTTCTTTTGCTATTGTACTGAACTTTATATTGCGCAAAGGTATAGCCTCGGGATACCTGGTGGCATAATCCACTATGAGCAATACATACTGATGGCCACGAGCCGACTTCTCTAATGGGCCTACCAAAGCCATACCAATACGATCAAACGGGGTCTGCACCATAGGGATAGGAACTAGCGGGGCCCGGTAGTCTGGTTTCGGACATGTTCTCTGACATACTGGACACACCCGGCAAAACCTTTTTATTTCCTCGTATACTCCTAGCCAATAGAACCAGAGCAATATCCGCTCCCGTGTTTTATCTTCCCCCAAGTGTCCCCCACACAGATGTGTATTTTCAGCTTTGAGAACAAGTGGTGTATGGATTTGTGGCACTAACAATTGCTCTACAGTTCTACCCTGTACATTAGCAACTCTATACAAAGGATTATTCTTTATCATATAATAGGCAATACCTTCCGCAGGCTTGTTAGCCTTGTCTACCTCATTAATCTCAACTACATTCTTATAGACATTAGCTAAGGCCTAGGTTCCCAAACTGTGCGCCGTGGCTCCCAGGGGTGCCGCGGCGCTGTCACAGGGGTGCCGTGGACAGGAAGAGGGGAAAAAAAGCAAACAAAAAAAACTTACCAATCCGGCGGCGCACGGGACCCAGCATCCTCCTCTCTCCTCGCTTCTCACTGAATGTTAGGCGTGACGTCATCACGCCCGACATTCAGTGACAAGCAGCAGGAGAGAGGAGGATGCTGGGTCCCGTGCGCCACCGGTGTGTACGTTTTTTGGGTTTTTTGTTTTTTTTTCTCTCTTCCTGTCCATGGCGGGATGCAGAGAGGGCAGAGCGAGGGGGAAGAGGGGGCAGAGTGTGTGGAGATGATGCAGGGGCACAGAGTGAGTTAGCTGTAAATTATTCTTTGACAGATATATAATTGAAAAAAATCTATAAATATATTATTTTCCCTTGGATTTATGTGTATTTTTGCATACAACTAAATAAGTATTTCTGTCCTGACCTAAATACTTATTAAGTTTTTTGACCCAGCTACTCATAAAATGGGACTGTACGGTAATTATTTTGGAGGGGTGCCTTGAAAAAATTATAGAGACTCTAAGGGTTCCGCGAACTGCAAAAGTTTGGGAACCACTGAGCTAAGGTAACATCTCCAAGTTGGTCTTGGCTAAAGTCTCTTAGTGGAAACAAGTTAAACAATCCTGGCCAGTCTATGTCTTCATTGGGAGGCGTAGCCGCTTCACCCGAGGTCTCGCCAACGAACAATGCCAGGAATTGGTTCTGCATTGGCACTTGTGCAGCTCTCCTTTGTCTATACTCCAACCTCTTAGGAGGTGTATTTTCCTGAACTGTCTGGTTCAGGTTTCATTGTAGATGATGGCACTTTCCATTTTCTGTTCACTCAAGCTCCTCCATCAAGGCTGGACTTTCGGCAGTTGCTTAAATTGTGAACGTGTCCAGCTGGATTCGCTTCTGGAGGATCTGCTTGAACAGTGGAAAGTCTCTGTCCAGGATTAAAGGGTATGGAAGTTTTGGGGCAATGGCCGCTATCAATGTTAGTGTCTGTCCATTCACAGTGACAGGCAAGGGTCCTGTCATATTCCTCAGCCATCCCATGGACACAGAGTACCTTCACTTTGGGCAGATTATGCGTCAATTTCTCTGGTAAAATGGAGCTGGAAACCAAGGACAGTTCACTACTCGAATCTACCAGAGCCAGCACCAGATGGTGATTCATAAACACAGTCACACGGAACAAGCAGGACTTCACAGTAACCGGACTCATAGTACAGCAGCTCGGATAGGTTGGTTTTGTGTGTGCGCTAGTGAACAATCCAAAGCTTCGACTAACGTTGGGCACTGAGCCCTCAAATGACAGGCTCTTTGCACTCGAAGCAGATTGGACTTAATACAGGTTTGGCTGCCTTTTAATCTCTCCTCACCCACATCCGGTACACTGTTCCATATGCCAGATTTTGACCGAAGCACAAACTTTGGAGACAGCAATGGAGGTTTGGGCGCTGTATCTCTCCACTACAGCAACCAATATCTCATACGACTGAGGGTCCGCCTGCAGTGCCCACCTTTGGAGCCCTCGGTCCATACCCCGAATACAATAGTCAATGGGCAGAATTTGTATCATTCTGCCCGCATTGTTCTTTTCTGGCTGCGACCACTTCTTTAGTGTTCTACAAGTTCAGCAAGCTGAGCCCGAACCGGTAAATCTTTGGAGAGTCTCCAGTCACGATATCATTGGGCCTCCCCTGTTCTGGAGACTCCAACCCTCGCCAAGATGGCGGTTTTAAGCCGCTGATAATCGCCAGCCTGGTCCTCATCTAGGTCTATATAGGTGCGCTGTGCTTCTCCTGAAAGATAGGGAGCCAAGTGTTCGGACCAACGCCTAGGGGGCCACTTGGCTGGGGTAGCGGCACGCTCAAAGGCTATTAGATATGCCTCCACGTGATCATCAGAAGTTCATTTCTGTAGCGTGGGGGTAGCTGGAGCCTCCTTGTCCTGTCTCCCCTGAGCCATCTCCTCACTGAGAAGACGGGTATTTTCCTCCTACACTGCTGCCACATTCACTAGGGTTTTTAAAATGTCTTCTATTTTCACAGCAGTTTGTGCTGGGAAGTGGAACCTAGCTTCTCTCAGCATTCACAGGCAAGTTACAAAACTGTGTGGACCAGACCCAATTCACAACTCAGTGACCCACAAGGTGTGGCAGTACAATTACCCCCTTTTTGTTCCAAGCCTGACATGTGTTTTAGAAACCTTCACTGGTAAATAGCAAACAAACCCAAAAATTACTTTTTTTTTTTTGGAACACACCCAACTCACAGTTTGAACCTTTAACAAGTGTGCAGGGGCAGGGGGATAATCTCCCACCCCCCCCCCCTACCCCCGAGCCTGGCGCATAGTCGGCTGCCTGGGTCACTGGACCATCTGCATTTTTTTCTTTAAAATGGGCTGCTGAGTCGTGCCTTGCCCGCCGGGCTAAAACTTGCCAGTCCTCCCCTGCAAGTGTGGCACTACAATGACCAACAGTGTTTTAAACCTTTGCCTTTTTTTGCAACCAAAACAGCTGTTAATCAGTTCCCAGTATACAGGTTTGTCCCTCCACCTCAAAAAAATTTGAAGCAAAGCATTACAACAATTTGATGTATTCTAGTGATTTCTAACAGACTTCACTCGCCACCTTTGCGTCTGGAAGCTGGGAGGACGGCTGTGTTTTAGCTGTCCTACACATTTCACAATGACACCACATCTCATACAGGTTTGCTGAATCATTTCACTGTTTATTAGCAGTTGCCATGATGGCTAAACAGTTTCAGCGATGGTAAAGAAGTCATATCCAGCTAAAGTATCACAAAATCTCCCAGCACCTACATCTGGCTAAACAATAGTTCCCTGACTGCTAGCCGGCCCCTTACTGGTATCGGTGGTCCCGCTCACAAATACAAACAGTGGGCCAGATTCATTAAGGATCTTAACTTAAGAAACTTCTTATTTCAGTCTCCTGGACAAAACCATGTTACAATGCAAGGGGTGCAAATTAGTATTCTCTTTTGCACATAAGTTCAATACTGACTGTTTTTTCATGTAGCACACAAATATCTACTTTAAATTTCAGTGTACAAATAAGCTATCAAGTATTTGTGTGCTACATGAAAATTTGCACCCCTTGGATTGTAACATGGTTTTGTCCAGGAGACTTAAATAAGAAGTTTCTTAAGTTAAGATCCTTAATGAATCAGGCCCCATGTCTTTATCCTGCACCCAAGCACTACAAACAAATCACAGCAAACAAACCAATTACACACATGTTGAACATCTGTGTGTGTAGAGGATCCCAGGGTAAATTTAACCCTATCTGCAGCCTGCTGCTGCAGACTAGCTGTGTTTTTACCTATCTTCTTATAGGGGAACTATGACAAATATGCCTCTTAGCCACAATATATATATATATGCCCATCATTGTAAAACACAGCATGTTTACTGTGATGGGACCGGGCCAAACTGCCAAGATAACATCTCCCACCAGCCCATCAATCTGTAGGGATTATTGAGCTGTCACCCCAGCACCATGTCTCAAATTGCACTTAGTGGACAGGGGGGAGAACTTATTGTGGACACATGGTGGAGTAACAAGGAAGGGACAGGAAGTGAGGGACAGCTGGAAGCCCTGGCAGGTAACAATAGATTGAAAGAGGTTACTCTAAAGCTGGGTACACACTACACGGTTTTCGTCCAATAACCGGCTCAATCAGCTGACATACGATCAATCGTTCAAAAGTCGGCTCAGTGTGTGCAGTGACATGATGGTCGAAAGTCTGCCCAAATGGATGATTGTCGCCTCATTTGGTTGGTCGTACCGTTTAATATTTTTGTTCCAATCTCGTTTATGCTGTGTAGTGTGTATAAACTTCCGACCGATCCACAACAATCCTCCGATACTTCCTCGACCTTGGGGGCGTGTGTATGTAAAATTTTTGATGTCTGTCCCAGTCCCACGTGGGGCGAAATCCGCATATCACTGACTAGTGTTTTGTATAGATGTATATTGCACCTGTCTGCAGACCATAAGGGATATAGGTTGACTAACCGGCGTCCCATGCAGTGAGCTAATAAAGAAAGACTCTGAGACAAGTATTTGGCAAAATTATTTCGGTCACAGCTTTATTAAACACTTCCAAACTTGGCAGACAAGCGGCGTGCATGGCTAATAAAATATCTCACCTTTTCCAGTTCTATCTGGAAAAATGGGGCGTGTTTGCCTACTACCATGTAGGCACCGCAACAACGTCCACTTGAGACCAGCCCCTTGGCATTAATCACCCTCCAATTGCTGAAACCTGGCACGCCGCTGGTATTGGCCCAACCGTTGAAGCTGGAACCAGGCATATGGCCGTCTACCCAGGGCGATACTGCCTGGTGTTCTCTCTAGAAAAATATTACCACCTTTTCCAGTTCCATCTGGAAAAATAGGGCGTGTTCTGCCTACTTCCATGTAGGCATCGCAACAACGCCCTCCGGAGACCAGCCCCCTTGGCATAAATCACCCTCCAATAAACCTGGCACGCCGCCAGTATTGGCCCAATCGTTGAAGCTGGAACCAGGCGTGCGTCCGTCTTCCCTGGGTGATACTGCCCGGCCCTGCTGGCTCCCCACTTCCTATGCCTTGCTCGCCGCTTACCCGCCCTTCCAACTGTGACAAAGCAATTTGAGCATAAATTAGATTCACAAAGCATACAATGACAACAACATAACAACATTACATGTCAAGCATTTACCAAGATTACATATATAAAGTGCTTGATATATAGTATATATTTTACCTCTTGTTTTTATTTATTTTTAAGGAAATACCTGCATGTACTGTAGGGGATGGGTGGGTGGGAGACTGAAAAACTGTGTATAATAAGCTTCCTTCCCCCTCTCCTTTAACTACTCTCACCTTGTCCTGCCTTTTGTCTCGCCCCCTGCCCCCTCCTTTCCCTGAGTGGCTACCTGCACTGCTCAGCTGTAACAAAATAGGACGGACTTCCTTGTCTGCACCCCCCTTTATTCATGTCACTTGCATCGGTCTGCCTAGCGACCATCCTCCCTTATTCCTCTTCGGCGCTATTGCTGCGCCTGCGATTCCTTTAAGGGATATAGATCGACTAACCGGCGTCCCATGCAGTGAGCTAATAAAGAAAGACTTGTTTCGGTCACAGCTTTATTAAACACTTTCAAACTTGGCAGACAAGGCGTGCATGGCTAATAAAATATATCACCTTTTCCAGTTCCATCTGGAAAAATGGGGCGTGTTTGCCTACTACCATGTAGGCACCGCAACAACGTCCTTGTCACTCACCGGACTGTTAGTGCCTCTAGGTTGGGACATGGGTCTCTCTCGCTCCTGCCGGCGCCTCTCCTGAGCCGCGGCCGTCCGCCATCTTGACTAAGATTGCGCATGTGCAGAAACCCTGAACTGTTAATACCTCGCCTCTAGTCTCATTGGTTAATTAATCACCTCTCAGTACTTAAGGCACCTGTTGTCCTATTACCTTTGCCTGTTCTTGGTTCTCATTCCTTGAGACTCTGAGGTGTTTCCTGTTTCTGCTCGTGTTATCCGTTACCTGCCTGCTTCTGGACAAGTCTCCTCTCCACATCGGTAGTAGAACTTACCCGCTGCAGACTACTCTCGTTACCTCCGTTACCTGCCTGCTTCTGGACAAGTCTCCTCTCCACATCGGTAGTAGAACTTACCCGCTGCAGACTACTCTTGCTACCTCCGTTACCTGCCTGCTTCTGGACAAGTCTTCTCTCCACATCTGTAGTAGAACTTACCCGCTACAGACTACTCTCGCTACCTCCGTTACCTGCCTGCTCCTGGACAAGTCTTCCCTTCACATCAGTGGTACAACTTGCCTATTGCAGACCACTCACGTTACTCCGTTCCATGCCTGCGCCTGGACAAGTCTTCCCTTCACATCAGTGGTACAACTTGCCTATTGCAGACCACTCACGTTACTCCGTTCCACGGCTGCACCTGGACAAGTCTTCCCTTCACATCAGTGGTACAACTTGCCTATTGCAGACCACTCACGTTACTCCGTTCCACGCCTGCACCTGGACAAGTCTTCTCTACACATCAGTGGTAAAACTTGCCTATTGCAGACCACTCACGTTACTCCATTCCATGCCTGCGCCTGGACAAGTCTTCCCTTCACATCAGTGGTACAACTTGCCAATTGCAGACCACTCACGCTATTCTGTTACACATCTGCGCTGGACAAGTCTTCTCTACATATCCGTGGTGAAACTTACCAGCTGTAGACCATTCATGTTTCCTTGTGATATAGCTACTACTCTGTATGGTACCTATTAGCTGGACTAAATTCTACAAGTGCCTCTGTATTGTAGCTGCAAGTCGCTGACTTTTCTACTATATTGTTGATTGGTCTTTGCCTAACGTTATCCAGTTATCAAGTGCTGGCCTGCTATATGCTACCTGCGTGCTAAGGCACTTGGACTCTTTTCTCATTTTAGCCTGTTTACTAAACTGCTGTACCATCACAGTTCCACGGTGCCAAGACTCAGCATTTATACTATTGACATTCCTTTCCTCTATTCTACTGTATGGTTCCACTGATTCACCACACTACCCAGAGGTCCGCACTTCTGGTAAGTGTAGCTACACCTGGTGAATTCTGGGTAAAACTCCTAGTGCCCGTGACAGTCCTCTTGAGACCAGCCCCTTGGCATTAATCACCCTCCAATTGCTGAAACCTGGCACGCCGCTGGTATTGGCCCAACCGTTGAAGCTGGAACCAGGCATATGGCCGTCTACCCAGGGCGATACTGCCTGGTGTTCTCTCTAGAAAAATATTACCACCTTTTCCAGTTCCATCTGGAAAAATAGGGCACGTTCTGCCTACTTCCATGTAGGCACCGCAACAACGCCCTCCGGAGACCAGCCCCCTTGGCATAAATCACCCTCCAATAGACCTGGCACACCGCCAGTATTGGCCCAATCGTTGAAGCTGGAACCAGGCGTGCGTCTGTCTTCCCTGGGTGAAACTGCCCGGCCCTGCTGGCTCCCCACTTCCTATGCCTTGCTCGCCGCTTTCCCGCCAAGCAAGGTCCTCATGACCCTGTCCATGGGGACCGAAGCCCCCCACCGCTACAACCTCCTGCAACAACAACCTCCAAAGCGCCTCCTGCATATTGTTAAACATATCAAGTGCAACCACTTAAAGGTGCACTCCGTCACTCCTATGAAAACCTGCACAATTGAACCAAGATTTTTGCTTCTGCTGCTGCCACGGGAGGTAATAAACAGGTTTCACTTTATTTCTCACCCTATTAATGCCTGCCCCTGACATGTCTGATCCTAGAGCTCCACTTCTCAAAATACTTAAGCACAGTCTCCAACTCACACAGCCAATTCTTACACTGATCTGACTCTGTTGGCCCTGCCACCCAAACCATGCACCACTTATTTGCATCCTGTGCTTGATTCAAAAATACCGCTGCTATAATAATATAAAGGCTTTGAAAAATGCACCTGATACTGAACAGGCCATAGGCAAACCCTTGTCTATGAAATAATATCCATCAGATTGAAAAACCCATCAACATAAAGCTGTCAACATTTGAAAGGCAGACTGTATGTCTAATTTTGCCATGAGGGGCCCTTTTTCCATGCTTTTTGACCATTTTTACAGCACAGACAAAGGATTGATATTGGGCCAAACACTTTTCCTGTCCAGCGCCTCGCTAACCGATGCCCCTGCCGGGTAAGATAAGTGCTGGATCAGCCTAAAATTTTCTGCTGCCTTCTTAGGATCCAGCCCCAGATGCAAAAATTACTAAATTCTAACCAGGAGACTCCTAGAATGGGCCAGCCATTTGGTTCAACATTAGCTCCTTGACAATCTTATCCCTGACTATTGCAGATTGCATGTTAATTGACTTCAAATTCCTGTGAAACCCCCCCACCCCTCGCCCACCCCCTTGGGGGGGGGGGTGTTTCTCGTAACAGAAATACTTAAACCTTCCATAAAAACAAAAAACAAAAACTTGCCTGCAACAAATGCCACAACTCAGCTTCTTCTCTTTTTGGATACCTAGCCAGCCACTCTAGCATCCTGCTCACCTTTACTGGCCTCTAAACTTTATTGCTGCACCATTCTTTTCCACTGATGAACCACTGTGATCTTAGCCAAATATGTATCCCGTACTCCGAAACTTATGGGCCTCTGCCCCTTGTGATTTCAATCTAAAAGCCTCGTCATATCTCCACCCTACCGACCCCCCATATTCTCTGTAAACTGAATGAATAAAGTTTATGTACTTTACCATACACATTGCAATGCCTGGGAATGCCCCCATGTAACAACCAGAGTACACAAACATCCTGCTCAGCCAATTATCTATAGTTTCGTACGCATCTGCTTGCGCTGCTCCCTCTCTTTTTCCTTGGGTCCCACCTCGGTTAATGTAAATAGATCGACAAAATTACCCTTATCAGTTTCCTTCGTTGTGTGTTTTGGCAAATGTCCCATCACTTCGCTCAACTCACAACCGACAGCTACGCTTCCCTGTACGAACAAACTTTCTTTCTGCGACTCCAGTCTCCACCTGCACGAGTCTATTCCTTACCGCCTCCACCCCGGGGCCCACTAGCTTCTTCTTCCTCCTATTATCCCTTACCATGTGCTGCTGCTCCTTCAACGACTTATACATCTGCTCACACTCCGACTTGGATGAACTATCGTCACCTGCGACCTCTCAATCCCTATAAACATCCCTTAATCTTAATATTTGCATTACCTACATCCTTATCAACAATTGTACGTTACAATTTTACAAACGTTATTATTAATCTCACCTTCCCTTGCCATGCGATGCATGTTCTTCTGGCCGTGCTGGAAATGGCGTCAGCCATAGATGATGCCCCGCCCACTGCGCTGGATGTGTCACAAGCTCTCCGGTGTACTTCACCTGTAATCCAATGAATGACCTTTTGGCTGCGCTGGAAATGGCGTCAGCTGAAGATAGTGCACCACCTGCTGCGCTGGACATGGCGTCAGCTTTTTCGTGCACCCTCCCCTGTAATCTAATGAATGGCCTTTTGGCCACGCTGGAAATGGCGTCAGCCGTAGATGATGCCCCCCCCACTGCGTTGGACATGGCGTCAGCTTTTCGGTGGATCTTCCCCTGTGAGATGATGCAAGGTCAGCTGTCCGATGTGCTGGTGTTGGAGTCCTCGCTGGACCGGTCGTGAACTCTGTTATGTTAATTAACAGCTTCTAATGATTCACTTTGAGCAGGGTTCCAACCTGCGCGGGGAGACCCCATTGCATTTCAAGTCCAACGCCTTAACCACTCGGCCCTCACAGCACCACGCTGCTATTGCTTAACACCTTGAAAGCCAGATCTTGGTATGAGTGTGTCGGGTGGCTCACGGATGAGGTTTTAGCTGTATGGTGCAGACTTGTGTACTTTTTGCCACGAGATGTGCTAAGCTCTCCAATCAGCAGGACTTCTGAAAAAGATGCTGTAATATTTTTCAGTTATGAGACAACTTTAATGGTACGTAGGCAAATTTACCGGCCACAGGGTCCTTTTGTAATATTAACTTATTAGTGCTATGCAATATTTTAGCAGAGAATTTGTATATTCGGGAATAATAGCACTTGTAATTAGATGTAATAAGACACCTCCCAGCACTATGTCCTTGTCCTCAAGTGCTTGCATGGCCATAAAACTCCCAGGAGAATAAACAAACATATTGCACAAAGGGGTTTAGCTTGCATCTTATGCTTATAGGTGTGATGTGACAACCCCCCATTAAGTTTGTGCTAGCCAACATATTAAAAACCATGCAATTCAATATTTATAATATCTTACAGACTTCTGACCACACAGGATGAATTTGTTTGAATCAATAGCAAAATCAGAGCAATGGGCATGTTAACTGCGTTATAACGCTACTACGGTATTTAACCATATTAAATAATCTACAGCCTTCACTGACGTACCTATTATTTGGTTACTGTTCTACATCAGTATTTTACAAATTACACATATATATGCCTGCTATACTTAGCCCAACACCATAACATATATGCACTATTATTAATGCTGATAAAGAGTCCATCTTATAAGCGATGACTTCAATGCTGCTAATGATATATTTTAAATGAGTCTAACCGCGTAATAAATTAACCTGTGCAGCATAAATATATTTGCATTCAACTTGTAATGAAAATGCATTTGGTGGTGGAACCTTGAATACATTTAATAGTCTTACAGTATAATAATAAATAATATATGTATGCAGACCTGTACCTAATGTCTGTAATATCATAAGTATCAGTAAGGTAGTATCCTATATCTATATATATATATCACCGTAGTAATAGTAGTAATTTAAGGCAGAGTATCTATAAAACAGCACAGGACAGACATGTGACCGGGAAGTGGACAGAATAGATAAAGGAAAAGAACCCACAGCATGTATATATTTTGAGCGACTAAAAATCTTACTATTAAGAAATAAATGTATATAATAACATATATGATGATTCCTTATTGTAATTGTAACCACAGCCTGGATATAACCTTGTCCCCTCCTAGTAATCAGCCCGATCAACATACAATTTTACTTCCTGACTCCTAACTAACTAATCACCTCCAACAAAAGAATGTCTGAGAAACGGAGAGGCTAATTGTTAGTACCATCAGCATGTTGCTCTATGCCTGAAGTATATCAACAAAAATAAAACAGACAAAAAAAAAACCAAAAAAGAGTCCAAATTGTGTCCCTGAACTAAGCAATTGTGCCTCTGCCTTGACCCACCTTAGATAGTATTATTTTGTTACACACATTAACTTGCAAGTCTCCTAACCCAGCCTCTCTGCTTAACAATTGCTATCTGAGTACAATACAATTCCTCTAATATTTATACTTTAGTTCATATTACATAGATTACTTATTTTAATGAATTTATTTTGTAGTATTAAAAAGACACACAATGCTAAATTAGTCAAAATAAAATTAATGATTTTTTTTTTTTTTTTTTAAAAGTTCATCGTTTAAAATTTCTTTATCTTTTATTTGAATTTCTGAATTAATATTTACCAGCCCCAGGGCTGATGGCCTAGAGCCTCTAGTTCTTCCTATGTTAAATTAAAATCCTTGGAGGTCCATAGGGTTGCTCAGATTCCTTGCAAGAATGAAAAACTGTGTATAATAAGCTTCCTTCCCCCTCTCCTTTAACTACTCTCACCTTGTCCTGCCTTTTGTCTCGCCCCCTGCCCCCTCCTTTCCCTGAGTGGCTACCTGCACTGCTCAGCTGTAACAAAATAGGACGGACTTCGTTGTCTGCACCCCTCTTTCTTCATGTCACTTGCATCGGTCCGCCTAGCGACCATCCTCCCTTATTCCTCTTCAACGCTATTGCTGCGCCTGCGATTCCTTTTACACTTGTATAAAGCACGTGTGTTATTACCCTTTGCGTCTATGTCGGCAATATATTCATATTTACTCTTTATACACTTAAACCTTTATAACCTATTAAAGTTATATTAACCTTTATTAACTTATAATTGGAAATTACCCAGAATAAACCACACAGTGTTCAAGCAACATTTTTATTGCAGGAAAAAGGTACAAAAATTTTAACACACACAGCTGTCTGAAAGATCCGCATGAGAAGTGAGCGCGCCCAAACCAATCAGAGCGCAGAGTACTGCAGAGTATTATTTTTAGTATTTAGTATTTTTAAAGGTGCTACTGGTTTGTGGCAGAACAGGTCTTGATGTCGCTTGGGTTTCTATTCCCTTTGATTTCTTTATCTACGATACAAAGAAATAAAAAAATGTTTACCATTTAACTTCCGTATCTGTAATTTATATTTAACAACATAAATACTCTCATTTTCTCACCTTTCACACTGCTCGAGATCAGTTTATATTTTGGTCCCTGAGGCGAAATCGCAATAATAGCGGGTATAACCTCCATACATTCTGGAAAACCGGCACCATTTTGGTTATTATAACGGTACAGGTATGTGCCCAAAGCATTTAGTTGTCTACACATGTTCACTGAAATACCTCCGTGTAGAACTTCTTTAGTATATTTTTCTTTTCCAATTTTTTCTTGTTTGCTAACAGGTGTAACATTAGTGGTATCAGTGGTATCTAAACAGGCCTTCTCACCGTTAATTCTTCGTTCTGACATAAAAAATTAGGTTACAAATTAGGCGTTTACATTTCTTTATGTGACACTAGAATGAAATTAAGTCCTTCTAACAGGTATACTACACATGCTACTGACCTTTTTTAATGTCGTTGTCGTCCTGGTCCAGTACTTTGACCATCATCTCCACCTCTCTTGGGCTCATTGGATTTGCTCTTTGCTCTTCTTGAGTATCTCCATCCCCCACCTTAACTTTTCCAACTTTTTTGGCCCTTCCAGCACCATCTCTGACTCTATCTCCGTCTCCGTCTCCATAGCTGCAACCCCCACTGACACCTTCTCCTCACCCGCAACCCCCACTGACATCTTTTCCTCACCCGCAACCCCCACTGATACTTTCTCACTCACCATCTTCTGACGCTCCTCGCGCCAAACACAAACAGGTTCCTCTGTCATTTTATACACTCAGACATGGGCATTTGTTTCTGCTGTGGACCAATCAGCACGCCGAGAACGGAGCATTCCATTACATATGAAGGGATTTTATTATTAGGTAATATTCATTGCATTGCACTTTAGCAGTTAAATGTTTTTCTAAATTTAATGTATATTACTAAACTTCGATTTTATAGAAATGAATAAAGAGACAGTGTTGCCTTCTCTTTTAATGCAGCTTTGGCTGTTAACTATAGCGAAAGCTCTGCCCCTTTATGCTAATGTATTTGGTATCTCGTTACATTTCCCGCAAATGTTGCTGCAGTGTGTACGAAATTAAAATCATTGCTCATGTCAACATGGCTGTAAAAAGTCGCTAAAGGGACGTCCGCCCTTCCGTTTATCGTCCTAAACAAGGCTGTTGTGTATGCAGTCCATGGACCGAGCGATCGGACCATCGATCGCATGTAAAATCGCTCGCCATAAAAAGTTGGTTGAAATTTCTGTAGTGTGTACCCAGCTTTAGGAGGGACTGTGTGTTATCCAAAGATAAGTAGTACCCATTGTCTTCCATAGGACTGGCCCAGATATTGTGGCAGGGACACAGCATGGGAGTTACTGTGGAAGGCCAGATCATCTCCACTCCCACTCCAACCTCCTTGCCCAGCACCCACCAATGTTTAAGAAGGAGAGCACCAGGGGTTTGCCTGGCGAGGGAAAAACACTGTGGGAATTTTACCATGGGTATAAGGAGCCTCTCCATGGGGAGAGATTCATTCTGAGGATTGATTCATGTAAGGTGTGGGGCTGACTGGTGTTGAGGTTCTGTTCTCTACCAGCAAACCTGGTGACCATCACTGTCCTGTACCTGGCAAAGCAGGCTGTTGCTCAATCTTGGGACCTGTCATCACCTCACTTCATCAGAAGATACTTGTCATGTACTGGGTAAATTCATGTGCCCACAGGAATGGGGAGACTAATATCCAGAGCCCAACAATGCTAGTGAAAAGTTGGCCAAGCCGGGAATAACAAAATACCAAGACTCTCTGGACTTGTCTGTTGACAGACTCTTTTGCCTGTGGAACTTCTGCACGGCTAAGAAGGGTGGGGAACCTTGCTGAGACTCCTACTTATACTGGTGATCTACTGACCTATTGTTTATTGTATGCAGTTTTACATTCTGTTGTTTTACTGTAAGAAAATTAAAGTTAGAATTGTATCTTCGTTCTCCTCCTTGCCTGTGTGATTTCTGAAGGTAAGGTGGGGACAGGTAACCTAGTGAACTTTAGTTCTAAAAACCCAGTATTCTCACATTTACTAAAAGATCATTGAGATTTGTCTGTTGCTAAAATGCAGAACATATGTCTCCATTTCTCACACTCACCCACTCTTCCTTCCTCCACAAACAAAATAACTGCGTCTTGAATTATGTCATATTTAGTCTTGTTTTTTTTAGAAAGGTCAGAAAGTTACTCGGAAGCTAGTGTTTGGGATCCCTGACCATTACCATCTCAGTCTTGCTACTTACCCAGGCACCACAAATATATAGACGCCCCAGCCCTTCACTAACCAGCCTGGTGCAGGTATTCACTATAACAAACTATAACCTGTCAAATGTTTATCTTGGGCCCACCATTCCTTAAGAGAAGAGTTTATTTACTTGAAAAACTTCAAGCAAAGGTTCAGTGTTATGTACTCTTTGACCAGCATACATATATGGATCAAAGAGTTATGGTTGTGAATATTATAGATTTAGAGTTCCCTGGTTGTAGTTAAAATGTGCGCCCCTAAGTCTTATCCCTCTCATTCATTTTAAAATTACTGTGGGCAGAGAGAGAGAAGTTTTATAATAAACCACCACACCTGTTTTAGTGTGGTAGATTTCTTGCAGGTGGGTAGTAAGCTTTGAACAGGGTGTTTCCAGTTACTGCAGGTCAGAATTTCAGCTGTAGACTGTAGATGATACTGTAACTTTTACTATACTGTAAAAAACAAATTTAGAACAACAATTTTAAGTATAAGAACTGTATATCAGTGGTGTTGTGATGCAGTGATCTCACTTGAGAAATGACAACGCTGCATGGCAGCCTACAGCTGCACTGCCCGTACACCATATGACCAGCACCCTGACAACGCAGTAGTGATGTATGACACTTCAGGTCTTCTGGAGCAGCGTGATTGAATACCAGCAGCATGTTTGAATTCTACAGGGCCCCAAAAGATTACAGTTACACTAATAGCTGCGGGGCACTGACACTGCCCCTCCAACATGACTGGCCCAACAACAGATGTCCCCGCCGTCCCTTAAGTGGTGGAAAGAGTCCTCAAGCAAGCAACGCGAAATATTATAAGACATATACTTATAATATTCATGATTTTAACTATTGAAGCTGTGCTCAGAAAGAGCAGCATCGTGGGCTGTCAAGCGCTGACACACTCACCATGGTGGGCATATACTGGACAGTAGTAAGCAAGAGGCCACTGTCACCGCCCAGAATATCTCACACCCCACTCATTTTCCCCATCCCCCCTGTTGACTGCTCCTCACCTCCCAAATGCCCTCCTAGTGAAATAAAATGGTAAACAATGAGTTTGGGAGAGTTTTTATTTTTAATAAAATGCTTTTTTTACATTGTAGGCCTGATTCAGCAAGGAGAGCAAAGCAAAAAAGGAGTAACTTTTTTATGTTGCATTGGAGGGGGAGGTAAATTTAAAATGTGGAGGCAGATTTTTAGATGGGGTAGAGTATCTCCTCGATCATCTTTAAATTTCAGTGTAAAAATAAAGCATTAATTATGTGTGTGCTACATGAAAAAGCAACCAGTATTTTGCTTACATGCAAAATAATAAATTAATTTGCACCCCTTGCATTGTAACATGGTTTGTCCAGGATAACCTTTTTTTTGCCTTGCTCTCCTTAATGACTCAGGCCCACTGAGTGCAATGTGTGTTTGTTTCAGAATGCGCATAATTTGGATATGTGCACGCCAGAAACGTATCTGAAGAAACATGTGCTGATGAATTTGGGTTTAGATCTGCTCAGCGGTAGTACACAAGACACTGCAGGATACGACCAATCCCTATGTGGAATATAAATTTGCAAAAGAATGCACAGAAAATAAAATCAGTTAATATCACCTGTAAATATTATAGGCATTATTGAAAAAACAGTTAACTAAAAAAAAAGTCTATTTATTTTTTTGTCCATGAAATACATTAGGATGTCCTTAATGTCTACTGAAAATAAAATACATTTTACAGTCACATCGCCTCCTTATCCTCATCAAAAGGGACGGGCTGGGCCAGGGGGGCAGGGAGGGGCCGGACACGAAAAGGCAATTTTGGGCCGATACAGGGACCGGCCAAAGTTTCTATTACTTTGTGGCTGGCCCCTCCTCTGGGACCAGCCACAAACCATCACTGGCTCCGCTTGTCTCTCCCCTCCCTCCCCGGTGTCACATAGGACGCGCACCACTTGACAGGTGCCGTCCCATGTGTGAAGATCAGCTCTCTCGCGGATGAAACAAGGTAAGTGGTGTGTGTGTGTGTCAGTAAAGTGTGATGTCAGTACAGTGTGTGTGTGTGTGTGATGTCAGTACAATGTGTGTCAGTAAAGTGTGTGTGTGATGTCAGTACAGTGTGTGTCAGTAAAGTGTGTTTGAAATGTCAGTAAAGTGTGTGTGAGATGTCAGTAAAGTGTATGTGAGATGTCAGTATAGTGTGTGTGTGATGTCAGTACAGTGTGTGTCAGTAAAGTGTGTGTCAGTATAGTGTGTGTGTGATGTCAGTACAATGTGTGTCAGTAAAGTGTGTGTGTGATGTCAGTACAGTGTGTGTCAGTAAAGTGTGTTTGAAATGTCAGTAAAGTGTGTGTGAGATGTCAGTAAAGTGTATGTGAGATGTCAGTATAGTGTGTGTGTGATGTCAGTACAGTGTGTGTCAGTAAAGTGTGTGTGTGGTGTAAGTACAGTGTGTGTCAGTAAAGTGTGTGAGATGTCAGTATAGTGTGTCAGTAAACTTTGTGTGTGATGTCAGTACAGTGTGTGTGAGATGTCAGTAAAGTGTATGTGAGATGTCAGTACAGTGTGTGTCAGTAAAGTGTGTGTGAGATATCAGTACAGTGTGTGTCAGTAAAGTGTGTGTGAGATATCAGTACAGTGTGTCTGTGGAGTATGTCATTATAATGTGTGAGGGAAATGGGGTCTTAAATTAGTGTGGGAGGTTGGAGGGGGCTATTGCCTGTGTATTTGTCTAAAATGATAACCATGTTACATCATAGGGGCCCTCTGTCTAAAGTACGCCCTGGCCCCCGAGCTCTACTCCTCCATCCAGTACCATCCCTTATATTATTTGGTTTACGTTAACCCTAAAACAAATAACCCCAGGCGCGGGCTGGCAGATTTCAGACGGGGGGCGCACAGGCGGCCGCATCCCATGACACGGGATGCGGCCGCGTCATTGATGACGCGGCCGCATCGCGTGTCATGTGATGCAGCCGCCTGTGCGCTGGCGCGGCCGCATCCCGTGTCATGAGATGCGGCCGGCCCTAACAGCGGTGAGTCTGAGCGGCCCTGCCCCAGCCTGCCCCTGAATAACCCTATTAGTCTATAGGGCTTTTTGCTTTTTGATAGATTCCATTATAATCAGCCAGGTGTGTTTAAAAAACAATAAAATGCAATATAAATTGTGGTCTGTTTTTTTGTTGCATTATTTATTTTTATTATTTAAGATTTTTTATTTTTAATAATAAAGTATCGCTGGATTAAGCAACACTAAAATAGCCTCTTTTTATATTGATCAATATATATTGTCCCGAAAACCACCCTTTAAAAATGGGCCGCTACTTATGGACCAGTGCTATTTGCTTGCCCCCCAGGCTGAAGTCTGCCAGCCATCCCCTGTCCAAAATGTACTTGAATGCCCCAGATCTGCCTCTAAATGCATATGGTGCTGCAAGTTGCTTAAAACTCTCAAACCTGTTTCATTTTACTGTGCATGCCTAATGTGGAAAACTTTTGCAACTGCAGATGGACTCACTTTCAAATCATTGCCTTATTCTCTTGTATAATCAGCATTAGGAAACGGTTGCTAGTTGTATTTTTGTTTTCTTACTGTGATCTCATCTTCTAACCATTGTAAAGCTGTTCATCATACCATTTCACAAGACACAATTGTTTAATGCATTATTCCTTTGAAAAAGCTTTCTACACACACTTTACTGTTAAGCAAACTTTAGAACTCAGATACTGCAATACATGCACTCCTATATATCATGCAGACCTCAGTTTGTGTCCATATCTGGTACTACATTAGCCATCTATTTGTTATTTGTGAGATTCTCTCAAAGGAATTGTGGCTGGATCACTTATAAATAACTTATTTGTGGCTGAATCATGTAGAATAATTTATTGTAGAAATGTATTTTAATTAGTTGTGCAGGCATCAATGTATATAATTGCAAATGCACTTATTATGTTACATTGGGATGTGTCTTGTATGGAAATGTCTTGTTTGAAGTTGTAACTTTTCTTTGGGAATTCCCAAGTTAGCAAAAGAAAGGAGTGGACGTGTTTTTGAAACTGTCTAGAGACAGGTAAACTCATGCTAAATAGCCCTGTTCATCACTCAGTGACCAAAATGCCTGTTTAGCCTGTATACGCAACAGGGGGCTGCTGCCTTCCTGTCTGGTGTGGCTGCATCTCATATAATGCAAGCAGCAAGTTTTAGCATATGACAGAGTAGTGTAAATATTGTTAACTTTGCATTGCATGTAAATCCATGTTTGGGAAAGCATATTGTATCCTACTACTAAAAATAATTCAGACGTGTTGCAACAGGGGAGGATAAGGTGGCGGCATTACCCCCTGCCAGGAGTTATGTCACAACTGTAGAAAAAGGGGGCTGTTTGAGTATGTAATGTTCATACCATCTCTACCTTTCTGGATTTTACTAGTACCTTCAACTAGTTACAGTGACCTGTCCTTGTTAGGCCTACTTGAACTAATAAAACATAAATTTGCCTCAAGAAACTGCTTTGACGACTACTTACCCTGCTGTAAATTCCTGTGACCTACAGATTAGATCCAAATCTAATCCGTTCTCCGGTTGTTCTGAGGTGGAGCCAGCATTCCAGTACCAATGTTTTGCCCAGTACCTGTAATTCTGGGTGAACCATCCACAGCAACCCTGATCTGAAGGCAAGAGGTCAGGTATACCAGCTCAGGTGTACCAGCAAGGGGGTACCCTAGCAGCGAGAGTTACTCAGAAGGAAGAGGTTCTACGTGCAGGTGTAGGAACCTAGTGGTGGCAGCAGGCTCCTCCTATTACAACAGGAAGGGTGGATTTTGGATAAAGAAAGGGGATAGTGGCAAAGTAAGCCCAGCCTGTCTTAAGCAACAACAGACAGGGTGGCATAGGCGGTCCTTACTGTCACAGGTATATGTTTTGGGGTCATTACTGTTTTTCCATATCTATGAATGACTTACACACAATACTTAAATCAGCTTTTATCCATATGTCTGCGATTTATGCCATATTGTATGAGCATAGCTCAAAGTTCTCTGACCTTAAAATATGCTGAAATCTGATTTATTTCAGGTGGCACACTGGATAGCTGAAAACAAACTGTGTTTGAAAACACTGATAAAAACAGTGTCCAAGTTACTTGGGACAAAGGCTAAACTTGCAAAGTGAATGACACCTAATCTACTGATTAGAGTGAACTCCTTCACTTATAAAACGTCGGTATCCCGATATTAATACTTGAGTAAATATCTGGTCCTAGTCTTTCAGTTGTTTTGAATATAGACACCTTCATAAAAAATTAATTTAAAACTGAGTTTGCACTATAAGAAACAAATCCTGCCATACTCCCATGGCCAAAAAGCATATCAAACAACAGCTACTAATATTAATTATAGACTATGTCAATGTAGTTTATAGTACAGTCTCTCAAATTCACCTTAGCAAGCTTGATGAACTTTATAACTCGTTCTGTCATTTGGAGTTTGGTGTATAACTACAAAACACACCATTATAATATGCTGTCAGATCTAGACCGGCCATCCCTGGAGTCTAGAGGGTACTTTGCCTGCTTCTGGGGCAGCATGGTGGCTAAGTGGTTAGCACTTCTGCCTCACAGTGCTGGGGTCATGAGTTCAATTCCTGACCATGGCCTTATCTGTGTGGAGTTTGTATGTTCTCCCCGTGTTTGCGTGGGTTTCCTCCGGGTGCTCCGGTTTCCTCCCACACTCCAAAAACATACTAGTAGGTTAACTATCAAAAATTTACCCTAGTCTCTCTCTCTCTTTGTCTGTCTGTCTATCTGTGTGTGTATGTTAGGAAATTTAGACTGTAAGCTCCAATGGGGCAGGGACTGATGTTAATGAGTTCTCTGTACAGCGCTGTGGAATCAGTGGCGCTATATAAATAAATGGTGATGATGATGATGATGAAACTACCCAATAACCAATGGGCCAGATGCTGAGTTGAACTTACAGCAGTTTGTGTAGCGTAAATTACAAAAATTTTGCCCTGTGCATGCCCACAAAGAGATTATACTCATAAGCGTGTATTAACAGTTGCGCACATCTGAAACTTGAGGGCAGGTAGAAATACATGTTCCTGCAGTCCAGAAATATTAGTACCAGAGATTAAACTACGTTCACTGTTCCTGCAGTCCAGAAATATTAGTACCAGAGATTAAACTACGTTCACTGTTCCTGCAGTCTAGAAATATTAGTACCAGAGATTAAACTACGTTCACTGTTCCTGCAGTCCAGAAATATAAGTACCAGAGATTAAACTACGTTCACTGTTCCTGCAGTCCAGAAATATTAGTACCAGAGATTAAACTACGTTCACTGTTCCTGATTGGTTTGTTAAAGTGTGAATGTCCTATTTCAACAACATCAGGGTGGGTGGGAGGGCCCAAGGACAATTCCATCTTGCACCTCTAGCAAACTCTTGCAAACTGCCATCCTGTCTGCCACTGCAGTGCCACTCCTAAATGGGCCACATGTTTGTGCCGCCCACTTGTGTCGCTTAGCTTAGACATCCAGCTACCTTGGTGCAACCTTTTGGACTACAAAACAATATTGTGAGGTGTGAGGTGTTCAGAATAGACTGGAAATTAGTGGAAATGAATGTTATTGAGGTTAATAATAGTGTAGGAGTGAAAAAAAAATAAATATGGATTTTAGCACTTTTTATGCTTTTTTAAAAAAAAATCAGAACCCAAAACCCAAAATCAGAACCAAAACCTTTCGTGGGGTGTTTTGGCAAAACAAATCAGAACCCGAAACCTCAAGGTAATCAGAACCCAAAACCCAAAACACCAAAAGTGGCCGGTGCACACCCCTAATACTGAAGGAGTATTATATCTGCTGTATTATATCAAGCCTAACAGCAAATGTGTTTTTCACTATCAAAACAAAGGTTATCAAAGATTTCTTGTGCTTATGACCTGGTTGTGTGCATGCATGTGTGGGTATATGTATGCCTGACGTAAACCTGGCGTCTGTACTACAGGTGCAGAGTTGGAAACATTGAATACTCAACATGGGTAGAAATACGTTTTTTTTATGGCTAACTTTTTTTTTTACGAAAAAATTGCATCCAAAATACTTCCAAATCAGTATCATGCCTTCAGCTACCAGGCTCCCCATTTCTGGAACAACCTATCACTTAAATCTATCTTTCAGATCTTAAAACTCAACATTAAAAATATGTTGGTAATTGAAATGCTTAATGTTTAATGAGTTTTGTTTGTAAGTAGCTCACAATTGTGTATAATGGACCACATTTAATTACGAGTAGGTCCATCAGGAAGCCATGCAGCAACCTAGGTGGGGGGGGCAAATATTTCAGTGATATGCCCTGTATAAATGTGGTCTTTAAAATTGCCCTAGAATGGTAATGTCTCTTCCCCTGTAAAAGAGTGTGCCCTTATTCTACTATCAAAAGTGAAGTATCTAAACAGATTTTAGAACCAGAAGCCCATCACACTTACTAATGCTGATAGAAAGCTACTGGAAAAGATCATGTTTGATCATCTAATTTTTTTTTCAGGACAGTTGCTCTCACCCTCAACACCGCAGTGAAGATAAAAGGCACCTTTTCTGCAGTCCTAGTCATCTGGGACGCCCTGAAACTCTGCTGGTCCGGGAGACTTGGTAAGTACCTACTGGCTTTAGAGAGAGAGTGTTTCTAGGCTGTCTCTGGTAGATATGATCTCCCAGAGCAATTTATAGATTGACTTGTAGAGACAAGAAGAGCTTCCATTTGTGCAATGTTTGGTCAGGGGAAGTTTTCAGGAAAGATCTGAGGATAATGCAAATTTGCTCTTTTCTTTGTACTTGTCATTAATCCTCTGATATTTTCTAGACTCAGAAAAACCCCTAAGTTTCCTGGACAAGCATGATGACGATGGTTTTGCCCTCATGGATGTTTCCTATAGAGTTCATTATCAAATTTGGCAAAGGCCATTATGCAAAGCAGAATAAGGAGGAGAAACTGGAAACAGGCTCTTCCAATATAACTCAGTGGAGTGAAGCTCTCCCAATCACTGGCCAAACAAGCCTGAATTTATGCAAATGTTTCTCTGCAGACAGGAGACTTGGCCAAAAAGAAAACTCGTCTAAATAATGACAAAATCCTTCAGATTCTATCTTAGTTACCCATTCTGAAAATTAATTAGATGCTTAAAAAATTGACAGGGGATTACACTGTCCATGAGAAGTTAATGGACAACAAGATACTGCCCTTTGAACTAACAGCCAAACAGAAGCTTGCAGTAGGAGCAAATGCAGAGCCGACTCTTAAACCCACCTTAGCCAACAGCACCAATGTATCAAAACTTTTTACCATAGACATGGCATTGTCAAAGAATGTGTAAACAACACAACATTATTCAGGGGCCATGACAACATTGATTGATCTCCCCTACTGTGTGTTTCATGAAGATAGGGATTTTATAAATATTTTACAATGTACAAGCTTTTTATCCATCCTTGCTTCTACCTCTGCATATTCTCATTACTGACTGAATGAACACATTAACTAAAAGAGTAGTGTTAGATATTTATAGTTTTAAACAGACCTCGACAATCCTGGAGCCTTACAATAAAATAACATGAAGGAAACTGGGGGTATTTGGGGAATGAAAGATCTGAGATGTGGAAGGGGGAGATAATGAGGTAGGATAGTGCATCAGGAAGAGATGGGATAAATGAGTGTATAGAGGAGGAGGGAGTTGGGCAGGCATGAGTGGAGCAAAGAGGGCACGGAATTGCAAGGGAAACGTGTTTCTTATACATCTTGTATGGTTTAAGATGTTTGAAAGTATGTATGTAAAACTCTATTTTGTGTTTAGATATGTGTTTAAGTACATGCAGCAGTTATTTCACTGTAGTTGTAGGAAATATATGTTTCTTCTGAAATTTGCCTTAAATTTTGTTTTTGAGGCATGTTTGGGGAGCCTCAGATTAAGAAAAAGGCTGAGAACCCTGGTGTAGTGCAAGTTACACAAAGAATACATATGTATTGTTGGTTATTAAATTAGGTTTTAGTGCAGATTTGTAGCTTTGAACAATTTTAATAAGAAAAAAATCATTATCCTCAACTCAGGGATCTATCAATTTATCACATAGGGATGGATATTCCAATAGTCACTGATCACATCAAAATGTATAGATAGTGATAAGAGCTCAGAGAGCGTCACATTAGAAAATCTACGAAGATATATGCTCAGCTACAGTAAATATTTCATGTTACATTAATTCCTGTATTCCTGTTTTATTAGCATAAGTAAGACCAATATTATATGTGAAAATAGGAATGTAGGCAGTGGTAGAAGGGGTGGACTGCTGCTTTGATTGTATGGATAAAATAACTGATTAGTGAATGAAATTGTATCCTCCTGCTCCCTAACACTCTCTCCCTCCCCTTCTTTGTGTGGTGCACAGTGATCAAAGTGTACAGTCAGTGGTGGAACTACAATTGGTGCAGCAGGTGCGGTGCACTAAGGCCCATGGAGATAATGGGGAACTAGCGAGCTGTGGGCCCCGATACCCTCCTCCACACTTTCCTGCTCTACCCACAGCTCGCTAGTTCCACCTCTGTGTACAGTGACTGTCACAGAGGATCAGAGCCATTGAGCTATATTTTATTGTTAGGGTGTTTTGCTGCTCTCCACCTGTCACTATGTTCTGCCTCCCACCACGATCTCCTCTCCCTCCCTCTTCTCTTTCTGTCACATCAGTGCTGCCCTCCCTCCTGGTGCTGTTCCTATTGGAGGCATAAGCTGCGGTAAATATGAAGGAGATGAGATACAGCTCACACATGGCAATGCTAGTACTGTCCCTTCTGGTGCTGATATTGCTTGTTGCAGGAAAGCCAGGTAGGAGATTGCCACAATTGGTGTCATATCGGCTTAGCCAGGCACAGAAAAACCATAGACCTCTGTCCTGGGCAGGGCCGCCGAGAGGGGGGGGAGCGGGTACAGTTTACCCGGGCCCGGCCATGCCAGGGGGCCCAGGCCGGACCCTCGCTGCTAATTAAATTATTTTTTTATTTTATTTTATTTTTCTCTCTTGCGCTATTTTTTTTTAAACTTTTTTTATTTTTTTTCCTGCGGGGGGTCTTGGGTTTCTTGGGAGCTGGAAGAAAGAATAAATAATAAAAAAAAATACTCACGTGATCGCGCGGCGCCGTGTCCCTCCTCTCCTCTCTGTGATGTTATTGCATTAGATATGCTTAATGTTTGTAGACACTCCCTTATATGTTTAAGCTTGAATCTTTAGTGATGGTCCCTAAGACCATGGGGAATGCTGGGAAGTGGGTGTGGCCAGTGTGCAATGTACCCAGAGTCTGCAAATGGCTGAATAAAGAGCTCAGCAGTGCCCACCCATGCTTCAGTGTCCTGATGAACTGATTTACAAGTATATTAACAAAACATGGTGTCAGAAGAAGTTTTAACTGGACTGCTAGAGCTCAGAGTGTGAAAGGATCCTGCAGAAGTCTGTAAAGCTGTGACACGCAGTGTCTGAATATCTGCCTTGTGCTCTGGTCACATCAAACAGTGAGTAACTATGGATAGGCTGTCTCCTCCAGCAGGCATGCTCATGTCTGGCAACTTGTCTGCAAACTGGAAAAGATTTAAACAAAGGTTTAATATATATCTTGCTGCATGTGGAGCTGATGCAATGGAGGATAAAACAAAGTCATCCATCTTCCTCCATGTGATAGGAGAGGATGTGCTGGACATTTATAACAGTTTTCAGTTTGCTGAAGGGCAGAATATGGTGCTATCTTCTATAATGCAAAAGTTTGAAGATTACTTTGTGCCAAGGAAAAATGTGACATATGAAAGATATAAGTTTTTCACCTGTGATCAGAAGTCTGGAGAAGGATTTGATCAGTATGTTACAGAACTGCAATCACTCAGCAAAACCTGTGAGTTTGGTGATTTAAAGGACTCACTGATTAGAGATCGTATTGTCTGTGGAATACCTGATAATGGACTCAGAGAAAGATTGCTGAGAGAACAAGACCTAGAACTAGACAAGGCAATGACTATGTGCAGATCTGCAGAAATGACCAGACTGCAAGCCAAACAGTTACACAAGGAATCTGATACTACTGTACATGTGGTGAAGAAAACAGAGCCAAGCAAACCACCATTCTCTAAAATGAAGCAGTCTAAAATGCAATCTAATAGGAAAATCTGCAGTAGATGTGGAAATACTCACAATCCTAAAATGTGCCCTGCTTATGGTAAAACCTGCATGAAGTGTGCTGGACTTAATCACTTTGCCAAATGCTGTAGAACCAATAGTGAAACAAACAAAGTGCATGCCGTTGAACAAGCTACGTCTGAAGATTTTTTTGTGAATTGTATTGAACTTTGCAGTACAGACAAGAAAGAATGGATTGTTCCTTTAACAGTGAACGAGATTGTCGTTCCCTTTAAGCTTGATACTGGTGCGCAGGTGAATTTGATATCGTTTCAAGACTATAAGACTTTTAGAGTAAAACCTAAAATTCATCCAGCCAATGTGAAAGTTACAGGCTACACTGGGGAGGAAATTCCTGTGAAAGGTACATGCCTAGTGACCCTGAGCTACAAAGGACAAAAGTTCAAAACATCTCTACTGATTGTGGATAAAGATGTACAACCGATTCTAGGATTAAGTTCATGTGAGAAGCTTAACTTGATAAACAAAGTTTTCATGGTGACATCACAAGTAGAAGATGAATGCAAATCAGTGTTTACAGAATACAGAGACATGTTTGAAGGTTTAGGTTGTCTGCCTGGCGAGCATAAGATAAATCTAGACACGCAAGTTCCTCCAGTGATACACCCCTGTAGAAAAGTGCCATTTGCGCTGAGAGAAAAACTAAAACAGGAGTTAAACCGCATGGAAGCTTTGGGTGTGATACAGAAAGTTGATGAGCCTACTGAATGGGTGAGCTCCTTAGTAATTGTTGAAAAGAAAAATGGACAACTCAGAATATGTCTGGATCCAAGAGATTTAAATAAGGCTATTAAAAGAGAACATTTCAAACTACCAACCAGAGATGAAATCATGTCACAGTTTGCGGGAGCAAAATGGTTCAGTAAATTGGATGCATCTTCAGGATTCTGGCAAATGAAGCTAGATGAAGCCAGCTCAATGCTGTGTACATTTAATACCCCAGAAGGTCGATACAGATGCCTTCGACTACCATATGGGATATTGTCTGCTCCAGAAGTATATCACAAAAGGATACACATGATTTTTGAACACATTCCAGGTGTTGAAACAATGATGGATGACATTATTGTCTGGGGATCTACAAAAGAAGAACATGATTCTAGACTGAGACAAGTAATGGAACTTATCAAGAAGGTGAATCTAAAGCTGAACAAGGACAAATGTGAATTTGGTGTGAAAACACTTACCTTTATGGGTGACGTGGTCTCGGAGGAAGGTGTGAAGCCTGACCCGAGGAAAATATCAGCCATAATAAACATGGAACGTCCTAACAACAAAGACGACGTGAGAAGATTCCTAGGAATGATTACTTACTTAGGAAAGTTTATTTCTCAACTCTCCGAACAAACAGCACCTCTAAGATGGTTGTTGGACAAAAATAATGAGTGGATGTGGTCACATGAACAAGAAGAAAGTTGGCAAAACTTGAAATGGACCATCACAGAGCAACCGGTACTAAGATTCTTTGATCCTACAAAAAGTATAAGAATTTCAGCAGATGCCTCGCAATTTGGCCTAGGCTCAGTGTTGTTACAAGAACATGAGGATACATGGCAACCGGTAATCTATGCATCAAGAGCATTGACAAGTGCTGAAACAAGATATGCTCAGATAGTAAAAGAACTTCTAGCAATCACATATGCATGTGAGCGATTTCATCAATTTGTGTATGGTCAAGCGTTTACAGTGGAAACTGACCACAAGCCATTGGTAGCTATCATGGCTAAATCGTTACATGACTGTCCCATGAGAATTCAACGAATGCTTATAAGACTACAGAAATATGATGTCCAATTGCTGTACTGTCCTGGTAAATACATGTACATTGCTGACACACTTTCCCGTGCTGTGAACAAAAGTGAAGGTTCCGAAAGTCTGATGGATAAAGAGATAGACGCATATGTTAATTTGATTGTAGCTTCTCTACCTGTGTCTCTTGCAAGACAAGAACAGATAAGAAAAGAAACAGAGACAGACATCACAATGAAAGTGTTACAAGACATCATTCTGAAAGGATGGCCAGCAGAAAAAAATGCGTGCCCACTGTCTATTCATGATTATTGGATGTACCGCACTGACCTTACGGTTGTCAATGGTATTATTTACAAAGGCAATAGAATTATTATACCTGCACGACTAAGAAAAATTATGCTGTGCAAGATACACGAAGGCCACTTAGGAGAAGAGAAATGTAAACGGAGGGCGCGTGAAGTGATGTATTGGCCAAGAATGAACCAGGACATAGCACAGACAACAGCTATATGTGAACTGTGTCTTACGTACAGACCAAAGCAACAAGTCGAGCCGCTGAGTCCTCATGCAGTGCCAGAGAGACCATACCAGAAGGTAGGCGCAGATTTGTTTGATTGTATTGGAAAAACGCACATTGTCGTGACTGATTATTATTCTAATTACCCTGAGGTGCAGACTCTACCTACAACTACTAGTAAAGCCATAATCAGTTGCATTAAGTCAATCTTTGCAAGGCATGGTGTTCCTATGGAAGTGTTCACTGACAATGGACCTCAGTTTTCCAGCGCTGAATTTAGACAGTTTGCTGAAGAGTGGGAATTTGTCCATGCAACATCGAGTCCCCACTATCCACAGTCAAATGGGTTGGTGGAAAGTTCAGTAAAAACTGTAAAGAGTATAATGAAAAAAGCACAAGACGGCAAAGAAGATTTCTACAAAAGTCTTTTAATCTACCGCAGTACACCTCTACAGAATGGACTCTCTCCTGCACAAATGCTGATGGAAAGGAGGATTAGAGCAAATCTTCCGATAAGTGATGAACTGCTTAATACTAGAGATGGACGGGTCCGGATCTCCGAGAACCGAACCCACCCGAACTTTGGGTATCCGAGTACCGAGCTGAGCAGCTCGGTACTCTCCCGCCCATTCCGAATCCAAATCGAGGCCGAACGTCATTGTGACGTCGTCGGATCTCGGGGCTCGGTTCTCGCGATACTTCAACTTTATAAATACACGCCTCCACAGCAATCCATCGCCATTTGACAGAGGGAGAGAGCAGGGTGTAGTCATAGGCTAATTAGAGCAAGGACAGAGAATACAATATTGTTCTTGCAATTGCTCTAACCAAAATCGCTAGTGCAGAGAGGAGGATAGAGGTTTATTATTTTTTCTTCATATTTGGCACTCCCCAGTGCTTTTGGGGTGTCCCCCATAATTGTGCATAAATATTTCTGGCTGTCAAAAGTCATATCTGTCAGCAGTATCTACTAAATAATTTTTAGCACTCCTCAGTGCTTTTGGGGTGTCCTCCCTAATTGTGCATTAATATTTCTGGCTGTCAAAAGTCATATCTGTCAGCAGTATCTACTAAATAATTTTTAGCACTCCTCAGTGCTTTTGGGGTGTCCTCCCTAATTGTGCATTAATATTTCTGGCTGTCAAAAGTCATATCTGTCAGCAGTATCTACTAAATAATTTTTAGCACTCCTCAGTGCTTTTGGGGTGTCCTCCCTAATTGTGCATTAATATTTCTGGCTGTCAAAAGTCATATCTGTCAGCAGTATCTACTAAATAATTTTTAGCACTCCTCAGTGCTTTTGGGGTGTCCTCCCTAATTGTGCATTAATATTTCTGGCTGTCAAAAGTCATTTCTGTCAGCAGTATCTACTAAATAATTTTTAGCACACCTCAGTGCTTTTGGGGTGTCCTCCCTAATTGTGCATTAATATTTCTGGCTGTCAAAAGTCATATCTGTCAGCAGTATCTACTAAATAATTTTTAGCACTCCTCAGTGCTTTTGGGGTGTCCTACCTAATTGTGCATTAATATTTCTGGCTGTCAAAAGTCATATCTGTCAGCAGTATCTACTAAATAATTTTTAGCACTCCTCAGTGCTTTTGGGGTGTCCTCCCTAATTGTGCATTAATATTTCTGGCTGTCAAAAGTCATATCTGTCAGCAGTATCTACTAAATAATTTTTAGCACTCCTCAGTGCTTTTGGGGTGTCCTCCCTAATTGTGCATTAATATTTCTGGCTGTCAAAAGTCATATCTGTCAGCAGTATCTACTAAATAATTTTTAGCACTCCTCAGTGCTTTTGGGGTGTCCTCCCTAATTGTGCATTAATATTTCTGGCTGTCAAAAGTCATAACTGTCAGCAGTATCTACTAAATAATTTTTAGCACTCCCCAGTGGTTTGCGCTCAGAATGGATTCAAAGCAGTCCACATATGATCTGAATGAGCAACCAGGTTCTGTCACCAGTCCTGATGTTAGTGTTCCCAGTACGTCATCTGGCCAAGGCGATGTCAAACAACAGAGTGTTTTCAAATTAGTGCAAAAAACAAAAAACAAAAATTTTTTTACTGTATTGAAGCGAAAAAGAAGTGTAACTGAGCAAAAGTTAAGTGACGATAAAAAAAAATTGCAAGCATGCCATTCTACACACGCAGTGGCAAAGAGAGAATGAGGCCTTCACCTTTGGCTATTAGTGGCAGATCCCAAAAAGTTACCCAGCCTACAATTGGTGCACAACTACTGTTACGCGTCAAAGCCGAGCTGCAAGATAACAGTGAGGCATTACAGGAGAATATTTGCTCTGATTCACAAATGACAACAATCCCTGTGGAGAGTCCATCCAACAGTGGGATGTCTAATCGTGAGCATTCTGCTGATGTGTGCCTTAATAGCCCGAGTGTAGCCGGTGATACCCAAATTGAGGATGCCACTTTGGAATTAGAAGAGGATGAGGGGGAGATTTGTGTAGGCGACGAGGGCGCTAATGAGGATGTTGATGAGGATGAGGTTGTTTGTGTAAGTCCTGCACCAGTGGCAGCAGTTCTGGCACGTGACAAGAAAAAGGCCATTGTCATGCCTGGGCATAAAACAAAAAAATCCACTTCTTATGTGTGGAATTATTTCTACCCAAATCCAGACAACAATTGTATAGCCATTTGTAGTGTATGTGAAGCCACAGTCAGTCGAGGGAGGGACCTTAACCATCTTGGAACCTCGTCTATGTTACGCCATTTAACGAGAGTTCATGGCAAAGTGTTGGGAAAAGCTGAAAGTTCTTCCCAAAAGAATACAAGCACTCCCTCATCAGCTAAGACCCTCCGCTCACCGACATACCGACGGCTACAAAATACACCCACCACACCATCCTCATCAATGTCCTCAGTAGCGCTCGGAGTTAGCCCGGCATCCCACTTAAGGCTGGATGACTCCGGCACTATTATTGATTCCTCTGAAGAAAGCGTTAGTCCTGCTGCTGCTGTTGCTGCTGCTGGGGGTGAATCGTCATCCCAGAGGCAGGTTAATAAAATGAGCAGTCCTACATTTCAGCAATTAACTGTGAAACAATCATTTGCGAGGGGAAGCAAATATGACAGCAGTCACCGAGTCGCCAAGCGAATCACAGACGCCATGGCTGCAATGTTAGTGTTAGATCTGCGTCCAATCTCCACAATAAACGCAGCTGGTTTTTCACAGTTAATTGAGGTTTTGTGTCCGCGTTACAGAATTCCATCGCGACACCATTTCTCCCGTAAAGCTATTCCACAACTATACCAAAAAGTGTGTAAAAATGTAGAGATTGCGCTGAAAAATGCCATTCTGCCCACTGTTCACTTAACCACAGATATGTGGACAAGTGGAAGTGGCCAAACCAAAGACTATATGACTGTGACAGCCCACTGGGTTGGTCATTCACCTTCACCAGCAGGAACAGCAGCAGCATGTACACCACTACGTAACATTTGTCACAGGCAGGCCACTCTTTGTATCACCGGCTTCACTAACAGGCATACGGCTGACAATTTGTTACGCAAACTGAGAGATGTGATTGATGCATGGCTTATACCACTCGGACTCTCCCCAGGGTATGTCATTTCAGATAACGCCAACAATATAGTGCGAGCATTACAGCTGGGTGATTTCCAACATATTCCCTGTTTTGCTCACACCATCAACTTGGTGGTGCAGAGCTTCCTACGAAATAACCGTGAGGTGCAGGAGATGCTTTCGGTGGCCCGTAAAATTTCAGGCCATTTCAGGCATTCAGCCACAGCATGTAGGAGATTACAGCAGCTCCAAGAGCAGTTTAACTTGCCCTGCCACCAACTTAAGCAAGAGGTGGTAACTCGGTGGAATTCCACCCTGTACATGCTTCAGAGGATGGAGAAACAGCGCAAAGCCATCCAAGCATATTGCACAAGTCATGACATTGGGAAAGGAGGGGGGATGTATTTCACTCTTGCACAGTGGGGAATCCTTTCAGTGCTGTGTAAGGTGCTGAAACCATTTGAAGTTGTGACATGTGAGGTCAGTGCAGACTCTGCTAGTTTGAGCCAAGTCATTCCTTTAATTAGACTATTGGAAAAGCAGCTTGAGAAAATGAAGGAGGAGCTGAAAGCAAGCAATTCAGCAAAGTATGTTGGCCTTGTCGATCAAGTACTTAATTCGCTTCACAATGATCCTCGAGTTATTAAGATCTTGAACTCAGATCAGTACGTTTTGGCCACTGTGCTTGATCCAAGGTTTAAAACCTACATTGAGTCTTTACTTGTAAATGAGCGAGATGTGAACTTTTGCAAGGAGCTATTGCTCAGCAAGTTGGCCGCTGAACTGGGCCTCGGCTTGACGACGTGTCCTCCTTCACTTTCTCAAGCTGTTGCTCGTAAAAAATTAAATTTCCAAAAAAGAAGCAGGGAAGACACAGGGGGCAGACCAGAACAATTTAACATCTGGGCTGGTTTGAAGGATTTTTCAAAAAAATGTGTCACTTTGCCCATAACTCCATCCAATATGAGTATAAACATGCAAAGGATGGTGGAGGATTACTTTCAAGAGGTAGTTGATATGGAAATGTCAGATAGTCCCTTTCCTTACTGGGAAGAAAAGCAGGCCATTTGGAAACCCATGTACAAACTTGCTTTGCAATACCTAAGCTGCCCACCCTCCAGTGTGTACTCTGAACGAGTGTTCAGCACAGCAGGGAACTTAGTCAGTGATCGCCGTAGAAGGTTACTTCCCAAAAATGTGGAGAAAATGATGTTTATAAAAATGAACTACATCTTCCACGAGGAAGGCCTTCACCATCCAAGACATCCAAGCACTGACTGTTCTCTAATGGCGGATTCAAGCGGCGATGACTTGATAGTCTGTGATGATGACGTACACACTGATGAGGGTGAGGATTAAGCTGAAGATGATGCCGATAACATCTTTTTAAAACTTTCTATGTAAGTGTAGGGTGCAATCTACCCCCAAAGAGGAAAGGGACTTGTGGCATTTCCATATCACATACCATCTTGAAAGGCTGCTGTTAGGGCAATTTATCCTTAAGGGTAGGGTGTCATAGACAGAGTGACCCTAAACTGGCTTTGTCCATTTTTCATAATATTGTACAGTCTATAATGGCTGAATTTTTGGGTATTTTATACAAGTGGAGGGGGGCCTAGAGAGACAGAAACCAAACTGGCTTTTTCCATGTCAATTAATATTGTACAGTCTATAATGGCTGAATTTTTTGGTATTTTATACAAGTGGAGGGGGCCTAGAGAGACAGAGTGACCCCAAACTGTCTTTCTCCATGTCAATTAATATTGTACAGTCTATAATGGCTGAATTTTTTAGTATTTTATACAAGTGGAGGGGGGCCTAGAGAGACAGAAACCAAACTGGCTTTCTCCATGTCAATTAATATTGTACAGTCTATAATGGCTGAATTTTTTGGTATTTTATACAAGTGGAGGGGGGCCTTGAGAGACAGAAACCAAACTGGCTTTTTCCATTTCTTTACATATTTAACTATAAGTGTAGGGTGTAATATACATTCAAAGACGATGGCTGCATTGCCAATATGCATAGATGGAGAGGAAGACAATCTGTTTTGTGTGTAGAATAGGCCTACCAACGAAGAATTAAACTGTTTTTTTGGATGATTTATTACCTCAACAATTAGATTACTTGTCTCTAAAACAGTTGGAGCACTAAATTGGGTTAATTTAGGCCCAAAAACATGGATTTTCCAAAAAAATAGCAAAACAAAACCAAACAAAACCAAAACCAAAACCAAAACACGCAATGGCGGTTTTGCAAAACCAAAACCAAAACCAAAACACGACGGTAATCCAGATCCAAAACCGAATCCAAAACCAAAACACGGGGGTCAGTGACCATCTCTACTTAATACGCATAACTCAGCATTGGTGAGACTGAGTAAGGTACGTCAACAGGAGAAACAGAAACTGTACCATGATAGGCGAGCAAAAAGCTTATCTGATCTAAGATCAGGTGACCAAGTCCGTCTCCGAGATCATGAGAAAGGCATTTGGATGCAGAAAGGTATTGTGCAAGCACAAGTAGCACCAAGATCTTATATTGTACGTACAGATCGTGGAACAGAAGTAAGAAGAAATCGGGTCGATTTAAGATCTCAACCCAACCATAGTGATGGCAACACGACTGAAGAATACCCTTCATCTGACATGTATGATGGACTTGATAATGGTGAACAAACCATGATGGAAGAAAGGTCCAACATGGTTGACGATACACAGACTTTGTGTGAAAGACCCATAAGAGAAATACGCAGACCTGAGAGACTCATTGAAACGTGTTAGATGATGTTCTTAATGTTATATCGTTAAATTGTTATACTGAAGGATACAGGGCTTATCTTTAAAGAAAAGAAGATGGGATGTTATTGCATTAGATATGCTTAATGTTTGTAGACACTCCCTTATATGTTTAAGCTTGAATCTTTAGTGATGGTCCCTAAGACCATGGGGAATGCTGGGAAGTGGGTGTGGCCAGTGTGCAATGTACCCAGAGTCTGCAAATGGCTGAATAAAGAGCTCAGCAGTGCCCACCCATGCTTCAGTGTCCTGATGAACTGATTTACAAGTATATTAACAAAACACTCTCCTCCATTCACACTGACTGCCGGGCGTGAAATCATCAAGTCACGCCTGTCAGTCAGTGAGGAGCGCCGCAGCCAGCATGAGGAAAGAAGAAAGAAGAGGAGACAGAAGAGCAGAAAAGAAAAGAAAGAAGTTGACAAAAGGTAAGTAAAGAAACGTAGAGGCAAGGGGAGGAAAACAGAGAGGGACATTACTATAAAGAAAGGGGACAGAGAAACAGAGGAGGAAAAAAAGGAGAGAGCCACAGGGGAATAAAAAAAAATTGGGGAGAGAGGAACAGAGGAGGGAAAAAAAATTGGGGAGAGAGGAACAGAGGAGGAAAAAAAGGAGAGAGCCACAGAGGAATAAAAAAAAGTGGGAGAGAGGAACAGAGGAGGAAAAAAAGTGGGAGAGAGGCACAAAGTAAAAAAGAAGGGGGAAAAGCAGCATGGAGGTCGCAGTGTGAGCATAAGGGGGTACAGTGTAGTTGTGATGAAGGGGCACAGTATTGTGTGTGTGATGGCACAGGGGGCTTGTTGCAATGTAGTGTGTGTGAGGTAGGTGGCAGCTAATTAATGGGCGCTATTTTGTTTGTAGGGTGATGGTGGGGACTATTAATTTAAGATGGGGTGGTTTGGGGGCTATTGAATCTTGGGGTGAGTTTAGGGAGAATGAGGTCTATTTATTAAATGTGACTATGAATTATTTAATGGCAGTGATGGTTGCGGGAAATAGGTATTGCTGGGGCTGTTTGCAGGAAGGGAAATAGGTTTATTTATTAAATGTGAATAGTATTATTTTAATGTTGGGGCTGGAGGAAGGCCTAATTATTAATCGTGGGTGCTATTGATTTAACGCCGGGGCTGGCTGTAATTTTCTAAATGTAGCCATTTTTTTTTCAAAATAGGTCCTTCAACATTCCTGGATCCGGACAAGCCACAACTAAAGAAACCAGCAGCTACAGGTGGAGAAAGTGAGAAGAACAGGTAGGAGAGAGCAGCACAGTGTGTGAAATGTTGTGATTCTAGTAGGGACAATACCAATTTTTGGTGAATGTTGTGCCCAATGTAAGGTGTAGGCCAAGACTGAACTGTTTGTGTACACACTGCATTGTTTGTATACTACACTGTGGTGGTAGATGTCCTGAAAGTCAGGAGTGCTTGAACATATGTGACGCTCCGGCGAATTGAGAGCCTAGTGGTTTTTATGTTAGACACGCCCCAATGGCACGTTTGCCACGCCCCCAAATGCATGACCACACCTCCCAAAATTTTTGCACTGCCGTTTGGCAAGCCACGCCCCTGAATGTATGACCATACACCTAAAAAATTTTGCGCCGCCGTAAGGCGTCGCAAAAAATTTTTGGGGCTTACTTGACTATGAGGGGGGCCCCATGAATTTGTTGTACCCAGGCCCTGAATTCTTCTTGGCAGCCCTGGTCCTGGGTATCTTGGTCTCCTAGTCCCGTGTTTCTGCAGATATTCGGACCTGTTGTTGATAACGACCTGCACTCATGCTCTTCTTTTGTTGGATTCAGGTTCTCCTGAGCTGCCAGCGGTGGCACAGTAGTAGTAGTAATATCTTTGTGTGAGTACAGTATCCCAAACTTGCAGTTCTGCTAAATACAATGACCAAGTGTAGTGTGAGACGGTGGAGAAACCGTTTAAATCTCTCAAGTGCAAACTGTAAAGTAAAACTTTTTTTTGCCAATCTGCAATAAAATCTCTTAAATATACATGTGCCATTAGTAAAAAGATATGCACTTATATTTACTGTTTTTGGCTACCCATATTGGTTCTTTCACTTGTGCAATACTAAGTTACCCTTACTTTTTAATAGAGTGATATCTAAATTTGATATAAGTCTGCTAAACAAAATTGCAACTTAGGTACTGTCCTAGGAAAGTAGACTACTTCCAATAGTCACATGTATTTACTGACTGGCTAATTTATTTTCCATACCAGCACTTCTAAATTTCCATTCAGACCAGTGAGTACAGGTATACAATTTGTTTAATACAAGGAAAAGCCATGCCATTAATAAGTAGTCAGTAAGGTTAGTTCTAGAATAGATGTTGAGCCACGAGCTACCTAAGATTCCCTTAAACTTGCAACTATTCATTACATATTCTATAACTCAGTGAACAAAATGAGAACTTTTTGGTCTCAGTTTCAGCCCCGGCATTAAATAACAAACTATCCCTTCCCTATTGTTTAGAAAGTGGAAGTAGAAGATCCCTATTTGAAAAGATAAAATGTAGAGGAACACGTCTATAAATCGTGTGTCTACCCAGCTCCTCTCAATAAATACCAACCCCTTTATTAGGTGACATTTTAAAAGGAACAAGTTTACCTGGCAACTTACTGCCACATCGTTGCGGATCTTGTGGTTAAACCACATGCAACGCATCATTAAGTCCCTGTGACCACCAAAGGAAATGATTTCCCTCTGAGAACTTTTCAGAACTGCTGTAAAGCCAGCCTTCTCCAATAGTCAACTGATATAGTCCCCATTGTGAGTTGCTAATGTCAAAACCAAAAATTTAAGATATCAAATCTTTGGTGGTGGTTTCAGGAAGGGAGTTCCTGAAACTACCACCAATGATTTGACATCTTAAATTTTAATTTTCTCCTCAATAAAATGAAGGCCCTCTCTCCTGCCATCTGTAGATACAAATATGAATGCCTATACTGATATTCCGCTGTGCCACACTATAACAGGAGGAGATCCTCAAGATTAAGATGCCTAACTGAGAAGGAACCCAGGTGCCTGAAATAATCTGTGACTTTTTAAATTAACCTTCCTATGGCTTCTATGTTATTTGCTCCTACATGAAGAAGCAGCTTATCATAAGCTAGGGTAGACCTGCAAGTGCAGGCGATCTCAGGGACAATCTGAGCCCAATGCATATCTCTTTTTCCAAATAGATTGAATAAAGTGTGAATGCCCAAGTTCCATCTATGAGGACCAAAAATTCAGCTCACTTCCCAGCCCACGGCACCTAAGAATGTTCACATTTCCAAGCGGTGACTGCTTTGGGACAAAAAAAATGCAACAATACAACACAAACTTAAACTCAGAGAAGCAGACTTTGTCTCAGTGAAGCTTCAGAAGCCTATGGATGTATTTAGAGGGGCTCATTTACAGTTGGACGCATATGCCCCACAATCATTCATAAAAAATATGCACACGTGTTATAAAATCAAATGGATACAAGAAAATGATCGATAAGCGCTACTAATGGTTGAGGGAGGGGGATACTAGATGCTGTCACTTTTCTTATGCAGCGGGTAATGTCTAAATACCCCAAATAAACGATAACAGAAATAGAGGAAAACAAGAATTGGCCGCGGCTCAAGCGTGCAGTGAGGGGGAATCCTGTGACGTCAGTGGGCGTTGCTACGTTGCTTGGCAACCTGCTTGGTCATGGCAAGTCCAACGCGTTTCATCATAGAATATAACTTAATCATGAAGTCATATTCTATGTATTAGGATTAGGATCTAATGATTCTATTGCATTGCATTAGGATTATTCACTTTGGAATTTAAATCTTCCATTTTAAGTCTCATTTTTTCATACATATAGCGGACACTTGACGAAGTACACAATATATGTATATTATATGTATACTATTGCTTGATCCAAGCTCCCTTCTCCATTGCACCCAATCCTTGTTTTCCTCTATTTCTGTTATGAAATGAAAATCTGTTAGCGCTGTCCTGACCTATACATATATATCTCAAATCCTCAGTTGCTGCCTTTTGAGTAGATGGTGATCCTCACCTCCCTTAGTAAAGATAAAAATTCTAGTATACCTCTTACACAAGAGCTTCACATGTGGTGCATAAACATATTTATGTTTATTAAGTATTTATAAATATTTAATAAACATAGAGATAATTATGGAGTAGTGCATACCAATTCAATATATCATCATAATAAAAGCAATATCAATCAATAGTAACCCTTTGTCACTGTGTGTTGTGTTTAGGTGCATGGGTTAGGCAGTGCACCTCCTTCTCTAGCCCTGGATAGCTCATGAGTATGGTTGTAGAGAGGATCCAGGCACATGCAGGTTTTTTCAACAAAGACTTTTTGCAGGTGTTGGGACACAGGAGTGGTAAAATAGGGTGCAGTACAAACAGATGTCTCAATACTTTGGATGCAGACTATCTCTTTAAAATTAAACTTCTTTATGCAAACTGCCTTCAACTTCCAGCACAATTCTTTGTTGCAAAGACATAAATAAAAAATAAATAAATAAATAAATATATATATATATAACTCCTTTCTCCCTCCAGCACAGTTTTGTATGAACAATAAGAATATGGTTGCAAGTATATTTCTACATTAACTCCTCCTGTACAAACATGTCTCCGGATGTTATTAGGACAGTCACTTATTTAAAACTGGTGGTTCATATTATTTATGGGTTACTTGTCAGACACTCTCCCTACTCTCCATTTGCAGGCATACTTTTACTCATACTCGCCAATTCTCCCAGAATGTCCGGGAGCCTCCTGAATTCGGGGTAGGTCTCCTCAACTCCTTGGAGAGCAGGCAATTGTCCCGCATCCTGCCCATTTAGTGAAGAAGGCAGGATGTGAGCCTCAATGAAGCGATTTGCGTCATTTTGGTCCCACCCCCACGGCAAAATGATGATTTAGGTGGAGCCCAAGTGACGCGAATGCCCGCAGTCCACCCCCTTCTTGTCTCCAGCCACGTACCCTTTCCTGGATCTCTCAGAGTTAAAAAAAAATAAATGTAGGCAAGTATGCTTTTACTCCATTGTCAGTAACTCCATTGCTGTGTTCGCTTACTTCTTCTAACACAAGTTATGTCTCTTGTTCTCTTCAGAATCTTACTCAACACTCTTGAGGGATCACTTGGGCTATAACACATGTTCACTGTCTCCTCTCTGCTCCTCCTGGGATTCTCACACATACTGGTGTCCTCTTGCAGCCTCTTTCCTCACCCCTTGTGCTATAACACCTTGTCTGGTGGCCTCTCTGCCCCTCTGGTTCACATCAGATGCTGCTACACTGCTTCTCTGTAGTACTGCTTCCCTCTCAGATATATCCTCGCTCAGTACAGCCTTATTTATTGCAGACATTCTCTCTTAATGTAGCAATGCTGTCACATTCAACAGTCCTCCCTGTTACTTTTAGTCTTTTCACATAATGTAAGAACACTGCTACATGCAGCGATCCCCCTCTCTTAAATGGGTTTCTCTACCCTTATTAAATGCAGCCACGCTGCTTTGGCAATTAACCCCTACACCTTCTTTATTAGGGTCCCTTTTTCACAGGGGCTTTTCTTTATTATTATGGAAACTTCTTACACTCTTGTTATACAGCCACGGTCTCAGTTAATTTCTCCCTCAAATCTGTTCCATTTCACTTCTAATCTCTCAGTCATAATGTTCTTTAGCCTCTCATGCGGGCCAATGACCAACTCCCAAGTTGAAGGTGGAATCCGGGACCCCCTTCGCTTGATCCCGTGTCCCTGGGTATAAATCTCTCCCCACACCCTTCTCCTCAAATCATCCCAATCTGATTTTGCTAGGCTAATATATAAGCTATTGTTCCTGTTGTGTCTCCTTTTTGAGTCCTAGTGCTGGGGCCACACATTCAGTCAATGGGTTTGAAAAACAACGCCAGAGGGGGCATTAATTACACATTCATTCATTTGCCAATCATTCATAGTAAAATAACTATTATAGAAGTAAAAAATAACAGTCACTTTGCAACAAAATGTATTTCCTTTTTCTGGGAGTGCAGTGCACAAATGGTTGCAGCCTGGTTCAATAGAAAACAATCTGCTTGTTTCCTAAACAGAAATAGCACCACCTTTTGTGCATAAACACAACTTCTTATTCCACAGTTTGTGCAATAGAAGTTACGTTCCTACAATGTTATTTAAATACACTTCCTGAAACAGCCTGGGGATATGTTTTACTGTACTTCAGTCTTTCCCGGTTGCTCCGGTCCTCTGTTCGAGCACGCTCCTGATTTTCCCAGGTGCATGTTAGGTGAATCTCTTTGGAAGTGCTGGCATCAGGTGAATAATTAACAAATCCAGATGCTCAGCTGTCCCGCCGGCTGCTTTTACTACCACGAGAAAGAAGGAGAAATTTAACACAAAAGATCAGGTTATGTTTATGACACAATTTAGTGATCAGTTGAGAGACATTGAGAAAATTATATTGAAGTACTGGCCTATTCTCAATAAAGATGAGAAACTTCAAGGCATACTACAGGAGAGATCTAAAATAGTTTTTAAAAGAGTGCAAAACCTAACAAATAAACAGGTAAAAATGCAATTCCTGTAAAAAAATAAAGTCCAGCAAGGAACTTGGTTAAATAATAGCAAAGTTGAGTTTTACTTCTGCAATTGGTGCCAAGCTTGTAAAACCCTTCAAAAACATACCACAAAATCACGGCGCTCACATCACACTGCAATCACAAACATTTTCAAGATGCGTCCAGCTCAATCACTGTAGCAGTTGCACCAGGTTTACAATGGTCATATAAGTGTTTATCCTTGCACCCCATCATAGAGTAGAGAAAGCATGTAATCATATCATATAATGATAATAATGCAATGAAGTGCTATATACACAAAAGAGAATAGTTTCATAACAGTATTATTGATAAATATGACTCACAATGTAACTACAAACACACAAAACATACAAAATACAAATTAAATTAAATAGAAACATCTATTTTTCCCTTTAAAAATCAAATTTGAATCTTGTTTTACAGTGGTACAAATGGAAATGTCAAGTATGCAATGCACATAAATAACCGCAAATTTATATAATATATACGAAGTATGTCTATTAAATAATGAGACTGTGATTCCACCAAGTAATCAAAGCAGTCAGAACCGGTTATAACTACATACGTAGTAACCTTGAACCAGTCTGAACCTGCATGACAAGCTGCAAAACTCAATGATGTTCAGTTGATTGTGAGTCACCATTTAGTTTGGTTGTGTTTTCTGTAGAGTGCCGAAAAAATGTTTTAAAGTTGAACAACGTGTCAATTTGAAATTTTTAGTAAAATTGCACAAAACACCAACAGAATGTTTCCAAATGCTTACTACAGCCTATGGGAATGACTGCATGTCTCGTGCACTTGTGTTTGAGTGGCACAAAAGATTTAGCGAGGGACGTGAGAATGTGGAAGATGATGAATGACCTGGACGACCTTGCACTTCAAGAACCGAAGAAAATGTAGAAAAAATCAGTCAGATTGTTCGAAAATACCGACGACTCAGTGTTCGAATGATAGCTGACTCCGTGAACATTGAAAAAGACACCGTAAGAAAAATTTTGTCTGAGGATCTTAACATGACGAAAGTTTGTGCAAAGATGGTCCCAAGGGTTCTCACACAAAGAACGTCAAAAGAACGTCACAAGGAATGTTTTGTTGACATTCTGCAGCAACTTGACACAGATCCAAACCTGATTCATAAAGTAATCACTTGTGATGAGACCTGGATCTTCCAGTACGATCCTGAAACCAAAAGACAGTCAATGCACTGGAAAACACACTCATCACCAAGAATGAAAAAAGCTTGTCAAAGCAAGTCAAAATTCAAAGCAATGCTCATTGTTTTTTTCTATATCAAGGATATAATTTTGGAAGAATGGGTTCCAGAAGGCACAACAGTTAATCAGCATTATTATAAGGAAGTTTTGAAAAAGCTGAGAGAAAGAGTCAGAAAGAAATGGCCGCAACTGTGGAAAAATGATTTCTTTCTTCACCAGGACAATGCGCCTGCTCACACAGCACTTTCTGTGAAGCAGTTTTTGACCGACAAACACATTACTACACTTGAACATCCTCCATATTCGCCAGATTTAGCACCTTGCGATTTTTATCTTTTCCCAAAAGTTAAATCAGTGCTTAAAGGGAAACATTCAGTTGATGCTGTAAAGAAGAAAACGGCAGATATGTTGAAACAGGTGACAGAAATTGATTTGCTCCATGCATTTGACCAGTGGAAAACAAGACTACAACAATGTATTAGTGCAAATGGGGAGTATATTGAAGGGGACAAACATTAAATTTGTAATACCAGTAAATAAAGGTGAGCTATTTAATCAGTCTCGTTATTTAACAGACATACCTCGTATATACATATATAGATAGATAAATAAATAGATAGATAGATAGATAGATATTATCAGCTGGAGGGGTCAATATGCAATCAATTAGAAGCATCTAGATAATGTTATGCATTATCATCTTCACCATTGTGTATGTTTGCACCTACCCTCCAGCACCTACAGTAGATACACCTCCTAAAAGGATACGTCAATGTCTAATTTTGTTGAAATTGCATAAACACATGCTTACTTTACTTGAACTACGCTTAACCGCCTCTGCCCTCCCCTGATATGCATCTACAGACATAAGAAGACGAGACAAAGACAAAGACATACAGACATTCTGTATGTCGACCAGGTGAGATGAAGATGAAGCCAGGTGTGATGAAGACTACAGTACTGTGCATACCCCACCGGCACATACGAGACAACAGTTAGCGCTGTGCAGAATACAGTGGTGCACATGCTGCCGAATGCCTCTACACTACAATTCCTGAGGGATTCCCATTTATTTTCAGACTATTGATCACTGCCCAGCAATGATCTCATCACAGGGGGGCTGATTACTCTTTTACAATAACCATAGAATTAGAGCTTTCTTCATTTCCCTGGTGAGCCGTAAATAAAAAAAGTGAGACCTGGACACATCCCTAGAAGTGTCAGTGAGGCAGACCATGATTATAACATGTCCAGCAAACACCAAATGCTGTAAAAGGGAGGCAGTGGTCAACAAAATATAATATTCCCTTACTATTGAAAAACCTCTCACCATAGAAAAGGCAGTGTCAAAGGCGGTGTGTGTAAACTAACCATAAATCTTTTTGGCAATGATACCTCAAGGCAACACTCTGAAATCTGGAGTAGGAGCACATGGGAAGGGGCCAGCTATTCTTAGGTTGTCACTCTAATGCCAGTCCAATGACTGGTATGAATGGTACGATTTCCACTGTTTAGGAGAGCACTAATTATATATGGTTTACTAATGGTCTGATAAAATGGTATGGTCAAAACAAATCTGTACAATTTGATATGCTGTGATTGCAAAACCGCTCTATTGTCAGAACACCAAGGGCTAGATTTACTAAGCTGCGGGTTTGAAAAAGTGGAGATGTTGCCTATAGCAACCAATCAGATTCTAGCTGTCATTTTGTAGAAGGTACTAAATAAATGAAAGCTAGAATCTGATTGGTTGCTATAGGCAACATCCCCACTTTTTCAAACCCGCAGCTTAGTAAATCTAGCCCCAAGTTGCAACGGGGGGGGGGGGGGGGGGGGGGAATGTGTCCATTAAGTAAGCAGCCAAAAATGTGACCAGTACATTCTACCATTTGTAGGAATGTCATTTTTGCGTAATTTACTTTTTACTTTTTGAGTGCATTAAATGACATATTTTGCACTTGAAGACATTTTTTTTTAAAGACAAGGGTTTCTTTTCATTTTCTACATTTTCATTGAAATCACACAGGGCCTGAGTCATTAAGGCACGTATCTAGGGTTTTTGAGTGTATCCTCTGCAAAATTCAAACAAACAGGTTAAAAAAGTTTACTACAGCCTATGATTTAATGAATTGAATGGGATGGGGAAGGAGCAGATTAACGTAGGCAATATACAGCATAGTTGCCTACTCTCCCGGAATGTCCGGGAGACTACCGAATTTGTGGTAGTCCTCCCGGACTCCTGGGAGAGCAGGCAATTCTCTCGGATCCCTGCCAGCTCTGTTAAATTAAATGGAGGGGTGTGGCTTAGTGACATTGTGCATGTGTCATCGTGGTCCCGCCCCCTGTTTTTTATTGGTTCAAAACACCCTTTTTCCCTCACCAATTTTGCAATTGCTAGCACTAGGCTGGCAGCACAAGGGTTAATCTCATTAGGAGGGCGGGACCACACACATTTTTTAAAAAATTCTATTTTTTAACAAGGTATAGAACCAGCTGCAGGAGCTGACAGGTACCTGCAGTGTACAAAGCAGGGAGGGGTTTTAAAATACACCCGTAGTCAACAAGAAACAGATCTTTAGATCCGCTCCTTGTTGACTACAAGAGTAAGAAGAACCTATTTGCAGCCAGTAAGGCAGTTACATGCCTTAACGACTCTGGCTCACAGTTGGCAACAGTCCCTAATTATCTGGGACCGTCACAGGTTTGAAATATATAGACCCGCATTGTACCTGTATTTGTCAACTGTTGACGGAACTTACCTGATCTGCACAACTGTCAGCAGATGTTCAACTTTTGTACTCCTGCAGGGGCGATCATCTTGGCATGCAAATCCATGTGCTTCCCAGTTAAACAGCTATATTTGTGCAAAAGTAGGCACATAATAACACAAAGACCTAGGGCTAGATTTACTAAGCTGCGGGTTTGAAAAAGTGGGGATGTTGCCCATAGCAACCAATCAGATTCTAGCTGTCATTTTGTAGAAGGTACTAAATAAATGAAAGCTAAAATCTGATTGGTTGCTATGGGCAACATCCCCACTTTTTCAAACCCGCAGCTTAGTAAATCTAGCCCTTAGTTGTCTATCAACTTCCAAAGATCCTACAGACTCCCATTCCACCAAATCCTTCTTATAATGTCACCCTGTTCTAATATGTACTATAATTTCTAGACACCATGGGTTTGATTCATCAAAATACGCATCTTGAGCGCAACGTGCATTTAAAATGCACGTAAATCAGCTCTGTGCATTCCCAAATTCATCAAGGCACAGTTCTTAATATAAGTGCACTATTGAATTCGGGTGTAGCTGCTGTGCTCTGCTGCACAAGACAATGTATAGTAGTAAATTTGCAAAAAGAAAAGAACGTACAGAAAAAAATAAATATATTTTTCCCAACTAAATATATTTATTAGGATGCTGTTAATGTCTACTGAACATAAAATAATTTTTTACAGCTGCCTCTGATTGCAAACACATGTCATAGCATACATATGAGACTGTCATCACTAGTAATCAGTACTCAGACTAGTCCTGGAGCAAGAGATACGGCAGAAAAGCAAGTGACTTTGAGATGTGCAGAGCTTGATTTGGATGCGCTTGAGTTTGGCACGTCCTTACTGTACATTGACTACAGTAAACCCCACCCAGTTCACTGCCTGAAATCACAGGCTGTAGTAAGTGTCCTTTGCGCTCGAAGACAGAGCAGAGAAGGCTATGTTTACTGGCTTATGTCCTGGTTCTGGGCATTTGCAGAGTGCTTTTGTATACGCTCAAAACTGGCAGATATGTGCCTTGATGAATCAGGTTCAATATTACAAGTTGATGATGAGCCAGTTTGGGGGGAGCTTTTTTAAAATGTACATTTTGACTTTTTTTTTTTACTGTTATGTACTGCATTGTGCCGGCTGGTCCAGTGTGTATTATGCACTGTATTGTGCCCGCGGGATCGGCAGCTGTGTTGCAGGTGGGTCAGACGGCTGGTGGTGACATTGCCGTTTGAATGTCGGTATTTTGACTGTCGACTTTACTACCTGTTGACAGTCACCATTTTAACCACGTAAGCACAGTGAACCTGTCGACATTTTGGTTTCGACAGTCTGACTGTTGACAGGTTCAGCATTGACTACATTCCAATGAGTCACTATTGCTAGCAAGTTAACAGGATCAATGATAAAGCCATGTTCCATTAATTTCTAAGTTTATCATTTTATAAAGGTCCAGAACATTGTTAAGTTAAAACTGCTGTCTGTCTATATCAGGATTTTTGGAAGTCCCTAAAAAACTACAGCAACAGTATAAACAAAATGATACATACACTTGCGCTTCCTTCTTTGCACAATAAGATGATCACAACTTCAGATCCATTCTTCCCAAGCTGTAGTTTTATACACAGATATGCATAACCCTAATAGGACTCATATGTCCAAAAAAGGTAGATACCAAACATAGTGTAATATGTCACAATTTAAACTTTCAAAAAGCAAGTCCACCACCATAAAGCAGGGGTCTTCAGCTATTCACCGTGGATGCCAGATGTTTGTATGAAAATACACCAGTGGTTTTCTAACTTCCAAATCCCCTTAGGGTATATGCTTAAAAGAAAATGGCAAAAACGAGCTTCTCAAAATCAGGCATATGCCTCCATTCTTTTGTTTTAGATCTTCAAAAAAGTTCCCTCGGATGGGTAGAAACGCGTCGGATATATCCTGGTATCCAGCGGTTCTGGCAGATTAGACAGCGTTGGGAGGATCATTACTACAGTAGGATAATTCATCTGTCCTCCATCTTCTATATGCTGTGATTGATACAGACATCTGGTATGGGTTTTATACATATGTCATGTGAATTACTGATATTTTTAAGATGAGTATGTTTTTTATATTTTTTATTGGGATTAAATTTTAAACAAAAGTTAATGCACAAGATCTTCTTTTTGGCATTGCTTCTTCTGTTCACATGTTCGAGTGTATGGTTTGAAGATCTAAAACAAAAGAATTGAGGCATATGCCTGATCTTGAGAAGCTTGTTGTTCCCATTATCTATCTACATGCACAACGGCACACCATAGTGAAGCGCCCTAACGGAATCTGTTCCTCTTTTATACCAAACTACAGCAACAGTTCATCTAATATTTTTGCAATTGTGCGTACATTCGTTATCACACTGCAAGTTTTATAATGTTGCTTATTAGGTTCCATATGTGTACATTCTTGCTATGTCCTTCTTTAAGTGCACAGCCAGTACATATGGTGTGCATGGCAAAAATTAATTTCCCACATGCCATATGCCCAACACTGATTTCTGCTAATCGCTCACAATTTTCTATGTGTAAAAGGGTGTCTTAACAGTCAAATGTGAGCATGTCTGGCTGAATCAGGGGGTGGCCTGGGCAGATCTGGTCTATTTTATCCGAATTTTTAGTTTTGGAGAGATATTTGTTGGTTATTTCTAACAAAGTGCAAATGTTCACTAGCCTGCAATGAATAAAATGTCTGAACCAACTGGTTGACATACATTTTATTTGCAAATATGTGCATTTGTTTAATGATATTGGAGATACTGCTTTTAGGTTTTGCCAGAATATTTTGAAATTAAATATAACTTTTTCTAAAAACAATAATTTACTGCCGTGTTTGAGAGATGCTTTGTTATTCTTGGTTTAGTATTTATTCCTGCAATGCAAACTGTGCAAAATAAACACTGTCTATGCCTCACTCCCTCACTGAAATGGGGACTGTTTTATCTTCAAGGCTTGAGTGGTGGGTCTTTCTCAATACCCCACATTGTCCCTTATGGCCTCCTGCTTTGAGGGTGAGCTTACCTGGTTTAGCATATAGACAAGTAGCCTGTAGAACTGATAATAATTTATGGGAAAAACAGATATCCTTCTGACTAGCACACTGTATTTCTGTGTATAGTTAACTGTATTCTTATTTATGAGAAACGATACCAGTAACATAATACAACCATCACTTCTAACTGTTCCTGTTTAGTCTTGTTTGACCACAAATCTTTTGCTTCATGTTTGTGTTTTTTGACAGACAGGACCACACAGACGTTAGGTAAAACGTATAGAGAAACACATGAAAACAGTGGTGTAACTAGGGACAATGCTAATTGTGGGCCCCTGTTCTTTCCCAACGCTGTGTCCTTGCTCATGTCTTGCTCTGTGTTGTCAATCGTTTGTTTTTTCCTTATATTTTAATGTTTTGTTTAATATTTTTTATGATTTTATTAACCAAAGGAGACTTGAAAGGATAGTGCAATTTTATATGCATCATTGTCAGCCACATTGCTTAGTCCAGTTGTCAGATATATTGCTCAAATCACATTGCTATCTACATTACACAAAGCAGCCTAAAGAGTGCAACTACCCAAATATTTACTCCTATCTGATGGATTTGTCTTAAGTCAGTATTGTCCAAGATATTGGCTGTATGTGTTTTTGACACCAAACTTGTCTTGCATCAGTTTAACAGTAGTCTTACTTCATTATATTATGGTGTTTGAGTACACTGCTCTATTACCTTTAGTTATAGCTTGTTTTATCCCCTACCCCCAAATACAAAACTGGTGTGAATAAAACAGAATATGAAGCCCATGTATTATCAAAGTGCAGTTTGGTCAAATATTATCAGCTGCCAAAGCACAAACCAAAATGCTAGTTCTAATACCTAAATATGCATAAATGTAGTGTAATTTATAAAGGTGCGGTTTGCAAAAGCTTTGTGGCAAACCGCTGAAAAAAAGGCTAATGTTTTAGACATGGTTTCTGATTGTCGCATGAGGTTTAAGTTTGATTGCAAACACAAAACAAACAGTGCTTCTACAAACTCTACAATGACTAATGTATTAATCTGGCAGCAAAGAAAATAAAAACGAAATTAAATAATCATTAAATATTGTGAAAAAATTGCACATCTTTGAATTGATATAAAACCAGAAATTAGCACAGAAAACTCTAAAAACACAATAACTAATAGCAACAGCATTATCCAATAATAAATAAATATTAAAGAATGTTGTATCAATCAACTCCTTTACTCCAAATTCATACCTATAATTAATTAAAAATCCATCTAAATTTAATAAACTATAACAGCTTAATATTCCTTAACAGGGAGCTGACGCAAAGACCAAATAATTAGGAACTTATCCAGTCATTACGGTCTTCAATCTAACGTTCACTTGTCATGAAGCATATGATTTTAAAACTTAGGACTACGCAATCTAGAAAAATCTGTCTTAATAACATAGTTTATGCTTTCAGTAGGAATCCAATCCTCTTCATAAGATCAAATCCTCTTACAGGTGCTCCTCAGCGACTTTGCACTGTCTCTCTAGAAACTTACTTCAGAGGTAAACTGTTCTTACCTGTGCAGGTTGAGGTTGTTGCACCTATAAAAATCAGGATCTTATTTGGAATATTTTACATCTGTGCTGCGTGTGTGGGGAATGGCAGAATCTCACACACTTCTTACCTTTGTCACTACTGGTCTACCTACCGTTCCTACTGATTCTTCACACTGCTCCCCACACTGCTTTTGTCTAGGGGAGAAACCATAACAAATTACTGAGGTGCAATAATGCAGTGGAAGGAAGGGGGAGTATGATATGACGGCCAGAAGTAGAGACCCTGCACTCCTATCTCCTATCGCCGACTCCTCGGTCTTGGCCTGGGCGCTGGACTACAGATATTTGGGACAGGGAAGTGTTCCGTCCAAATATCCTACTCACCGATGTACTGGTGAGGGCCCCACCTAGAGATAGAGCTATCTACTGGGCTAATATGTACCTCCCACACTAGTGCTAGCTACAATAACACAACAAAACAACAGCGACCTGGTCCTAAAAAAATGTACTATGTGACCAGATGCTGCACAACTTTAAACTACTAGCACTAGGTGTAGTATACTGCCCTAACTTAATCCCCACAGTTCAAAGACATCAATCACATCAATTCAGACAACAGGAAATAATGGATACCAAAAGCTTACCTTTAATGGGGACCTGACTTTTGGATCCTAAAAAGGAAAATACTTTAGACAAATAGACAATACAGTAAAGTGACCACGACGCAATGGCCACTTGACCACAGTACAAAAGGTTCTAAAAATGACAGGGTACCTCCTTACTGCTACCAGGCCTAATGCCAATCTCCACAGGTCTAGTGCCTGAATTACGTGACTTTATATAGTGCCAAAGGCTAAGCCTGAAATTAAATGGTCACAAAGGCTCAGCCTGACTTTAAATGGTGCCACAGGCTAAGCCTGAAATTAAACAAATGTGTCCGAATGGAGAAATACAATTAACCTCAACACACCTGAATACCCAGGGCATTGGGCCCACTACTGTAGCAGGGGCCTAATGCCCACTTTGTGCCTTGGGCCTTGTGCCCGACCTGCCTAGCTGGGGTACAGGGAGCCGACTGGGAGCCATACTTACCTGCTCCGGACAGGAAACAGACCTTCTTCCCGACGTCACCCTGCAGGTGGCAGTGCCTCTTCTCCCCTTCTGTGCTTCTATTTCTCCTGTCCTCTTCACGCTATTGTGTCTTTTCTTTAGTCATCTTTTCTTCTTCTGCTTCTTCCTACGTCTTCTTCCTTTATCCCAAAGTCGTTCCTCCGGAGCCCCGTCTTGGTGTGTCTCCGTTGTTACACTGAGACCACACCGCACAGGATGGCTATATAAAAGCCATTGTGTGGGCATGGAGCAGTGACAGGGCGAGCACTGATTGGCTCTCTGTGCACCCAGAATTCAAATGGCAGGAGTTAGGCCTTGATTTGTTCACTGTCCCGGCCACTGATTGGCTGGCTACAAATTGTTTCCAATTCACTTTCCCCACCACTGGGGGAAACTGAAAGAAAGAAGAACTTACCAGTGCCGGATCTCTGGACAGGTGAGTGATCTCTTCTTCTATTCTTCTCCCTCTTCACAGGCTCCCGTTGACACCAGCTCACATTTGTGTATTCTGTTTTTATGCTTATGGACATATTTACTGTTCACTTGTGTCTGGCATTTACCAGAGTTCATGAGTCCTCACTGACTATTTATTACCAATATGGAATAGTTTATATAAAACTATTAATAACATATAAAACATACAGCAAAAGTTTCAGTAATTTGATAGAACTGTGAGATAAGGCTGCTGTTGTAGGAGAAACATTGCTAAAAAAAAATCTTACATAATAAAAATATAGATAATCTTACCTTGACATGTCTACTGTAGTGAGGAGAACACGTTGTACTGATTGTGTCATCGGTATCCCAAACTGGAAGTAACACATTGTCACAGTAATAATAGGGACTAGCATTAAATATATGACAATAAGAGGGGAATGGGACCAATGACAAGAAGTAAGAGGGGTCTGCAGAAAAAGAAAGGCAACAATGGACGGATAAATGGGTCAGACCGTCACTGGCTGTTTAGTCTATCTGTGATGTAACCCCTTTGACTTCTGAACTCATCAGTACGTATGATATTCAAGGCAGTGATGTATTTTGTGAGGGTTTAACATTGTTTTCATTGAACAAAAAATGTGGAATTCACCTGTGCCACAGTGATTACAAGTTTATTTACTTTAATATTACTTTTCAAGCTTATTAAGCTTCGGTCTCTTATTCTTTGAATTGTGGTATATGACTTATACCTTATTACTATGGTGAACTCCTTGTATAAGGATTGCAACACAGGTAATGCTACAAGGGCACTGACGCTTGTACTCTCCATGCAGGTGATGGGCTGTGCACAGTGCAAAAAGGGAAAGGAAGAAAAAGCAGGGGACCCAAATGTGGATACCTTTACTAGCCAGCACTATTACCCTAATCCTTCAAAAACATGGGTGACCCCAGACGTCAGCAATCCTGTAAGCAAAACAATATGTTTAGTAGGAGGACCTTTCATAGGTGGAGGACAGAGTGGCATGGGTGTCGCAGTACCTACAGGTAAGTGGTTAAAAGGCTGTCTGCTGGAAATAGTATGACACCATCAGATGATAAGTGTATAGATAGATGATGGTTGGTATTGTCTGTATAAATGGTCATGATAAAAATGCTGGATAGGCTCAGCTGTCCACATTGTAGATACAATGACACTAGGAAGAGACTTCAATATCTTTGAGGGAGGGTGATTTCTTGGGTATGATTGGCAGGTATTATAGAGATGCAGGATATTCATTTTGTTGGTGTTTCAAAATAACAAATGCTGATGTGAACGCGGCATTGAAGAATGATGGAAAGATATCATCAAGAGGCAGCTGTGGATAAAAGTTCTGTGATGTTTGTGCATTGGTTCAAAACAGCATATCTGAATCAGTTGACATCTGAATATTAATCTGGGACTTTGTTAACTGTCGAGACGTTAACAAAGGGGTTGTTATGATGCAGTGGTTTATCCATTTTTACATCTAAAGTGTGCCCTTATAAGGGGTGGACTACGAATGTGAAAATGACTTACATTCCGACAAGACTAGGAGCGACTAAACATTGTGAATGCTGTCACTACGGCATGGAGGATTTACAGGCAACAATTTCGGCAAGCCAACATATCGGCACTGACATTCACATTAATCAAATGGCAACAGTTACATTACTGCTATTAAGGGGGCAATGCTAGGACCCGGTGGCTGTATAATGTGCAAGACTTCCTAAAAAAACATTAGACCGCTGCTGGGTCCTCGCATTGCCCCCTTAATAGCAGTAATGTAACTGTTGCCATTTGAATTGAGGTGAATGTCAGTGCCGATATGTTGTGTAGCCGGAATTGTTGCCTGTCAGTGTTTCACTCGCAATAATGACTACCACCGCCTTGTAAGTACATGTTGCAAAGAACTTTGAAAATGGTCCTCAGAGCATTGGAAACAAAAGTCATATGATCAGATGAGTCATCCTTCTGCCTGTTCTGCATGAGTACATGTATGGCTCATACCAAACAAACCATGCAGTTTGTTTCATAGATTGAAGGGTTCTGAAGGTTCTCTTTGGTGTATGGTATGGTTTAGTTCTAATTATCATCCTAGAAGAAAAATAAATTACTAATCAATATAAAGTCATTTGGAATAGAAACTTTTACTTCATGATGAACAATTTAATTAACCCATTTTACCTTTCTCATGTATATATATTGGCCTTACTATAAATAATGCACAGGGGGTAAATGTATCAAGCTGCAAGTTTCCGGCAGGTATGAAAAGTGTTGCCTATAACAACCAATCAAATTCAAGGTATCATTTATTTAGTATATTCTATAAAATGACAGCTAGAATCTGATTGGTTGCTATAGGCAACATCTCCACTTTTCAAACACGCCAGAAACTCAGAGCTTGATACTTTTACCCCCAGATGTTTGATGGTGGCACATTGAGGGTGACCAACAAAAAAAAACAACAACAAAACATGTACACTTGTTAGTCACTTCTTGAAAAATTATCAAGGCTTCTTTGTTGCTGTCTGAAATCATATGTGCGACAAATTCAATTTCTCTATTTCATGTGCACTAAGTTACTCCCTTTTCTATCTCCCTCTCCTTAGGAGGAGCAACCACCTTCATAGCTCTGTATGATTATGAAGCTCGGACTGAAGATGATCTGAATTTTATGAAGGGAGACAGATTCCATATTATAAACAATTCGTACGTAATTCACTCCTGGGAGGTGAAATACTTGTGTACATGTTGCAATCCGGATCTCTAAACAATTTGGCTTCATAGTTAGAGGGCTAAATTGAACAGATCCACTCATTCAAAAATCAAATTGAATAACTGAATCACAATGGAAATCTTGTCATATGAGATCCTTTGTATCTGAATTCCTCACACCATTAGGATAACAGCAGAAATGAGGTGTGTGACAGTCTTTATATTATAACACAACAGCAAGAAAAGTATATGCAGAGTATCAGATGCAGATTATCAGATGCAGGATATCGGATGCAAGATATTAGGTTCAGAATTAGATGCCAAAATATCAGGTTCAGAATGAAATGCAGATTATCAGGGTCAGAATCATATGCAGGTGGCTTTGCTATCAACAGGCAAAAATGCAGGATACAGAAAGTTCCAAAATTAGAGCAGGAGATTAACACAAATGAGCAGATGTGGTACAGCAGAATGTCACAGTGTACTTATCAGCAGTGTATAACAAAGTCCAGAATATCCAAAGTATTCTGAGACAGACCCAAAATCTCTCAGAACAACCGGTATCCATAGTACTTGAAGAAGTACAAAAGTCAATGCAAATTCTTACTACTCCAACTGGATTGAGTGAAACTACAAAACTAATGGTCAGGATGCAGGCTGGAAAGAATGTGGCATAGCTGATAATCAGAGAGATTTACCATCAGATGACAACAAACAGAACGGTTTGTATAACTGGTAATGGTAACGCTGCTGTGGCTTTCTCTGGACACCACCACCTCAGTCAGGATTGGAGCCCTGAGTATTTGGTATCAAGGCAGAAAACAGGAACACGAACAGTCAGACGGATCAAGAGTCAGAATCAGAACCATAGTCAGACGTAGCCAGGGATATGATCCAGAATAGTAGTAAGACATTGCCCAGGACCTATACGCACAGGTTTTGACCGCTATCAAAACGTTTCATAATCACCCATTGGGGTGTTTAGATTTATTTATTTGTCTGGACAATATCAGAATGGTTCAAAACCACGCATTGGGGTGTTCAGATCTATGTACTTTAAGTTTTATTTTGTCTTGTTCTGGCCAGAACTTTTGCAAGTTTTAACCATTTGATAAAAAATGATAATAGATCATTTCTTATTACAATTATCCCATTGGTATACACCATATTCACATGTAACCCCTGGGGATGCTGCAGTTGGACTTGAGCACCCAGGGGCTACTAATCACAATTGCATCAGTAAGAAAGGAGATGGATATTGTCATTTACTAGTCCAGGAAGAGAAACTACATCTCCCACAAGGCTACTGTGAAAATTGGGCAGAGCCTAACAAGACTGAGAAACCAGAGATCAATCAGGGGAGGAGGGAGCGAGAAGAGCACCCTGGAAGAGACTAAGCCCAGTGACAAGTCCAGATAGGTGACACTAGGCCAGTGATGGCTAACCTTTTCAGCTTGGTGTGTCAAAAATTGGAAAAAAGTGTAGCCTTCCTTGGCTCGCGTATCATTTCAATAAAAAAAATAAAATATATATATATATATATATATATATATGTATATATATGTATATATATGTATATATATATATATATATATATATATATATATATATATAATGATTATATATATACATTTGGCATTGGGTTACAGGGTGAAACCAGATACTGGCCACAAGCAATCTTATATAGTATTTTAGTTAATAGACCAAAGACTCCATTTCTGGTGAGCCTGCAGGGTATGCAGAGCTGTGTGATTATATATAAATATTGTATAATAGGATTAAAAAAAAGTATTCCTCTACTTTTTTAGTCCTATAATACAATATTTATATATAATCACACAGCTATATATAATCACATAGCAGAGCTGTGTGATTATATATAAATATTGTATTATAGGACTAAAAAAGTAGAGGAATACTTTTTTTAATCCTATAATACAATATTTATATATAATCACACAGCTCTGCATACTCTGCAGGCTCACCAGAAATGGAGTCTTTGGTCCATTAAGAAAAACACTACATAAGATTGCTTGTGGCCAGTATCTGAAGCTATTTTACGATTAAAAATTGCAAATATCCATTATAAGCCCTACCGTGCCCCAGGGAAGCCAGCCAGTGAAGTCATGCCGAGAGATATGCAAGCGAGGAGCTGCTGCGATCGCGCATGCGCAGCAGCTCCATTTCGCCGATGGGGAGTTGTACAGCAGCCGCGGCGCTGTCAAAGAAGCGTCCGTGGCTGTGCTGTATAAAGAAAATTTGGCATGGTTTAAACAGGCAGTTTTGACTGTCATGCCTGGCGTGTCAGTCAAAATGCCTCGGCGTATCACGAGTGACACGCATGTCATAGGTTAGCCATCACGGCCCTAGACAGAAGGGCACTGGATTGGTGGTCTGAGCAGACAGAACAGACAGTCTTGAGAGATATCAGAGCAGAGAGGAGTGGTGAACAGAACCTGCTGGGAAGGCACAGTTTGAAGCTGTAGGAGGAGGTTTGCATGCACCTCTGAAGAAGGACATTTTGCAAGTCAGCCATTTTGGACATAATCAAGTTCAGACTTGTGACACACATTGGTGCAGATAAGTAACTGTGGTTAATTTACCTACCTGTTATTATTCAAGTGGGGTTTGGACTATATCTGGCCACAAGGGCTGAAGAGTCAGGGATAGATGGGTGGGCAGGTAAATGTGCAAGTGTTTGTCTAATCAGCATCTGTAAAACTACAAGTCCCAGGATACAAATAAGAAAGGATACAAGTTGAGGATTTTACAGTTGTTGCTACAGGAGGGTTTGCATACTGTGACTGCTGTACCTTACTGCAAGTGATTTAAATACCTGCAAACTGGACACATATTGCTTCCATGCTATGCTGGCATCAGTACAAAAGGGCCCCAACTTGCAGTGTACTGCTTCATCTTTGTGGTGTGTTTGAGTGCTGCCAGTGCGTGTGTTTGGCAGTATATGGTAAAAGTATAAGTAAATATATATATATACATTCACCCTTTGAAATAATTCCAGTATCAGGAGCCAGTAAGGTTAACATATGATATATTGGTCTGGTGCCTAAGGTTGTGACAATTAATGTCTATGTCTTATACTGTTGATATTATTAATTTATTGAGCATTATTCATACTTGCCAACTTTTCCTCGTTGGCTTCAGGTAGATCCCAGGGGAGGTGGGTGTGTGGGGGTGGGGCTTGGTGAATCACATCATTTTGTCCCTGCCCTAAACGGTTGTCACAATTTTGGCCAATGACAGCAGGGGGTGGGGCTAAGATGATGCAATGTTTGCGTCATTAAGCCCCCCCCTGCCACTTATCTATTGCGGGGGCGAGAACCGGGAGGTTGCCCTGTTCTCCCAGAAACGCGGGAGTAGGCAACTATGCATTAAAGAAAAGCAGGTAATGAATCTCTAGAGACTGAAGTGCCTTTTACATTTCTGTCTCCATTACTGAAGTCATGTTGTCTTACCTGTCAGTCTTTGAATCAATCTTGGTCTCCATGAAAATGGCCACCTCCATAGGCATCAATATATGGACATAGGACACAATTTCTGAGCTGTGTCATCATGCTACAGATGGCGAAGCCAACCACGTCTTGTACTGGCTCAGCATCAGGGAGAATGCCAGACTCTTCAGGGAGTGAGGGAGATCACCCCTATTTCAGGGAGTCTCCCTGACATTCAGGGAGAGTTGGCAAGTATGGCGTTATTGTGTTAACCTGCTGTTCATAGTAAGAGTGTGCTCTATTTTCATCCACACTGTATTGTATTGTATTTTTCACACTTGATTTAATATTATACCAAAGCCTTTTTTTCTATAAAATCACAAAATCTGCATTCAGTAGTCCCAGTTCAATAAATGTGCCAGATTGGCTCGTGCAGCACACAGTGTGTCACAGTGTGTTAGTACTGGGCAGGGGATTTCCCGATCTCCCTCTGTTGTATTTCAAGAACACCCCACAGAAGAATAAAGTGGCGATTTGGGTGGAGGCACTGAAAACCACGTACAGAGGTGTGAAGCACCTACATCACTCAATGTATATACACCCTCACAACACATAATACCAAAGGGGTGTTACACACACATAGAAGCATACTACCCCTATGCGCCCAGGAACCTATATTTTCTTTTTGCATATATCTTTGGACGGTAGGGACTCCCATCTGTCACCACATAGGTTACACCAAATGGCTGCACATACATCTATAAGGAAGCGCGGCTTCACCCACAACAATTGGTTGCCTGGGATCGGAACCGAAAAACTGACACAGGATAATAAAGCACAGGAGCCAGGACACTACAGCTACAAAATGCTATCACCAGCAAAGATGGAGTGTCAGGACAGGCCTGACAATAAATAGTGCAATCAGGATAACGACGGTAACACACCAGCAATGCAGCTCAGCCATACACAGGGAAATGCAGCAGAGCCTAACATCTAACAACAGAATCCTAACACATGCAGGTAGCCCATTGCAATGGAGCTCAAACTTATTGAAAGCAAATAGCTCTCACACAGGGAAAACAAGCAGATAACCAAAGCAGAAACCTAACACACACAAGCTGATATAATTCATGAGATGAAAAAAGTTATCCATCCTGAAAATACAATAAAATACACCATGCAATATTTGGCCGGATAAGAACAAATAGTCCCACCAAATATTCACAGGACAACTCTGCACTTACTCAACAGTGCCGATTTCCCGGAAAAACACTATTAGCAGTTCTGCTATTACCGCTCTCTGTTTAACCCCCCACAATTGTTGATACCAGACCATGCCATGATCGCTGGTGGTGGCCACGTCAGAGTTTTTTTATTCAATTTTTTTAACTGTAAAGGTCCATGCTGATGATAATCATTAGCATCATCAAAACGGACCTTATCGCCCACAACAGATTCACCTCTTGACAGGTGTATCTGTGCCTGTCTCTATGTGGGATTGCTGCTTTACGCACATTTAATGGAGCAGGCAGCATTCAGAAAAACCTCAACGCTCCCAAACAGAAGTAACATCACATGTGAGAATGGGGTTAATGGAACCAAAGAGCTCCAACCTCAGAACCATTTATTTAATTGTGCTGGTGTTAATAACTATAGTACAGTGCAGAAATTTGATGCCAGCGCCTTATGGATAGATTTTTACAATACATACAAATACCCAACATCATACGCATGCAAAATAAGATGTGTTTGTTGCATATAAGGAGTAAAAGAGTAAAAAAATATAGACTGTAAGTCAATATATTTACTTTCCTTTCCTTTACTTTCCACGGTGTTTCTATTTCTGTCTTTGCAGTGAAGGGGACTGGTGGGAGGCAAGATCCCTGCGCACTGGGGACACAGGATATATCCCTAGTAACTATGTGGCTCCAGTGAATTCTATCCAGGCGGAAGAGTAAGTACAATACTTTATATAGCCAGAAGACAGTAACTATCTAATATATTAAAAAAAAAAAAATTGTGAACATGGACAAAATAGTTCAATGCGTTGAAACTGATAACAAATCAGATCATAGCCTTATTAGTTTGGCTGAAGTTCAATAAAATAAAGTAAACACTGATTTTTTTAGTGTGGATTAAAATTTAAAGTAAATTTGCACTAGAGTATTTGCACTATAATTGAGACCAGTTTATGGTGAGATTCTAATTGTTGGAGCTATGTGAACTCTTTTTGAAAAGTTGAATGAGACCACAAGTGTGTTCAATCAACTGGCACACCAGGCAAAGCATCAGGCGTGATAGATTCAACACTTAATAGAATTGTATGAATGAAATATGAAAGCTAGTGCAAAGAAAAATGGTGGTGTTACTCATAGCAATCCATCAGATGTTTACTTTCATTATCTAAACTGCAAACCTTTTTTCTATACACATCACCAACATATCAGTCTTGAGTCTTGCAGAAGTGTATTACTTTCATTCTAGGAGTGTATTACTTTGCAGGAGTGTATTACTTTCATTGTAAAGTGTATTACTTTCATTCTATTCTTCTAGGTGGTATTTTGGTAAACTTGGCAGGAAGGATGCAGAGAGACAGCTCATGGGTGAAGGAAACATGCAAGGAAGCTTTTTAATCCGAGAAAGTGAAACTACAAAGGGTGAGAGCCAGGCTAAGTATTAATGTCAAAATATACTTCACTGTGCACAGGGCCGGACTGGCCATCTGGCCCTTCTGGCATTTGCCAGAAGGGCCGACGGCTGTATGGGCCGGTCTGGTACCCTGCAAATCGATCACGTGAGTATTTGTATACTCACATGATCGCAGCAGCAGAGCGCAACCGGGCGTGACGTGATGACATTCAGTGAGGAGCGGCGCACGGAAGAGAGAAGAAAGAAAAAAGAGAGAAAGAGAAGAAAGATGAAAGAAGGCAATACTGAGGTAAGTAAAAGAGTGGAGGAACGCAGAGAGGCACAGGGTGATGAAGAATGGGGGGGAGAGATACAAGGCACAGGGGGATGAAGAAAGGGAGGGGGAGATAAAAGGCACAGGGTGATGAAGAAAGGAGGGTGTGAGAGATACAAGGTACAGGGGGATGAAGAAAGGGGAGGAGAGATAAAAGGCACAGGGGGGTGAAGAAAGGGGGGAGAGATACAAGTCACAGGGTGATGAAGAAGTGGGGGGAGAGATAAAAGGCACAGGGGGGTGAATAAAGGGGGGAGAGATACAAGGCACAGGGTGATGAAGAAGTGGGGGGAGAGATAAAAGGCACAGGGGGATGAATGAAGGGGGGAGAGATACAAGGCACAGGGGGATGAAGAAAGGGGGGGGATAAAAGGCCCAGGGGGATGAAGAAAGGAGAGGGAGAGATAAAAGGCACAGGGGGATTAAGAAAGGGAGGGGGAGATAAAAGGCACTGGGTGATGAAGAAAGGAGGGGTGGAGAGATACAAGGCACAGGGGGATGAAGAAGGGGAGGAGATAAAAGGCATAGGGGGATGAAGAAGGGGGGGAGATAAAAGGCATAGGGGGATGAAGAAGGGGGGGAGATAAAAGGCACAGGGGGATGAAGAAGGGGGGAGATACAAGGCACGGGGGGATGAAGAAGGGGGGAGATATAAGGCACAGGGGGATGAAGAAGGGGGAGATACAAGGCACAGGGGGATGAAGCAAGAGGGGTGAGTGATAAAAGGCACAGGGGGATGAAGAAGGGGGAGCAGCATTGCACAGGGTGATGAAGAGGAGCAAAAGCAGCATGGCAGTGTGTGAGAAAGGGGGGAAAGCAGCATGGAGAGCACAGTGCGATCATAAGGGGGCATAGCGTGGTTGTGATGAAGGGGCACAGTGTGATCATAAGGAGGCAATGTAGTGTGTGTGAGGTAGATGGTGGCTAATTAATGGGTGCTATTTTGTTTGTGGGTTAATGGTGGGGCAGTGTAATATTGGGGCTATTAATTTAAGATGGGGTGGTTTGTGGGCTATTGAATGTGGGGGTGAGTTTGCAGAGAATGAGGTCTATTTATTAAATGTGACTATGAATTTAATGGCAGTGATGGTTGCTGGAAATAGGTATATTTATGAAATGTAAATACTATTAATTTATTGCTGGGGCTGTATGTAGGGAGGGAAATAGGTTTATTTAGTAAATGTAAATACTATTATTTTAATGTTGGGGCTGGAGTGAGGCCTAATTTTAAAGCGTGGGTGCTATATTGATTTAACAGCGGTGCTGGTTGGAGTTTTCTAAATTTCATGTACCCATTTTTTTTCCAAATAGGTCCCCCAACATTCCAGGATCCAGACAAGCAACAACTGCTCTAAAGACACCAGCAGCCACAAGTGGTGACAATGACAAGACAGGTAGTAGAGAGCAGGACAGTCTGCCAACTGTCCTGAATTTAGTGGGTGATTGTCCTGCTTAGTCAGGATTGGTCTGACTGCAAGGACAGTTGAGAGGTATGTCCTACTTCACATTGTACTACTTGTGAAGGCAGAACTGTGTGCACCTAACAGTAGTGCTCACAGTATTGCCTGTGTATCTGTTGAAAATGTGTCTAATAAGCATGTTACATCATAGGAGCCTCCCTGTCTTAAGTGATTGGGCCCCCCGATCCTTAATTCAGCTCTGGTTAGCAGGAGGAATCTGCAGAGCAAGCCGAGAAGCTCTAAGTCTCATGAGATTTATTAATCTTGTGAGACTAAGAGCTTCCCTGCTCACTCTACAGGAAGTTCCCACCCTGATGAATGTCAGCAGTATCAGAAGCTTAGATAAGTACAGTGGGCTTGGGTGTTGTAATGTGTTTCTGGGGTGGTGGGTGGCGTGATGTGGATGGGGAGGGCCTGATAAATGTAATATTTTATTATAATGTATGTGTCAATGCCCCATGTTGACCACGCTCCCAACATAATGTGGCCACGCCCTTGGCGGCGGCGCTTCTGTGCTGTGCCACACCGCTTTTTCCTGGTCATCAACAGAGATGGGCCTGTATGCTTCAAATGCCACGGCTGATTTTTAGTCCTAGTCCGGCCCTGACTGTGCAATTACAGTACCTATAGCCATAAGTGCTATAAGGTTTTGTTTTTCAGTGTAAAGTCTCCCCCATCTCTTACTACCCTAGGGTTTATGAATAAGTGATACATTCAATGCTGCCAATACATATTTTGGGGTTCTTTACCAGCAAAATCTGTAGGGTCACCTCTCTCTCCCACACTTCCCATAGCCTACTAAGCAGAAGATCTTGTCTGATCTTGTCCTATACATTTTATGGGATCTATTTTACTCCTCTATGTTGCACATGGATCAGAGAAACACATTTCCAGGTTTAGTTGTGAAATAAACAGCTTTACATACACAGAATGACACATGTAATAAAAATTGTTTGAATGTCTTCTCACCCTCATTATTAATTTAAACCATAAAGGTGTGTAAACAAAGCAGTAATGGATGCACTGTTGCACATTGCGCATGTTCAAATGTTTTCACCTTTCTGCACATCTAGATGCACTTTTAGGTTACAGAGTTATCGCCGAAAAGTAGACTCTAAGGGGGAGATTCAATTCAGCGTGAAGTGGAACATCTACGGAGGCACATGGCGCAAATGTTATGGCAGGAAATTCTGCTCATTTTTTCTTGAAACCCATAGTGGTGCACATGAAAATAAGTGGAGATTCCTACCATAATAGCTGAAAATTGGCGTAGCTGGTGATTTTAAGCTGCACCTCGGGCTGAATTCAATACTTCCCTTAAGCATGCACTGGGCATACCATTTAGATGTATTGGTGCAAAAGTCATCAGAAAGTGCCTGCAATAATTCCTGTATAGTGTGGACACAGAGAAGGGTAACACACCACAGACAACTGCACAGCCATCTGCTAGCGGGCTTAATGACAAAGTTATTTTGTGACTCATCCATAGTCCATCAATTATTTTGCAACCATATTATATATGGAGTTACCTTTTGCACAAAATAACCACTTCATGTCATTTTGATACTTTTGTCACTCACATTTTGTTATCACCCCTTTCCTACTGTTAGGTGCATTCTCCCTTTCTATCCGTGATTGGGATAACACAAAAGGAGATCATGTGAAACATTACAAGATCCGCAAAATTGACAATGGAGGCTTTTACATCACAACACGGGCCCAGTTTGACAGTGTGCAAGAGCTGGTACAACATTACAAAGGTATGTGCAAAGATTAATTCTCAACCCAATCATTTTGTAAAAATAAAGATATGATTATATGATAGATAGGGGAATGTTAAGGGAATATGGCAAAATAACAAGAACAATACTCAGCTGTGATATTGTAAAGGGGGTTGGAAATGGGGACCTATGAAAGGTGAGGAGACTTACCCTTACTCTACAGCCCGCGCCGGTATTTAGTCATCCTTAGGAGCGCCTTTGCTCTGTCTTTGACAGTGTTCGTGCATTGACTGGTGAAGGGGGGGTGTCCAAGTACTTGAACGCAAGATGGGAGAGAGACCAATGCCTCATATGACGGAAACTCATTTTGCTGTAAGGGTGGCGAAACAGGTATTACGGTTCTGCAGGGTGAGCACACCACTGAAAAAGGCCCTCGCTAAACTATACATACAGAAACCTGCTCCACCACAGCAACTCTTTTTGAGTGTGACTGAATCACTTATAAGTAACTTATGGTATAAATTTATTTAAAGGAAATAGCGCAGGATGCTTATTTTATATAATTGCAAATGCACTTATTTTTGATATTGTGTATATTTTGCTAAAGGAAATCTTTATTTCTGAGAACAGGGAAGAAACTCGTTTGTTTTAACCTTACTAGAGGAAATGCATGATTTCTGAGGTATATATTTGATACAATAAGCCTTTGTGGAGGAAGTCTTTTGTGTATTGTGATGTGGGGAAATAACTTGTTTGGGGGTTTGTATTAGGAACCCCTCCAGCCGGCACATCGCAACCCGGAGTCTACTCTGTCAGTAAGGTGTTCACTGGAGTCCCTGATGGTGGGGACAGGCTGGGCTGCAGACTGACAGAGGGTCGTGAAGTGTGTACCGGCTGGGGAGAACCCAGGCAAACGGAGTGAAGTCCAAGCAGAGGTCAAGGGCCGGCAGCATATAGCAATTCCAGTTAACAAGCCGAGGTCAAGGGTCACGAGCAGACAGGAAGATCGGTAAGCAGGCCAGAGGTCAGGGGCACGAGATACACAAGCAAAGTCCAAATCCAGGCAAAGGGTCATACACGGTTAATCAGCAGAAAGTTCAACAGGGAGGAACAAGGCACAGAGCAGGTCAGCAGACTGGATACAGAAGCTATAACCGGCAATGAGCCAATCAGAGCCTGGCTCTGACAATACACAGCTCCTTGCATAATTGCTTTAATACATTAATTAGCCCACAGGCTAATGGGGCTGATGTGCGCATGCGCCCGGCTTAGTTTCATTGCCGGGACGTGGCGCTGAATAGAAAGCGTCCGACCGTTGCCTTGTCAACGGCCGGGTCATGGCCGGAAGTGACGTCCCAGCCGTCATAACGACGGCCGGGACGCAGGTGAGTGAGTCGTGGTGGCTGGGCACCGCCGCGGCTCGTAACAGTTTGTGACTTTCTTTGGGAATGTGTATTCTGCAGCTGTCTGAAGAAAGAACTCATATTAATCTCATGTTAATTAGACCTTTTGATGTGTGATGGTCCAGCACCTGAAGGCACAGGAAGATTTAATTAAGACTTGCCACTAGATTTCCTGCATCTAAAAATAAGATGCAGGAAATCACAGCAGGTTTTAGAATATCACAGATAACTGTACATATTGTTAGCTTTGCATTGCATGTAAATCGATGTGTGACTGGATCACTTATAAATAAATTATGGTAAAAATTTATTTAAAGGAAATAGCGTAGGGCACTTATTTATATAATTGCACATGCACTTATTTTTGATATTGTGTATATTTTGATATAGGAAATCCTAATTTCTGAGACCAGGGGAAGAAATGTGTTTCTTGTTTAACCTTACTAGAGGAAATGCATTCTTTCTGATGTATATATCTGATACAATAAGCCTTTGTGTATGGAAGTCTTTTGTGTATTGTGATGTGGGGTAATGGCTTGTTTGAGTTTTGTACCTTTCTTTGGGAATGTGTATTCTGCAACTGCCTGAAGAAAGGATTTATATTAATTAGACCCTTTGACTTGCTAGTAGATTTCCTGCCTCTGAAATAAGATGCAGGAAATCACAGCAAGTTTTTAGGATATAACAGATAAGTGTAAATATTGTTAGCTTTGCAATACATGTAAATCTATGTTTTGGTAAACAGGTTACATCCTGATTCTAAAAATAGCCTGTAAGGCTGTGTCGAAAATAGTATAAAAAAGGAGCCCTTGCAAACTGAAATGTATCATTCTGATGTTCCATCTGACCTGACCACTGATACCTTTAATCAGTGGAACTGTCCTTGTCAGGTCACCTGAGCAATAAACATCACTCTGCTTCAAGACCCTGCTTGACAACTTCTTCAATATTGCTGTAATCCTGTGACCTACAGATTAGACCCTAAATATAATCCGTCCTCCGTCTGTTTCTGAAGTTTGGACCCAGCTCTCCAGTACCACCGCTCTGCCGCTACCCAACAGTTGGCCAGTGTGTTAGGCCAGGGGTATCCATCCACAGCACCCTTATCCATAGTAAGCGGTCAGGGATACCAGCCCAAGTGTACCAGCACGGGATTACACTAGCAGCAACAGTTACCCAGAAGGAACGTGGCTCTGGCCGCCATAAAGGAGACCAGTGGTGGCAGCAGGCTCCTCCTACTGCGGCAGGATGGGTGTATTCGGAATAACAAAAGGGGACGGTGGCAAAGTAAGCCCAGCCGGTTCCTAGCAACAACAGACAGGGTGGCATAGGCGGTCCATCCTATCACACTATGTTTGGGTAAACAACTTGCATCCTGATTCTAAAATAGCTCAGGCCTCAAGGGGGCTGGCTCACCCAGTGAGGCTGGTTTCAAATCTGTATAAAAAGCACTGTCTTGTATTGAAAATTGTTCTTCTCGTTCCATCTAACCTGCTACCCAGTACTTACAACCAGGGTGAGCAAATAAACATCACTTGCTTCAAAGACATGCTTGGAAACTTCTCTAATCCTGTGACCTATAGATTAGACCCAAAATCTAATCCATTCCAAGCTGTTTTTGAGGTTTGGACCCAACATCTAGTACCACCGCTCTGCCGCTACCCAGCAGCTCTGACCAATGTGATAGGCCCGGGGGGATCCATCCACTGCAACCCTGATCTATAGGAAAAGGTCAGAAGTAACAGTCCAGGTACACCAGTAACGGGGTACACTCACAGCATCAGTTACCCAGAAGGAACCCGGTTCTGGATGCCGGTAAGAAGTCCAGTGTGGCAGCATTTGTAAGCCCCTCCTACTGCGGCAAGAGGGTGCATTTGGGATAACGAAAGAGAATGGTGGCAAAGTAAGCCCAGTCGGTTCCCAGCAGCAACAGACAGGGTGGCATAGGCTGTCCATCCTGTCACAGGGGGTGTCCAAGTACTTGAATGCAACGGGGGAGAGAGACCAATGCCTTATATGACTGAGACTCATTTTGCTGTAAGGGTGGCGAAACAGGTATTACAGATCCTCAGGGTGAGCACACCACTGAAAAAGGCCCTCAACAAACTATACATACAGAAATCTGCTCCACCACGGCAACTGTTTTGGTTCCTGGCTTCTGCAAGGGGGTTATCTCCCTCGCTGGGGACTTCCTGTGTCATTGTGCACCAACTGCTGCAATCTCTACTAAAGCTGCCCCTACTTTCACTGCACTGACACTCTTCATGTCTAGGCTGACTCAGATGCTTCTAAGGTGTGGGGTACAGGCCGGGGACTTAGTGATGCTGGATTAAGTGGCCATGGGCTGGTAGCCTAGGGCTGGCTGGGGACTTCATTGCCTGGGAGCCTAGTAGCCTGGGACTGGCTATGGTCTAGTAGCCTGGGGCTGGCTGGGGACTATGGGCTGGCTGGAACTTTGGGGTCTGGGGCTGGCTGGGGGCCTGGTAGCCTGGGCTGACTGGGACCTGGTTGCCTAAGGGCTAGCTGGGGCTGGTAGCCTGGGTCTGGCTGGAGCCTAGGGCTGGCTTTGGATCTAGGACTGAGACTAAGTGATAAGAAGCAATAGATGGCAGGCCTAAGGGCTAGGAGGCTAGGGATGGGGGCTATAGGTGGAGACCTGGGGCTGTTGGAACTGCCACATGGGGAAGGATGGGGCACACGAAGCAACATAAACCACTTACCTGGTCCTTCCAACTCACTGCGAGTCTCACTACCACCACTAATCTTCCTTGTGGTCAGGCTTTCCACCGTCCTTTCCTCTCCTCTTCTTTATTCTCATCTTCTTGGATCCAAACACCTTTGAATTGCCTGCCCCGAGTGGTGGCATGTAGCCGGACACAGGATGTGGAGCTAAGCCTAGGCAGTGCGTGATTGGCACGTCGCCGGACAACGTCACTCACACGCCCCCTTACAGACCTAGCGCCATGTGGAGTGGTCCTGCCATGGCTGGTGCCAGACCTTGGTGCACACATGACTGCATCTGTTTCTTAAGCACGTTGTGTGCTATCACCAACTGCTGCCGCTTTTCTTCCACCCAGTTGACCGGGTTCTATCCTTCTTCATTTTCTGGGGGGGGGGGTGAATGACATGTCTTGCGTCATTCACTTGCGTCTCGCTACCCAGGTGACTGAACAGTAAGAAGTATGGAGTGTACCCGGTGGTGTGGTGCACGCGGTTGTTAGAAATCCATACCACTTCTTGCACAGTCTGACCGCTGGTGAAATAGATCAGTGTCACTCACCGGACTGTGAGTGCTTCTTCCCGGACATTTAGGAACCGTGGCCGTCCTCCATCCTGAGGGACTGCGCATGCGCAGCCCTTTCTATACCTCCAGTGTATGTTCCTTTAACTTAATTGGCAGATCAGGCACCTCCCTATATTAAGCACCTGTGGTCATCACCACATCGCCTGATCTTGGAGTCTCATTCCCCATGAGTCTCTGAAGGTGTTCCTGTGTTTCCTCGTTTATTCAGCCCAGCTGATTCCTGTGGTTTCCAAACCACTTCTACCTCTGTGGTTTCCAAACCACTTCTACTACTGTGGTTCCCATACCACTTCTACCATCTACTGTATCATCGTGACTGTGAGCTGATTCCTATCCGCTGCCTCCGTGCACTACAGTCTTCTAACCACTTCAACTCTACCTTGTATCATTGGGACTGTTAGCTGATGCCTATCCGCTGCCTCCGTGCTCTACAGTCTTTCATTCACATCCACTCACCTGTTCATGATTGTGACTGCCAGCTGATTCCTATCCGCTGCCTCCGTGCACTACAGTCTTCAACCTGCAACTCGTCTGTGTTTCATCATCGTGACTGCTAGCTGATCCCTATCCGCTGCCTCCGTGCACTACAGTCTTCAACCTGCAACCCGTCTGTGTTTCATCGTGACTATTTAGCTGATTCCTATCCGCCGCCTCTGTGCGCTTCAGTCTTCAGTCCTTGTCAACTCTCCCGTGTTTCCTTGAGTCTGCTGCCACTATTGCTACCCGCTACTCTCCGTGATCAACTGTTCCAGTTCAACTCTGCTCTGGTGTCCTATCGTTACTGCACCTGCTGGTTGCTATTGGCTACCTCCGTGTTCCCGCAGAGACCCGCTGCTGTTACTTCTCAGCGCTACGCATCCATCTACTGCTGATCCGCTCTCCACGCCTTCCTGGGTTCCCTGCTGGTCTACCTACCTGTGCGCTGCACCTGCTAGACCACCGCTTCACCCATCCAGGGACTTTGCATCCTGCCGGCCTCCTGCCGTTCAGGTATCTCTGCACTTCTGTCTGACTGCCTTCTCCTGAACCACGGTATGCATACTTCCCATTGACTGTGCTGTGTATTGCATACCTTGCTGGACTGTGTTGGTTCTCCTCTGGAGTGTACTATCCGCTGAGTCTATTGCCATCATTGACTGTGTTATCTCATGCTGGATTACTTCAAGAGACTTTCTATATTGGCAGTGTTGTTCAGTCATTTATACATTTATATTGTGCATATTACTGTGGATCAAAGTCAAGGTGCCCGTGTATATATTGTGTTGCAGTTTCTCCCCGTGCACCTCCTCACATATATATTCAGTGGTACAACTTGCTGAAGGCAGACCACTGATCCCTGTTTCCAGTATCACCTGTTCCATTATCCTCTCACATAGCAGTGGTACAACTTGCTATCGCAGACCACTGACTACCCGGATACCTCCACTTGGATTCCATTCCTTCACTCAGACAGCGGTACAACTTGCTACCCGCAGACCGCTGACTCTCATCACTCCCTCGTTTCTGTTGGACATTCCTCCTCACTATAGCAGTGGTACAACTTGCTACCGCAGACCACTGACTACTTTCACGTGTCCTTTGTCCATACAGTTCCTCGTGTATTACCACTTCCATATTGCCAGTGCTGCTAGTCATAGACTTTCCTGAGCATCTCATCAGCTGCTATTTCCTGTTCCGTGATCACCCTGCTACCAGAGTACCATATTACCACCTATACTGCTCTGGTAAGCCTATCACCTGGTGATCCCTGGGTAAAGACTCCTAGTGCCCGTGACAGTAAGATCAGGCCATGACAGACCCAGATACGGAACCTACCGCTAAAGAGATGCTGCAGCATCTGGTCAGCCGTGTGGAGCAACAGGATGCTCGCCAACAGCTGTTACTTCAATGTTACCAATCATTAACCTCCCAAGGAACATCTGGACAGACTGTTACAGCTAATATTGAAGCTCCTGTGCTTTCCTCCGTTTCCCCAGTGCCATCCCAGGTGTCTACAGCTCCTACGCTTCACCTGCCTACTCCGTCAAAATATGACGGGGACCCCAAAACTTGTAGAGGTTTCCTTAACCAATGTTCAGTCCATTTTGAACTCCAACCTCAAAATTTTTCTACCCATCGTTCCAGAGTGGCCTATCTTATCTCATTGTTTTCGGGACAAGCCCTGGCTTGGGCCTCCCCCCTGTGGGAAAGAAACGATCCAATTCTACAAGATAGTGCCAAATTCATTTCCACGTTCCGAAGTGTGTTCGATGAACCAGGTCGTGTGACCTCCGCTGCTTCCAGCATTCTTCGTTTGCGACAAGGCTCCCATACAGTAGGACAGTATGTCATTCAATTTAGGATCTTAGCCTCTGAACTTCAGTGGAACACTGAAGCATTAGTTGCCGCCTTCTGGCAGGGGCTCTCCGATAAAATTAAAGATGCACTGACTACCCAAGAGCTTCCTTCGTCACTAGAAGATTTGATCTCTCTTTGCCATCGTGTAGATATGAGATTTCGTGAAAGAGAGTCTGAGAAAACAACAGCTGTCAAAGCACCTCTTCGTTTAAACCCTCAATTTCGTCCAGCTCCATCCTCTGTGATTCCCATGGAGATAGGACGTTCCAAATTATCTTCAGAGGAAAGGAAACGAAGAGTAAAGAATAGACTCTGTATCTATTGTGCTGATTCCACGCATATGCTCAGCTCTTGCCCTAAGAGATCGGGAAATGCCAGGCCCTAACTAGTTCTGGAGAGGTGAAGTTAGGGTCCCTGGAGTCCTCTCCATTGTCTATGAAATCTAAAGTCTGCGCTTTTGATGTTACGATTTCCTTTGCTACCAAATCCTTTGAGTCACAGGCATTGATTGATTCCGGAGCAGCAGGAAATTTCATTTCTAAATCACTAGTGAATCAATGGTCCCTACCAGTGATCACTTTAAACACACCCATTACTGTGACGGCTATAGATGGATCACGCCTCATCAATGGTCTCATCACCCAGAGTACGTCTCCAGTAACCCTTCAGATTGGTGTACTACACCATGAAGAAATTTCGTTTTTAATTCTTCCAGTTACGACAAGTCCGATTGTCTTAGGCCTTCCATGGCTTCAGTGTCACTCTCCCCAGATTGACTGGCGCACCCCTCAAGTTACGTCTTGGGGGTCTGAATGTCACCATCGTTGTCTCTCTCAAGTTATTCCTCTTAAAGTACAGCGATCTTCCATCTCATCTTCCTCCCCGGGACTCCCTCCTCAGTATGCTTCATTTGCCGATGTGTTTGATAAAGCTCAGTCTGAACGTCTTCCTCCTCATCGTTCTTGGGATTGTCCGATCGACCTTCTACCTGGCAAGACTCCTCCCAGGGGTCGGGTCTATCCTCTCTCGTTACCTGAAACTCAAGCTACATCTGAGTACATACAGGAGAATCTCCAGCGTGGGTTCATTCGACCTTCCACCTCTCCCGCTGGAGCTGGGTTCTTCTTCGTCAAAAAGAAGGATGGATCATTACGCCCTTGTATAGATTTTCGTGGACTCAACGCCATTACTATCAAGAATCGGTATCCCATTCCGCTGATCACTGAGCTATTTGATCGCATCAAGGGAGCTCGGATATTTACTAAGTTGGATCTTCGTGGTGCCTACAATTTAATTAGAATCCGTTCCGGTGACGAATGGAAGACCGCGTTTAACACCAGAGATGGGCATTACGAATATTTAGTAATGCCCTTCGGGCTGTGTAATGCCCCCGCTGTTTTCCAGGGTTTCATCAATGAGATCTTTCGGGACTTATTATATGTATGTGTCGTTGTCTACCTAGACGACATATTGATCTTCTCACAGGACCTGCCTTCTCATCACCAACATGTGGCAGAGGTCCTCTCCAGACTACGGAAAAACTCGTTGTTCTGTAAATTGGAAAAATGTTCATTCGAGTTACCCCAGATTCCATTCTTGGGGTATATAGTTTCCGGAGTTGGCCTGAAGATGGATCCAGACAAAGTAAATGCTGTACTACATTGGCCTCAGCCAACTACTCTTCGTGCCATCCAGCGTTTTTTAGGTTTTGCCAATTACTATAGACGCTTCATTCAAGACTTTTCATCCATTGCATCTCCCATTGTGGCCCTAACTCGGAAAGGGGCTAATACTAAGCAATGGTCATCTGAGGCTCTCCAAGCCTTTCAAATCCTCAAAGAGGCCTTCTCGTCTGCTCCCATTCTGCGACAGCCTGATGTGACACTCCCCTTCTTCCTAGAAGTAGATGCCTCTAATGTGGGCTTAGGAGCTATTCTCTCCCAACGCTCGGAGCAACAAAAATTACATCCTTGTGCCTTCTACTCTCGGGGTCTTCTGCCCGCAGAGAAAAATTATACTATCGGGGACAAGGAGTTGCTGGCCATCAAAGCTGCATTAGAGGAATGGAGATACTTGTTGGAAGGAGCTCGCCATCCGGTGACGATCTTCACGGATCATAAGAACTTGTCATATTTGCAATCTGCTCAATGCTTGAACCCTCGTCAAGCAAGATGGTCCCTTTTCTTTTCCCGCTTTGAATTAATTATAACCTTCAAACCAGCCGCTAAGAACAAGAAAGCTGACGCTCTATCTCGAGCTTTTGTGACGTCCTCTGATGTAGAAGAGGTTCCCAACCATTCTATTCTAGACCCCAAATGTATTTCTCTGGCTGCTTCATCCACCAAAATGCTACCATTTGGGAAGACCTTTGTGCCTCCTACTCTGAGGAGGAAAATCCTTTCGTGGTTCCATGCCTCTCGTTTTTCTGGACACGCCGGTGAACACAAGACCTTTGAGATTCTCTCTCGTAGTTACTGGTGGCCTTCAATGAGGAGAGACGTCAAAGAGTTTATTGCTTCCTGTGATTTATGTTCTCAGTTCAAATCCTCCCGCAGAACTCCAGCAGGGTTGCTGCGACCACTACCCATTCCGTCCAAGCCTTGGACCCATATTAGTATGGATTTCGTTACTGATTTGCCACCAAGTAAGAATCACAATACTATTTGGGTAGTGGTAGACAGATTTTCGAAGATGGCCCATTTCGTCCCTCTGTCCGGTTTACCTTCCTCGTCTACTCTGGCTGAACATTTCATTAAAGAAATCTTCCGCATCCATGGATGTCCGTCTGAGATTGTGTCGGATAGAGGAGTACAATTCGTTTCCAGATTCTGGCGGGCCCTTTGTAAAACCTTGGGCATACGATTAGCACTCTCATCGTCTTACCATCCGCAATCTAACGGACAAACGGAACGAGTCAATCAAGATCTTGAGACTTTTATTAGGATGTTCTCTTCAGCCAACCAAGACAACTGGGTAGAATTGCTCCCTTGGGCTGAATTCGCCCATAACAACATGTACCATGAGTCATCATCCAAAACTCCATTCTTTGTGGTCTACGGTCACCATCCGTCTTTTCCGGAATTTCCTGCCCTCCCGCCCACCCAAGTTCCTGCTGTGGAGACTGCTTGTCAAACCTTCAAAAATATCTGGTCTCAGGTCAAAACCTGTTTAAAGAAGACATCTAATAAATATAAGTCTTTCGCAGATAAGAAGAGGCGGGCTATTCCACCACTAAAAATTGGAGATCGTGTCTGGTTATCTACCAAAAATATTCGTTTGAAGGTTCCATCTATGAAATTCGCCCCTCGTTTTATTGGTCCATATAGGATCATTCAAGTTATCAATCCAGTATGTGTTAAACTTCTTCTTCCTAAGAATCTTCGGATTTCCAATGCCTTCCATGTGTCCTTGCTCAAACCTCTCATCATCAACCGTTTCTCGACTCCTCCCTCAGCACCGCAGCCAGTTCAAGTTCATCAGGAGGAGGATTTCGAGATTACTGAGGTATTGGATGCAAAAATTTCGCGAGGAGTCCTCCGTTTCCTCGTTCATTGGAAGGGCTTTGGTCCTGAAGAGCGTTCATGGATCAAAGCTGAAGATCTTAATGCTCCTGCCCTTCTGAAGAAGTTTTATTCCAAAAATCCGGACAAGCCCGGTTCCAGGCGTTCTGTGCCCACCTTTAAAAGGGGGGGTACTGTCACTCACCGGACTGTGAGTGCTTCTTCCCGGACATTTAGGAACCGTGGCCGTCCTCCATCCTGAGGGACTGCGCATGCGCAGCCCTTTCTATACCTCCAGTGTATGTTCCTTTAACTTAATTGGCAGATCAGGCACCTCCCTATATTAAGCACCTGTGGTCATCACCACATCGCCTGATCTTGGAGTCTCATTCCCCATGAGTCTCTGAAGGTGTTCCTGTGTTTCCTCGTTTATTCAGCCCAGCTGATTCCTGTGGTTTCCAAACCACTTCTACCTCTGTGGTTTCCAAACCACTTCTACTACTGTGGTTCCCATACCACTTCTACCATCTACTGTATCATCGTGACTGTGAGCTGATTCCTATCCGCTGCCTCCGTGCACTACAGTCTTCTAACCACTTCAACTCTACCTTGTATCATTGGGACTGTTAGCTGATGCCTATCCGCTGCCTCCGTGCTCTACAGTCTTTCATTCACATCCACTCACCTGTTCATGATTGTGACTGCCAGCTGATTCCTATCCGCTGCCTCCGTGCACTACAGTCTTCAACCTGCAACTCGTCTGTGTTTCATCATCGTGACTGCTAGCTGATCCCTATCCGCTGCCTCCGTGCACTACAGTCTTCAACCTGCAACCCGTCTGTGTTTCATCGTGACTATTTAGCTGATTCCTATCCGCCGCCTCTGTGCGCTTCAGTCTTCAGTCCTTGTCAACTCTCCCGTGTTTCCTTGAGTCTGCTGCCACTATTGCTACCCGCTACTCTCCGTGATCAACTGTTCCAGTTCAACTCTGCTCTGGTGTCCTATCGTTACTGCACCTGCTGGTTGCTATTGGCTACCTCCGTGTTCCCGCAGAGACCCGCTGCTGTTACTTCTCAGCGCTACGCATCCATCTACTGCTGATCCGCTCTCCACGCCTTCCTGGGTTCCCTGCTGGTCTACCTACCTGTGCGCTGCACCTGCTAGACCACCGCTTCACCCATCCAGGGACTTTGCATCCTGCCGGCCTCCTGCCGTTCAGGTATCTCTGCACTTCTGTCTGACTGCCTTCTCCTGAACCACGGTATGCATACTTCCCATTGACTGTGCTGTGTATTGCATACCTTGCTGGACTGTGTTGGTTCTCCTCTGGAGTGTACTATCCGCTGAGTCTATTGCCATCATTGACTGTGTTATCTCATGCTGGATTACTTCAAGAGACTTTCTATATTGGCAGTGTTGTTCAGTCATTTATACATTTATATTGTGCATATTACTGTGGATCAAAGTCAAGGTGCCCGTGTATATATTGTGTTGCAGTTTCTCCCCGTGCACCTCCTCACATATATATTCAGTGGTACAACTTGCTGAAGGCAGACCACTGATCCCTGTTTCCAGTATCACCTGTTCCATTATCCTCTCACATAGCAGTGGTACAACTTGCTATCGCAGACCACTGACTACCCGGATACCTCCACTTGGATTCCATTCCTTCACTCAGACAGCGGTACAACTTGCTACCCGCAGACCGCTGACTCTCATCACTCCCTCGTTTCTGTTGGACATTCCTCCTCACTATAGCAGTGGTACAACTTGCTACCGCAGACCACTGACTACTTTCACGTGTCCTTTGTCCATACAGTTCCTCGTGTATTACCACTTCCATATTGCCAGTGCTGCTAGTCATAGACTTTCCTGAGCATCTCATCAGCTGCTATTTCCTGTTCCGTGATCACCCTGCTACCAGAGTACCATATTACCACCTATACTGCTCTGGTAAGCCTATCACCTGGTGATCCCTGGGTAAAGACTCCTAGTGCCCGTGACAATCAGCTAGCAAGGTCTACAACATCTACAGCAGTGTCTGGTTAAACCTCTTGCATGCTCCATTCCCTTGGGCACGGTACGGGGTAGTCTGAGACTGTTTGAAGCCATAGCTCCTTTATCAACAGTCCTTGGAAGCATGCGCCTTGATTGGCGTGTATATGTTCTGGACACCTGTGCCGCCTGTTCTGCCTCACAGCACTGGGGTCATGAGTCCGATTCCTGACCATGGCCTTATCAGTGTGGAGTTTGCATGTTCTCCCCATGTTTGTGTGGGTTTCCTCCGGGTGCTCCGTTTTCCTTCCACATTCCAAAAACATACTGGTAGGTTAATTGGCTGATATCAAATGGACCCTAGTTTCTCTCTCTATCTCTCTTTGTCTGTCTGTGTGTATGTTAGGGAATTTAGATTTTAAGCATCAACGGAGCAAGGACTGATATGAGTGAGTTCTGTGGAATTAGTGGCGCTAAATAAATATCTGATGATTATCAGGATCTCCAGGGGTCAGCATGAGCATTCGGCATTCCAGGGCTTCTTTAATCCACAGGGCTGGCACTGTCTGCATACCTCTTCCACAATGTTCTGTAATCCAGGCATGAAGAATTGCATCTGAAGCCAGTGGGACATCTTGCTTGCACCCAGATATGCAATGTGTGTGGGCATCCACAGTCAGCAGTTTTGCTATTCCCTCCGGGGCAACGAATTGTCACATTGGGCAGCATTCCTGCTGTAGATACGCTCACCGGTACAATACTCCTTTTGCGCTTCCTGTCTCAATTGTACAATAGTTTCCTGCCCTATGAAGTCAGGCGATTACGCTCACTGGTAGAAGGCCAATGCCCCTCCAGCTTCCACTGTCTAATGGTCTGGATATTGGCATCCTTCTCTTGCTCCTGGGCTCCCTTCAGGACAGTCTTCCCCACTGTGACAACATGTTCTATGCGGGCAGCCTCATCTGTATGGGTATAAGGCATAGGTTTCACTTGGGTGAGATCTGGGATTTTGACCTCTTTTCATTCTTCATCCCCACACCCTACTGGGCCTTCCACTGGGAAACGGGAATGGCATCAGCATTTCCATTCTGCTTACTAGGATGGTAGCAAATCTTGAACTGTTTCTTGATCAGTCTCACAACCCACCATTGCTCCAAAGCTCCTAGATTTGCGGTTCCCCGATAGGCCAGGGGGTTGTTGTTAGAGACATTTTCAAATGTGGCCAACTGTAGTTATCTGGGTTCCGTTTGCACTCACACAAACTTCTGCTGGCATAGGCGATCAATTTATCCCTCCTGTCTTTTGCTTGGGTGAGGACAGCCCCCAATCCGTTGAGGCTTCCTTCAGTGTAGAGGACAAACCGTTTCTCAAAGTCGGCATAAGCTAACACTGGGGCCTTTACCAACATCTCTTTCAGTTGGTTGAATGCTAACTCCTGTGCGGCATCCCATGTGACAGTCTGGTCCATTACTCCTGTTTTGGCTCCTCTGAGAAGTTGTGTAGTGGTCCAGCTATGGTGGCAATATCTTGATGAAACCCTGATAGTAGCCAAGTCTAAGGAAGTCCCACAACACTGTGATTGCGGTCAGCGTTTTCCAGTCTTGGACTGCAGTTATCTTGACTGCTGTATGTCTCACTCCTTCCCCAGACACAAGGTGGCCCAAGGTAACTTAGATCACATTTTTTCCAAATTCTGTAATTTGGTCTGAACAACGACTGAACCTCTTGACCATGTCTGCATGCTTTTATACATTGAGTTGGTGCCAAATGATTGTCTGATATTTGCATTAACGAGGATGTATACAGGTGTACCGAATATATACAGGTGTAACTAGTTCATATACACACCAGTCAGCCACAACATTAAAACCTAATATTGTGTAGATCCCCATTGTGGAGCCAAAACAGCTCTGACCTGTCGAGGTATAGACTCAACAAGGTATCCTGTGGTATCTGGAACCAAGAGATTATCAGCAGATCCTTCAAGTCCTGTAAATTGCAAGGTGGGGCCTCCATGGCTTGGGGGGGGGGGGTTTCAGCACATCCCACAGATGCTCGATTGGCTTGAGATTTGGGGAATTTGGAGGCCAAGTCAACACCTTGAACTCTTTGCCATATTCCTCAATCCGTTCCTGAACAATTTTTGCAGTGTAGCAGGGGGCATTATCCTGCTGAAAGAGGCCACTGCCATCATCTAGTACATGTCAAAGTAACATCCACATGAATGCCATTATCCAAGGTTTCACACTACCTCTGCCAACTTGCATTCTTCCAATAATGCATCCTGTTGCCATCTCTTTCTCAGGTAAACTATGCACACGCAACCAGCCGTCCACACGATGCAAAAGAAAACCTGATTCATCAGACCAGATTACCGTCTTCTATTGCTCCATGTTTCTGGTGCTTACATGCCCATTGTAAGTGTTTTCGGCGGTGGCTAGGGGTCAACATGGGCATTTTGACTGTCTGCAGGTATGCAGCCCTATACACATCAGTCCCTGCCCCATTGGGGCTTACAGTCTAAATTCCCTAACACACACAGACAGAGACAGACTAGGGTAAATTTTGTTAGCAGCCAATTAACCTACCAATATGTTTTTGGAGTGTGGGAGGAAACCGGAGCACCCGGAGGAAACCGGAGCACCCGGAGGAAACCCATGCAAACACAGGGAGAACATACAAACTCCTCAAAGATAAGGCCATGGATGGGAATTGAACTCATGACCACAGCGCTGTGAGGCAGAAGTGCTAACCACTACGCCACCGTGCTGCCCCATGTCCTTCCTTGGACCACTTTTGGTTAGGGATGTGCACCGGCGACTTTTGAGGTCTCGTGTTTTGTGTTTTGGATCCGGATTTTCATTATTTTTGGGGTTCGGATTTGTCTCGCAAAACACTTGACGAAAGGTCTCGGTTCGGATTTAAGGTTTTGGATTCGGATTTTTTTTGGAAAAAACATAAAAAGTTTAAAAATCAAGTTTTTGGGCTTATTTTCACTCCTATGCTATTAGTAACCTCAATAACATTCAATAACAAGCATTTCCACTAATTTACAGTGTATTCTGAACACCTCACAATATAGTTATTAGTCCAAAACGTTGCAACGAGGTATCTTTCTGGACTGCGTTGAGGAGTGGGTCACCACAATATATATAATAAGAAAACCATCAACTTGTATGATTCGCACCAATAAATGTACCTGGACTGCGTAGAGGAGTGGGTCACCACAATATATATAATAAGAAAACCATCAACTTGTATGATTCGCACCAATAAATGTACCTGGACTGCGTAGAGGAGTGGGTCACCACAATATATATTAAAAACCCTGAACTTGTATGATTCGCACCAATAAATGTACCTGGACTGCGTAGAGGAGTGGGTCACCACAATATATATTAAAAACCCTGAACTTTTATGATTCGCACCAATAAATGTACCTGGACTGCGTAGAGGAGTGGGTCACCACAATATATATTAAAAACCCTGAACTTTTATGATTCGCACCAATAAATGTATCTGGACTGCGTAGAGGAGTGGGTCACCACAATATATATAATAAGAAAACCATCAACTTGTATGATTCGCACCAATAAATGTACCTGGACTGCGTAGAGGAGTGGGTCACCACAATATATATTAAAAACCCTGAACTTGTATGATTCGCACCAATAAATGTACCTGGACTGCGTAGAGGAGTGGGTCACCACAATATATATTAAAAACCCTGAACTTGTATGATTCGCACCAATAAATGTACCTGAACTGCGTAGAGGAGTGGGTCACCACAATATATATTAAAAACCCTGAACTTTTATGATTCGCACCAATAAATGTATCTGGACTGCGTAGAGGAGTGGGTCACCACAATATATATAATAAGAAAACCATCAACTTGTATGATTCGCACCAATAAATGTACCTGGACTGCGTAGAGGAGTGGGTCACCACAATATATGTTAAAAACCCTGAACTTTTATGATTCGCACCAATAAATGTATCTGGACTGCGTAGAGGAGTGGGCACTGGGCACCACAATAAAATATATAAAAAACCTTCAACAGGTCTGCATTACACTGCACATACGGCTGCTCCTCCATCCTCTCCATCATATACATGTTGGAGTTTTAGCGTGTGACAACCTCTTGTTTTTGATAATGTCAGTGCATTTTGAATATTTTTCAATTTGCCCCACACCACTGAATGTACTTTATCTATGATACGCATCTATCTATCTTGACTGCGTAGTGTGGTGGCCCCGGTACACAATTTGGTACCGAGGCCACAATATAATTAAAAAACCCTCCACGGGTCAGAATTCCACCAAAAAAGGGTATGGACTGCGTAGTGTGGTGGCCCCGGTACACAATTTGGTACCGAGGCCACAATATAATTAAAAAATTGGGCATCAACTGTCACCGTTGTTTAATATCTGATACACCTAAATATGGACTGCACAGTGGAGTGGCCCCGGTAGTAAATTTGGTGCCGGGGCCACAATACCTCCTCCAACTTCCAAGTGTAGTGTTTATAAAGACAGACAGCGTCGAAGTGTTATTAGTTGACTTTCTTAACCCTAAAATTGTCCCTGTTGCAAATATTCGTGCAATGGACAGTTACTTTTTTATTGAAAGACTCAAGCTTTCAAGTGTAGTGTTTATAAAATATAAACAACAATACAGTAGTTTTAGAGCACGTCAATACCTCTTGTTTTAAATTATGACAGGGCATTTTACTTTTGGTTTAATTTCTTGAATTTGTTTAAATTTGGTTTTACTTTTTGAACATGGCAAACGACTGTTGATTGGTCATATAATGCAAAAAAAAAAGTTCCAAGATGGAATTGTCCTTGGGCCCTCACACCCACCCTTATGTTGTTGAAATAGGACATGCACACTTTAACAAACCAATCATTTCAGCGACAGGGCCTACCAAGCAACTTTGGCTGAAATGATTGGTTTGTTTGGGCCCCCACACCAAAAAAGCTATTCATCTCTCCCTGTACAGACTAAACAGGCTCTACTGAGGCAAGATGTCGTCCTCATCCTCAACCTCTGATTCCTCTCCCCCTACAGTGTGTACTTCCTTCTCATCACACATTATCAATTCGTCCCCGCTGGACTCCACAACCACAGGTCCCTCTGTACTATCTGGAGGGCAGTGCTGTACTTCATTGAGGAATTGATTATTCATTTTTATAAACATCATTTTTTCAACGTTGTGAGGAAGCAACCTCCTTCGCCGCTCACTGACCAGGTTCCCCGCTGCACTAAAAACTCTTTCCGAGTACACACTGGAGGGGGGACAACTCAGGTAAAATAGAGCCAGTTTGTACAGGGGCTTCCAAACTGCCTTTTTTTCCTGCCAGTAACAATATGGACTGTCTGACATGTCTACTTGGATGGTGTCAGCAAAGTAATCATCCACAATTTTTTCTATTGTGACAGCATCCAATGCAGCGAGAGTAGACATGTCTGCAATGGTTGGCAGGTCCTTCAGTCCGGACCAGATGTTATCAGCATCCCCGCCAGTGCCTCTTTTGGGAAAACTGAGCTTTTTCCTCGCAGCCATAGATGTGGAAGAAAATGAGGGTGGAGCTGTTGGCATGTCACGGTCCTCTTCAGAGGACAATCTCCTGACCAGCAGGTCTTTGCACCGCTGTAGACTTGTGTCCGCCGGAAACAGAGACACAACATACGCTTTAAACCGAGGATCGAGCACGGTGGCCAGAATGTATTCCTCTGACTTTAAAAGAGTGACCACCCTCGGATCCTGGCAAAGCGTACGAAGGGCTACATCCACAAGAGCTACATGCTTGGTGTAATCGCAATGGCTTACCAGCTCCTCCCTCACTTTCTCCAGCTGCTTCTGCAACAGCCTGATCAGGGGAATGACCTGACTCAAGCTGGCAGTGTCGGAACTGACTTCTCGTGTGGCAAGTTCAAATGGCTGCAGAACCTTGCACAACACGGAAATCAGTCTCCACTGCGCTTGACTGAGGCGCATCCCCACTCCTTTGCCTATGTCGTAGGTGGCTGTGTAGGCCTGAATGGCCTTTTGCTGCTCCTCCATCCTCTGCAGCATATAGAGGGTGGAGTTCCAGCGCGTCACAACCTCTTGTTTGAGGTGATGGCAGGGCAGGTTCATGCTTTTTTGATGTGCCTCTAGTCTGCGGTAGGCACTGGCTGAATGCCGAAAGTGTCCAGCAATTTTGCGCGCCACCGCAAGCATCTCCTGCACACCCCTGTCACTCTGGAGGTAATGCTGCACCACCAAATTAATGGTGTGGGCAAAACATGGGACGTGCTGGAAATTGCCCATATTTAATGCCCGCACAATGTTACTGGCATTGTCTGACACCACAAATCCCCATGAGAGTCTAAGTGGGGTAAGCCACTGGGAGATAATTTCCCTCATTTTCTCTAATATGTTGTCAGCGTTGTGCCTCTTATTAAAGCCTGTAATACACAATGTTGCCTGCCTTTGCACGAGCAGCCATTTTGTAGTTGCTGCTACTGATGCAGCTGTTGCTGTTGCTGCGGAAGGGGATGCATCTACCCAGTGGGCTGTCACAGTCATATAGTCCTTCGTTTGCCCAGAACCACTTGTCCACATGTCCGTGGTTAAGTGGACAGTGGGTACAACCGCATTTTTTAGAGCACTGAGGACACTTGATCGTACTTCTCTGTACATTTTTGGTATCGCCTGCCTAGTGAAGTGGAATCTCGACGGGATTTGGTACCGGGGACACAATACCTCCATCAACCCTCTAAATCCCACTCCACTGATGGCGGACACCGGGTGCACGTCTAACACCAACATTGCAGTTACAGCCGCAGTTATACGCTTTGCAATAGGGTGACTACTATCGTATTTTGTGGTCATGGCAAACGACTGTTGGACGGTCAATTGTTTTGTGAAAGACTTAGCGGTCTTACGACTTCCCCTCTGGGAAGATGACCGACTAACAGCAGCAACAGCAGCAGGGGCAGTAGTAGGCGTACCGCTGCAGGATTCCTCGGATGAATCCCGTATTGAGGAGGACTCAGTCTGGCTGCTGACTTGGGCTGCAGGACTGAATCTGATAGAGATTGTGGAGGAAGTTGACGAGGAGGGTGTTGCTGGTGTGTATCCAACTGGACCACGGGATTTAGGTGTCCCTGTACCGATGAGGGTCCTAGCCCCAGTTCCTGAACTAACCACTGAACTATGAAGGTTATTCAGGTGACGTATAAGGGAGGATGTTCCTAGGTGGGCAAGATCCTTACCCCTGCTTATTTGAGCTTTACATAAGCTACATATGGCCATACATTGGTTGTCTGGATTTGGATAAAAATAACTCCAGACCGAAGAGGTGCATTTTTTGGTCTTCTGACCAGGCATGACGATGGGCTTTTTCATCCCATGGACATCAGCTGTTTCCCCCCCTGGTGCCTCATTTACAATAACCACATCACCATCCTCATCATCAAGTTCCTCCACAGCGCCAGCTACATCATCAATAGCCTCCTCCCGAGCCACCTCTTCCCGTACAGTGATGGGAAGGTCAGGCTTGACAACCACCAACATCCTTGGACTCGCCTTGTGGATTTGTGATAATTTCTCTTTAGAAGGCAGAGTTGTTTGCTGTTTTGTTGCTGACAGCATAACTCTCTTCAATTTTTTGTAGGGGGGGGAGGAGGAGGAGGGCTAAGATCCGTGGGTGAAGCTGAACCACTAGTCATGAACACGGGCCAGGGCCTAAGCCGTTCCTTGCCACTCCGTGTCGTAAATGGCATATTGGCAACTTTACGTTTCTCCTCAGATGATTTTAAGTTTCTCTTTTTGCTACTTTTTCTTAACTTGGGCTTTTTGGATTTTACATGCCCGGTACTACGAGATTGGGCATCGGGCTTGGAAGACGACGTTGATGGCATTTCATCGTCTATGTCATGACTAGTGGCAGCAGCGTCAGCATTAGGAGGAAGTGGGTCTTGATCTTTCCCTACTTTATCCTCCAAATTTTTGGTCTCCATTATATGTAGCACAAGATACTGCAGAATGTGTAAACTTGGTAATATTGCAGTACCAATGGACTTATACTGCTGGATTGGTTTTGCAAATTTGGTTATAATTATATATATTTTTTTTAATTTTTAATTTTTTATTTTTTTTTACTTTTTTTTTATTTTTTAAAAACTTGGGAATAATGGGGAAATAACTATGCCCTTAGTAGCACAGAGCACAGGACACAGCACCACTGGACTGAACAGGACACGGCACAGGACCCAGCAGCACTACGGAACTCAGCAGGACAGAGCACAGGACACAGCACCACTGGACTGATACTGCAGAATGTGTGAACTTTGTAATATTGCAGTACCACTGGACTTTTACTGCTGAATGTGTGAACTTGGTAATATTGCAGTACCAATGGGCTTATACTGCAGGATTGGTTGTGCAAATTTTGTGGTAATTAAAAAAAATTAAATTAGTTTTTGGTATTTTTTTAAATAACTTTTTTTTATTTTTTTAAACACAGGGGAATATTGGGGAAATAACTATGCCCTTAGAAGCACAGAGCACAGGACACAGCACCACTGGACTGAACAGGACACAGCACAGGACCCAGCAGCACCACTGACCTCAGAAGGACAGAGCACAGCACACAGCACCACTGGACTGATACTGCAGAACACAGCACAGCACAGCACAGCACAGAACTAAACAGCACAGCACAGAACTAAACAGCACAGCACGAGATCTACCAGGACAGAGGACCACCTAACACACCCTCCCTCTACCCTGATCAATGCCCGAGTGAAGATGGCGGCGACTAGCGGGGAATTTATAGGATCCGAGTATCGCGAGATCCGACAACGGGATTATGAGTCAGAGCCTCAGTTTCAGATTTGAATTTGGCGCCAATACCCGGATCTGTCTCGGATCCGACTCGGATCGGCAACGTTCGGGTGGGCTCGGATTTCAGAAATCCGAGTGCGCTCATCTCTACTTTTGGTAGGTCCATTAACCACTGCATAGTGAGAACACCGCACAAAACCTGCTGTTTTGGAGATGCTCTGGCCCAGTCGTCTAGCCATCACAATTTGGCCCTTGCCAAAGTTGCTCAGATCCTTATGTTTGCACAATTTTCCTGCTTCAAATACATCAACTTCAAGAACTGGCTGCTCACTGATCAGTGTGTCTCTTTTCCAAGAACACATTGGTGCTTGATTATCAGTGAGGTATTTATTTATGTATATTGTTTTATAGTAGTTTTTTGCATTGCAAGTTCACTCATTCTATAGAAAGTAAATATTGAACAATTAGTGTATGAGTGGTTAGCAATGCATTCACTTTCCACATCAATGACCATTGACTTAAATCAGGAGAAGGGTGATCCATACTTGCCAACATGGGCAGGATGATTCACGGGAGGTCCGGAGTGCAGGTGGGTGTGTAGGGGCGGTGCTCGAAGAATTGTGTCATTAGTCCCGCCCCCAAAACGGACATCACTACTCCGGACCAATAAAAACAGGGGGTGTGGCAACAATGATGTCACTAGGCCCTGTCCCCTCTGTTTAGTTTACACAGCCGGCCAGGATCAGAGAGAATTGCCTGCTCTCCCGGGAGTTTGGGAGGACTCCCAGAAATTCGAGAGTGTCCCGGACATTCCGGGAGAGTAGGCAACTATGGGCTGATCACTATAGAGACACATCGCCCATAGGTTCTCTATTGTTTTAGTAGAGTTACATGTTGACTCTTCTGACTGAATTTCATGTCTGTGCTTGTTCTTCTAGATAAAGTATACTATTATAGAAAAAAGAAAAAACAAAAACACTTCTAAAGCACAACCAAAGACTATGCCCAGTTCAAAACAACAGGTGTTACCCCACCTGCTATATAATATAAAAAACAGTATGATTTGTGGCATAACCTCAAACTAGAGAATGTCAATATGAATATAATAAAAATTCCAACATGATATGGCATGAATATCTGCTCCTTCAGTTGCAATATATTCAAAGAACAAAACAATAGTGCGATATTGTTTTCTTTGAAAAATGAAACTGTTTGGCAGCCATTTTTGTTTGCAAATAAGAGTGCTTTTACAAAAGAAATAATTATTTGTAGGAAGATACTGTAGATAAGAAAAATTGCTATTTGATGCATGTTTAAAATATACTTGCCAACTCTCCCGGGAAATGTCCGGGAGACTCCCGCATTTTGCGAGAGTCTCCCGGACTCCCGGGCGAGTGTGGCAATCTCCCGAATTCTGCCCACTTCACTAGGAAGTGCCCCACTTCCTAGTGAAGTGGGCAGAATTAGATCCCAAACGCTGCGATTCCCGGTGAATCGCGACGTTTGGCCCCGCCACCCGCTGTCAAATGACGCGTTTGCGGCATGACGTCACAGGGGGCGGGGCCAATTGGCGCGATTTCGGGCCCCCTCACGCCCCCCTCCACTGGCTAGCTCCCGGAACTGAAGAAAGTAGGCAAGTATGGTTTAAAAGGTACTTAATTTGCAATTTAAAGAAAAAAATCTTCTGTATGAAATTGCTTCCTTAATTTGATTGAGACAAATTAAGGCTGTAATCCTGCATAGAAGATTTTTAAGAAAGAAATTTGTTTTTGTTTTATTGTTTTGTTCATTGCAAAATATTTAGCGAATTCCCAAATAAATCTAGTTTGCTTCCATGATGAAATAATGTAGGTTCAATAACCAATTTAGAAGTGAAGGTATGCAAAATGTAAGAGAATGAAATTTGTTAGTTTGTTTTGTTAGATAATCAAAGCAGTGGGAGAAGCAGTGACATTACATACCATTGTTTACCAGCCCATTTCAACCAAAAGTCAATGTACATTTGAAAGTTGCTTCTATTTTAGTAAATTACACTGATATTACATCCATAACTTTATTATTATTATTATTATTATTTTTTATTTATAGGGCGCCACTAGGTATCCGTAGTGCCGTACAGGGACAGACAGAAACACGATACAGGGTGAGACAGCACGGTACAGTTAACAAAAAGCACAGTAACTCAGACGCTTAATGTACAGCTAGATGAGAGGTGAGAGCCCCCAGCAGGGTAGAGAGAGGGGTAGGAGGGCAGAAGGACCTCACGGAAAAGACAAGGAGCTGGAGAGCAGAGTTAAGGTGGTGGAGAACAGAAGGAGAGGAGGCCCTGCTCAAAGGAGCGTACAATCTAAGGGGAGGGTAGGACGGACAGAGACGCAATGGTAGGAGGAGGGAATGGGGAGAACGGAGGCAGAGACTGCAATCCAATAGAATACTTAACTGTCAGTGAAAACAATATGATGAATAAAACCAAAAAATGTGCATATTGTTTGTCTACTGTGTCATATTTTAGGCAACATTTTGTTACGTGTCCTTGTCAATAAGTTAAGGACTACTAGGTCCATTAAGGACTACTAGGTATGTGTGTTTATGAGAAAAAAACATTTTGCAATATTATTTTATTGTGTTACATATATTCAGAAAGTAAATCTTTCTTTGCTGCAATTATCCTATACTCATTTACAATATTTATGTCATTAAAAAAACCATGAAAGCATATTAGACTTATTTTCACATAACATTATCCACAATCCAAATAAATTAGGGTGATGCTGCCATCATGTGGTACTGCTTGGTATTTGCAGCTTCAATGGATAATCCATTCACGTTGCTCTTATTAAAAGGCTAAGGCTGATATCAATAGTTGAAAAGACCTATTGCTAGCAATAACTATAGTAAATATAGGGCAACATGAAAGAAACAAATTCCTTAATGAAACTAACTTGTTTTTTATACGTGAATAAGGGGCTTAAAATACATTGAAAACAATTTTGTATCTACTTTGTATCTTTATATTTGACTATACGTTTCACTTTTTAGATTCCATTATTTACTTTTAATATTCCAAAATCAAACCTTTGTTCCACAAATTTTAATTGATAGGTTTAATAGCTGATTTTTTTACTCGTTTCCAGGCCATGTTTTGCAGATTTTGCTGTGTGATAATAGCTGGGTTAATAATTGCTAGTTGAATAGGATGAAAATACATGATGAAAGAAATGCACTAAACATATCATGTTAAAGCAACTGCATTGTAACAAATGTGTGGCCTGAGCTTGATTACAAGACCCATTTTCTCATCACTTATTTACCACCTACTCTACACTTTTAGTTCAGTTCTAAAGATGGCTGCGCACGATCAGACATTTTGCATCCAATTTGGCTACACACATGGGTGGCCAAGTAACACAGATTTGTCAGTTGATTGGCCCCATGGCATCCAGACGTCACTTAACCAATCAGCCAATTTCCACATAAATATAATGATCACACTGACTGGCTATATTTTCAGATGGGAACTATTACAGTTTGGACAGATCTTAGTACTTGTTGATTTTTGGGGATGATTTTGGAAAAATTGGTTGACATTTTATGGGAAGCATATGGTATTTACAGGCTACGATAGCGACAAACTATAAGAGATGAGACATTGCTTTTATGTTGGTGTATGAATGAAGTATCTCTATGTAAAGGATATTTGAATCTTGTAGAGATGTCACCAACTACTTAACATAAATAACAATCCATTAGGTTTGTTGCCATAGAAATCCATTTTTGTGTTTCTTTCCATAAGTCCTGGCTGGGTCATAGGAGCAGGCACTTGTTATAAACACTATTGTATCAAAACAAAGGGCTGTGAACAATTACAAATCAGTTAGGAATTTGAAAATTAGGAGTGGAGAAAGAGGCTGTTTGTGTGAATGTTTGCAAGTGGATAATATTGGGGACAGTGGGGAAGTAACAGTATACATTGAAGAAAAATGACTGCCAATAGAGGCACTGTGTGTGTGGTGCTATAAGTCAGGGGTGCACGCAGGGGAGGGTTTCTGGGTCTCCAGAAACCCCTCCCCTCCGCTAAAAAAGTGCCCTACATAGCGTCACTGTACTATACAGCAGCCGCAGCGCTATCAAAGAAGTGCCCGCGGAGGTGTTATATTGTATACAGCACCGCCGCGGACGCTTCTTTGACAGCACCGCGGCTGCTGATTAGTACAGTGCTGCCGAAACGGAGCTGGCATGCGCGGCAGCTCTCTCACAGGTTTTTTTTTGGGGGGTGGAGGGGAAACCCCCCCCCTTAAAAATCCTCTGTGCGCCCCTGTAAGTAGTAGACATCATATGAAACGGGCCTAAGTGATACAGTGCGTTCTGGGGCAGAGGTCCAGAGGGGGTCCTTTTTTCAAACAGTTCATTGTTGCTTGCCTGGAACAGTAAGCACACCAAGTGGCCACCAATGGTGACTGGTATTATGCAATGTGTCCTTTACATGGATGCAGGTGGGAGGTGGTAATTCCAAAATCTCACTATTTGCAGACAATTAGCTCTGACACAACCTAGAATCCCCCTTCATAACCTCTACAACATTATGCAGAAATTATATGAGATTTATAAATAACTACTCCAAATCTGAGGTAAAAGCTCTATCATGCTTTCCCTCAAAGAACTAGAATCCTCCAACTGTAACTTACAGTAGCAGCAAAAATAAAATTTAAGTACTCAAAATTATTCATAAGCTCTACCTATGACCACTATAACAAGAAAACTCCGACCCACTCTTTCTAAACCACAGGCTGACATGGATACTTGGTGCTATCTCATAATCTTGTGGCAGGGCAGGATCATAGCAGTAAAAATAAACATTATTCCAAAATGGCTCAATTTATCCCAGACTCTCCCAGTAAGAATTCTATACTCAATGTTTGATAAGATTCAAAAAGCATTATTAACATTTTTGTGGAATGCTATACCCCCAAGGAGTTTAACATCAACCATTAGAAAACCTATAACAAATGGGGGAAGGGATTCACCTGACATCAAATTATATTGCTATATAAATAAATGATGATGATGATGATGATGATGACATCAAATTATATTGCTTCACCCATTGCATCTCTGCAGGAATTTAATACGAAACAGATAAGGTAGAACAAAAAACAGTTTATATCACTTCCTGATTGTGAAGAAAACACTACATGGACAAAAGTATTCAGATGCTTGACTATTACACCAACAGGGACTGTAATGACATTGTATTCAAATACATATACTTTAATATAGAGTTGGTCCCTCCTTTTCAGCGATAACACCTTCCACTATTCTTGGAAGGATTTCCACAATATGTTGAAGTGTTTCTGTGGGAATTTGTGCCCATTCATTCTGTAGAGCATTTATGAGGTGAGTCACTGATGTTAGGCGCCGTCCCGTGATCTCTCCGGGATGGTCGCCTCTGCAGACTCCCAGCGCGCCTGGTTGCCTAGCAACCAGACGCGTCATTTCCGGCCGCCCGGCCTCTGGATACACGCGCGTCCCGTTGCTATTATAGTATTTCCTGGCGCTAGCGATGACAGTGCCGCAGTGCCTGCTTCCATTGGCCCACCATACTATTTCCACCACTTCCTGGCTCTTCACCTGTGCCAGAGTATCAGTTCTCTACCTGCCTCCAGCGTTCCCAGTGTTCCAGTTCTTGCCTGTTCCTGAAATCTTCCTGCCTGCCTGTAACCCGTGTGACCCAGACCATTTGACTACCCCTTTTGGATCTTCCTATTCTACTGCGCCTCTAGAACATTACCGACCCGGCTTGTCTCACCATCCCTCCGGATATACCTTTGTACCTTCATTGCCAGCACAGTTACTGACTCGGCTTGTCTGACAACTCTTCTTCCGTACCTTGCTATCTGACTCGTGGAAGGACCGCAACCTGCGTGTCTCCTGCAGCGGAGTCCATACCTCCTTGCGGCGGTCCCTGGTGAACACGTTATATTCTGCACCTTCTTCCGAGTAGTGCCAACGATAACAGGTACGCAACATATAGTCGTGACAATTGATGTTGGATGAGAAGGCCTGGCTCGCAATGTCCTTTCCAGGTTATCCCAAAGGTGTTCTGTGGGGTTGAGGTCGGGACTCTGTACGGGCCAGTCAAGTTCTTCTACACCAAACTCATCAAACCATGTCTTTGTAGATCTTGCTTTGTGCACTGGGGCACAGTGATGTTGGAATAGAAAAGGGCCTTCCCCAAACTGTTGCCACAAAGTTGGAAGTATAGCTGAAGCATACCAAGTCACTGTAGATTGCCCTGCACTGTAGATAAGAAGCCTAGCCCAAACCTTGAAAAACAGCCCCATACCATTATCCCTCCTCCACCAAACTTCACTGTTGGCATAATGCAGTCAGGCAGATAATGTTCTCCCGGCATCCACCACACCCAGACTCGACCATCTGACTGCCAAACAGAGAAGTGTGATTCATCACTCCACAGAACACAATTCCACTGCTCCACAGTCCAGTGTTGGTGTGTTTTATACCACTCCATCCGACGCTTGGCATTGGTCTTGGTGATGTGAGACTTGCATGCAGCTGCTCGGCCATGGAAACCCATTCCATTAAGCTCCTGCAGCACAGTTTCTATGCTTATATTAATGCCAGTGATAGTTTGGAACTCTTCAGCTATGGAATCAGCAGTGATTTGGTGACTTTTACGCACTATGCACCTTAGTAGTTGTTGACTCCTCTCTGTGATTTTATGTGATCTTCCACTGGCGGATTTTCTGTTGTTCCTAAATGCTTCCACTTTCGAATAATATCACTTACAGTTGACTGTGGAATATTCAGCAGGGATGATATTTCATGAACCGTCTTATTGTAAAGGTAGTGTTAGGAACCCCTCCAGCCAGCACAACACAACCCGGAGTGTACTCCGTCAGTCAGGTGTTCACTGGAGCCCCTGATGGTGGGGACAGACTGGGCAGCAGACTGACAGAGGGCCGTGAAGTGTGTACCAGCTGGGGAGAACCCAGGCAAGCGGAGTGGAGTCCAAGCAGAGGTCAGGGGTCACCAGCAGACAGGGAGATCGGTATTCAAGCCAGAGGACAGGGGTCACGAGCAGACAGGGAGGTCGGTATTCAAGCCAGAGATCAGGGTCACAAGATACACAAGCAAAGTCCAAATCCAGGCAAAGGGTCATACACGGGTAATCAGCAGCAAGTCCAACAGGCAGGAACAAGGCAGGGAGCAGGTTAAGCAGACTGGACACAGAAACTATAACCGGCAGTGAGGCTGCAGACCTCACTGCCTTAAATACCAGTGGCCACCAATCAGAGCCTAGCTCTGAATCACACACAGCCCCCTGCATAATTAATATACTGAAGTATTAATCAGCCCACAGGCTAGCGCAAGGCTTGTTTAATCAAGCCACAGGTATTTCAAGTGCTGCGCATGCGCGCCCGACTTCCTCCGCTGCCGGGACGCGGTGCAGAAGACAAAGCTTCCGACCGTTGCCTTGGCAACGGTCGGCCAGGATCCTGAAGTGACGTCCCGGTCGTCAAGGTGACAGTGACAGTACCCCCCCCTTGAGGAGGGGTTAAGGAACCCCGACAGCCAGGTTTTCTTGGAAATTTCCTGAAGAACTCCTTCAGTTGTTTAGGAGCATGGAGTTGTCTCCGGGGAATCCAAGATCGCTCTGCTAACCCATGATTCCTCCACTGCACTAGGAAGTGCACCTGCCCTTGCACTTTTTTAGAATAAAGGATTTTCTGAACAACGTATCTTTGTGGCTTGCTTGAACTTCTCCCAGAGAAGCTTGAAGACTGGGCTTGAGTTTGATAAAGTACTGGCTTCAATAGAGAACAATGAAATGTGTTGGGGATTCTCAATGAGCCCGGAATTTTTAGCCTAAATGCAACAGAATTCACCTGCTTAATGATAAGGAACGGACCGATGAACTTAGGGCCCAACTTCTTGCAAGGCTGTCTGAGCCTAATGGTTTTTGTAGACAGCCACACTTTCTGGCCCACCTTGAGGGAGCAGGTGGTACGGTGGCGGTCCGAATTTTTTTTTGCAACAAATAAAGCTTGTCTCAAAGATGACTGTACTTTCCTCCAGATAACTCTGAAATCCCTTGCAGTGGAGCGGATCTCCTGGATAACAACGGACTTGAGTGAATACAAAGAGCTAGATCTGGGGTGAAAACCATAATTGCAAAAAAATAGAGAGGTTTTGGTAGATGAGTGACAGGAATTATTACAGGCAAATTCGGCCCAGGGTAACAAGGAGGACCAGTTGTCATGGAACTCCGTTGTGTAGCATCGTAAAAACTTCTCTAAGGACTGGTTAACCCTTTCAGTTTGCCCATTTGACTGAGGGTGGTATGCGGAGGACAAACTGACCTTGATTCCGAGAAGGGTACAGAAGGATTTCCAGAATTGTGCTATGAACTGAGAACCCCGATCGGAGACGATGTCAGTAGGGAATCCATGGAACCGGAAAATATGTTGAATGAATAAGACGGCCAAATCCCGAGCAGTAGGCAGTCTGGTTAACGGAATGAAATGTGACATTTTGCTGAACCGGTCTACCATGACCCAAATGGTATTGTGTCCCGCAGAAGGCGGCAGGTCAACTATAAAGTCCATGGACAAGTGTGTCCAGGGTTTTGCAGGAATGGCCAAAGGAACTAACTGACCTACTGGATGAATTCTGGGGACTTTGTTTCTGGCACAAACCTCACACGAGAGGACATGACTCTTGACGTCAGCAGACAAGGATGGCCACCAGACCGTACGGGAAAGGATTTCCAGTGTCTTGTGAATTCCAGGGTGTCCAGCAGATCTACTAATATGCGCCTCTGCAAGAACCGCCTTCCTTAAATGGACTGGAACAAAGAGACATCGCCCCGGAGTAGTATCAGGGGCTAATCTCTGGAATCTCTGAAGTGTGATACTCAGATCTTGGGTTAACCCAGCATGGATTACGGAAGGAGGAATAATAGGCTCTGGGTTTGTAACTGGAACGTGGTGTGCCAAGAAACTTCTGGACAGAGCATCTGCCCGGACATTTTTGGAACCTGGTCGGTAGGTGATCAGGAAATTAAACCGGGTAAAGAATAACGACCAACGGGCCTGTCTGGGATTTAGACGTTTGGCCGATTGAATATATTGCAAGTTCTTGTGGTCGGTAATGACAGAGATCTGATGTGAAGCACCCTCCAGCCAATGCCGCCACTCCTCGAAGGCCCATTTGATTGCCAATAGTTCTCTATTACCGACATCATAGTTGGCTTCTGCTGAAGAGAACTGACGGGAGAAATAGGCACATGGGTGTAGACGATTAGTATGAGGATCCTTCTGCGATAGGATGGCACCAGCACCGACGTCAGAGGCGTCGACCTCAAGAACAAATGTCTAAGGACCTGAGCGGAGACAAAGGCCTTTTTCAGGCTTTCGAATGAGGCTACTGCTTGGGGCGACCAATTAGTTAGATCCATTCCTTTACGGATCAGGGCGACAATGGGAGCCACAATGTCAGCAAAGCCATGACTGAATCTTCTATAATAGTTGGAGAAGCCCAGGAACCTCTGCACCGCCTTAAGATTGTTTGGTTGCACCCAATCCAAAATAGCCTGAACCTTAGTTGGATCCATGGAGAATCCCTCAGAAGAGATTACGTAACCTAAAAAGGATACCTTCTGCACCTCGAACTCACACTTTTCCAGCTTGGCATAAAGGTGGTTCTCTCGCAATCTTCGTAGAACTTGTTTGACATGATTCTGATGTGAGGACAAAGATCTGGAATAGATGAGGATATCATCTAAATAGACGACCACGAAACAACCAAGGAAGTCCCGAAGAACTTCATTGATCAAGTCCTGAAACACTGCAGGTGCATTGCTAAGGCCAAACGGCATGACCAGATACTCGTAGTGGCCAGAGTGCGTATTGAATGCCATCTTCCACTCGTCTCCTTCCTTGATACGGATGAGGTTATACGCTCCACGAAGGTCGATTTTTGTGAAGACAGTAGCACCTCTCAACTGAGCAAATAATAATGAGATGAGCGGAAGGGGATAGGTGTTCTTGATTGTGATAAGATTCAATCCCCGGTAATCAATACAGGGTCTTAGTCCTCCGTCCTTTTTGGATACAAAGAAGCATCCTGCTCCTATGGGAGATTTAGATGGCCTGATGAAGCCTTTCTCCAGGTTTTCATCAATGTATTCTTGCATGGATTTGGTCTCTGGACCAGAGAGGGAGTACAAGCGCCCCTTAGGTAACTTGGAACCAGAAATAAGCTCGATGGCACAGTCGAAGTCACGGTGTTGTGGTAAAGTATCAGCAGCCTTCTTGGAGAACACATCCCAGAACTCATGATATTGTGAGGGAAGCTGCCCTGGAATAGACTGAATCACACGCAGAGGCAGTGACAAGCAAGACTGTGTACAATAAGAGCTCCACTGGACAATTTCTCCTTTTACCCAGTCCATGACAGGGTTATGACGGGAAAGCCAAGGGTGGCCCAGGATCAAGGGAACCGACGAACAATCGAAAAGGAAGGTCATTGACTCTGAATGGAGAGCTCCGATATTCAACTGTGGCAGGGTTTCCCAGGAAATCTTGCCACCAGGTAATGGACTTCCAACTAAGCCACAGACAGTAATAGCAGATTTGAGTTTTACCAGCGGGATTCCAGCAGAGCGGGCAAACCCGATGTCAAGGAAGTTGCCTGCATCTCCACTATCAATGAAGGCCAACAGGTCCACAGAACGAGCACTGAACGTGAGCTGTGCAGGGATCAATACAGCGTCGGCCAGGATCCGGAAGTGAAGTCCCGGTCGTCAAGGTGACGCCGCGGCTCGTGACAGGTAGCATCATATCACAGTACTATGCTAGTCACCGAGCTCTTTAAAGCGACGCATTTTGTATCACAAATGTTTGCAAATGAAAACTGCATCGATAGGTGCTTGATTTTATACATCTCTGGCAACGGGTCTGATTGAAACACCTCAATTCAATAATAAACAGGTGTGGCCAAATACTTTTGTCTATATAGTGTATATGGGTTTATTTGACCCAAACATGCCACTCTGCACTGACTGGCCACCTTGGGGGAGGCTATGTGCCTATGAGAATTACCTCAGGCAAAGACTGTTACAAAATACAACAGAACTTTAATGTGTTACAACAAACATCAGAAAAGACACACATTTAAAATAAAATGGCAGGTGGGAAGTAACACGGATTCAATGTCTTATCATCTCCAACACTGAGATCCTGATATCCCGGTCGCTTGGCCCGTTCTTCTACACCTCTGCCAGTGTGGTAGGCATCTGAAACGAAGTCCCCCAGCTCCGGTAGACCCACCAAGATATCACACTCATGGGGTGATGTGCTGAGGAAGCTTGAGCGAGTGCTAGTCTAGCAGGAGCCAAAAATTCCAAATCATGAGCCCTCCAAGAAAATAACCACTGCACTCTGTTCATTTTGTCCCAGGGTTGGGTCCCTGATTTTAAGGACAATTTAATTTCCCACTCCCCAAAACCAGCACACGGGTGGGCCTAGATATATCACCCCTCAGGGATTGGCAGTTGTCATGAGAGGCTGTTACAGGGCTGTACCTTTTCAACCTCCCCTCTTCCAGACCCCCCTGCTGTCATACCTGTTATGCTGTTTTACCTTCTGTCTAGCTGGTCACCTTCCGAAACTATGACTTACTCAAGCTAATTAAGGGGCTGAGTCCTGATAAGGGCTATTTAACTCCTAACATGTTTTTTCCCTGATTTTGAGCTTCCAGCTGATTGGGACTTGCTATCTCAGTGGTGGGATAGGGTACTTGAGCTTTTTTAGGTCATATGATTGGGACCCCAATAATTACCCAATAATAACAATAACAATGTAAACAACAACACTCCCTACAAGATATAGTTTGTACAATTTGCCCCATAGAATGCAGTACACATATAGGTTAGAGTTAACATAAGTATATACATTTCAACATTGTAGCAATGTTATGATAATACCATACATAATTCCAAAGCATACCACACTTGCATCATGAATACATTATAAAAATGGGGTAATGTTACCCCCAAGTAACAGGACACTTGCACCCTGGGGATCTAGAGAAAACTAAATTGCTTGAAAAGTGTTTTATCTATAGTTCATTCTCTGTAAGAAACGAGGCACCACTGGTGAGGAGAAAAATTGCCCTCATTTCATCACACTGATATTTTATACTTGTTCCTGAAATTACATTTTAGCCCTTTGAATACATACAAATTAAACATTTCCTAGACTCTCTCCCAGCAGAACAAACTCTGACAGTCCTTTTACTTTTTGAAAAAATCTGTCTCAGATTCCTCACACATAAAAGTATAATTTCCATACTATCATCATCATCACCATTTATTTATATACTAATTCACTCACATGAGTCCTATTGGGGCTTACAGTCTAAAGACCCTAACACACACACAGACTAGGGTCAATTTGTTACCAGCCAATTAACCTACCAGTATGTTTTTGGAGTGTGAGAGGAAACTGGAGCACCCGGAGGAAACCCACGCAAACACGGGGAGAACATGCAAAGTCCTCACAGATAAGGCCATAGTCAGGAATTGAACTCATGACCCCAGTGCTGTAAGGTAGAAGTGCTAACCACTCAGCCACCGTGCTGCCCAACTATATGGTTTATTACTTGACTCACAATGTGTATCACAAAGTCGTCATGAGAGAGAATAGGAGAAAGACCTATAGGAGGATGGGAGGACATGAGGAAGGGCACCATTTCCATCTTATTCAAGGGAATATATTCTAAAATATATTACTACACATCTGAGAGATTAAGCAAAATGTTGTCAACTTGTGATGCTAGGCACTGGACTTACGGTGATCACCAGGGTACATTTCGCCACGTTTGGTGAACCTGTCCTTGGATATCCTCTTCCTGGGATAAAACACAATGCCTTGAGAACTCTATGCTTGAAGCTCCTGTACAAAAAGATCCCTGGAGCTTTCTTCTGTGTTACCCTCCCCAGAATTTAAACAAATATTCTAAAAAACTGATGTCCCATATTCTAGCACAGACCTGACCAACCTGTGGCCCTCCAGGTGAAACTGCAAGTCCCAACATGCCCTGCTAGCAATCAGTTGACTATCTATTGGCAAGGCATGCTGTTGCTTGTAGAGTCACAACACCTGGAGAGCAACAAGTTGTCCAGGCCTATTCTAGCAGATGCCAAAAGTCTTATCCTTAACTTCCCACAATACCTACTAGCCCTTAAAAACTTATTTGGCACATTGCTTATATGGAAAAAATTACATATTGTCTCCAGAATAGAGAACTTGTATATGGACAAGTGTGGATTCCATGGCTCTTTATTGAAGTCAAGGTCAGAGCTCCTCCAGATAATATACTTTCTATTCTTATTACAATTACATTCCTTGTCAATTTCCTACTTTACGCTGCTAAAACCCTTCAGCCTGTCAGAATTTTTCAAGCACAGAATTCAAAACGGAACCTTTTCATATATACATACTCATTTGGATATTCCCTGTGCTATTTCTTTCCTTTATTTTCCCACACCACACCTCACCTTGCCCCAGCCCCTACCTATTTTAATATTGAAATAATTGGTCACACAACAGTTATTTATTAGGAACTTTTACCTAAAGAATTGTATCTTTTTGCTTACCACTTCTATAAAGATTTTTATTTATTTCTTTAAAAAAACAAGTCAGGGTTCACATATTTTATGGAGCTGTTTCTTTTAGTATGTAGATCTGTCGCTGTATCGTCCATAATTTATTTATTCCCTAACCACAAAAAAGATTGGTGTTTCTAGCTCTGCAAAGTTAGATAAGATTATACTTTATTTGTCATTAACGTGCAACTAATCCTTAAACTATATTTTAATATATTTTCACCTATATTACTTTTATTTGAATGCCAAAACACCTCTGTTCTTTTTAGAATATAATTCAGAATAAGCTCACTGTCATATTTTTCGAAAGGTTGCATCGGATTTCAAGTTACTGACAAGAATTAGATCACTAAACTGCCTTATTAGCAGAAAAATATACTTGTTTTACCCTGTTTATTATACACCACACTATGATAAAAGATGAAATTAGTTTGTGAACATAGGGAGGGGAGTATCTGTTCTACTGTGCCCATTACTTGCAGGGATTAGTAGAAGTGAGTGCTGATATCTAAGGAGTGGAATTCTCTTATGGTTTGTTTGTTTTTTTGTTTCTTCTCCTGATTAAGTTTGGGAAGACCCAGGGTTTGGATTCTAGAGTTATCTAATTTATTTTGACCTAGAATTTTCTAGAGAGTCCAGTGAATGAGGTGGAGACAGAACGATCATGAATAATTGTTTTATCAGCTCCTGTCATATAAAAAGAAGACAGGCTACAGAGTTAGTAGTGGTTGAAGTACAGTGGGAATGTTTGTCACTCAGAAAGCTGGGGAGAGAGCTGGTGTGGAATGCAATATGTCCTTCTGTGGATTACTACATCTCCTTATGCCTGGATTAGGCTTTGTACTTGGTGGATTATACATTCTTCATCTCATTTTGTCAGATACAATTTCTTCACTGTATTGTAAATTATTTTCCCCAACTCTGTTGGTTACGACATTTTATTTACTTTGGATTTTCGCCTTAAATATGACGAAAATTGGAAGCCTTCGTCCTATTTACCAAAGCTCCTGGGCTGGTGAAGAGTATCTCTAGCAGTAACTTTTACCAGGGTTCCTCTGGTGAAGCTTCTCCATGCAAAGCATGAGGAAGCCCATTTAACAAGGACATCCGCAGTACATATAATGTTGCTATCCTCTGTTTGCTACCACTACCTTGGAATGCCTATAGCAGCACAAGAAAAAATGCTTTATTACTAAAATAACAGGGTTTTTTTCTATATATTTTTTTTTACTTTTGACAAATAACTTTATTTATCTATATTATCTATATTTTTTACAAATCTGGCAGCGGAAGTCCATGTCCGGACTTCCAATTCCAATGCGCATGCATAAGCCAGCAGGCCGGCTCACGTATTAATGTATTTTCTACTCAAATGTATTTTCTAATCATTGTATTTTCTAATCAATGACTAGACTTGTATCCTATTTTTCTCTACTGCAGACAGTGTGCAGACAGTGTGCTTATTCTGATTTGCAGTGATTTGAAGATCTAAATCTGAGGTTAGATAGTCATGCATAACAGTCCAGAGTGAAGTCCAACAAACATGCAAGTTTTGAGTGACACATCTTAGACACTAGGTGACTTGAGGACACAAGGTAATTAAGTTGTAAGCCTGGAGAACCTATTGAGCTAATGAATGTTTTTTATTTAATGATCTACTTATGAAAGGGCACCTATTCACTTCTCAATAACTGATTTATTTATATTTTACAACCAAACTATTGCATCATTTTTCATTTATTTTATAATTTCATTATTTTTGCAGAATTCAATGATGGTCTAGCCCACCTGTTAACAAAGCCTTGTGTCAACCTAAAACCTCAAACTTTGGGACTTGCAAGAGATGCCTGGGAAATAGAGAGAGAGTCGATCACTCTAGACAAAAAACTGGGACAGGGCTGCTTTGGAGATGTCTGGAAGGGTAAGATGTCATTTTAAAAACCCTTAGCCCTTGACAAAGATCCTATGTTAAGAATTAAAAACGATTGTTGGGCTTTCTGTTTTATCTATTATCAGCTAAATAAAAGTATTTTGATATTTTTTTTCTAATTTGAGTTGCTAGTTTCTCAATATTTTGAGTTTAGTTTTACAGAATCTTGATGGCCAGTGACAGTATTATTATTATTATTATTATTATTATTACCATTTATTTATATAGCGCCACTAATTCCACAGCGCTGTACAGAGAACTCACATCAGTCCCTGCCCCATTGGGGCTTACAGTCTAAATCACCTAACACACCCACGGACACAGACAGACACACAGACTAGGGTCAATTTTGTTAGCAGCCAATTAAACTACCAGTGTGTTTTTGGGATGTGGGAGAAAACCGGAGCACCCAGAGGAGGACTGTGCCTCCTATATCCATATGCTGTGAATCTTAGTGACCAGATACAAGCTAATGAATTGCAACTTGGTTGCTGACAAAATTGTTGTTCATCGGTACAAACTTCAATAAGAGAATTATAATTACCATTAATTTCATTACTTTAAAATACTCCATGACAGCCATTACAATAGGAATAACTCCAGGGCCTGATTAAGCGTTCAGGCCACACTAGGCTAATACACTTGTATCGCCCCCTCACCTTCCACACAAGGCTAATAAACGACGGGTAAAAATAAACTTGTCTTTAATTTAAAATCTGGCTTCCTAAACCCCCCTTCCCCCACCAATGTTTATGTTCCTGTATTTTCAAGCTTAGCTCCACGTGTCTTTTTAAGAGGATCACGGATATCTTTGTCACTCATTTTGTTTTCATTAAATTCAGAACTGTATAGCAGTACGGACATATTAAAGAGCGCTACTGAGGGTGAAGGTGTAAAGGTGGAGGGGGCTGTCACACTTGCACCTTTTCTCTCATACTCGCTTATCCTCAAGCTCCCACCCAAGAGTTATTCCTTGTCTTCCCTTCACCATGGGAATATGTCAAGATAAAAAATCTTACTATATTTTTTTTTTGTGTTTTCTTTTTACTTTGGAGAACAACTATTCTCTAATATTTTAAAATTAATTTCAGTTTACAGCTCTCCCTGTCCCAATTTTGCACCCCCAAAAAATATTGCACCGCCCTAAAGGCTTGAACTCTAGACTGCAGCCAAGTCAGACTATTCGATAATCATAATTAGCTGAGCAGAGACCGGAAATTAAACACCACTATAAGGTAAATGATGTGGATCCTCCTTCCTGTTGTCTTTGAGAAATTCCAAAGCGTCCTATGAAAACATAAACAGAGAACATGCGTGAGAATGTTGGGCTGCTATGAAGTATTTTAAGGAAGTAGTATAATCCATACTTACCAACCTTTGGAAACTTAATTCCAGGAGATCCCGGGCAAGGGGGGTGGTTGGAGGGCGTGAGGGGTGGGGCGTGGCGAATCGCGTCATTTTGGCCCTGCCCCCACGACAAAATGCCGTTTTTGTATTAAAATGACGAGCTTCACCGCGAATCGCGTCATTTTGAGGAGCAAGTTGACGTATGCGGGATACTTGGCTGCTCTCCCGGGAGTCCAGGAGACCTACCGGAATTTCGGGAGTCTCCCGGACATTCCGGGAGAGTTGGCAAGTATGGTATAATCAAATTGGGTGTGTTTAAGAACAAAACACTGAGAGTGCATAATTGAACTTTTATTGAACAACTTATTGAAGGATTTTCCTTCCAAACTCCTCATCAGCAGAGAATGTGACATCCAGAAGATAATATCTGTTAAAGTGTAAAGAGATGACCATCCAGCTGCTTTGCAGATACCGTCTGTTGAGGCCTGAATGTGGAGATTGCCACCGCCCTTGTAGAATGTGTGTTGCCTGCGCAATGATATCTCTAATCCATCTTGTAAGAGTAGGCTTGGATGGAGCATATCCCTTAGAGCAACCTCCGGGAACTGTGAAAAAATGCTCCATTTTTCTGAATTCATTCATTCTGGAAAGATAAATAGATATTGCACTAACAAGATCTGGAATATGTAATCATTTTTCCTACTTATTAGCTAGTTGTCGACAGAGAGATGATAGTATAATCTCTTGGTTGATATGGAAAGTCAATACTACTTTTGGTAAAAAAATAAGGTTAGTTCTTAATACCACTTTGTAAATGTTTAGAAAAGGTTCATTACACCACAAGGCACATAAATCTCGATGAACAGATGTAATTGCTACAAAAAATATTACTTTATGTGTGAGCTATCGAGTTATCTAACAAAGGTTCAAAGGGATTAGATATTAGGGCTTTCAAAACAAAACTGACATCTTAAGGTGCTACATAACATTTCACACAACAACATATTCTCTTTACTTCTTGAACAAAAATAAGGCTTTTGGATGCAAGTTTGTCATTAAATATTTCTGAATTTATTAGTTCGGGAAAGATAAACAGAGACTGCTCTAACAAGATCAAGATCTAGAGTTTGGCATCAAGAAGAATACCGAGTGCAGATACCTGACTTTTCCAGGTAGAGAAGACAAGTCCTTTATAAAACGGCCCTTAAGAAAATCCAAAATAACTGTTACATTGGCCAAAGTGGAATCATGTAATTTAGATTTGCACCACAGAATTAATCTTTCCCAGATGTTATAATAAACAATAGAAGGATATTTTTTTCTTACTTGAATCAGTACTTCAATTACTTCATCAGAGACACCCTTGTGTCTCAATAGTGACCGCTCCATCTCTGCATCATCAAAGGCAGTCAGGATATGGGTGAAGATCCGGGCCCTGGTGTAGAAAATCTGATCAGCATGGTAAAGACCAAGGTTGCTCCAGAAGCATTCCCAAAGCCACTTCAAACCATAGGTGACGAGGTTAAAAATGACGAAACGCTATAACTGCCACTGCTTCTTTCTTGATTTTCTGTAGGGTGTGTGCAATGAGAGAAAACGGAACACTTACTCTGGTTGGATGTTCCATGGCAACAATATCACTGCCCTAATTTCCCTGGGACGTGAGTAGAAATGAACTTCCTTGGTGTTCTGAGTTGCTGCCATTAGATTAATCTCAGAGAACCAAATTTCTGGATAACAACTTGTTTGTGCAAGACCCATTATCCTGGATTTATTTGACATTTGGTGAGGTAATCCAATATGTTATTGTTCTTGCCCGCTACATGAAGCACAGAAAGTGACTTTACATTGTTTTCTGCCCAAGACATGATTGCTGTCACTTCTGACATCATTGTCTTGCTCCGGGTGCCTCCATGTTGGTTTATAAAAGCAACTATTGTTCTGTTGTCAGAAAAGTTCTTGATGTTTTTGTTGCAAGAAAATGCTGAATTGCATGCCAAACTGCTCTCATCTCCAGAATGGTTGTGCAGATGTCTTTCACTCTCTAGCCATGTTCCTCGTGTCACCTGTGGAAGTAGATGGGTGCCCCAATCTATGAAGCTGATTGTACGCTATTGTGCGTACAATACATTACTAAATCTAAACAAAACATTCTTTATTTTGTTAACTTCGGATCTTGCCGCCAGCTAAGAAATTTTGACAACATGATCCAGAGAATCCAAATGGTCATCTCCCTGAGTGAGTAGATCCAGCTGAAGAACCCGCTTATGGCACCTTGCCAATGAAAGAATGTTGATGGCTGATGAGAACATTCCCAAGAGACTGAGATAAGTCCGTATTCGAAGTTAGTGGTTGAGACTGAAGATAGTGTGCTAGAACTTGAAATTTGACAAGTTTCTCCTGTGAAAGAGGCATCCTGTCTCTTGTGGTGTCTATCTCAACTTCTAAGAACTGCAGTTGTTGACAGAGCACAAGATAACTTTTTTCCACATTAATAATCTAGCCATTTTGTTTTAGGAACAATATTACTTTGTTGCCATATGTGCTCCAACTTTCCTGGTAGTAGGATTTCATCTAGATACAGCCAAAGTGCTCCACACTTTCTGAAAGTGGCAATAATGACCACCAACAGTGTGGTGACGGTCCTTAGAGATACAGAGAGAGGCCGAATGGAAGACAGGTAAACTGGAAATGACAACCTTGGACAAAGGACAAAGAACCTGAGAAATTGATGAATGGGTGCTGCAATAGAAATGTGGAAATAAGTACGGAATATGCTTTAGGCCCTAAGCTCAAGTCAAGGTTAAGTCTTTCCATGTTAGGCTGATATTTATCTAACAGTTTCCATCCTTTATAAATGATATCGTTAAGAACACTGCATATATAATTAAAACATAGAAACATAGAATTTGATGGCAGATAAGAGCCATTTGGCCCATTTAGTCTGCCATTAAAACACTCTGCTTTGTCTCTGATGATATAGAAAAAGGACATTCTGAAGGGAAAAAGGAGCTGATATATCATCAATTCTCCTGGATTTATTAATATGGTTAAGCATTATGTTCACAATATCCTTGTTAAATCTGGGGTATTCCTTCATTTCAAATTATTCGCTGCTGGGTGATCATCAGTATAAGTAAAAGTGTCACGGGCACTAGGAATCTTGCCCAGGAATTCACCAGATGACTGGGCTTACCAGAGTAGTGAAGTTCACACAACGGTCCTCTGGTAGCGGGGTGACTAGCGGAACAGATATCACAGCAGATGGAGAGAGAATGCCAATAAATAATAGGAAAGTCAGTGACTTGCAGCAATCTTTGGTCAATGAATCAGCGACTAGCTGATATAGTGGAAAGGCAGATTTGAACACGGAGATCAGGATGAACGTGAGTAGATGCAGGGAGGTAGCAGGGAAGTCAGTGGTCTGCGTACAGCAAGGTGTACCACTGCTTATGGTGAAGAGACTTGTCCAGGTGCAGGTAGGTAGCGGGGAAGTCAGTGGTCTGCGTATAGCAAGTTGTACCACTGCTTAATAGGTGAGGATGTGTACAAGTATTGATGAGTGGAAGCATACAAAGATAATAGGATGCAGACACTGAGAGCACAGAGTAACTTGATACCAATAGGTATGCAGCGTATCCAACAAAGTCTATATAACGGTATGTGTGGCGCTGCTTGGTAGAGACTTGCTCAGCACAGATATGCAGGCCAATAATGGATAGTCAATCACAGTTATGCATATAACGACTGAGCAGTACGGTTAATTCCAAACAGGTATGCAGCGTAACAATAACAGTCTATAGTGGGTATTGATACCGCTGCTGAGCGTGGAAACTTGTCCTAGCGGATATGCAGAGTAAACGTAGAAAGTCAATAACTGATAGGCATACCGCTATTCAGTAGAACAGTCTGTCCACAGGGAGATGCAGGAACTGCAGAGACGCTGGACGGCAAAGACGAGTGTAGGAACCACAGGTGAGTAGATCCGGTAATCAGAGTCCAGCTGAGGACACAGGCAGGAAACAGAAGACTGTAGCAGGTATGGAAACCAGCGATGAGTAGCACAGGGAATCCACAGGAACTGAAGACACTAGTAGTACACAGGAGATAGTAGCGGGTATGGAAACCAGCGATGAGTAGATCAGGAATCAGCAGGAAACTGAAGACACTAGTAGAACACAGGGGACACCTTCAGAGACTCACAGGAAATGAGACTCCAAGATCAGGCAATGAGGTAATGCACACAGGTGCCTTAAATAGGGAGTTGCCTGATCAACCAATTTGGATTAAAAGCAACAGTCACAAGAGTTCTTGAGAGCTGCGCATGCGCAGACCATCAGGATGGCGGACGGCCGGGGTTCAGGATAGGTGTCGGCAGGAAGGCTAGGGAGCCACGCACCAGCGCAAAGGCACTCACGGTCCGGTGAGTGACAGAAAGAGCCTAATGGCCACAGGTAGAGGGACTAGGCTTTGAATCATCCAGATGTCCACTTTTTACTCCCTTCGCTATTTAAAAAGGTATCCTGCATTGACTTTATCATTCCAGCTAAGACTTCCTTAAATTGTTCAGGTGGTTGAGCAATATCACTTTTAGGCTGAGGAGTACAGATTGTACGAAAATCTCCTTCAGTAAGGGATTATCACATGCTCCACATACACGGTTATGGAAATTGTAGCTTTTCGTTCCATGCAATGGCTTCAAGAGAGAACTGGGAAAAGAGAAAATTACTAACTAAAAGACCTTATAGTAAGAAAAATTTAGAAAACACCCCCAAATAAGAGTTTACCTAGGACAAGTATCTTTCAGCTTTTTTGGTGTGGTCTTCATTTCCATTGCAGATCGCCTGCGATGCTTCAAATTCCACAGAGATCTGATAATTCATGCCTCAGCATTGCAAATAATAGGAGAAATGGGTCTGTAACTGTACTTTAAACTGGGTTTGAACATGTGCAGTCTGACGTTGCATGTGATGTGAATAAGGCCTCTTTGTTGCGGTAGGCTTCTCTGCAATACCAGCAATCACACAGATGGTTAACAGAGGCACCACTCACCATCTAAAATGAAGAGCGGAACAGAGGCCTTGGTTTTGCCTAGAGGGTTGTACTCACTCAACGAATTATGAGATGCATCCTTTGTCTCAGTGTTAGTTATGCCCTTCTCCTGCTATCCCCAGGTAGGCAGGAGGCCTTCCCAGGGGTGCCTCCCCATGTCACTGTTTGCACTAGATAAGTGTGCTACAGAGACCCTCTGGAGCTTGGGGAGACAGGATAAGACCGCATAATCAAATAAACACTTTTGTACTATAAACTCCTCTCTCGGATAAGAAACAGGAAGAAGACACCAGGAGGAAGGAGGAGCTACCTTATGTACCTCCCAGGGGGGCTTCTTTTCCTGTCTCTACTCAGTTAATTATGCCTTGGTGTATGAAAAGAAAAACTAATTTTCCTTTTATCATATAACAAAAGACATTATTGTGTGGATCACTGCAATCATATATGTGAAAGACCAAATTATACAGATTTGATCAGATTACAGTAATCCAGTACTATCAGAAAATAATGGGATTTAGTTGCACATGTTACCCTACTATTTAAGGCTCAGCTGATGACCTCACATGTTAGAATGGAGTCACTGCCCAATTTGATTTACCACCCTGCCTGCTCAAAGCCAATGTAAGATTGTAATAGTTCCTTATGGATGTGATCACACACTGTGCAATGGTTAGTCAGTTTGGTTATCTGGAATCACCAGCCAAAATCTTACCATGTGCAGGTAGTTGAAGAACAGATGGGTAATTGTTTAGTACATAGTGCTCTACACAGAGGCCTAAACACTGAATTAAACTGCATTGTTAAAGAGGAAGGTGAACTGTTTTGCAGTGCTGCTTTCTTCATAACCCACTATACAACTTGTTCTCAATCCACCACTATAGGGTATCTCAAATGGGCCAAGACCAGTAATATTCTTGTTTGATTATTACGTTCTAGATCCTTTACCAATCCTCTTGTCCTGTTTACAAAATTATATTTAATTACTCTATATTAAAGTTCCTTGTTATTTACATTTTTTTTTAAAAGACTTTTAATCTCTACAATTTCAAGGGACGTGGAGTGGGACCACTAAAGTTGCAGTGAAGACCCTCAAACCAGGCACTATGTCCCCAGAAGCATTTTTGGAGGAGGCTCAGATCATGAAGAAACTTCGCCATGATAAACTGGTCCAGCTATATGCAGTGGTATCAGAAGAGCCCATATATATTGTTACTGAGTATATGACACAAGGTGAGTTTGCCTAGCAGAGCATTTTCCCACATGTTCTAGATTCTACTTGACATTCCCGTGGAAGACCTTCAGCTCTCTGATGTGTCCATAAACACTTTTACCAAACTGCTTCTTGATCTGTGACCCTCTCTATTGCTGTTATGTGACATCTCCCTATCTACCTCATTACCACCACACATTATCCGCACCTCTGATTACCTATGGTTACTGATCTTAGTCAGTTATCATCTTCTGCTTTTGTACAATGTAACTTGTCAGTCCTCAGTCTATTCTCTTCTTCAGGAAGCTTGCTAGATTATCTGAAAGACAGGGATGGGCGATACTTGAAGCTACCACAATTAGTGGACTTGTCAGCACAGGTGAGTGGGAATGCACTCTCTATTTCTCGCATGAATACCATGAATGCGTTAATACAATAGTCCAAATACTTTTCCCTGTGGACAGTTCCTCTTTGCTCCATCTCCTCCACTATTTCTCAACCCTTGTGGTATTCTATTTTCTTCACTTTCCCCTCAGCCTTTTCTACTTAGTTGATCATATTGCATCTACTGCTTTCAAGGCAACAGAGTATAGAACATGAAGTAAAATCCCAAATCTTGGGACATCACAGTACACCAAAAGTATGATGATTGTTATTTTTACATTAAATGTCTTTATGTGTAATATATAAACTCTTCATATTACTTGCTGTGACTTTAACCCCTTAACAACCTCCCAACATATGGAGGATGAGCATGTGCTTTTTTTGGAGCCGCTATGGACATACAGACATTCATTATGTCAGCTTCATGCATCCCTGTAATTGTAGCAGCTGCCAGGCTGTCAGTTCCAGAGTTCCAGGGACATCGCCAGGAAACATTTCATGCTGTTTCTAGCCATTCGATCAGGACTGCCGTACATGCAGACTGTTGGACTTCTGCATCTGGGTAAACCTCAGTTATGAAGCCCCTGGGGTTATCCAGAGAGAAGAGTCTACAGAAACCAAACTTAGCTCAAGCTACTTATGTTTTTTGTTTAGACCTAGCAGGAGCTGATATACCAGTTTTAAAGTAAAACTTCATGTGGATAAATAGAAATAGAATATAGAAAATAGAATAGAAAAAAAATGAAACTTTTCAGTGTATATATTTCTCTATGTGGACACCCCTTCTAATTAGTGTGTTTGACCATTTCAGCCACATCCGTACATTAAAATGAAGCATGCAATCTCCATAGTCAAACATTAGCAGTAGGATGCCACCTGTCCAACAAGTCAGTTTGTTAAATTTCTGTCTGCTAGAGATCGTCATCAGCAGCAGCTATTTATATAGCGCAACTAGTTCTGCAGCGCTGTACAGATAACTCACTCACATCAGTCCCTGCCCCAGTGGAGCTTACAGTCTAAATTCCCTAACACCCCACCTTGGTCCACTGTAAGTTTTGTGATTGTGACATGGAAACTTGTAGGATCAGCAACAGCTCTGCCACAAAGTGGTAGATCACACAAGCTCACGGAACAGGACCGTCGAGTGCTAAAGCATGAAGCACGTAAAAATCTTCTGTCCTTGGTTGCAACAATCACTACTGAATTGCAAACTGTCTCTGGAAGCTCAAGAACAGTTTGTTGTGAGCTTCATGAATTGAGTTTCCATGGTCAATCAGCCACACACAAGCCTCACATCACCATGTTCAATGCCAAACATTGACTAGAGCGTTGTAAAGCACACCGACATTTGACTCTGGAGCAGTGGAAATATATTCTCTGGAGTGACGACTCATGCTTTAACATCTCCCAGTCTGATGAACAAATCTGGTTTTGGCATATATTCTAATGTAGCCAGGGTACTATATGTGTGGAGCTTGGTTACTTCTGGGTGCTCTTTTTCTCTTGCCAAATCCCCATACTTTTGACTAAAATGATCCAAATGTGTGGCAATATGGAAATATGATTGTAAACTCAATTTGGGCAGATTCTGATATAAAAAAATCTCTTCTAATTGTCCAGTGCTTTGTAGAGGCACTATACATATATAAAGGATTAAACTTTAACTCTCTCCACAACATGACAAACAGGGGGGATTGAAATGCAATGGCATGTTGATGGAAGCTGCATTATGAAGACATTGGGCCTGATTCATTATGGAAAGTAAAGCAAAAAAAATAGTAACTTTCCACCTTGGCAAAACTATGTTGCATTGGAGGGGGAGACAAATTTTATAGTTGTGGTAAGGCATGTTCTAGAATAACTTTTAATTTCAGTGTACAAATAAAGCTATCAAGTATTTGTGTGCTACATGAAAAAAACAGCCAGTATATATCTTATGTGCAAAATAATAAACCTTATTTGCACCCCTTGCATTGTAACATGGTTTTGTCCAGGAAAAAAACATACTCATTTTTTTCCCTTTCTTTAATGAATCAGGGCCATTGTGTGTCTCTGGACTGTAGTGCCGCCCTGGCAGTATTCATTTCCACGTCACATTATGTAATGGGAGTGCATTGTCATGTCACATAATATAATGTGTGGCACTGCCGTGGCAGAACTACAATTCAGGACCAGAAGAAGGCAGCTTGGGTGGCACTGTGACAATGAGGGTGTGTCAGGACAAGGAACATAGTGAGTAAACATCCTGCTGAGCAATTATTGGATATATTATCTTAATATTTTATGGCCCTTATTGTGAAAATTTTGTTTTGATGGGTAATAACTCAAACAAATACAACAACAAAATAACTCCAACAAATTACATTGCACCAGGCATAATGGGTATATTACTAAAATATGGGTAAAAATTTGGTATATGTGCAATTACTGGGAATATTCCATTGTGATGGGCAATTATTGGGCAAATTATATTTTGAACTTAATGGGCAGATTATATCTTGCTAAGTAACATCTGAGCATATTACATATCGCTGAGTAATGGGCAGAGCCAATGGTTGGCTGCCAGCTTGAAGCCTTTGATGATCACCGTGCAGAGCCTAATCCACCACTGTTTGTTATGTTAACATGTGTAACCGGAGGATGGCTAGAGGTTCTCTTTGATTGCCTTACCTCATATTATATTACAATGCATCTTTGAGATTTTATTTTTTTTCTGGTCACTGGGTAACCTTCACACTATGGAGGCTGAGACAATTGCCTCACTAGCATTACTCTCAGGTCTACCCTGAGGATCTTCTATACTACATGCTCTCTCTCCACCAGTCAGAGCTCCTACCTCTACAGCTCTCTAGCATATCTGACCATCTAATTTTCTCTTATCAGGTAGTCTCTCCCCTATTCTGCTATATTCATCTGAACAATGCATTTCTTCTCCTGTAGATAGCTTCTGGAATGGCGTATATTGAAAGAATGAATTATATTCACCGTGATCTTAGAGCTGCCAATATTCTTGTGGGGGACAACTTGATCTGTAAGATAGCAGACTTTGGCCTTGCTCGCCTCATAGAAGACAACGAGTACACAGCTCGACAGGGTAAATGTATTCAACTTTTGCATCCATTGACCATTTTTTCAGTACTCTCTGCCCCTGTCTCCCATGAAGTTGTAGATCTCCATGGGACTAGCTATCATAAAATCTCAAATGTATGTATAAATTAGAAGTAACAATTCACCCAATAGGTAAATATCTATAATATGTGGGCAGTAAATTATTAATTAACAAATTACATTGAAGGCAAAGTGAGAACATTTCAACCCTAGATGCAGGCCTATATGGCTTTTCCACAAATCCAGACCTGTATGTGTTACATTGAGGGAGAACCTCTCTGGAATGTCCGCGGAAACACCATGCTCCGATTTTATAGCTAGAATCTCCACTCACTTTTCCTTGCACTACATGAGGTGTGCGATGTGTTCAGCCAGATATTGTGATAATGTCCGCGCTCCACATCGCTAATAATTGAATCTTCCCCATTGTGTGTCTGAGAAGAAAATGTGCTAAGTGTATCTGTTTCTTTGTATATTATGTAAATAATAGTGTGCATATTCTCATAGCAATGGAAGTATGTTTTTGCTTTGAGTTTCTATAACATACCTTCCAACTGTCTTGATTCGGGTGGGACAGTGCTGATTCTTGGGGACTGTCTTGACATCCTGACAATCTGAAATTTTGTCCCTACTGCTGAGACTGTTTGAAGGTATGTCCTACTCACCACCGCTTTACACTGCAAAGTGGCAGTGATGGCAAGGGGGGGGGGTGTACACCTTCCATTGGTACGTCAAGCTTTTCTGGCTTTTTATTAGGGGAAAGAATGGTGGTTTGGGATTGCCTAATTCTTCAGAATTACTTGGAACGACCCCAGTGGCGTGGCATGTCGCATTGTAATGCAGCAGTGCCCAAATCATGCCATGGCCATACCCACTTCCATACTGATTCCAAAGACCCAAATGTTCATATCATCGCAATTTATTTTAAGCTTTGAATAAAAAATGTGTTTTCTCTTTATTTATCTCAGTATGTATGTTTTGTGTATGCCAATGGTCCTCTACCTTTTCTTTTTAGCTTCGACCCCATATGTCAGTGTCTACAAAATGGACCATTCCCAATTCAATTTGTTACATATTCAACAATCACGGGACCCCAAAAACAGATTCTATGACCCCACTTGGAAACAGACCCACAAGTTGTGCATCTCTGGTGTATGCAGTGATGCAGAAAGTACACCTACACTTCTTTAAATATATTGTATTTCTGTCTCTTTAAATGTGAGACACATGGGGGGGTGATGCAGAGCGAGTGTGCATAGCATCAGTTTGCGTATCGTTCATGAAATCGACCTGCACATGTGCAGATGCCCTGAAAGTGGGCGCACACATTATTCTGTCATGTACATTAGCCTTCACCTGGAGAGGGACAGGGGGCGATATAATGACAGCCTCATACAGTAAGGGTTCGTTCATGCAATTGCGAATGGTTGCAGACAGGGAAAAAGATGCATATAAGACTGGGAAACCAGTATTATTTGCGGGTGGTCAGAAGCAGATGCAAATAGCGGATGATTGACAGTCACCGGCACTAGTGAATCACTTGTGATTGGCTAATTAAAACTAATCAAAGAGCATAGATCCCTTTGGCGCAGGACCCAAGAGGGCAATTCCAGCCCCCCCGCTGGCAATTTTCGCATGTGCAGCTCCCCTGCACCAAGGTGCCTTGGTGCGCCTATTCTGATCCCTGCTCTATTCAGAGTGGGTGTCAAGTTTGTACATGAAGAATGAGTGAGACCCTGCTGTCTCAACTGGTATTGGCTAAGACTTCCCGAGAGGCGCGGAGTCTAACAGAATGGAAGGTATTCACCAGGGATTCCCGCATGGGAATTTGGGCTTCAGTGGCTTCCACCCTGCAGGTCGCGGTGAGACCCAGTGAGACAGATTAGAGAAATAGTTCAGGCAGCATTCAGAGAGATACAGTTCTGATAGCAAATGATGATCATAGCAATTACCACTACAGAGTGGAAAATAAATACAAAGTTCAATGGAGTACAGAGTATGCTGCCGATGATGGGCCACGGCTGTTATACATGAGAGTAGAAACAGTAAGCGGAGTTCAGCGGTGCAGGTAGAATACATAGTGAACGTTGGTCACAGCAAATACCACTAAGGAGTGGAACATCTATGCAGCATTCAATGAAACATGAGGCATACAGCAGAGGATAAGTCACAACTATCACCACAAGGCTGTGGAAGGAATTAGCGAAGGTCAGCGATGCAGGCAGAGTAGATAGTGTGAGATGAACACAGCAGTTACCAGTAACGAGTGGGCCAGATGAACAGAGATCAGCGGTATCCAGGTATGCAGCAGACGGTGAGCCACAGCTTACCACAGGGATGTGGAACGAATCAGCAGTAGTCAGCAGTGCCTGAAGAGTAGGTAGCGGCATTGACCATAACGGAGAGAGGAAGCTGAAACAGGCCAGGTGTAGACTTGAAGAACCAGCAATGAAAAGGTGAAAGGAGGAGCCTTATAAAGGGGAACTGACCAATGGCTGAACAGGCCAAACACAGGTGAAGTAAGCACAGGTGCAAACCGTAGCTGACTGCCTGCACAATCAAGAGGATTAAAGTGAGAGTCAGTGTATTGAGGTTCGGGTGGAGATGTCCAGAGAGCGGTGTGTGACAGTGGGGATTCAGAAGTTAAGAGAGATGGCATCCTTTCCAAAAAAAAGAAATACATTTTCGGCGTGAACAGGCTGTGGGGCGCCCCGGTAAGCAATGTGCCCTCCTACCATGCTTACCAGTCTTACCGTGTTCCACCGTCCCTGCCTATGTACGTTGAGTAATTTGTATAAACATATTTACAGTAGTTGCCTGCTTGTATTGTAAAAGTTCTCTGAGTTTAAAAGGAATCACTAAGGTACTTAATAAAATACCATGTGTAGGACATATCTAAAATATATTATATAACTATAACAACCAGTAAGGGAATTAGATGTTCTATTGACTCTTGCTGTTAATATGTTCAACTACTTGTTGGTAATTTTTGTATGGTTTGCACAATATCTAAAGTTTTGATACGCTCTAATATGTGGTTTACAAACTCAATACTTAGTTAGTTCCCTAACATTGGTCTTCTCCCTTGAGAAAGAGAGGAAATAAACATGAGGGGGCAGACTAAATCAGACAAAAAAGGCTGATTCGGAGCAGAGGGCAGAACTCAGAGATATTACACAGACCTGTACATGTTCTTTTTCATGGCGATTGCAGGACTCACTAAGGTGACGAGTGGATAGTAAACGCCAATTTTGTATGTGTGGTAATTCGGTGCAGTGTCAACAGATTGTGTTACAGTATGGGAGGGAGACTTTTACCAATATCTAATTTTGCCTCTATGAAGAACAGTTGGGATCTGGGGTGTGTATAGTATGTATGTCAATCGTTCTCCTGTGGTGAATGCTATACAGTGGGTTTTCTTTACACCTTTGCAATATATTTCTGCTTGCATAAATGCATCTATTAATCTTGCAAATACATAGTGGCACATCTAAATGCCAGTGTTTAGAAATGTCATGGAAAAGTACTCTGCGCCTGTGTGGAATTATTGGTCCAAATTGAAATACACATGGTGGTAAAAGTAAAAAGAAAATGTTACTTCAAAGTCCTGTCTGCTGTCATTGGTACCACCTCTATTATTCATTCTGTTTTTCCCTACACTATTATTTGTTCCAGTCCTACTTAGGTGTAACATTAATGCTGAAGCGGAGGGAATATTGGAACTAAATGCTTTTGCTATATACAGTGTCGGACTGGAGCATGAAGGGCTCACCGGGGAATGCAACACTAGGGGCCCACCAAAGGGGGTGTGGTCAGCCATCATAGAGGAGGGACCAGACACTAGAGGGGGAGTGGTCAGTCCACGAAGGACAGCTAGCACCATAGTGTAGTATGTAAAGAATGCAGTGTGTGTATAAAGAGTACACAGTGTTGATCTGCCCCTTAGATTGGGCAGAACAGTCACCAAAAATCAGGATTGTCCCACTAGACCAGGATTGGCTAACCTGTGGCACTCCAGGTGTTGTGAAACTACAAACCCCAGCATACTTTGCCAATATATAGAAGCTTATTGCTGGAAGGGTATGCTGGGACTTATAGTTTCACTACACCTGGAGTACCACAGGTTAGCCAAGCCTGCACTAGACTCAAAACATTTGACAGACTGTCCTACCTGTTGTTGTCACTTTTACACCTGTGGCTGCTGGTTTCTTTAGTTGCGGCTTGTCTGGATCCTGGAATGTTGAGGGCCGGCCCTATGTGGAAAAAATAATGGGTACATTTAGAAACGTCAACCATCCCTGCCATTAAATAAACAGCACCCACATTCAATTATAGACCCAAACCAACTCAGCATTGAAGGTCCCATCACCCCCTCCCTATAGTGTTCTATGTGCAGCCCCCCTCACTATAGTTTAGCATAGGCAGCCCCCCTATAGTTTAGTATAGATAGGCAGCCCCCTTATGACACATAGTAGTGCCCCCAAAACAATGTTATGCCACACAGTAGCGCCCCCAAAACAATGTTATGCCACATAGTGCCCTCAATGTTATGCCACATAGTGCCCCCAATGTTATGCCACATAGTGCCCCCAATGTTATGCCACATAGTGCCCTCAATGTTATGCCACATAGTGCCCCAAATGTTATGCCACAGTGCCCCAAATGTTATGCCACATAGTGCACCAAATGTTATGCCACATAGTGCCCCAAATGTTATGCCACAGTGCCCCAAATGTTATGCCACAAATGGTTAAAAAATATACTTACCGATATCTTGCTTGCTGCAGGCTCTCTGTTCTTCTCTCTTCTTCAGCGGCGGCGGTAGGCGGGAAGATCAGCTGACAGGGGGAGGGGGCGGGTCACATAATTGCAGCTGCGATCACAATTGAGCAGCGGGGACACCGGGTTCTCGTGGGGGGCCTCCAGGTAAGCTCCGCCCATGGGTAAAAGGGGGTGTGGTCATACGGTAGCCGGGCCTACTGGTGGTTTAACCGGTAGTCCGCTGGGCCAGTCCGACACTGGCTATATAGCAATTGTGTCTTGGGGTGCAAGAGCTATCCTGTTGATAACTAAATTGAAACCCTGCCAACTGGAAAGGCTTGAAGAAGGCAATATATCATCCTGCAAAAAGAAACCCCAACAACTTGTTTTGATATGTGATCATAATACAAGGTGGGCAGAGACCGCATTCACCAAGGTCTGATCCTCCCAACTCCTTCCATCTGTAGATGCAAATTGTAGCACCTCCTACCACAATCTTGGTGCTTTCCGACATCGAAGATATTTTAATAAAACAATGGATTCAAACAGCACAAATAGACGCTTGACATAACATCAAATGCACTGCAGAGCCAAGTTATTTGCACTTTTATAAATTACCTCCCTTTTGGAGGGGCGGGGGGGGGGGTGGAACACCAAACCACTCCAGATGACTGTAACCCCCCCTCCCTAACTTGTGTGCTTTAAAAATTTCATAAATATATTTATTACATCTGTTGCAGCAATATATACATTTCATTCTCCTTGTAATTAGAAACTGTTTTCCACCTCGCAACTCTATGTAGTGCCAGGATGCAAGCCTCTTAACTGCTAATGACTAATACTTATCATTGTGCATCCGAACAGGTGCCAAATTTCCCATCAAGTGGACAGCTCCTGAGGCTGCTATGTATGGAAGATTTACCATTAAATCTGACGTCTGGTCATTTGGAATCCTAGTGTCTGAGCTGGTGACGAAGGGAAGAGTTCCGTATCCAGGTGCAATAATCTGCTAGGCAACAGAATCTGGGGAGCTTAGAGTGATGTAACAGATACACAGCTCTACACAGATTACACATTCATAGACACAAATGTGTATTGACATCTACAGTGTATGCACAGTTCTATGTACATTTCTGTAATACATTTCTTCTCATTCACATAAATATCTTTTAAGCTTATTTTTCTTACTCTAATATAAAATTATATTTCCCCTTAATTTTCCCCCCTTCTATACTAGGTATGAGTAATAGAGAAGTACTAGAACAAGTTGAAAGGGGCTACCGCATGCCATGTCCTCAAAGCTGCCCCCCATCTCTTCATGACCTTATGTTACAGTGCTGGAAGGGTGACCCTGAGGAACGTCCAACATTTGAGTATTTGGAGTCCTTTCTGGAAGATTACTTTACGGCCACTGAACCTCAGTATCAGCCCGGGGAAAACATCTAAGGCCAGGAAGATGTGACCCCTAGGATCATGGGATGAGCACTTTTGTTGAAGAAATTCAAGAAGGTCACCCTGTAAAGACTTTATGAGACTACCATTAACCATGTGTCTTGTCAATCGACGATAAGATTCTATCTACTTCCTTATTGTCAATCAATAGACAAGTTTTATAGTGATGCAAAGAATCTCCATGAGAAAAATCATAAGGAAATCAGGTTTTATGATACAGTGCAAAAATCTATTGCTGAAAACTGTATCTAGTATAACAATTGCTTATGAACATTTCGGAAGCTGTGGATAATAATGAACAATATCAGGTGTGGACATGTCACACTATATGTGACCACACCTGGAAACTCTCTGGGTTTGAATCTGAGACGCAGTTATTTCTCCGAGTCTATGGTCAAAATCCCAGGATCACTCCCAGAGTCCTTCATTCTAAGTTTGTCCATTAACTTTCTGTTGTTTGTGTCACAGGTGTTGCAGTTTTGTCAGCTGTTAGAAGCTCAATGAAAAGTAAAATGCCAAAAAGACATAATTTTCTATTTAATGCAATAAATACTGATTTTAGAACCACAAGATCAAGACCACATTAATATTTCTCTTAAAATCTATATGAATTGCTATTGAAAGCTTCTTGTTGTAAAGCATCTTAGATTAATCTTATTAAAGCTGGCTACTCATGCTACAATATTGGACAATAATATACATGTGTCGCCCCAAAATGCCAGATAATGCTCTAGTGAGTTCAAACTCTTACATCCAAGAAACGAAAAGTTGGATCACGTCAGGTTTGGCCCCCCATGTGTGTTGCCACGTGCTTTGATGATTCAGTGGGTCGTGGACACTGGATAAGCTGCAGGATCAGCTAGTGACAGCCACCTTTGGAATGTCCCCAGCTATATACAAGGCATGTAAGGCTGGGAATCAGAAAGAGGCTGATCAATGTTGTCACCTGGTCACTGAGATAGGATTGCTTTATAAGCATGTTCAAGAAAATAAACAATTGAAAATCAAACAGTGTCAAAAGGTGGCAGATCTGTCTCTTTATTTCCAAGTTACATCTTCATATACTTTTTATGCTAACTACCCTTTATCTTTTCCTTTTAATACTGAATCATTCTTTTCTCTCCATCTTTATATTTTCTCTGGATCTCTTTCTGTCGTCTTCTCCCTCTCTCGGGGTTATATTACAGACACCTCTCAGCTGATTCAGATGTTTTCACACCTCCCTCCTTGTGTAAAGTCCTCTCTCCCTCCTCCCTTTAACTCCCAGACTGGATTTTTCTGCTGTGTGTGCAGAGACAGATTGGCATTAAACCAGCCCTTTCCCTGTACAAACAGAGTGCCAGCCCCTTGCCGCCCTCTACACCTCTGGGAGCTGTAAAGGGATAGGAAACAGAGGATGGGAAGAGGTAGTGGAGGGGCAGATGGCATCATGTGCATTAAGAAGAAGGTTAGAAAAGAAGTAGGGAGGAGGGGTGTGGAATGAAATCAGTAATAAGAGATGTGATGAGGGAAGGTGAGGAGCAGCAGGGTGGTGATAAAGAGTTAGTATAGTGACTGCAAGTGATTGAAAGCTCTGTAGAGGTGGTGAAAAAAATGCATGGTGATAAGGTGGTAGGAGGTCATGAGGAGATAGAGTGGTTGGAAAGAAATTCTTGTCAGGAGGAATATTGTGAAAATAATTTATCTGCAGGTGACAGGTGGAAGTGTGTGTGTGGAGAAACATAAGTGGATATGGGTGTTAAAAAGACATGCAATGAAATGATATCACCGCATGCTTGTTTACGGTTGGTAGATGCTACTGAGCTATGCAAATGAACTAGCGATACCCATAATATATAATATATACTGCCAGTCGGCAGGTTTTCTATCTCTATTTTCAGTTGTGTGCGACAAACTCACAAATTATAGGCCACATGACATATATGTATTAACTGTATTAACCTCTTAACAGTAAAATGAATTAAATTAATTTTGACAGTCGCTCATCTCAGGACTTGCTTACTAAAGTATTTCTCCAACATTTACTACAATTACAAATAATATTGTCCTTTATGTATGTATTGCATAGATGTTTTGCAACAGTCTACATAATACGATAACCTGGCCTTCCTTTGCTTTTAACTGCTTCCTACACCTGTTGTCTATCTGCCTGCATGTATATTTTTTGTTTATCTTGTTCCATGAGGTATTTGTCACTGGGGTTAACCTCAGCCCCTACATTCGGTAGCACAGAGCAATTGAAATAGGTACAAGACATATCAAAATATAGTATCATAAATGAAGTATAATGAAATAGGGCAGAGATGCACAAACCCAGTCCTCAAGCACTACCAACAGGTCATGTTTTCAGGATTTCTGTCTGTAGAAACAGGTGGGGTGATTACTGACCCAGAAAAATAGATTAACACACCTGTGTATGATTAAAGAAATCCAAAAAACATGAACTGTTGGTAGCTCTTGAGGACTGAGTTTGAACATCTCTGACATAGCGTATCACAGAATAGTCCATGCAATCATACATTAGTGCATATGGCTATTAGGTATGAGGGGAAAAACGATTTGTGTTTCCCATGATGTTGGTCTTGGAAGAAGTCAAAGTCCCTGCATCCCTGATGGTTATACACTTGTTTTTTTAAGTAAACTGGGCTACTGATATTCAAGAAATGGCAAAACAGTAAAGTTCACCATTCTCTATAGCATATCAAAATATTTTTTACAGTTTAGTACCAATTTTACCAATTGAGTGCAAGTTCTGTAGAATGTACTGTAATGGCTGCTATCTACTTAAGAGTGATATTCCTGTAAATCCTACAGAGGTAGGGATCTATACACACTGAGGGGTATATTTACTAAACTGCGGGTTTGAAAAAGTGGAGATGTTGCCTATAGCAACCAATCAGATTTTAGTTATTTGTTTAGTACATTCTACCAAACGACAGCTAGAATGTGATTGATTGCTATAAGCAAAATCTTCACTTTGTCGATCCTGCAGTACACATGTCTTCAGATACGTGCAAATTAAAATATTGTTTAAGAATGCGTCTGCATTCAAGCTTTAAGAGTACCTTGTTGTGGCCGGATACTAGAATTAGCCAATCAACATCAACAGAAGGAAAATGGGCAGAATATCCTAAAGGATTTAGGTGTGCAACAATAATCACAACGATGGATTGGGTGAGAGCACCATGGGTATTTTGGCACTTCCCGGGGTGTATTCTTTTTTTTTTTTTAAGGGGTAAGGCCAAATTTATTTTTTTTGCTGGCCTTATCCCCTTAGGCATTTCCCAGTATTATAGGGTTAGCCACAATGTGGGTTATTCATAGTTGTCATTAAGGGGGTAAGGAGAACTCTGCCCCCAATACTTGCCATAGAGTTCGGGAGCTGGGAAATTTAAAACCTGCTATCTGAAAGTGGGCCTTAAAAACCAGAAGTGTGTTGTTGCTGGAGATGGTGCAATACTGTGGCAATTTTGGATAAAAACTCTCACAACAATGGATCTATGTCGTTACAATTCTGCAGTGTGTATGCACTCACGATCAGGATCTTCATAGAGTTTACAGAGTCATGATCTTTTCTGCCAATGGTTATGACAGATGAAAACCACAGATCTGAAGGTAAATCTTGTAAAACATGTATAGTCTGTACACATGAATCGGCATGCTGATCGTAACTTTTTTTTTTTTTATCAGTCGTTGGTAAAATTGTTATAGATAACAAACTGGGAGAAAACGTCTGTAGTGTGTACCCAGCCTAACACCAATAAGGTTTTCTCATAAATTGTAAGGAAATGCTCAGTCAATGTCAAATGTTCAACTGTGTTGTTACACAGTTGAAGTAACAAGGAACAAATTTTGATACCTATAAGTAACAAGCTTCACCTGCTGCAGCCTACCATTCCACTTCTAGTTATATTGTCCTGGACATTATAACTTGGTAATTACATATTTGTTTTCTCTCATTATTTCCCTGCTACACTCTCACCATTCAGCTGCTCAACTCCTGTTCTTTCTCTGACCCCTACACCTTACACTCCCTACTTCTGCTTTCCACAAACTCTCTCACCTCCACTCAACTCTACATAATTTTACTCCTGCCCCTGTCTCTTTGCTACTCTATTGCCACTAATTCCCCCTCATACTATTACCCCATTGCCTTTGTATTTACTGCTCTTAACTCTACCAGTATCGTACTGCATTGCCTTTGTCATTGTACTGCTCTACCACAACACTGCTTTGCCATAGTATTACCTTGCTGTTGTTTTACCACTTATTGCATTGCTGATTACAGATTACATTCCCCCTATTATACCCTTCTTGTCATCATCTGGGCTTTTACACCATCATGACACCTGCACCATCCAGGACGTTACCTAAATAGGCCTCTGCACCATCTGTACCTTCCAGGACACTGTATTACCTAGGCCTCTGAACCATCATGGCTCCATCTAGGCCCCTGTACATCATGACCTCAGTATCTTGCAGGCCTCTGCACCATAGTTAATCCCACTATGCCTTTTGTTCTCATTTGCTTCTTTTGTTTCTCATTATGCTCTCTATTTAAAATATTAGATCTTAAGGTCAGGAACCTCTATCCTATGTCTCATGTCTATTCTGTGTCTAATGTCTGCCCAATTTTTTTCCTCCTCTCTGTCCCTGTGTATTCTTATACTGAATTGTTTTGTATGGCATACAATATGTTCTGTTAATTGCATCTATGCATTTATTATTCTGTTTATCTGTACCCATTATTCTCGTATGCACTTATGTAATTTTGTTGTATGTACTTATCACCTATGTACGGCGCTACGGAAGTATATGTGGCGCATTATAAATAAAAGATAATAATTAATTTATGTGATAATTTCTCTATATTGTTTTTTAATAATTAGAACATGGATGTTGTATATTAAGCATATATATTAAAAAAAAAGTTATGCCATGTTTTTCAGCGGTACAAGTCATGCCAGTAATGTGACATTATTAGACATTTATTCCTATTTATTTTCTCTTTTTACTTTTTTCCCCGACGAAAGTTTGAATGGTTTAGCTGCAAGTCATTTAAATTGGAAACTCAAGGGATCAACCTGTCATAGCCTAGTTTGCTTTTTCCCACTTTGTTAGTCCCCCCCAGTCCACCCCACATTAACTGTTACCAGCAGGTATCTATGCACTGGGGGTCAAGTATTTGCAAGTGCAACATGTATGGAACTCAAAATTCAACAGTAACTGCATGTGCGCAATAAAATAAAGTGGAATTTTACGCCTCTGAGTTGGACCAACTCTAAATGAGATCCAGTTAGCTGCAGCTAACATCAGTGAGGCCAAAGGCACCTACCTATCTTATATGTAGGAAGTAATATAGTGTCCATCAGTCCTTTGGTGACAGGCAGGAAACCCTGATACTGTGATCACTGGAATTGGCAGCAGAAAATAGGGGCTCTTTGTCTATAAAAATTATCTTCCACAAAGCTCCAACATATACTTTACTTTATGCTTGGGTGTCAATGACTACCAAGCCTATGGTATTCCATGTGAACATATGCTTTGGCGATCAAAACACATAGAGAACATTAAAGAATTACATATAGGATAAATGAATAAAAAAGCATGCATACATTTTACATGTACAATTTATTGTGGCCTAAACATAGACTACACTGCCAGTGCAGATGCACAGATAAAAAATAAATTTATGTCTTGTGATTTTTTTATTAATTCTGTGTAAGTAACCAAGGAAATAATCATTAAAACTAATTTTCTTGATATATTGGCTACTAATGGAAATATAAATGAAAAATATGTTTACTTGACAATGGAACCAAAAGAAAGCCCCATCTGTCCTGTAAAAATAAAAAAATAAACAATTTACTTGGGTAGAGTAAAATATAATAGGCAACAGGTTACTCCTAGCTAAATTGATGTCTTGCCAAAAAGCGAAAATTATGTTAAGTTACCTAAGGTACAAATTTGAACTCAAATTTGAATACGTTTGGGCAATAATAGGGTTAACAAAATTTCCAAGACAGAATTCTCCAGTGTCTTCTATATATCAAACCATTTGATGCAAATGGGAAGACCAGGTACAGGCATTCTTTAGCATACTATTTACACAATAATAGGTTCAGACTTATCACTTTTGGCTTAATGCATTTTTTTTACATAGTTATGAAGAAAAATAAAATGTTAAATATAGGATAAATGAAACCTATATTGTCGCCCAAGGCTTATTCAAGATTTGCACATTAGGAGCCCATCTCAATCTTTCATCATCATCATTTATTTATATAGCGCCAACATATTCCATAGCGCTTTACAATTGAGGACAAACATAGTAAACTAATAAACAAACTGGGTAAAACAGACAAAGAGGTGAGAAGGCCCCGCTCACAAGCTTACACTCTATGGGATAATAATCTTTCACTACCTAGCTAGGTCTACCCTTTTTTCTACAATATTTTACTCAGCCCGATGAGTGAGGAAAAAATTACTATATATTGGAAAACCCTGCCCTGAGCCCTCATCAAAACTTTGCATTGAGATAGGGCCATACTGTGCTCAACCCCTGCAGACAAGCAGTTACTACTGTGGACATATGAAGTGCCAGCTCTGTACCCCTATCGCTGTGTGAGACAACACTGACTTGGGAGAAAAACCTGAGCTCCTGATGATACAGGATACTAACAGATAAGCCTTAAAGATTTTATATCTGGTACGCATATTATATTTGCATGGTGCTGGTACTCTTGAGTGCACTTATTTTTGATTCACTTCAACCTGTGTGTCTGTACCCACGTGGTGATCTTTATTTCTACTACTTGGTATATTAGTCTGTATTGTTACATACAGTATTATACTATGTGGCGCCCCCTCCCGCTTATTTTGTTTTATATATATATATATATATATATATATATTGGACGAAGTGGGGGTGTATACGGTTGTATGAAGTACCGCCACTTCTCCTACTGCCTTCATGGTAAAACCATCAAATTTAATTCACTTACATTCCCCTTATATAATATCACCACTTCTAAATTTCCATAATGCCACTTTTAAATTTCCACTCTGACCAATGTGAATATGTGTATGTGTAAATATATATATATACCTGCACACAGCTTTTAAAGGCAAGTCTTTCCCTAGCACTAGCAGCCATGGGAGATGTGGGACTCACCTGACACAAGTTGGAATTAATTAATGTAAAGAATGGGGTGCAAGAGTCATGGGACTTACATTGTATAAACAAAAACAGACATAGGTCCTCTGCACTCACCATGTACAGACTGGGGTGCAAGAGGGGGTTGCCCACATTGTATAGACAAGAAAACAGGGATACTCTGCACTCTCCAAACACATAATTAATGCTGTACCAAGTACTGTTCTATATTATAAACAGGGAATGTTAGTTCCATATATTGCAATATATATATATATATATATATATATATATATATATATATATATGACACAAAATAGATACAAACGGCGCTAAGACACTGCACCAGTATAGTAGTATTAAAGTCCAATGTCTTGAAATGATTCTTTCTTATATAACACTTCCCCTCTGCGGGCGGCTGCCAATCCTCTGTAGCAAGCGGTGTAGCAGGGATAAATCTAAAAGTAAATGAGAGGAGGCGCACAAACTATATATTATTGTGTGTGTGTATGTATGTATATATAGGTAGAGATATATATATATATATATATATATATATATATATATATATATGATAGGAATTATCAAATGAGTGGCTCCATACTCCCCGTCTTCTTAACCAGTTATTGTTTTATTTTGTCACAACAACACTGCAACACAATCATCAAATGTTTCACAGCTTCCTGACACTAACTAAACCCACTAGGCCTAGCTATCGTCCAGCTGCTATTCTGCATCAGAAGTCCTGCCCACCTGATCGCACAATCCTTTTATTGTCAACACACACATCTCGGCAACAACACCCATGTTGTACACCTGTGAGTAAAATCCCTCTTTAAGGTAACAGCAGGATATTAAACCCTGTTGGTTCTTACCCCTGGGTAACGGATCCTATTCTGGTTATCAGACAATGGTAAATTACCATTAGATATATATATATATATATATATAAGGCCCAGTCCAGGTCTCCTGATCTCCCAGTCTGACAGCAGACTGATTATTGGTTACAAATGTAAGGTGTGTTTAAAATTATGTCAGTTTGATCAGCTATTCTCTGCTCTTCTCTGCCTGGGGAAAGGGACTGCAGAGTCTCTATGTCAGGCGCCGCCTCCGCCACCCTCATAGGTGCTGGAGACGGACGCCTTTCTCTTCACACTCGCGTCTCTTTGTCTAGCAGCGGGTCACTCTTCTGGGTCCTGAGCGGCTCTTAGCGCGCGCATGCGCGATACTCTCACGTCCTGTTGCTAGGGAACGAGACTCTATTCTCCTCAGTCTGTCGGCAGTCAGCTGTTTTCTGACCGCCGAAACCGCAGGCACCAATCATGAGGCACTTCCTTCTATTTAAAGCACACTCTGGCACTAATGGGTGCCAGAGTATTGGTTCACCGTGCTCCAGCATTCCTGTCTTGGTATGCTTGCTATTGGTTCCTGATAGGGATGTGCACCGGCGACTTTTGAGGTCTCGTGTTTTGTGTTTTGGATCCGGATTTTCATTATTTTTGGGGTTCGGATTTGTCTCGCAAAACACTTGACGAAAGGTCTCGGTTCGGATTTAAGGTTTTGGATTCGGATTTTTTTTGAAAAAAGCATAAAAAGTTGAAAAATCAAGTTTTTGGGCTTATTTTCACTCCTACGCTATTATTAACCTCAATAACATTCAATAACAAGCATTTCCACTAATTTACAGTGTATTCTGAACACCTCACAATATAGTTATTAGTCCAAAACGTTGCAACGAGGTATCTTTCTGGACTGCGTAGAGGAGTGGGTCACCACAATATATATAATAAGAAAACCATCAACTTGTATGATTTGCACCAATAAATGTACCTGGACTGCGTAGAGGAGTGGGTCACCACAATATAAATTAAAAACCCTGAACTTGTATGATTCGCACCAATAATGTACCTGGACTGCGTAGAGGAGTGGGTCACCACAATATAAATTAAAAACCCTGAACTTGTATGATTCGCACCAATAATGTACCTGGACTGCGTAGAGGAGTGGGTCACCACAATATATATAATAAGAAAACCATCAACTTGTATGATTCGCACCAATAATGTACCTGGACTGCGTAGAGGAGTGGGTCACCACAATATAAATTAAAAACCCTGAACTTGTATGATTCGCACCAATAATGTACCTGGACTGCATAGAGGAGTGGGTCACCACAATATAAATTAAAAACCCTGAACTTGTATGATTTGCACCAATAATGTACCTGGACTGCGTAGAGGAATGGGTCACCACAATATATATAATAAGAAAACGATCAACTTGTATGATTCGCACCAATAAATGTACCTGGACTGCGTAGAGGAGTGGGTCACCACAATATAAATTAAAAACCCTGAACTTGTATGATTCGCACCAATAAATGTACCTGGACTGCGTAGAGGAGTGGGTCACCACAATATATATAATAAGAAAACCATCAACTTGTATGATTCGCACCAATAAATGTACCTGGACTGCGTAGAGGAGTGGGTCACCACAATATATATTAAAAACCCTGAACTTGTATGATTCGCACCAAAAATGTACCTGGACTGCGTAGAGGAGTGGGTCACCACAATATAAATTAAAAACCCTGAACTTGTATGATTCGCACCAATAATGTACCTGGACTGCGTAGAGGAGTGGGTCACCACAATATATATAATAAGAAAACCATCAACTTGTATGATTCGCACCAATAAATGTACCTGGACTGCGTAGAGTAGTGGGCACTGGGCACCACAATAAAAAATATATAGAAAACCTTCAACAGGTCAGAATTACACCCAAAAATAGTATCTGGACTGCATAGAGGACTGGCCACTGGCCACCACAATATAATATATAGAAAACCTTCAACAGGTCTGAATTACACCCAAAAATAGTACCTGGACTGCGTAGAGTAGTGGGCACTGGGCACCACAATAAAAAATATATAGAAAACCTTCAACAGGTCAGAATTACACCCAAAAATAGTATCTGGACTGCATAGAGGACTGGCCACTGGCCACCACGATATAATATATAGAAAACCTTCAACAGGTCAGAATTACACCCAAAAATAGTATCTGGACTGCGTAGAGAAGTGGGCACCACAATAAAATATATAAAAAAACCTTCAACAGGTCTGCATTACACTGCACATACGGCTGCTCCTCCATCCTCTCCATCATATACATGTTGGAGTTTCAGCGTGTGAAAACCTCTTGTTTTTGATAATGTCAGTGCATTTTGAATATTTTTCAATTTGCCCCACACCACTGAATGTACTTTATCTATGATACGCATCTATCTATCTTGACTGCGTAGTGTGGTGGCCCCGGTACACAATTTGGTACCGAGGCCACAATATAATTAAAAAATTGGGCATCAACTGTCACCGTTGTTTAATATCTGATACACCTAAATATGGACTGCACAGTGGAGTGGCCCCGGTAGTAAATTTGGTGCCGGGGCCACAATATCTCCTCCAACTTCCAAGTGTAGTGTTTATAAAGACAGACAGCGTCGAAGTGTTATTAGTTGACTTTCTTAACCCTAAAATTGTCCCTGTTGCAAATATTCGTGCAATGGACAGCTACTTTTTTATTGAAAGACTCAAGCTTTCAAGTGTAGTGTTTATAAAATATAAACAACAATACAGTAGTTTTAGAGCATGTCAATACCTCTTGTTTTAAATTATGACAGGGCATTTTACTTTTGGTTTAATTTCTTGAATTTGTTTAAATTTGGTTTTACTTTTTGAACATGGCAAACGACTGTTGATTGGTCATATAATGCAAAAAAAAAAGTTCCAATATGGAATTGTCCTTGGGCCCTCACACCCACCCTTATGTTGTTGAAATAGGACATGCACACTTTAACAAACCAATCATTTCAGCGACAGGGCCTACCAAACAACTTTGGCTGAAATGATTGGTTTGTTTGGGCCCCCACACTAAAAAAGCTATTCATCTCTCCCTGTACAGACTAAACAGGCTCTACTGAGGCAAGATGTCGTCCTTATCCTCAACCTCTGATTCCTCTCCCCCTACAGTGTGTACTTCCTCCTCATCACACATTATCAATTCGTCACCGCTGGACTCCACAACCACAGGTCCCTCTGTAGTATCTGGAGGGCAGTGCTGTACTTCATTGAGGAATTGATTATTCATTTTTATAAACATCCTTTTTTCAACGTTATGAGGAAGCAACCTCCTTCGCCGCTCACTGACCAGGTTCCCTGCTGCACTAAAAACTCTTTCCGAGTACACACTGGAGGGGGGACAACTCAGGTAAAATAGAGCCAGTTTGTACAGGGGCTTCCAAACTGCCTTTTTTTCCTGCCAGTAACAATATGGACTGTCTGACATGTCTATTTGGATGGTGTCAGCAAAATAATCCCCCACCATTTTTTCTATTGTGACAGCATCCAATGCAGCGAGAGTAGACATGTCTGCAATGGTTGGCAGGTCCTTCAGTCCGGACCAGATGTTATCAGCATCCCCGCCAGCGCCTCTTTTGGGAAAACTGAGCTTTTTCCTCGCAGCCATAGATGTGGAAGAAAATGAGAGTGGAGCTGTTGGCATGTCACGGTCCTCTTCAGAGGACAATCTCCTGACCAGCAGGTCTTTGCACGGCTGTAGACTTGTGTCCGCCGGAAACAGAGACACAACATACGCTTTAAACCGAGGATCGAGCACGGTGGCCAGAATGTATTCCTCTGACTTTAAAAGAGTGACCACCCTCTGATCCTGGCAAAGCGTACGAAGGGCTACATCCACAAGAGCTACATGCTTGGTGTAATCGCAATGGCTTACCAGCTCCTCCCTCACTTTCTCCAGCTGCTTCTGCAACAGCCTGATCAGGGGAATGACCTGACTCAAGCTGGCAGTGTCGGAACTGACTTCTCGTGTGGCAAGTTCAAATGGCTGCAGAACCTTGCACAACACGGAAATCAGTCTCCACTGCGCTTGACTGAGGCGCATCCCCACTCCTTTGCCTATGTCGTAGGTGGCTGTGTAGGCCTGAATGGCCTTTTGCTGCTCCTCCATCCTCTGCAGCATATAGAGGGTGGAGTTCCAGCGTGTCTTAATCTCTTGTTTGAGGTGATGGCAGGGCAGGTTCATGCTTTTTTGATGTGCCTCTAGTCTGCGGTAGGCACTGGCTGAATGCCAAAAGTGTCCAGCAATTTTGCGCGCCACCACAAGCATCTCCTGCACACCCCTATCACTCTTGAGGTAATGCTGCACCACCAAATTAATGGTGTGGGCAAAACATGGGACGTGCTGGAAATTGCCCATATTTAATGCCCGCACAATGTTACTGGCATTGTCTGACACCACAAATCCCCATGAGAGTTTAAGTGGGGTAAGCCACTGGGAGATAATTTCCCTCATTTTCTCTAATATGTTGTCAGCGTTGTGCCTCTTATTAAAGCCTGTAATACACAATGTTGCCTGCCTTTGCACGAGCAGCCATTTTGTAGATGCTGCTACTGATGCAGCTGTTGCTGTTGCTGCGGAAGGGGATGCATCTACCCAGTGGGCTGTCACAGTCATATAGTCCTTCGTTTGCCCAGAACCACTTGTCCACATGTCCGTGGTTAAGTGGACAGTGGGTACAACCGCATTTTTTAGAGCACTGAGGACACTTGATCATACTTCTCTGTACATTTTTGGTATCGCCTGCCTAGTGAAGTGGAATCTCGACGGGATTTGGTACCGGGGACACAATACCTCCATCAACCCTCTAAATCCCACTCCACTGATGGCGGACACCGGGCGCACGTCTAACACCAACATTGCAGTTACAGCCGCAGTTATACGCTTTGCAATAGGGTGACTACTATCGTATTTGGTGGTCATGGCAAACGACTGTTGGACGGTCAATTGTTTTGTGAAAGACTTAGCGGTCTTACGACTTCCCCTCTGAGAAGATGACCGACTAACAGCAGCAACAGCAGCAGTGGCAGTAGTAGGCGTACCGCTGCAGGATTCCTCGGATGAATCCCGTATTGAGGAGGACTCAGTCTGGCTGCTGACTTGGGCTGCAGGACTGAATCTGATGGAGATTGTGGAGGAAGTTGACGAGGAGGGTGTTGCTGGTGTGTATCCAACTGGACCACGGGATTTAGGTGTCCCTGTACCGATGAGGGTCCTAGCCCCAGTTCCTGAACTAACCACTGAACTATGAAGGTTATTCAGGTGACGTATAAGGGAGGATGTTCCTAGGTGGGCAAGATCCTTACTCCTGCTTATTTGAGCTTTACATAAGCTACATATGGCCATACATTGGTTGTCTGGATTTGGATAAAAATAACTCCAGACCGAAGAGGTGCATTTTTTGGTCTTCTGACCAGGCATGACGATGGGCTTTTTCATCCCATGGACATCAGCTGTTTCCGCCCCTGGTGCCTCATTTACAATAACCACATCACCATCCTCATCATCAAGTTCCTCCACAGCGCCAGCTACATCATCAATAGCCTCCTCCCGAGCCACCTCTTCCCGTACAGTGATGGGAAGGTCAGGCTTGACAACCACCAACACCCTTGGACTCGCCTTGAGGATTTGTGATAATTTCTCTTTAGAAGGCAGAGTTGTTTGCTGTTTTGTTGCTGACAGCATAACTCTCTTCAATTTTTTGGAGGGGGGGGGAGGAGGAGGAGGGATAAGATCCGTGGGTGAAGCTGAACCACTAGTCATGAACACGGGCCAGGGCCTAAGCCGTTCCTTGCCACTCCGTGTCGTAAATGGCATATTGGCAACTTTACGTTTCTCCTCAGATGATTTTAAGTTTCTCTTTTTGCTACTTTTTCTTAACTTGGGCTTTTTGGATTTTACATGCTCGGTACTACGAGATTGGGCGTCGGGCTTGGAAGACGACGTTGATGGCATTTCATCGTCTATGTCATGACTAGTGGCAGCAGCTTCAGCATTAGGAGGAAGTGGGTCTTGATCTTTCCCTACTTTATCCTCCAAGTTTTTGGTCTCCATTATATGTAGCACAAGATACTGCAGAATGTGTGAACTTGGTAATATTGCAGTACCAATGGACTTATACTGCTGGATTGGTTTTGCAAATTTGGTTATAATTACTTTTTTTTTAATTTTTTATTTTAATATTTTTTATAATTTTTTTTTTAATTTTTAAAAACTTGGGAATAATGGGGAAATAACTATGCCCTTAGAAGCACAGAGCACAGGACACAGCACCACTGGACTGATACTGCAGAATGTGTGAACTTTGTAATATTGCAGTACCACTGCACTTTTACTGCTGAATGTGTGAACTTGGTAATATTGCAGTACCAATGGGCTTATACTGCAGGATTGGTTGTGCAAATTTTGTGGTAATTAAAAAAAATTAAATTAGTTTTTGGTATTTTTTTAAATAACTTTTTTTTATTTTTTTAAACACAGGGGAATATTGGGGAAATAACTATGCCCTTAGAAGCACAGAGCACAGGACACAGCACCACTGGACTGAACAGGACACGGCACAGGACCCAGCAGCACCACTAACCTCAGAAGGACAGAGCACAGCACACAGCACCACTGGACTGATACTGCAGAACACAGCACAGCACAGCACAGAACTAAACAGCACAGCACAGAACTAAACAGCACAGCACGAGATCTACCAGGACAGAGGACCACCTAACACACCCTCCCTCTACCCTGATCAATGCCCGAGTGAATATGGCGGCGACTAGCGGGGAATTTATAGGATCCGAGTATCGCGAGATCCGACAACGGGATTATGAGTCAGAGCCTCAGTTTCAGATTTGAATTTGGCGCCAATACCCGGATCTGTCTCGGATCCGACTCGGATCGCCAACGTTCGGGTGGGCTCGGATTTCAGAAATCCGAGTGCGCTCATCTCTAGTTCCTGATTTGGCTTGTTATTGACCTTCCCTGTGGATTCCATTTTTTACTGCTCCGCCCGTTCTGATTTGACCTCTGGCTCGTTTCCGATTACTTTCCTGGTTATCTCCATTGTACTGTGCTACCGTTGGCTTTATCCGGACTGTCCGACCATTCTTCCCTCATCACTGCACTGGTGACTATCTGGGAGAACCACAACCTGCGCACCTCACGCAGCCAAGCCCATACCTCCTTGCGGGGGTCCCTGATGAACACCGGGGGTGCGTTCAACTCCGCTCCTCCCTGTTTAGCTGACAAATATACCAGTCAGTGGTAATTCCAGTGTTAACTTTGTGACACTCTATAAGAGAAAGCCTGATATTTGTTGTGAGTAAACTATACGTGCTGCGACTTCTAATGTTTTCTTCTATAGTTTGACAGTCAGGAACGACTTGTGTTTAGTTAGTGCCAGACAGATAAGCTGCGTAATTTGAAGTTTTCTTTATTTTTTCTGCTTAATAAAATTTGCTGAGGCCAGTTGTACCAAAACCTTGGACTTCTGTGATTCCACGGATGCTGTACACTACCATATACCCCAGGAAATGGCATTTGTTCCCCTAACATGGCTACAACTTGGTGGAGAATGTGAGCATAAGATCTACACATATTAAGAACAGCAGCAGCAGCCTTAGAAATTCTGCGGGAAACAGGTCTATGTGAGCTTGGAAAGCAAAATTGTAGGAATGATACACTGCAGTGACTTTTAACAGCGTGACACATGCTGGGATTTGCAGTACCACACATCCTAAGACAAGTCCAAGGGGTAAATGTATCACAGTCCGGGTTGTACAAGTCGCCGGAAATCGTCGAGATGACAGCTTAAATTTAAAGTGGCGCTGCCTTGTAAAGGGAAATTTCCCTTTACAAGGCAGCACCGCTCTAAATTTAAGCTGTTATCTCGCCGATTTCCGGCGACTTGTACAACCCGGACTATGATACATTTACCCCAAAGTGGTGTTTGGTCTGCATGACTGTGGAAACCTGCTACAGTTTAAAGGGCCAGACCCTCTTTTTTTAGAAAACAGTGCCGATACATGTCTTAGGTTAAAAAGGCTACAAAGTTGCAAGTAAAACCGGAAAACATGGTAGACGTAGTTAAGGCCTTGCTACGGGCTACATTGGTTCAGCAGGAAGCTGCCAGGGTGCAGCAATTGAAATGAAAACCACAGGCAACAACATCAAGACCGCAAAGTATTGATTGAGGTGGTACAACAGATGCTAAAAAAGTGTCCGGCGGTTCAGTTATTCGCTCCAGTTCCATACAAGCTAGTCTCTTTCTTCAAAAAATGACTATGGCTGATGACATGGAGGCGTATCTGAATACCTTTGAGAGAACTGCTGAGTGTGAGCAGGGCTGCCATCAGGGGGGTACGGGGGGTACTGTTGTACGGGGCCCGGGCTCACCAGGGGGCCCAGTACAACAGCTTAGCACAGACTTACCTGGGGCCCGCCGCTGGTCTCCGCTATTCTGTCTTCAGCCTGTGCTCTGCCTGTGACAAATCACATGATCGCAGGGGGAATGATTCCTCCACCCCTGCGATTGGATCCTGGTGCCTGGCTGTCACGGTGACAGCCAGGCTGAAGACAGAATAGTGGAGACCAGCGGCGGGCCCCAGGTAAGTATGTGTTGCTCATGGGGGGGGGGCCCCGCTCATGGGGGGGGCCCGGGTGGCACGGGGGCCCGTACTGGGCCCGATTTTTTTTCTGTAGGCGGCCCTGAGCGTGAGAGTTGGCCTAAAGAACAGTGGTAACCTGTTGGCACCTTTTATTGCAGGAGAACTTCAAAAATCCTATTTTGATTTAAGCACAGCAGATGCTCAGGACTAAAAGCTGAAATCCTGACTCTCCTGGAAGTTACGCTCAGATCTAGCACAACGAGTACACCACCGGGTTTATTACATGGACTAGCCTTCTCGCTCACAAATGCACAACATTATCCACATGACCAAGAAATGGTTACAGCCTGAGACATTAACTGGTCTGCAGATGATGGAAAGACTTATCATGGACCGTCATTAGAGGTCTCTGCCCATGGATTTGCGCAAGTGGGTGAGCCACAGAGACTCTCAGACACCTTACAAGTTGGTGGAGATGGTGGAGAGGTATCTGGCAGCAGAGAAGGTGACTGAGGGGATTTTACAGAAGCACTTTTGGCCAGGAGTGTCTCCCTTCAGCCTGTCCGTATCCCCCTTCAGTGTCTCTCTGTCCCCCTTCAGTGTCTCTCTGTCCCCCTTCAGCGTCTCTCAGTGTCCCCCTTCAGCGTCTCTGTGTCCCCCTTCAGCGTCTGTGTCCCCCTTCAGCGTCTCTCAGTGTCCCCCTTCAGCGTCTCTCAGTGTCCCCCTTCAGCGTCTCTCAGTGTCCCCCTTCAGCGTCTCTCAGTGTCCCCCTTCAGTGCCTCTCTCTGTCCCCCTTCAGTGCCTCTCTCTGTCCCCCTTCAGTGCCTCTCTGTCCCCCTTCAGTGCCTCTCTCTGTCCCCCTTCAGTGCCTCTCTCTGTCCCCCTTCAGTGCCTCTCTCTGTCCCCCTTCAGTGCCTCTCTGTCCCCCTTCAGTGCCTCTCTCTGTCCCCCTTCAGTGCCTCTCTCTGTCCCCCTTCAGTGCCTCTCTCTGTCCCCCTTCAGTGCCTCTCTCTGTCCCCTTCAGCCTGTCTGTGTCTCCCTTCAGCCCCTCTCTGTCCCCTTCAGTGTCTCTCAGTGCCCCCTTCACTTCCTTTACTTACCTTCTTCCCTGAAGTCTTCTCTGCTGCTGCTCCTCACTGAGGCTGCCGGACATGATGACGTCACGCCCGGCAGTCAGTGAGGAGGAGGAGGATCCGGCGCTGGATGCTGGGTAAGTTTTTTTTGGTTTTTTTTCGGTTTTTTTCTAGGGCGATCGCGGCACCCCTGAGACAGCGCCGTGGCGCACAGTTTGGGAACCGCCGGCCTAGACTATAGCCTGGAACTGGCCCTGGGTAACCCAGGACTCAGAACCTGCAACAAAGGAAGGAAGTCGGTGTGAGCAACCCCAAATTATTATTATTATTATTATTAATAATATTATTGTTATTATTATCGTAGATTTGTAAGGCACCACACTGCTCTGCATCGCTGTACAGTAGAGAAAACAATACATACATAAAACAGGGATATACAAGGTAAACAAAATAAATGCAGACTTAAAAACAAAGGGTATGGAGGACCCTGCAAAATAGAGAGCTTACATTCAAAATGGAAGACGGCACAGCTGAAACAAGAAGAGCTAGTGTGGCTTAGAGTGGAGATTGGTATTGTTGTGAGGGTGCATTAGTGTTATCGAGGGTAAGGTCACCTTTAAAAAAGAGATGTGTTTTCAAAGAGTTTCTAAGGGGGCTGGAGGGAGAGTATTTTGAAATACAATTTGAGATGTATGCAGGGGTAGTGTTGTTGAGGGCTTTGTAGGAAAGAAGGAGTAATTTGAATTTGAATCTGGAGGACATAGGGAGTGTAGGGATTTACAGAGTGGTGCAGCAGATGTGGAGCCGTGAGAGAGGAAGATCAGTCTTGTAGCAGTATTTAGGATGGATTGAAGTGTGAATATATGTGTGTCACGAATGCCAGATAGCAGAAGTTTGCAATAGTCAAGACAGGAAATGATGAGAGAATGGATAAGAGTTTTGGTAGCATGTTGAGTAAGAAAAGGACAAATGGAGCAGGCCACCCTGGAATCTAGAAGCTGGTTAGGCCTGGAACTGGAAACCCGTACCCAGAGACGGATCCACACGAGAAGTTAATAGCTGGACTTTGTATAATAGCAGGTAGTATCACTGGAGTAGTAGAAGGATGCTGAATACATACAAAGAGTTAATAGCTGGACTTTGTACACCAGCAGATTGTAACACTGGAGTAGCAGAAAGAAGCTGAATCCACACGAAGAGTTAATGCCTGAAGTCTGTACAGCAGCAGCAGCAGCTGGTAACACTGAAATAGCAGAAGGAAGCTTGTATCCACACGAAGAGTTAATGGGTGAAGTGTGTACAGCAGCAGATAGTAACACTGGAATAGCAGAAGGAACAGCAAACAAACAGCAACAGTCGTAAGCTAGAACTAGGAAAGTGTTGCATTTAGGTGTGTGTAGGAGGTAACTTTTATAGTCTGCAGAGGGAGCTAATTGGTGGATGAAGTCAGGTGTTCAGAATTGGCAGGATCTGGCAAAATGTCTCACCCAAGATGGCAGCCTCCAGTGCAGCAGACAGATGTCACGCTTTGTTCCAGGATTTAGAATGCTGCATTCTGCTGACAGGAGGAAGATGCACAGTGATATGATACCGCCGAGTGGCGTAAAAAGGGCTAAGACCCCGATTCATGACAGATATTCATCGTAAAAAAATTATGAAAAGAGAGGCCCTAAAGCCAAACTCGCTTAAACTTATGAAGTTTGTGCTCACATACACAAACACCGATCAAATGTTAATTTTTTTTCTGTAAGGCTAGCTAATGGGATCTATCAGAGGAGTATCATCATCATCATCAACATTTATTTATATAGAGCCAGCAAATTCCGTAGGGCTTTACAATTGGGAACAAACAGTAATAAAACAATACTGGGTAATACATACAGACAGAGGTAAGAGGAGCTTACAATTGATGGGACAAAGAGAGTTTGGTACACAAGGGTAAGTGCTACATCATATTGCATATTGGTCCAGCTAGAATACAAAGGTAAAAAGTATGGAGTAGGCTGTATGATCATTCACGCAGCAATGTTGGTCAAAGGGTTGTTGTCTTGTGTTAACTGTGTAGAGGGTGGTAATAGGGTAACCTAGAGAGATTAAGATGGTGGTTGAGGAATATTACAAGCTTGTCTCAAGATGTGGGTTTTCAGAGAATACTTGAAGGTTTGAAGACTAGAGAAAAGTCTTATTGTGTGAGAGAGGAAATTCCACAAACTGGGTGCAGCCCGAAATAATCCTGTAACCGGGAATGGGAGGATGTGATGAGAGTGGAAGAGAGACACAGATCTAGTGCAAAACGGAGGTTGGGAGATATTTTGCGACAAGTGAGGAGATGTATGTCTGTGCAATTTTGTTGATGTCCTTGTATATTAGTAGAAGAATTTTATATTGGATTTGTTGAACAACAGGCAACCAATGTAGAGACTGACAGAATGGCTCAGCAGAGGAAGAACAAATTGTAAGAAAAATCAATCTAGCCGCTGCATGGAAAATAGATCGTTTGGTGTTTTTCTTTATATATATTCTGCTTTATTTGTCTGCACAAAATGCCTCCCTCCCAACCCTTGTGATTGTACATTATAGTTTGATTGTTTTCTGTTTTTCGTCTTACTAACCTTTTTCTCTTGCTAATACAGAGCAGGCACAGTTGGCAGGAAAGCACTGCGATCAGCGACTGACACACATGGCGATATTGCTGATTGGCTGCAGGTCACTACCCCCTTCGATAAGGTACCTCTTGGTCCTTTTGTGTGGGGGAACCCTTGACCTGCTTTCTGTAGGCATATCATTGTGAGTCTAGAGGGGGTGTGGTTACTCTGACGCCAAATTTAACTCAGTAAGGGAGGTGCTCCTTGGGTTAGTGGATTAAGGGCCATTTGGCCATCCAATCATTTGGTAAGTATTCAGTTGTTTAAGCTGTCTCGCATTTTGCTTTCTCTGCAACCAATTTATAATAATTAAACTGACGAAATTTTGACAAATTTACAACTGTGTCCGAGTCTTTATTTGCAATTTACATTATTAAGTTTTTTGTGCTTTATAATTCTTTATTTTGAATGGTCAGACAAGATTATACAAGAAACATAACAATATATGTGTGGCAAAAACAGGGATTAATGCAAGTAGCATAAAGAAATCACCATGCGGAGTCCAAGACAAACACATAATCAGGGTGCATGGAAGATGGATGAGGCGACAAGGTGAACAGTAACTAATTACCAATTTTTAAGAATTTACAAGGACAGTGGTAGGAGGAGGTGTGGGGTGGGAGAGGTCGGGTCGGAAGCAGGGAGAAGGGGAGGGACCACAAAGTAGGTCGGTATTGTTACTTGGTGGGCAAACATTATGTAGGCAGCCTATGGAAACGTTTGTGGATTATGGTTAAGAAGCCATTATTCACTGCACATGGGTTGTGTAATGGGTTGGGGCGGGAACGTATGTTCTCTGAAGTGCCAAGGGCCCAGTCTTGGTTAAAAGCATGGCCCCTGACATGAAGATAATAGGTGATTTCTTCCATGGCTGCAACGTGCCAAATCTGCTTTGTAAGGGCGGGAAGAGATGGGGGGCGGATCACTTCAGGGGAGGGATTGGCAACCGCCAGTATGTGTGCTGTCATTTTTCTGGAGAGTTTGTCAAGATCTTGGGTATGATAGCTGAGTAGAAATACCCAGGGGTCTTTAGGCCCAGGTGCCTCGAATTCAGTATTTAAAAACAGAGTCCCAGAAGGGGGCAATAAATGGGCAATTCCATGAAATGTGTAGCATAGTGCCCCTATGGCAACAGCCCAGCCAGCAATCCGGCGAGGAGGAGGGAAACATTCTATGAAGTCGGGTTGGTGTATAATATCAGCGATAATAAATTTTGAAGGAAGGTTCCTTATTTTTGGTTGATATGGAGCTTTTGGTTATCCCCCGTCTCATGTCCTCCCATGCTTCTTCATCTGGGGGGCAGACCGAGATCCCTTTCATGAGTTCTTGTAGAGGGAAGGGTAGTAGGGAGAAAGATGCTATAAGGTTGGGAGGTCATGCCCCTGTCCAGGGGGTGATGCTTGCAAATGGTTTCAAAGGGGATGAGGTCTTGGAGTACAAGTGTAGGTGGCAAGGAACGCAGGAAGTGGTTAATTTGAACATTTTTTTAAAGGGCTGAGGGTGTGGGGTGGGGACATTGAAGCTCCACTAGGGAGATCCAGCTCTGAATGGAATGAGAAGATCCAAGTTCTCAAATACACTGGGAATTTAAGACCAGCCCGGGTAGTTGCAATGTCTTGCAGTGGAACATGCGGTAGTGCCATATAGGGGAGATATTGCTGTGGTGAGTTTTAGTTTGAAGGTGTAGGAGTCCCAAAGCACGGAGTAAAATTTGATGGTGGGGAGCAATTTGGAGGTAGTGGGACAGTGTATAAGGGATAGGCCCCATAGGAAGTTAGGTAGGTTGATAAAGGTCGATTCTGTGTCGAGCCAGGAGGTGTATGAAGCGGCAATTAGGGATAAATGGGCGGCCGGGTAATATGGTTTAATGTCGGGTAGATTTCTACCACCTCTGGGAATTGGTTTTGTCAGGACACTGGCCGCTATCTTTGGGGGTCTATGATTCCAGATGAAACCGACGAGGGCTTTTTGGACATTGGGAAGGAGGGAGACGTGGACATCTACCCATAGGTATTGAAAAAGATATACCCGTTTCGGTACAATATTAATTTTGACGGCTATGATCCTCCTCAGCCAGGAGATGAAAAGGCGATTCCAGGAGGTTAGATTAGCTTGCATCCTAGAGAGGAGCTGTGGGAAGTTCTCGTGAAAGAGAATGTCATAGCGGGAAGTAAGGAATACTCGTAATTATTTAAGCATTCTAGGCTGCCATTTCAAGCTAAAATTGGCCTGGACAAGTTTGATTTCCCGGGGGAAGAAACTTTGTAGAGTTGGAAAGGGAGATCGCTGGTTGAGTCAGTGAGAGCAGAATGTCATTCGGAAAGAGTGAGAACTACCCACCTGCACTCCCTGTCTGTTTGGGTTGGATCTAATCTGTGATGCAAGCGGTTCAATAAGAAGGATAGAGGGCAGCTACAGCATTAACTTTTAACATGTTAGAAAGGTTTATTTTGCAGTGGAAAGGGAGCATCAACAATATGCGGTTTATACGTGCTGTTATTTCTAATGGTTTTTTTTTATATAGTTTGTCAGTCAGGAACAACATGTGTTTGGTTAGTTTCAAACAGGCAATGTATTATATAAAAGTTTTCTGTTGAATAAAACTGGCTGAGGCAAGACGTACAAAAACCTTAGACTTGTGTGATACCTCAGCTGCTGTACACTACATCTACCCAGAAGGTGACACCTGTTCCCCTAACCAGGCTAAAATGTTTATATATATATATATATATGTACAGTCACGGCGAAAAAGTTTTGAGAATGGCACAAGTATTGGTTTTCACAAAGTTTGCTGCTTCAGTGTTTTTAGACCTTATTGTCAGATATTGCTATGGTATACTGAAGTAAAATTATAAGCATTTCATAAGTGTCAAAGGCTTTTATTGACAATTATATTCAATTTATGCAGAGTCAATATTTGCAGTGTAGACCCTTCTCTTTGAAGACCTCTGCAATTTGCCCTGACATGCTGTCAATCAACTTCTGGGCCACATACTGACTGAAGGCCGCCCATTCTTGCTTAATCAATGCTTGGAATTTGTGGGTTTTTGTTTGTCCACCCACCTTTTGAGGATTGAGCACAAGTTCTCAATGGAATTAAGGTCTGCGGAGTTACCTGGCCATGGACCCAAAATTTCGATGTTTTGATCCCCAAGCCACTTAGTAATCACTTTTGTCTTATGTCAAGGTTCTCCATCATGCTGGAAAAGGCATTGTTCATCAACAAATGTTTCTTGGATGTTTGGGAGAAGTTGCTTTTGGAGGATGTTTTGGTACCATTCTTTATTCATGGCTGTGTTCTTAGGCAAAATTGTGAGTGAGCCCACTCCCATGCCTAAGAAGCAAGCCCACACGTGAATGGTCTCAGGATGCGGTAGCGCTCACCTTTCCTTCTCTGGACAAGAGCGTTTTTCCAGATGTCCCAAACAATCTGAAAGAGGATTCATCAGAGAAAATGACTTTACCCCAGTCCTCAGCAGTCCAATCCCTGTACCTTTTGCAGAATATCACTCTGTCCCTTATATTTTCCTTGGAGGCTTCTTTGCTGGACTTCTTGACACCAGGCCATCCTCCAAAAGTCTTCACCTTACTGTGCTTGCAGATGCACTCACACCTGCCTGCTGCCATTCCTGAGCAAGCTCGGCACTGGTGGTGTCCCGATCCTGCAGCTGAATCAATTTTAAGAGACGGTGCTGGACGTTCTTGGGCGCCTTGAAGCCTTCTTCACAACTATTGAACCTTTCTCCTTGAAGTTCTTGATAGTCCCATAAATGATTGATTTAGGTGCAATCTTACTAGCAGCAATATCCTTGCCTGTGAAACCCTATTTGTGCAAAGCAATGATGACTGCACGTGTTTCCTTGCAGATAACCATGGTTAACAGAGGAAGAATAATGATTTCAAGCACCACCTTGCTTTTAAAGCTTCCAGTCTGTTATTCTAACTTTATCAGCATGACAGAGTGATCTCTAGCCTTGTCCTCGCCAACACTCTCAGCTGTGCTAACGAATCACTGACCTGATGTCAGCTGGTCCTTTTGTGGCACGGCTGAAGTGCAGTGGAAATGTTGTTTTTGGGATAAAGTTCAATGTCATGGCAACCAGGGACTTTACAATTAATTGCAATTCATCTGATCACTCTTCATGACATTCTGGAGTATATGCAAATTGCCATCATTAATACTTAGGCAGCAGACTTTGTGAAAAATAATATTTGTGCCATTCTCAAAACTTTTGGCCATAACTGTACTATATATACAATCAGTGGTCGAAATGGAAATTTAGAAATGTTGGTATGGAAGATGTAAGTGCATGAGACTCGGCTCAGAAGCCTATTAGGAACATTTTAAAGGAAGAAAATGCAAGTAACCCAGTGTCTGAGACCAAGATGGCCCACCGTGGGACTGACTCAGGGGGATATGCCCCCCTGTCCCGCAGCCCCTGTTCTGCAGTCCTGTGAGAAGTTTGCATTAAAAAGTTTACAATATTTACTACAGTCTGTTCTGATGCTTGAGTATGTCTAGTGGGGATTTGCTCTGTTTTGTACTAGGTCCAAGGAGCCCTTAGCTAAACCATTGGCCATACCCATGTCTGCAGTAGCCATATTAACCTTGTTTTTTTTCATAAAACCTTAGGGGTATATTTACTAAACTGCGGGTTTGGAAAAGTGGAGATGTTGCCAACAGCAACCAATCAGATTCTAGCTGTCCTTTTGTAGAATGTACTAAATAAATGACAACTAGAATCTGATTGGTTGCTATAGCAACATCTCCACTTTTTCAAACCCAGTTTAGTAAATATACCCATTATAAAAACATTTACCTAGAATAATGACAATGCCCTTCTCTTCATCTTCAGTACCAGCATTATCCAAACCAAAATGCTGCAATATTAATAAGTTGAGATTGGAATGAGTGATGCAAAGTTATCAGGTCAATCTTGGGGTCTTTCGTAGACTTACTGCTGTTAGTGTTTGTTAATAACCATTACATGCAGCTGTTAGAAATCCAATGTTTCAAAACTGAAATATTTTTTCTATTTTTCACCATTATTTTTAACAAATATATATATTTAATGCAACATAGCATATTCTGCTGTTAGGGCTAAATATATATATATATGTTGTGTTCTAGAATAAAAAAATACTGATATAATGTAGAATATGTGAGAAATAAGTAATGGGAAATGCAACAATGGAATTTGCAAGAGCAAGTAGATTTACATATATGTTCACAAAATCAAGAGAGTAGTGTGTTTAAAATAGTGCCCATGTTTACTATATACTACAACTTCCAATATGCAATGCTCTTCAACCGTAGAAACTACATATACCAAAATGCATTATAATAGTAAAGAACTGCAAGTCCCATCATGCAGAAATGAAATGAAAAGGATTATGGCGGACTAAGAAGGATGAAAACGATCATGCTTCTGAAGCGTCTTTTAACCAAATACTGCAAATATTATGTGTTTCCTTAATCCTGAGCACGAAATCGATAAAAACAGGAAAAAAAACTACATTTCCCGGCATCCTTTGATATTTCCAAGGTAATCGCATTCCTCTTTCCTGTTTGGTAAACTAACGCATGCGCGTATGGATTAATTTTGTAATGTGGACTACAAATCCCGACATACTCTAATCCCCTGTGAGAGACTCAGCGGGGAGGACTCCATGTACCAGCATGCTCCGCGGCTCCAAGGGAGAGGGGGCGGTGCCAGCGGCGGGCGGAGGCGGCTCAGAGACACTCCGCGCAGAGACACGGAGGAGGAGAAGGGAGAGCGGCACTAAGACCGGGAATATACCGGAGAGACAGACACAGCGCCAGAAAAACATACACAGGGGGTGGACGGTGCATAGACGGACGTAGTAGCACATCATATCACAGTGGGGCTGGGTGAATTCACCTGGGAGATACCTGGAGACGGAAGCGAGAACGCAGCCAGAGGGAACCGGGACACGCCGGGCTGTCAGAGCCGAACCACTAGCGACTGGAGAGTCCAAAGGGCACCGGTGACTTTCTTCCAGATCACTCCCCGGGAAATTACCGCTTTCCAAGGGCCCAGGGACTGCACGGCCCCGTGATGATGTGACCATGCTCAGCGTGCCCGGACCTGGAGCAGCTATGAGCGGCCGAGAACAGCCGGAGCCGGCAGGGAGCGGTCAGTGTGTGCACCGGGCATAGGGACACGTCCAACCGGGAGGGTGGGGGATCGGCCAGTGCCAGGGGGTTATCCCGGGGCATGTACGTGTGTACTGATCAGTACTGTGCGCTGTGTGTAAGTACGGAGGATGGGCACCGTTTACAATATCTGTGCTCTGTATGGCATGTTTTAGTGTAGAGCAACATAGATATTTGACATTTGTGTGGCTTCCTCCTTTATTTTAGTGAAATCGATTATAAATATCCAGAGTAGGTTGCAGTGTGTTGAAGGAGGATGAATTCTCAGGGGGTCCAATTTGAGACGGTCTTCTGTACTATATATACCCAGGGGGTTGTCTCATCCAGTGGAAATACACACAACAGCCGTCTCTTATTTCCTTTGAGTCCTCTCTATAATTCCCCTTTCTGTGCTTGTCTCTCTCTCTCTTTTTTTTTTTTTTTTTTTGTCTAATTCTAAATCCTGTGACTATTTTAAATATCTTCTAATCTGGATAGTTTTCCGTGTGTCATTTTAGCTGTTCCTCTATCTTGTGTTCTTTTTCTCTACACTGATCCGTGTCTCTATCTTCTGATAATAGCAACCTTATGTGACTGTCTAATATGGGGAGCCTATATCCACAGTGGTCTCTGCAGATAGGCATGTGTCTGTCCACGACTTCATCTCATGTTTCTGACTACCTCAGCCCTCCTTTTGACACTAAAGCAATGTTTAGTGTGTAGGCCTCTGCATGTTAGATACTACTGTCTGTCGCCTTATATCACTATACATGCTTCTATAGCCTATAGTGCTTGTCTTTCTGCATTTTTACTGTTTGGCTGATTATGAACTCTGCTTAATTACTGTGGGTATTTATATATGACGTTTAAATTTCTACAAATGCCATTATTTACAGACCTGTAGTTATATATCTGCAAACTTGCTGTCATCACTTTCAATCTCTTTTCCCCCTTACATGAGCTGCCTAGTTACCTTGTCTCTCAGTAGTCTCTCTACATTGCTGTCACTTGTGAAATGCCTCTTTCTTCCACTGCTTTGTAATCTGCTGAATACTGCAATCCTTTCCTCTGTTAACCATTTTCACCTTGCACTTAGTTATCACCTTCATATCACTGTATATTACTATAGTTCTATTTTACTTATGTACCTAAAATAAGGACTGACATCATGTCATATCCTCCAACTCTCATATCTCCCCTCCCTACCCCCTCTGCCTCTCTTCTAATTAAAAAGGTGCCATTATACCCTCACAGAGGTGGAGGAGGGGCGGAGGGTCAGGGGACATATGTCCCAGCTCAGGTGACATTCATTGTCTGAGTGCCTCTCATTTCTCCATTTTCCTTTAACCCCTTTGGTACTACAAAACTTAGACACTCTGTGCATCTGTTTTGCCTTTTCTGTTTGTTATTGCATAGTACTGGAGTGAAATTTCTAAAATGCTCTCGTCTAAAATTAATTCTCCTATGTAGTGATTTTTTTTCTCTTAAATACATTGCATTACTGTAGGCATATTTTGTTTATAGCTTTCTACTATGTACAGTTAACAAACGTGTTCTAAGTGGATGGATAACATATCTAATCCTTATTGGTAAAACAGAAAAAAAAATCCTTATTAGCTAGAAGTGACTTTTAAGGAATACTGTCTCCCTTTCTCATGGGATATACTGTTTATTATTTTTTTGTTTGTATTATGTAAATGTCTGAGTGCTAGGCAAAAAAAACCAATGATGGGCTTTGCAGCCAATCGGAGTGAAGGGGAGGTGCCTGGGAAAAATATCACACTCATATATACATATTTACATTTACACAGTCGAGAGGAGCTTGAGGTGGCAGAAAGAAGGGAACAGGGTAAGGTAGATATAAGTGGATGATCATCCTTCGGCTCATATTTATAACGGCTGTTTAACTTATATTGTGGATTGCTTATTATTTTTTTCATATAATGGAGCTATTTGTGAACTTCTAGCCCTGTACAGTTCAAGAATATTGATTGTTTTCACTAATTTCTGTATATCTATATTTGGTTAAGTCTACATAGTTGCATTATATATGTGTAGCTGAGTTTATTTTGTCTATATGTAGGTTTGTTTGAAGAGATGTTGGTCTTTGTATTGTTCATGTAGTGGGTGATGTGGATATATGTGGCTGCTGTATACAAGCAGCAATAAAAACTGAGCACAATTAGTTTCTGCTCTGAGTTTCCATATTACATCCACAATTAAAAATATATTTTTTAATATGCTCTAACATTATCCGTTTAAATATACATATATTTTTAGTTTGATTTTTAAATGGATGTCCTTATGATTTATGTACACTTTTCCCTAAGAACAGTTATCATGTAATATTGATCATATATAAGTATATTAATGTTGTACTTGTCAATACATTTACTCAAATATTTAGCTGATTACTGCTTTAAAACCTTGCTTAATGATGGGAAACTGTAGACTTTTGATAGCAGAGGGTCATTTTGTGGCTGTATCTATATATTTGAGGTGAATTGTAGCTTTTCATTGCACTATGCAATATGTGTGCATATTCCTTTTTAGTTAATTGTAAAGGGCAGCTTAAAGTATTGTTATCTTGAGGAAGCCGTTTGTGTTTGGTGTAGAGTAAAGGAGATTATATCTTTGTGCGCATGTGAATGGGTGGACTAGTGTCAGAAATGGTGGGCCTGATTCATTAAGACACGTAAATGCTGATACATGCAATATATTGCGTAAAATCGCTCTTTGCATAGCCAGAACCGGACCATATGCAGCAAATTCCAATTCAACTTCAAGCGCAATTGACCCTTACTACAGCATATGTTTTGTTGTGCAAAACGGGGAGGGGAATGGGCGTTTGCACGTAGTCAGTGTACAGTAAGGGCGTGCCAAGCTCGAGTACACGCAGCAGCGTCTGATTCAAGCTTTGGGCATCTCTAAGTTAAGTGATTTTCAGTCGTATCATTTGCACCACCTACAGTTATCATCATCATTTATTTATATAGCGCCAACATATTCCGCAGCGCTTTACAATTGGGGTAAAACAGACAAAGAGGTGAGAAGGCCCTGCTCGCAAGCTTACAATCTATGGGACAATGGGAGATTGACACATGAGGTTAAGCCTACATTTTGCATTTTGGCCCAGCCAGACTGCAAAGGTAAAAGTGACTCATAAGCTAAATGATCCTGTCACACAACAATGTTGGTCAGGGGGTAGTTGTCTTGTGTGAAATTGTGTAACCGGCCGTAACAGGCTAAAGGTAGTGAGGTTAAGAAGGTGGCTGAGGAATATTATAAGCTTGTCTGAAAAGGTAGGTTTTCAGAGAACGCTTGAAAGTTTGTAGACCAGAGGAGAGTCTTACTGTGCAAGGGAGAGAATTCCATAGAATGGGTGCAGCCCGAAAAAAGTCCTGTAACCGGGAATGGGAGGATGTAATGAGGGTGGATGAGAGACGCAGATCTTGTGTAGAACGGAGTTGCCGAGTTGGGAGATATACAGTTCTGGTGTAAGTGATGATTACCAGTGATGATGGCTGTGTATGCATGCTAGAACATGTTTATAATCGGGAACAACTGTAAAATTGTATTTTATGTACAGTAGACATTAATAGCATTCCAATAAATGTATTTTTATAGAAACAAATGTAGAAAAATACTTTTTTTATGTGTAATGGTTTATCATTAATGAGTATATTATCAGGTGAAAATCATGGAATATTTTATTATTATTTATTTCTGTGTAGTCTTTTATGCCCTGATATTCCTCGTGCGTATTTGACGTATCATGCAGTGTCTTGTTTGTTAGAGCAGCTTTGACCTAGACCCGTATTCATCAATAGACGTATCTTCAGAGCTACTTCTAGTTGAATACAGACGTGCATATTCCTGGTATATGTACGTTTAAAAAAAAATTAAAAATAATGCACAATACGTTTATTTTGCGTTCCTTGATGAATCGGGCCCAGTGTGTCATGACCTCTATTTGGCTAGGCCTTTTTTGTCTGGTCAGATTTAGGTATGTATGAACGGCTCCAGCATGGACAGCTCCAGCATTGAACGGGACTAAGAGTTGGGCTAGAATGTATACACTTCCATTTGTTTTTAGTATTTTGTTCATTTCCCAGCAGTGAAAACCTGTCTGTAGGTTTGTGCTCCCTCAAGAATTTGTTTTCTGTTTTTGTTTCTCCCCCCAGGTTTGCCAAGTCTGCACTAATGGCTTTAGCCAACAGATAAGGATAGTCGTCAGTAACATTCCTCTGAATTTACCCAGAAAATATCTCAACATTTTTCAAATGTTTTTTTTTCCCACCTGGATGTTATATAGTCATCAGTGCTAATGTCACATGTAATGTAAACTCCAAGTTTGTAACTGCACTGATTGGCAGTGTTTGCATTTCTAGGTTGGTATAACATCCCTAGTAATCTCCCCACTGAAAAGCAGGACCACATTTTTATCTTTCTCTATTGTCATAGTGTCTGTTTTACTTTCATTAGATGTCACCTACTAATGGCATATGTAAGTTCTAGAAGTCTATATTGTCTTTAGTAATTTAATAGGTGGTGGCTTAGCTGTAAAGGGAAAATTAAAGGGAAAAATCTGGTCACCTATTCTATGTTTAGTGAAATATTTCAGAAGGGAATATAGTTTTTAATGTATGCACTTTTCATCTGTTAAGAAATGCCTGAAAATTACACTAAAATAGATAGAATGGCTTCTTATGGGCTTGTGTGGCTGCAGCATTACAACAAAGCCCTGAATTGCGCTTTGCATTAATGCTGCATTTAACATTTAAAACGATGCACAAATTATTTTTCATACATTTATGTGCAATACCATTGCAGTAGATTAATATAAATATATATATATATGTGTATATATGTGTGTGTATATATCTATATCTATCCCTGCCCCATTACAGTCTAAATTCCGTAATACACAAGCAGGCTCAATTGTCTGTTTTATTAAACAGCCAGAGATTGCTTTAGTGAAAGTGCAGCGCATCATATGTGTTTAAAAAAAGTATCCCTACATTGCTTCTAAAGTGCGTGTTCATGTTTTGCTCATATTTCCAGTAAGTTTGGAGAGAATATTGACAGCGCCTTTTCATTTACAGATGAAGTAAAACCTTTAACAGGAAATTATCCTGTTAATTTGGAGTCTGAATTAAGGAAAATAGAACATTTTGGGTGGCCTACGGTTTCTCACAGCGCTGGGACCATTGGTTCTATTCTGACCTTGTACGTTCTTCCTGTGTTCCTTTTTCAGGATGCTTCAAGGTGAGGGAACCCATGACCCAAACAGGTTGCGATGGAACCAGAATTTATCAGGTCGAATTAAACGATAATCCTGTCACTTTACTCTTAGGTGGATTAGCTGCATTAGTCTGTCTGGCGCCACCTAAAGGGCTAGGAGAAGCAGTTTACCCTAGTTTTACACAAATTAGTTCCAGCTTACTTTAGTATTCAAGTTGGTTAGGAAAGCGATGCAGAGAAGAAAATATAGTGTGTATATATAGTACAGTCATGGCCAAAGGTTTTGAGAGTGTGGAAAAATAATATTTGTCAAAGTCTTCTACCTCAGTTTTTATGATGGCAGTTTGCATATACTCCAGAATGTCATAAAGAGTGATCAGATGAATTGCAATTAATTTCAAAGTCCCTCTTTGCCATGACAATGAACTTTATGCCAAAAACATTTCCACTGCATTTCAGCCGTGCCACAAAAGGACCAGCTGACATCAAGTAAGTGATTCTCTCGTTAAGACAGGTGAGTGTTGACGAGGACAAGGCTGGAGATCACTCTGTCATGCTGATAAAGTTAGAATAACAGACTGGAAGCTTTAAAAGGAGGGTGGTGCTTGAAATCATTGTTCTTTCTCTGTTGACCATGGTTATCTGCAAGGAAACACGTGCAGTCATCGTTGCTTTGCACAAATAGGGCATCACAGGCAAGGATATTGCTGCTAGTAAGATTGCACCTTAATCAATCATTTATGGGATCATCAAGAACTTCAAGGAGAGAGGTTCAATAGTTGTGAAGAAGGCTTCAGGGTGCCCAAGAACATCCAGCAAGCGCCAGCACCATCTCCCGAAGTTGATTCAGCTGCGGGATTGGGGCATCACCAGTGCAGAGCTCGTTCAGGAATGGTAGCAGGCAGGTGTGAGTGCATCTGCACACACAGTGAGGCAAAGACCTTTGGAGGATGGCCTGATGTCAAGAAGGCCAGCAAAGAAGCCATTTCTCTTAGGAAAAACATCAGGGACAGACTGATATTCTGCAAAAGGGATTGGACTGCCGAAGACTGGGATAAAGTAATTTTCTCTGGTGAATCCTGTTTCAGATTGTTTAAGGCATCTGGAAAAATGCTTGTCTGGAGAAGGAAAGGGGGGGAGCGCTACCAACAGTCCTGTGTTGTGCCAACAGTAAAGCATCCTGAGACCATTCATTTGTGGTGTTGCTTCTCTGCCAATGGAGTGGGCTCACAATTTTGCCATGAATAGAGAATGGTACCAAAACATCCTCCAAGAGCAACTTCTTCCAAGCATCCAAGAACAGTTTGGTGTCAAACAATGTCTTTTCCAGTATGATGGAGCACCTTGCCAAAAGGCAATAGTGATAACTAAGTGGCTTGGGGATCAAAAGATCGAAATTTTGGGTCCATGGCCTGAAAACTCCCCAGACCTTAATTTCATTGAGAGCTTGTGGTCAATCCTCAAGAGGTGGGTGGACAAACAAAAACCCACAAATTCTAACAAACCCCAAGCATTTATTAGGCAAGAATGGGCGGCCATCAGTCAGTATGTGGCCCAGAAGTTGATTGACAGCATGCCAGGGCGGATTGCAGAGGTCTTCAAAAAGAAGGGTCAACACTGCAAATATTGACTCTTTGCATAAACTTAATGTAATTGTCAATAAAAGCCTTTGACACTTATGAAATGCTTGTATTTTTACTTCAGTATACCATAGCAACATCTGACAAAAAGGTTTAAAAACACTGAAGCAGCAAACTTTGTGAAAACCAATACTTGTGTCATTCTCAAAACTTTTGGCCATGACTGTAGACATCGGACATGAAGCACCACTGCAAGTGGGAGGAAGGGGATGACGAGGGTAGAAGTGTTGTATTTATTTTTTAAAAGAAAATATGTGGAGTTGCTGACATGTTGACAATTGAAGCCATTTTGCAACATTTAATTTATATCAAATCCTGTAATACTTTAAAATAAATGATGTTTATACTTAAATAAGCCTATCTAGGATGCTGTCTGTCCTTCCCTTTAAGAAACCTTTTTTTTGTTTGTTATACCTTAAGGTTGATTTATTTAAAATATTGACTTCCTTTTTTTTTATTGTGGGTTAAATACTTCAACTCTATGTACCATATCCTTTTTCTGTTCTGTTTACAAATAGTTTTAATAGGAAACACTAGGGCAGCATAGGAATTGGTACACATCTCATACTCTCAACAGTACTGGGGAGCTTTAACATCCAGGCTAAAAGCAATAGCTGTGGCATCAGGTGTAATACATGGCTGGGGGCTGGCCACATATAATCTTTTCACCTGAATTCACGTGGTTTTTAATGAAACCAATTTACATACAGGAAGGAGATACTGCATACACCATATTAGTGATTACTGCTAAATAATACATTTATATAATTGATTCCTGGGGGGTTGACAAAAAAATATTCAATGAAGTTAAACAACACTATGTTAATTGTCATAACTTATTGGAATCTCTTGTGAAACCTATATGCATTCTCTGACCACTTATATCATGGCATCTGCTGTTATAGATACTAATTGGGGTTTATTACAGCTGCAGAAGAATAATACAATAATCAGTATGTGAAAATTGCTTTGCGACCATATCTTTACACTAATAGCATGTTTGTTATGGATGGTAGAAAGGCTAATAAACAGTAAATCTGCTAGTTCACCTGTTTTAGAAATGTATGTATTTAGTTTGAATCAAGAGTATGTTGGTGTTTACTTTTCTTTCGCAATCTGTTACAAGCACCTACCTTGGCTTTTTCTTCCAGGGTTTGATTGATTAAACACTAGCATGAGGGTATCTCGGATAGTATGCCTCATCCTTGCTTTACCCATAAAGTAAAAAAAGCTAATGTAGTTCATCGTTGTAATACCACTGACCAGAAAGAAGACTGGTTTATATTATCCTGAAAGGAACAAACGCAGAGAAAAATCCACCAGCACATCCTCCCTTTAAAGCACCTGCTATGAGCCTATAAATTGATTGAGCAACTTTCACTTCTGTATAGTTTATATTATCCCCAGGGTCCATACAGTCCGTGCACATGGTACTTTGTTAGTTATATGAACACCACTTGTAGGGGGTGCTCGAGTAATGCAGCTATAGTGGAGGTTTTGTAAGGCACTTACAGCACTGAGGTTATGGGTTTGATTCCAACCAGGGCCCTGTTTGTATGTTCTCTCCTTGCTTGCCAGTTCTTGCCATACTCAGTAGACATAGTTAATTGGCTTCTGCCAACATTAACCCCAGTGTGTCCGTGTGGTAGGGAATATGGCTTGTAAGCTCCACTGGGATAAGGACTGATAATTATTAAATCTTCTTATTGTTACTATTATTTGTATTACTGTTGTCATCTGTGAAGTGCTGCATAATATCCTAGTGCTATAAAAATAACTGGTAATGAATAAATCAATCAAATCTTACTTTTTAACAAACCTGCAAGAGACTTTGCTTTTACTGCAAAGAGCAATGTTTTTTGCTGTTGAACTCTGAGGAAAGCATGTTTTTGGTCAAATGTAGTAACCACACTGTAATTTCATTTTTGTGTGAGCTGGGTTACTAAAATTAAAACTCTAGTGTGCAAAGAGGTAAGTTTATAAAAAAAAAAAAAAGGACCTGCTTAGGCTGCACTTTTGAGAGTATGCTCTGTGGTCCCCAATGTAATGGTCCACCTCATTACCCTCTCCTATTATCGCTGTGCCTGTTGAGCGGGTGTAAATAGTCTATTTTCTTTATTTTTTTGTTTCAAATTGGCAAAATGGTAAGAGGAGCATGCTGTATGGCTGTTATGCTTCAGGAGCCTTGTGAATGAAGGGAATAAAAGACTAATCGAACCATCTAGTAGCTGGTTCCCTCCGAAGTTTTCGCTCTTAGGACCGACTGACCCATGTTCAACTGCTGTTCACATGGAACCCTTCTCCACTTTGGCCTTCAAAGTTCTCGTTTGAATATTTGCTACTACCACCAAGATCTGTCCAAGGTGTACTCAATCTTTAATAATTTTGGATGGAGTTTTTTTTTTTTTTTTTTGTGTAATTGAAAAGTTAGTTAATTTAAGACTTCTGGGTTGATGGTTTACCCCTTCTAACTAGTCTGTGTATGTTTAAAATATAGACTTAAGTTCTTTTAAACAGCGCTGTCTCTAATTCTTGTATCAGTTTGCAATTCTACATAAGACCTACATATACATTATAATACATTATTAATGCTCTATAAGTGGTAATAGATAAGCATATTGTCTCTACCCCATTGGGTATATGCAGAATTCTGTTTTATAATTATCTGACTTTTCCTGCTACTTGTATAGTTAGAGAAACGTATTTATAAAGCACATCTTTATATAAGCTACAATAATTGTATACACGCCTCAAATAATACAAAAAGTTTGTCTGACTGTTTACACATATACAGGGTACATGTACAGTTCCAGATGCTGATCCGAAGCATAGGTTCTCTCTGCCATGTAAATGAAAAATTGAGCATGTAGATGACAATTTTTGTTCAGATAAAGTCTCAATACTTAATTGTGAAGTTCATATCACAGTCTTGCATACTCTCTTCCAATGGATACTTATTACCACTTTTTTCATGTGTTATCTGCACAGGAAGGGAGAGGTGCCAGCTTAAGCTCAGTTATCAGATCGATGGTAGAGCTCTGTCAGATTTCTCCCCCCTCCTCCCTCCATGCCCTGGAGCTTGTGCTAGTGCGCCCCCCCCCCCCCCTCACACACACACACACACTCTGCTGCAGCAAGGAGCGGTTGGGGGTCAGCGGAAAATATGTGGCAAGGACCTGACAGACAGCAGGCATCAGAGAGTGGGCCGCATCCCAGAGGAGAGGGGGAGGAGAGACAGGGCTGTGATATTCCTGAATAAGGCTTGGTAAGGGGGGGCTGGGGTTAAATTGGTACAGGGGTGATAGAGGAAAGTAATCTTAAATAAGCGGGGAGTTGGGTGGCAGATTGAAAAAAAAAAAAAAGTGTGTAGATATATTTATATTATGTATATTCTCTAATGGAATTAGGCAGATATTTAATTGAAAACAAGTAGTAATAGGAGTTGGAAAGTGAACTAATATTAATACTAATAATAAGGTTAATAAGCAGTACTATGCCAAATTGGTGCTGTATGCCACTGCAAGCTATAATAAGTTTTCTACCATTATACATTATTTAATGTAAATAACGATCTTAACCTCACATTCATTTGAAGATGCCAGTATCTGAAGCCCTTTATTTTATGTTGTACTTAGTAAAATTCTAATAAGAATAGTGATTTATGAAATAAAATAGTTTTTGCATAAATGCTCTGTTTGTTACTCGATAAGAGTAGACACAGCAACCTTAAATGTCAAAATCAAAAAGTGATTATGATACCCATGAGAAATACAGCTTTATTTTCCACAGGTGGTGTGTGTGTGATACCCTGCAGCATCTTGTTTAATATATGTTATGATTTTTGACCGCTCCTTATTTATAAATGTATACACATATATTATCTCGCAGGCTTTTTATTACAGAGATAATATATATCTGAAATAACTGAGCTGGCTTACCTTTAAATACGTCCATCCTGCTCTCTCGCCTAATGACATCGGATTGCCACCTTATGAGGGAGTTGCTTTTTCTGAGCCAGCAATGATCGGCTTTTAGACTAGCTGTATAGAAATGCTCAGTGTAGAACTTGAGTTGTACATTGGGTAGGGTCATCGACAGAACAGATTAAGTGACCTTTTTGTCCTGTATCAGATCCTGAAGGGAAATATTTATGAAAATTAGTGCATAGGAACACTGGTGTTGCCTGTAGCAACCTATCAAGTTCTAGCTGCCATTTTTGTACTGCAGGTTATGATGGCAAATACATGAATGGTCGCTATTGGCAACTCCACAATATTCCTGTGCTCTAGTTTTCATAAATTCCTTCCACTGTCCTTAACTAGGTGGGTTGCTGTGTTGCTCTGACCCTTCTTTTTATGTATTTTATATTTTTTACATTGACTCTTCATTGCAACTTCGTCCTTCTGTGTACCTAGGTCCATTGTTGGACCTAGGGTATTACGAAAAGTGTACACAGTGTGCTGAATGAAAGTTGGAAACAAAGTGGTGGGGGATACCCATTAATCTAGAATTTCCTGTGTGGTGGTGTCTCAATGACAATGTATGGGAGACCCAGATAGACACATCTGCTACTAAAACTATTAAATCCAGTGTTATTTGGGTGTAATAGTCAGACTCTCCTCTCGTTGACTGTGACATGCCAAAAGTGTGATTTAACCAGTGTGGAAAAAAAAAAGTTTACAATAGTGTCTCTTAATACCCTTTCGAAGCATGATGAGGACACATCTTACATTTTGTGCAAGAGTCATGCACCTGTTCAAACATGGATAAAGGTCACCCCAGATTGACCATGGCATTCCTTCAATATGGGTCTTCCCAGTCCTTGTCCTTCTCTTCCTTATTCCAAGCCTTATTCCACTGAACATTATTCCGAAAGGAAGAATGTCTTTTGTTACTGGACCCTCTAACTAGGCCTAAATGTCATTTGTTTAAAGTATGGTTACTTATTTCTTTGGTTATTTAGACTAGTAGATTGAGACCCATAAATAAAACAATATATTTTCTGATTTGCCACCAAATTAATTCCTTATCTGTCCTGAAAAAAAATCACTATAAAAGTTACTTTTTGTAGACTGTAGAATAAGTTATTCCCTGTAATGGAATATTCTTATACCATGCAGTTATATTGGCTTAGGCTATGTGAGTATGAAGCTATGTTTTGTAAAGGATCAGCAGGTGAGTTGTGGAAAACTTGAGAAGCCAAAGGAGTACATGGTATTTTCTTTTAAATAAAGGTGTATTACATGCTTTTAACAATTAAAACACAGATCATATGTAGCATGTGACACCGTTTGGGGAAAAATTGTCTGTAATGGTAACATAGTATTAGTAAGTTAGTTGTGCATGTATAAAACATTGGGTCAAGTAACAATCTTGAGATCTTGTGCACCTGGCATAACTATAAAAGTTCAGGTCATCCGCTAGGTCAGGTTTTGGTAATCTGTGTTTCTCAGGATGTGTTGGACTGCTAAAGGCTACCTACCTCTGTTCTAGATCAAGTAGGTATCTTTGTATCTAGACATATACCCATATGTGAATGAAGTAGTGGTTACCAGGTCCGTCATAGAACAGCTTTATCTGTTAACACACACAAAATGATAAAAATGATTTTAATTTCCTTGCATATGATCAGTAGATGGCATTATGAATTCCTAGTCTGTTCAGAGATTTTATGCCCTGAGTAGTGGCCTACAAATCAGAAGTGGGGTCATGCTGTATAATCTATTAAGGGGGGCATAGGCGTGTATTATAGACTTTCATAGATATTTTATGGGTGATACAAAATGTTAGATGCACGGTAAAGATTATTCCATATAAGTTTGCTGTTTTTATTGGGAAGAAGAAAAGAGATTGTATTTGCATTAGTTTTGTGGAGACGAATACAACCCAAAAGGTAAAATTGTGAAGACAAGTTTGTTTTCTATGTGCAGGGTTTGGCAAAATATGGACTTTTCGTTTAAGTAGTTAACACCAAATTGAGAGTTCATCTGTATTTGGTAGACAACCTCCCCAGAATGATGCTTAAAAACTCACAACAAATTATTGCGGTTAATAAAAGTGGAATAATGACCCAATTCATAATCTGTTCTCATCTAGAATACGGTGTTCAATTAGGTAGGCAATATCTCCAGAAGGATATTAATTCATTAGAGACTGTACAAAGAAGGGCAACTAAAATGGTGCATGGTCTACAGCAGAAAATCTACCCGGAAAGAAAAAAGATCGTAATATGTATAGTTTGGAGCAGCAGCAGTTATTTGTATAGCGCCACTAATCTTGCAGCAATGTATCTTGCCCCATTGGAGCTTACAGTCTAAATTCCCAAACATACACACAGAGTTTCTACTTGATAGAAACTTTTGACTATAACAAGGGTTTTAACAAGGTACAGGAGGAAAAACCTTCAAAGGAAGAGAAGTATTAGAACATGAGGACATGCACTGAAACTGGAGGGAAGTAGGTTTAGAAAAAAAGTGAGGGAAAATTATTTCACAGAAAGGGAAGTAGATAAGTGGAATATCCTCCAATCAGAGGTGTTGGAGGCTAGTACAGTAGAGCATTTAAACATGCTTCGGATAGAGATAAGGATAATGGGCAGACTGGATGGGCCAAGTAGTTCTTATCTGCCGTCCAATTCTATCATCCAAATGGGTGGTTTGTTTTCGGTTAAAAATGAATAAAATTAAACCAACAAATGAATCACTCATTACTTTTAGGTATAGTCTTGCCCCTCTATGTACCCCAACACACTTATACTTTACCACTGGAAACATTGTTTCAGCCAGGAAAATGTTAGAATCTGGATTTTGGCCCTGACTCACACATTGCGGCAATGGTAATCTAAGTTTGGTTTTGCCTTGGAAATATAAAAACAAAAAGACAAATTTGAATCCCTCCCCAATGTTGCTCCTACAGAAGCATGAAAATCATGTCCTTGCTTATGTTAAGGGATGATCTCCCTGCAGACTTCTACACCCCTTCCATCTGATACCTCGCTTATTCCTCCATATACTACGGTGGATATATAGTGTGTATATATGTGTGTATATATGTGTGTATATATGTGTGTGTGTGTATATGTATATATATATATATATATATATATATATATATATATATATATATATATATATATATATATATATTACTGAATATGTCTGTATTAAATTGCCTTCTGCATTGATATAGCAACAAAAGGTCCACTTACTTTTTCACATATGACTTTATATTGCCTTATTTTTTTAGTTGATAATTGACAAAGAAGAATCTATGTATTTCAAGGTTTTGAAGAAAAAAATAAACAAACAAACATGTCTCTTTGATCACCTTAAAGCTGCACTCCTGGAGAGCTTTGGCCACTGAGATTGGTATAAGCAGGAGGTGCTCAATAAGAAACTGTAAACTCTGTACTTGCGGCTTCGTATTGGTTTGAGGCCACACACTCCTGCGCAGTAGGGTGACTCCTATTCACCCTATCTGGGAATGCAAATATGGATCTGATCACTAAAACCTACTGATTGTGGAAGAGGAGCACTTTCATTCACTATTAACTTAATGGGCAGTGATAGAGTATTTGCAATAACTTTGGCAAAGTAAATCATGGAATACTTTTCCTCTGTATTGTGGATGAACTTTCTTTTGGTGACCTAGCCAAATATATTTTTTTATCTTAATCATTACAAGCAATCATCGAAGGAAAAATATACCTTATTGAGATTCCGCTAAAGGCTATTTTCATGCTGATGGGACAACCCTTTCATTTACCCCAAATATTAATCAGCTAGTTTTCATGCTAATTAACTTTTTTTTTTTAACAATTTGGTGATGCGATTCATAGGGGGAACAGAGTGGTTGATGTACTTCAGATAAAGATCATTTAAGCTTTTTACAAAGTATGTATATATAGGTTAATATTTATAACAGCACATGTGAAAAAGGTGCTGTAACTCAGAGCAGTTAAACAGCTTTCATTTTTTAGACTGCACGAGAGAGAGAACTATGTCAGGTTACTATGGGTTACATCACCTTTTTTCCCATGTACCCGTTTCCATATGCCTTTTTATATTTCTGTATATGTTGCTATCATCACAATTGTCTACACCACTCTGTGCTGCTGTCAACATTCTAATGATCTGATTGGCTTAAACATGTACTTCATGTGCTCCTTGTCTGTGTCTTTTCTTAAAGAACGAGGAAAATATGTAGTCAAACTTTAGTCATACAAAAGATTAACAAAATGAATGCTCTCAGAAAAGATGGCACAGACTCTCACTCTGAGAGGTTTTATGGCAGCAGTCTGTCTGCAATAGCTGAGATTCTATATGAATTATTGAGCTAATGAAATACCTCTTATATTGCATTTTTAAAATAAGTGTCTGTTTTGGAATTCTTACTTACACTTGAAGGGGGTTATAGGCTAGGTACACTGAAGAATTTTCCAAACCGACGTGTTATCTCAAACGATTGAACCTACGACTGAAGGTCCAATCAGTCTGGCGATTCATGCGTACACACTGACACGATTTACTTTCAGATCTGTGCTCTTCATCTGGTCTTCTAGTCTTCAGAGAATAACAGCACAATATTTGTCCATACATGACTCTAAACTCTATGGAGATTGTGAGCATGAGTGCATACCCACTACATGGTCGGAAAATATTAAACAGTACGACCAAATAAAACGTTAATCGGCACTTCTGGACGACTTGAGAGCATCGTGTCACTATATACACTCACGATATCTGACCAAACTGTCGGATGTTGGCTGATTGGAGGTTTTTCGTGCAATCATCGGGCCAGTGTAGAGCTAACCTTAGAAAGTGTACACTATTACACTACGTTGTCACAATTGCCAGCCTGTCGGCCAGATACTTTTTTTTTTTTTTTTAGTGTCCTCCAACTTCATCATCATTTTATTTATACAGCGCCACTAATTCCGCAGCGCTGTACAGAGAACTCATTCACATCAGTCCCTGCCCAATTCGAGCTTACAGTCTAAATTCCCTAACACACACACACAGACACAGACAGAGAGGGAGACTAGCAGCCAACCGCCTGGGTCGCTATGGATTAATTTTCTACCAGTATGTTTTTGGAGTGTGGGAGGAAACCCACACAAACACGGGGAGAACATACAAACTCCACACAGATAAGGCCATGGTCGGGAATTGAACTCATGACCCCAGTGCTGTGAGGCAGAAGTGCTAACTACTAGGCCACCGTGCTGCCTAAATATAAATATTTGTGTAAAAGCAGTCAGCCGCCAAGCATGTAACTTTGCAGCTCAGGTCATAGAAAATTTAGCTTTGAGGTGTGTATTTGTTATGGATCAGGAATCAATTCAACTGAATAAATAGAAAAATGCACATTAGCCACAACCAGAAAAAGGCAAATGTCTATTTGCTGTTGGTCGCTAACAAAATACAAATGTGCAGTAAGTTAGTTTTGCTAGTAAATAACTCATTGTTTGCTAGTGGACGGTTACTAGCGGATGTGCAGGTTCCTGGAGGAGATCATGTGTGTCTCTCACTTGATGATGTTTTTTGTAGGTTAAGGTTGATTTTCATATGCTCACATTTAAATGTTTCTGGTATTTCTACATATGTGCACATTCAACAACATCCTAATACTGTAAGGAAACCTAACCAACAGCTCTGTGTAGGTGAAGGGATAGGAAGGGTGATGACAACCCTTTTTCTGCTATTACATGAATATTTTGCTTTTGTAAGACCCAGTTGTACTCATGCGTGGGTGTGATGGTGTGATATTAGAGTAATATGAAGACAACAGAATTTGTGGAGGAAGTCTATTTTTTCCCTGAGAGAGAGGTGGAGGAATAAACAGTATTGAACAAATCCTGGTCACCATGGTGTGATATAAAATATTAGTTACCACTGTCCTGCCTGCTCCTTTTTTTTTTTTTTTGTTTTTTGTTCCTCCTTCATTTACTGGAGATGACTTCTTGGTGTGAACCCCCTTTCCCTGTGCATCTGCCATTAAAATAGGTCCCAGCATTTACATTCACACTATTATAATGACCATGACCATCTTTGCAGTAATACTCAGGGCTGCTAAGAGGAATTCATGGCCCCAGTACAACAAATTCAAGGGGAGACCATTATAGTCGAGCAGGCTAAAAAATTTGCACCACAGCAAATTTTTAATGGGTGTGGTCATACAATTGGGTCGTGGCAATGCATCATTGGGAAGTAGCTAGCAGGTCAAAATCACTTGGCCCTAAATTCGCCGCAGAACACTCGCCAAAATTTGGCATTGTCCCTACTAGAATCACAACATTTCAGACTCTTCTCTCTCCTACCTGTTCTTCTCAATTTCACCACCTGTGGCTGCAGGTTTCTTTAGTTGCAGCTTGTCTGGATCCTGGAATGCTGGGGGCCCTATTTTGGGGAAAAATGGCTACATTTAGATGATTCCAAACAACCCCGGCGTTAAATCAATACCACCCACGATTAATAATTAGGCCTTCCTCCATCTTCAACATTAAAATAATAGTATTTAATAAATAAACCAATTTCCATCCCTGCAAGCAGCTCCAGCAATAAATGAATAGTATTTACATTTCAGAAATATACCTATTTCCAGAAACCATCACTGCCATTAAATAATTCATAGTCACATTTAATAGAGACCTCATTCTCCCCAAACTCGCCCCCAAGCCACCCATCTTAAATTAATAGTCCCCACTATAAAATTGCCCCACTATCGCCCCACAAACAAAACACCCATTAATTAGCTACCACCTACCTCACGCACACTACATTGCCACAAGTCTCCTGTGCCATCACACATTACTGTACCGCTTATGATCACACTGCGCCTTTCATGCTGCTTTTCCCCCCTTCACCTGGCCCCCCTTCATCGCACAATGCTATGCCGCTCCCACCCCCTTTTTTAATCTCATTGCGCTATGCTGCTCCCCCCCTTTTCAATCTCACTGTGCCATGCCGCTTTCCTCTTATTCAATCCCACTATTCCATGCTGCCCCCTCGTTTTTCAAGCCCACTGTGCCATGTTGTCCCCCCGTTTTGCAACCCCCCCCCCCCCCCCCCAAAAACAAAACAATCGTTAGCAGTGAGGGCCCAGCCCCCCTGGCATGCCCAGGTAATTAGTACCCAACAACCCCCCCCCTTCTCGGCGGCCCTGGTAATACCATGTGATGTAGCATAGTATGGTAATTGTGACTGTTGTCAATGCTGAATGATGTAATTAATTTGTTTGCGGGACAGGAACTGGTTGGGTTCTGGTGGGTGAAATGTGTTGAGTATAGCTGTATATAATATACTGGTCTGTGTGTGTGTGTGTATGTAATATATTGTGTGTTATATATTTAGTTTTACATATCTGTTTATAGCAATCATTGCCTCACTGTGATGTGGGTACCTGCCAGTGAGCATAGTCCTACATGTTTCCATGGCTAGCAAATTGCTAATTGCAAAATTACTGGCTCCTAGTATTTGTGTAAATATGTTCAGGCCTGGTAATAAATGCAGGTTTGTGGTACAAGGAAATGTTGAGTGAAAAACACAATGCAAGGGATTGCAATCTGTTTCAGACACAGTTCCCTAGACGTTTAAAGAAGGGCTGTATAGGATTTCTCTACAGCGTTTGGTTACTATGGAAACACCAGAACTTACAGAAATCCTGCAAATCAAAAAGAATTTAAATACTTTTTGAAGGCGCCAGTCACTGAACCTGATAATAGATTATCTGTACTTAAGTGTTAGGGGGCATATAGTAAATGCATCCTGATTGCAGTGCTGTAAGGTACTAACTCTAACCTCCATTTTTTTGTGCTTAATTGGAACTAGTACAGCGCTAAGCATATGCTAGGCCTAAGTCAATGCTGCCCTTATGTACAGTATATAAGCAAACTTGGTCATCTTCCATCTGCTGTTTCATAGTCTCACCCAAACATGCATCCTGTAATGTTAATCCATTATTGTGAGAGGCAACAAAGACAAAAACATTGGTAGTCTATTGCATGACTAATGCTGCCAGTAGGCTTGGTAGCTTCTTTACTGAAGAAAGTTCTGCATGATACATAAATAAATGGTAATGATTATTATAGCCATTGCTTAATTAGGCATTAAACAAATACAAGGGGGTAAATGGTGTTAGTGTGCCTATCAAGTACTTATTTATGAATGGTAAGTTTCATTATTTTAATTCATGTACTTTGAACAGGTTTTTTTTTTAAACATAATCTATTGTTCTACATAGCAATTGACCAAAAAATTTAGCTTCTCTTTTTTCTGGAAGAGGTATGTTTATTTTTCTGAAAATAATTTAATACTTTCTCTACCACTGGCTATTCTCTGTCACAATTGTGCAAATCTAATTCTACCATCAAGCCTAATTTGGGCTCATATGTGATGATGGAGAGCGAGAGCGAGAATTTTTTTTCAGGTACACCTGACTAGGACCCCAACTGGTAACCCAGAATCTTTTTGGGTTGTCCTGATTGTCCATAAATTCAATGTTTTTTAGGGAGCCACCTCTCTTTCTGGGTCCCAGAACACACCATATTGCCACACTTTACACCAGGTCTCGACTAAAAAATAAAATACAAATAAAAAAAAAACCACTGCCTTACTTTATTCAATCTTCCACTCCTGCTTGTCAGTATATCCCCAGCTTAAAATGCAATCTGTAGCCAATGAGATCATCAGAATGCTCACAGCAGTGCAGATTATGTCAGTGTGCTTATCTTGTTGCAGTCAGTGAGTTTGCGTGAAGTAGAGGAAAGCATGAAACTACAGACTAAGAACTCAGATGTAAGAGCAGCGTCCTCAACATAAAATAGTGAATGATGCTCCTGACAAACAAATGCTGGAAGCCTATGGTATTACTTATAGCAGTGGATTCCAAACTTTTTCAGTTCAAGGCATCCTTAGGGTCTCCATAATTTTTTCAAGGCACCCCTAAGCCAAAATTGTTACCAAGTAGTCACCTGCTTTACTTACCACCGGCCCTGGCCGCGGCACCCTTGTGAGATCGCTGCGGCACACAGTTTGGGAACCACTGACTTACAGGATTACTTATTTATAACAGCAATTTATTTTGTTGAAGTTGCACACCTAGAAATCACTCTGTTCCTACACTACAGCTGGTGCCCATCAATAATCTAAAAGTAGGTTTGTTTTATCAATAAACAAATGTCTTGAATAGGGAACATTAATGTAAATAAGGACCAGTGCATTACACATCTAATCCATATATTTGCCTCTGGTCACTAAATGAACTTGCACTATGACATCACTCTGTTTCAATGTGCTCTGTAGTGAAAATGATGATAAAATAAGAAAGGGCAAAAAAACCCTCATCTCAAGCGAATAACTTGTCTCCATTATAAAAGTGCAATAGGGTGAATGTAATGATTGACATGAAGAATTGCAGTTTTCTAAGCTACAAAATGGCTGTAAAGACAAAGAAATATGATTGGCATTACAAGGTGTTCAATTTGAAATTCCATTAGTACATTCTCAAGACACATATGTACCTGCCACCCTGCCTTAGTGGCTGCTTGTGAACTCCTGGGCCAGTTGTGCCCATTTCTGAATTCCGCCATATTCTCAGTGAAATTATTATTATTTATTATTATTATTATTATTTATTATTATTATTATTATTATTATTATTATTATTATTATTATTATTATTATTATTATTATTATTATATTCTCTTAGTTATTAGCACTGCCATATTTTGCAGTGCTGTGTGGAAAATATTTAACAATTCACAACAGTCCCAGTCTTTCAGAGCTTAGTCTAAATTCTCTGTCCTACAAAAAGACACAGTAGGGTCTATTTTTCCAGCAGCTCTTTATCCTACCAGTATGTTTTTGTCCTGTGGGAGGAAACCCATACAAACTCCACACAGATAGTGCCCTGGTTGGAATAGAACCCAATGGCCCAGTGCTATGAGGCACTAATGCCAGAATAGAAACAGACCAATGATTCTTGGGCAATGCTTGGTTTTCCTGCCTGGCTTCAGGAGAGACCTCTGGTGTGTGCCATTTCCCTGCCAGACAGGGATGGGTATACACATTTGTGTGTGTGTGTGTGTATATATATATATATATATATATATATGTATATATTATACATCGGGGCATTGTGGTTGCAATTGTTGTCAATATGGTGATATGATTAACTCTAAAATGCTTTCTGTGTAGGTGGGATGATGGCAATAGCACCTAGATAACATCTAACACTCTTAAGCAGTTTAAGGGAGCTTGATTCAGGAAGTTTTTCTCACTTTCTGCTCCCTCCTCTTCCAACAGTGTAGAGCTTGGATTTAGTAGGAGTTGCCCACAGTTTAGCTATAAACACTCCTGCCCTCTCACAGGACACAACCTTAGACCAGTGAAGAATAGGATAACGCAGTGGTTCTTGCACAGTGGTACATATCTGACTGTAAGCTAAGTGCAACTATGCCTAAATATAGAACGGCCATATCATATAAAGATATAAAGGTCCCTTAAATCATGCCACAGCCTATCCAACCAGGCTTGGCATAGAATGTCTGTTCTCTCCAGTGTGAGGCCTTGATGCCCTCTGTTGCTGCATCACCTAAAAGAACCATTTAGTTGCAGGGTGCCCTATGGTCACATTACTACCAACCACTGAACAGGGATCAATAATGTTTATTTAAGCTGACATTACAATATGATTGACATGTTCAGTAATTTTCTCTAAAACTGTCCCAAAATCGTGGTATATGTGGCCCTCAAGTGTTTGCACCTGACAGATCAAATCGTGACACGTCCCTTGCAAAGTACAGTTGTTCACCTTGAGCACCAGATAGCTAGTTGTGTGCAATCTTGGTCTGTTTGTGGCCAAATTGTCTGTTATGGTTGTTTACGTGGCGTGTTTTGTTTGGTATTGATATATTTGTGTTACCTCTAGCTTTGAATACAATGTGGTTATGTTGTAAAGTACATGATTGGTTTGCAAATTAGGATGTCCCATATTGTTTTCTGCACTGATAAACAAATTATGCCATTGATGTGGGGAGAACTTTTTTTTATATTAGATTTGGCACAGAAATGTCAGGATTAAAATGACCACCAGAAGTATCCAATTAATACTTGATACCTGAATAAAGATGCATTGATAAATGGTATGTAACGAAACCTGAAAATATTTGTGTGTAATATGGACTAAGGTGAATTGTTACTTTTCCTTGAATATCAGAGGGTTTTTTTTTTCTTATACTGAAAATCATGGTGAAGTTGTTCACTATGTTATTTCTGTGGATATCCATCCCACATTGCTGTGTGACAGACCTGCCAACAAACCGCCATACAGCAGACTTTTTTGTGTGTGCGTTTAACCTCATCTGTTTTTATGCATGCAGGAACGTCAGAAATGAATATTTGGATGACCTGTCATCAGGTACTCTAGCATTATTTATTTTTGTTTGTTATAATGTCTGTAGCACTATGGAGTAAGTAAAGAAATGGGGTGCCCAACGCATTTTATTCAGCCTCTTACTGTCTCCTCCAGCCAGCACAGCAGAAGAGCTTGTATATGAGTTTGAGACCCTTTACCTACTGAATAGATTGATCTACAACATGTGTGTTTGCCATACACAATATTCTAAAAAGAGGAATATGTTGATTCATTCCAGTTTGTACAGTAGAAACACTGTTGTGGCCAGATATGCAGCTAAATGGCTCTATTTTAACTTATTAAGGTAACTAATACAAATAGGAAGCACTCCTCTGATCATACCTAAAAGGTAGTGGCACCAGACACTGCACAGTTATATGCAGAAAATGCGATTTTAAATGTTTTCCTCTTTGTTTTATAAAAATGAGATGTATCTAAACTTTTCATACATTTTCTTTGTACACGTACCTATAGCATATGAGGCTGAAGCTTTAAATGTAATTTTGAACTGTGTAGCTCTTATGTTATTTGCAGTTGGTGAATAAACAGTTGTATATAAACATATAGCTGCTTGCATTTTTGCAGTTGCTCCCATTTTGCAATGGAATTCAGTTTTACAAAAAAATAGAAGCAGCACTTTTTAACTGGCCCAAAGTCCCTTCAGAGCCTAGTGTAATGTACACCTGTGCATTTCTTGGTTTTATGGTAAGTTTAAACATCATTGACTTTTGCTGGCACCTAGTAGACTTTGGCTTTGAGACTAAATGCTCGTTCACACATGCGCTGGGAGAATGTCATGACATTGAAGCACAGTGGTTTTTCTTGCTGCCACACACCGCTGGGGCTATGGGTGCAACTCCAACCAGGGCACTATCTGTTTGGAGTTTGTATGTTCTCCCTCTACTCGTGTGAATTTTCTCCAGGTGCTCCGGTCTTGTCCTAGAGTCCGAAAACTTTTCTGGTGGTTTTGAGGTGAAATTGACCCCAGTATGTGTTACTGTGGTGGGAAATAGACTGTAAGCTTCCCTGGTGCAGAGATTTATTTGAATTAAACATTTTATGTAAAGTGCAGTGTAGTATGTTTGCACTAAATAAATAAATATTAGAATGGATAAATGTGTACAAAAACTTGCATGCACTTTAGGTCATACTTGCCAACTCTCCTGGAGTCCTGCATCCTGCCCACTTCTTAATGAAGTATGTGAGATGGGGGCCTCTATGACTACATTTGTAGCAAATCGCCCCGCCACCCACAGCGAAATGACGCGATCACAGCATTGCACTGTGGGGGTAGGAGGGCAAGCACACAATTCATAGCTCTCTGCCCGCCTCCGCAGTTGCCCCCTCCGGGATCTCCAGTGAGGCATAATACAAACGTGGACAAGTATGCATTAGGTGCATTTTTAAGTGATGCTTTTTTTAATACTTTTTTATTTCTACTTTACTCTGATTTTCAAGTGCATTGTGCTTTTATCAGTTCCGTCTGTTTTCACTGATGGCGTGCATTAGAAATAGGTTGTGGCATTTTTATTTCATTTTTGTTTATAAACAAAAACACAGCAGTGGGTACAAGCCCATAAGAAACCATTCATCTTTTTTTTTTTTTTTTTTTTAATATGCTTACATATATTTTTACAGTAGGTGAAAATGCAATTTAAGCTGATGTGAAAAAGCCTTCAATTTTGTCTACCACTGGCCTTGAAGATTAAATGTCAGTACAGGTGTTTTCCTTATGTAATTACTTATTCACATTTCTGTGATTCACATCTATGTATCGCAATATGTTTCCCGACCCTGCATTTTATACTATCAGTGACTAAAAACAGGGATGACTGCAGTATATTTTAGGCAATAATTCTGGTTATATTCTGTAAAATCACTTATTTGAGAGATGGCTTCATTTTGAAATACTGCGCTACTTAGGGTCCCAAATCAGTGGTGTCTGCATGCTGTGTGGGTATTTATGGGGGTTGGATAAGAAAAGCACATGTGTTGAGTAGTCAGAGCCCTCCCTTCCAGGGGGCTGGCCAGCTGTGTCCTGCCACCTCCTCTCCTCCACCCCCATACAGCCACTGGTGTCCTGGCCTCCTCTCCCCTGGTTGTGCATGGAGGGAGAAGTAGCCAGCCGCATTCCTGGAGGCTGAGGGATGTGCAAAAAACCAGTGGAAAATTCCAGCCCTGCAGCCGGGGAGAGAGGGAGCGAGAGAGTGAAGAGAGGAGGAGGAGGGGGGAGTAGGATTTGGACGCTGAAAGGAGATTGAACAACATGCTATTCCTCTCTCACTCTCTCTCTCCCCCCATCTGTGCTCTGTGTTACATGCTGAGGGCTGGCACTGCCAGGTCCCCTGCCTGCTGCTAACTGCTGCCTCTCTAACTCCTCTTTCTGTGTCTCCCTCCCTTTCTTCTCTCTCTTTTAATGCAGCTCTTTCTGCTTCATTGTGTTCTCCTTCTACTACCTATTTCATTTACCCCACCTATTCTCACTTCCCTGCCATCTCTGCTTCTTGCACTATCCTACTTTTCACCACCCTTCTCCATTCTCCCCTTCTGTCCAAGTTCCCCCACACCTTTGCCTGTCTCGTTTTAGGTCATTTGTTTCCTGTGCATGCTTTTCATGCTCTTGTCTTACTCTACTTTTATTCCATCTCCTGTCTCATTTCTGCTTTTTATGCTCCTTGGCTTCTATCTCTTTCCACACTCCTTTACTTTTTACCTTTTACCCTTTCATTTCATTCCCTCCCTCTCTTTCTCTCTCGCTTTTTTTTTTTCCTTCTCTCTGGCGTCTGCACTTTTTCCCTTGCTCCCACCCTCTTTCCTTCATTTTGCTCTGCCCTCTCCCCTCCGCTTTCTCCCTCTCTTTATTTTGCTTTTCTTGCGCTTTTCTCTTTGTGCTCCCTCTGCACTTTTCTCATTTTGATTTCATTGCTCTCAGCTTTTCTCTTATGTGCTTACTCTATGATGTGTTTTTCTCCCAATCACAATAGCTGAGTTTTAAGTCTTTTCTTTTTCCTCTCCCCCTTCTCTGCTACCTCTTATTTCTTATATGCAGCTTTTATTTTCCTTGTAAACTGATCATTAGTAATTCTTTGTCATACAGACACTACTGACACCCTTCTTCCCTACCTCTGCATCACTTTAATCTACGGACTGTCCTGATCACACCCCTTATTGCTCCTTTCCTATTCCTCCTCCTCCAAACCCACCTCTTTCCTTTAAAACTCTTGTGCCCCCCTCTGCTCTGTACTATCTTCTATATCATTTTCATACAGTTACCTCTGTTCTCTTGTTTTGGGAATGCTGCTGTGGAAGTATTTTACAACTAAGTAAATGGTCATAAAAGCATTTTCAAAGTGAATTAATACATTTGGTATGTTGTCCATAATGTTGCAGTATATGGATGACTCCATTGAGTAAAGCAGATGGTAACCATGTGCCTTTCTGTCCCCCCTTGGGGCAGAGTCTACTGGGAGGAAGTGTTTATTTGGAATCCCCACCCTGTAAATAGTGCCAGGAAGGGAAGGAATAAAAAATGTTGTAACTACAGTCTCGGTGCTGCAATCATTTTAGTTCCTGATGCTGGAAGAATACTTAGTTTTTCAGAGCTTCTTTTTTCTCTACAAATGCATGTTAATATTTTTAGTCCGAGTTGTATATAATTCCCTCTTTCAAACTTTATAGTTTATAGAAGTGAACTTGTGCTTTTTGAGATTACTGCCTGTAGTGTTTACCTGCTATTTTAATTAATTTAGGCGGATTCATATAAACTCTCGATAAGCGAAAACACCATAGATTGCATTCCTTACCCAAAAGAGCAAACAGTTTGATTTAAATGCCTGCCATTATTACTCTGCAATGTGAGCGTAATCCTGAAATTCTTTATACCCTGTGTTGGTTGTCACATTGGATCTGACACAGGTCCTTCTGTGTCCTCTTGCCCCCTCCTTCTTCCCATGACAGGTCCTACACAATGCTGCTCCTGTGAGCTGAGAGCTGCATTGTGAGGCTAAACAGTGTCCTGCCAGGTGTGTGCTGATAGGAGGAGGGGGAGGAGCAGCCAGGCCTGCAGCTGGGAAGGAATTTAGCCATCCCCTCACTTAACCCCTAGCTACTTTGGGCAATGCATTGTATATTGATGTCTGTGTACATAGGTTTCTTCTTTATACCTGCACCTTCTATTTCATAATATAAATGAGTAATGTACAGCTGCTGTTTATGTATAGTTCTGTAATGTGCATGGTGTGAGTGGCGCTTATGCTGCTCCATATGCTTATATCAAATAAATATGCACTAACATTATGCACATCTTTGTTACAATGGTATTTCAAGGTGAATTTCTAAAGCAAAAGTTGACAGGATGTGTGCTTCTATATTTGTTTGTATACAGGTAGTGGACAAAAACATGGAAACATCTGGGTAAATGAGGGGCCCCAAGCATATTGAAAGCCAGGGCTTTGACACAGGTGTGGCTCATGTGTTACATAAGCAAATAGCATTTAGATGTCATACTTGCCAACTCTCCCTGAATGTCAGGGAGACTCCCTGTAAGAGTCTGGCATTCTCCCTGATGCTGAGCCAGTACAAGACGTGGTTGGCTTCGCCATCTGTGGCATGATGACACAGTTCAGAAATTGTGTCCTATGTCCATGTATTGATGACTATGGAGGTGGCCATTTTCATGGAGACCAAGATTTAATCATAGACTGACAGGTAAGACAAAATGACTTCATTAATGGGGACAGAAATGTAAGACACTTTAGCCTCTAGAGATTAATTCGCTGCCTTTCTTTAATGCATAGTTGCCTACTCTCTCGGAATGTCCGGGAGACTCCCGCATTTCTGGGAGACCTCCAATGCTTCCGGTTCTTGCCCCAGCAATAGATAAGTGGCGGAGGGCTTAATGACACAAATATTGCGTCATCTTAGCCCCGCCCCTGCTGTAATTGGCCAAAATTGTGACGATTGTTCAGGGGCCAAAGCGATTCGGTTGATTCGTCAAGACCCCCCCCCCCACCCCCCCCACGCCCACCTCCCCCGGGATCTCCCTGACATCAACAAGGAACAGTTGGCGAGTATGTTTGGTCTGTTGTATTGTATACATTTGTATGAAATTGTTTTTTTGTCCAAGCACATTTCATGAACTGTATCTTGCTTTACTTGTTTTATCTGTGGAAGTGCATGCAGTAGATAACCAGCATAAGTGAAGTAGGCCCGTGCTCAGGAGCATAGGCCTCTGAGAACGGCCTAGAGGAGGTCATTGGCTGAGCAGAGCAGTAGGCTGTGTAGGTAGAAATGAGAAATGATGTTGGAAATATAGAGGGCAGAGGAGTGGTTGAGGGTGAGGAGTTTGAAATTGTTTCTGGGAAGCCAATATAGCGACTAGCGGAGAGCGTCGGCAGAAGTAGAGCTGCAAGAGATGAAGAATAGGCGGGCAAGAGATGAAGAATAGGCGGGCAATGTCGTTGCGGACAGACTGAAGAGGGCGACGTTGGGAGTAGGGTAGGCCAGAGAGGAGGAGGTTACCGTAACCTGTGAGGTTGTGAATGAGACATTTGGTTGCTTCCAAGGTGAGAGACTGCTGGATTCTGGAAATGTTCCCCAGGAGTAGAAGCAATAGGATTTGGCGAAGGACTGAGTATGACCTACAATAAGGGTTTGGTCTCGAAACACGTTTATAGATATATACAGATGTATATATTATATATCTATATAATTAGTGCACAATATTTTCTCTATAGACACATGTACAGAATATATGTATACGTGTGTATGTATATATACATACCGATTTATGCAAAAGATGGGCACACCTGGTAAATGAAAATACAACTTCTACATAGTACATTCTTCAGCATAACATATTGAAACTGCCTATTAACATGTCCAGAAGTATATTTGTCAACTTATGCACTTGCAGCATTCACAATTGCCCGTATTGGTAATACGTTTTTTTGACAAACGTTTCTGGTAGCCAGCTTAGTCTGTTCTATTCTTTGTTTTTACACCACTGTTCCTTGCTGAATTCTTCTAAACCACAAATAGTATAGGTTGTCGTGTGTGTGTGTGTGTGTGTGTGTGTGTGTGGCTCACTATTCCAGTGTCAGCTTAACCTTTCTGCAGGTTATTTGCAGTTATATGTTGGATCTGTTTTGCATGTTTTACCAGTTTACAAGCAATGTGATCAAATTTTTTGGGGTTTTCCAGATCTTGCCTGAACTTCCATTTCTTAACAAGGTTTCTGACAGTAGAAATGCTTTTTGCTATCTTTTTTTATAGTCTTCTCTAGCTTTGTAACCGTAATTATCTTTGTTTTCAAGTCCTCCGTTAGCTCCTAAAGGAGCCCATGGTTGTTGAGAATAGGCACAACATCCTGCGAGGTTAGGAGGGTGAGATTATTTATGTAGCTCTGGAATTTTCTTCAGCATGCCTAATTTAAGGTCTAACAAATCAATGTTCAGCCAAACATGTCACATTTGCTGTTTTGGATTTTTATTCAATTCATCAAATCGTAATCGTGTACTATAATATGCAGAAAGGTAATATTTCCCTTTGTCCCTACAAAGGTTGTGTTAACTTTTATTTACTTAAAGGGGGGAGCAATTCGATTAGCCACGATGCTCCTCAGCACAGATTTTTACCGGTACTACAGTAAATTCTCCGCTCCCTTTTCCTCACAAAATCAGCAGAGGTTTCTGTAAAAATTCCTCAGAACATCAGGTCTAATTGAATTCCCACCAAACATTCAGTGAAAGTCTCATCAGCGATGCCCAAGTTTTTGCATACTGCTGTATGCATAAGGTGCGTATGTATATAGAAACAGATCTAATTATTTTTATAGCACCTACATATTATGAAGCACTTTACATAGAATATTTCAATCACATCAGTCCCCTGCCCAAGTGGAGCTTACACTCTGTATTCCCTTCCCACACACATATACCAGTCTTAAATTTTGTCACAAGCCAATTAACTTATCTGTATGTTACCCAGAAGAGAGACACGTTGAGAATATACAAACACCATACAGATGGGGCCCTGGTTGGAAATGAATCCGTGACCCCCAGCTCTGTGAGACAGCAATGTCTGTGTGTTTAAGTGTTTGTAAATGCTTTGATTTTACTTAACTCCTCCTAATTTTCTTTCTTGCCTTCCACCTTTGGTATAAGAATTTAGGCCAGAGGTTCCCAAAATGGTTGTACATGAGGACTACAGACCTATATTATGATAGTGCCAAGAGCAGCAAACTTGTAAATGTGTTATTCATATGCATTGTACTTTTTAGACAAGGCTTGAGAAAAAGTAGCAGCCAACTTCAATACCACAGAACCTAGGTGAAAGTAGGTCCTGTGGTATTGAAAGAAAAAAAAAAAAAAAACAGAGAGCTGCTGCACATGCGCAGCAGCTCAGATTCGGCAGCACTGTACTATACAGTAGCCGCGGCGCTGTATACAATACAGCACCGCCGCGGACACTTCTTTGACAGCGCCGCGGCTGCTATATAGTACAGTGCCGCTATGTGGGGCACTTCTTTAGCGGAGGGTAGGGGTTTCTGGAGACCCAGAAACCCCCCCTTGCGTGCGCCCCTATTGGGGCACACCTGTCTTTAGACAATGATGTAAGTTTTTGAAAAAACATGGATTGAGGATCTTTTCATCGCTTAGTCATTGCAACTTAAAGTGTGTGTGTGTGTGTATATTAGTGTGATCCTTTGTTTTTAATTGTAATAGCCCTATGTAAAGTGTACTCTTTAGAAGTACTGAATATTAACAATGATGCAGCTTTAATGGCAACTATCTCAACACAGAAAGTTACATCCCTGATTTTGGCATATAAGCAAAACTGGTTTTCCAGAGAATTATGGATTGCAGTGCCAATGTCAGAAACTAAACCCTACATTCTTCACATATGCATTTTTAATACTGTGAAAAATGCAATAAAGGTCTGTTTTTCAATCATTGATATGGTAAATATAGGGAGCTTGGTGCAGAATTCTTCCAGTGTGTAAACTATTTTCAAGGATGTGTACATTATGTTTAATATGAAGATTGTCTCTCAGTTGATATGTCTACATATCTTTTGCGGTAAAGGAACATTTTTAATGGTTTCTGAAATAGCTAGGCAGCTGGATTGCCTTATCACACTTGCGTGTTTATTTGGCATTACCCTCTCCAGCTCCCTGAGAGATTACTAAGGGTATATAGTGTTTAATTGAAATCTCCAATGATAGCACTGCAGTATGACCCCCCTCTGGCCAGCCAGCACAGGGATATAACCCTCTCTGTGTCACACAGATCTGTATAGTGTGTCAGTGTAACTCCTCTCTCCCCTCCTCCTCCCAGTTTCCCTCATGTGTGCCTGTGTGGTTATTCCTGGTCTGTTTTAGATGTTGGAAAGAGGTGATAATGTCTTGGCGGATCTGTCTCCCTCCCTCTGCTCTTCCTCTCCCACACTCCCCCCTTTCCCTAACCCCCCCCCCCCCCTCGCTCTGTTCATTCTCTCCTGTCTGTGTCTTAAATTCCACCCCCAAGCGCTCCCCGTCTTTCATTTTCTCACTTTTCTCACTCAACCTTCTCTCCTTTAATCTCTCCCAAGTTTTTTTTAATTCAGTGTCTTTTTATCTCTTTCCTAACCCTTTTATACTTTTTCTCTTTCACTACGAATGTCTGTCTATTCATGTTTTCCAATTTGATTTGTCCTTTTCGCCAGTCTTACAACTCCCCCTTTTCGCTCTTTGTACGCCTTTTTCTGTCTCGCCCTCCCTTCCTCTCTCTGGACATTGCTTCACATATGTTTGAGGAGACAGTATCCTCTCTGCTCCCCCCTCTCCCCAGGGCTGGAGGCCTGGAATCCTTGCTCTGCCCTCTTTTGCTCCAGGCCGGATTAGAAGGGGGTGGAGTGCTGGCCATGTGGTGTTAGGGCAGAACAAGCAGGGTGTGAGATTACAGAGGGTTGTTTATCCTTTTACAGGTCTCCTTTACATATACTCCGTCTTTCAATCCTCGCTGGCCTTTATTGCATACAATACATATTTTCCAAATACAGTATTGCATGACAGCCTTAAATCCACAGATTTCTGTGTAAATTTCTGTATGATGAGCACTAAAAGGGTCTGAAATGCTTCCAGGGGAGTTACTGTGTATAGGATTTCTGTGGGAGCGTTCTGCACTGTGTGATAAGGGGAGGGGGCATTTTGCAGGTGAGGTAGAATTCTGCAGGGACAATGATGGTATTTTGTACCAGTCCAGCTGTAAAATGTGCGAGGTATGTGTTGTGTAGCTGTATTGCTGAGGGCACTCTCCTCCCTCTCTCCTTGGCCTTATCTTCCTGCCTCCTAATCTCTTTCCCTCTGTCTCTCTCCCTCTTGGCTCTCCATAATTACAGGGTGGAACAGATGTCCCTGGATCTGTTTCAGATCCAACATCCATTAGAATAACCTTCAGCACCATTGCCTAGAGGGAGGCCCTTATTCTTGGTGCAGTATATACCGGTACTGAGCTCTTTCCTCAGCTGCATTATATATTTTATGTTTCTTATCCCAGTGCTCATCATGTTATGCTGCATAGTCTTATATTTGTATTGAAATACTTAGCAATACCTGATAAAATGTACAAACTATAGATGCTTAGCCTTATTGGAAGTAAGCTGTAAATGCTCAGGGTTTCAGGTAATATGGCCACAATCTCAGCGCTCTGCCCGTTTTTTCTTATTTGATGTTTCTAACTGAATTTCTGTTGTAAGTTTCACTTATTCTGTTAGAAATCCCAGGCTGGCTGCTTCAGAAGCCATAGTAGTTGCCCCCCCTCTTTCACCTGTAACAATTTTATGCAAATTAGCCGAAGTATGCTGTGGGTTTAAAGATACCGGTCTATCTATATTTGCCATTTATATTGTAAACAATGTCTCCGGGTATGTTCATAATAAGTCTTGATCTTGTGCTTAAAAACATCTGAGCTTCAAACATCTAAATGTTTAATATGAGATTTAGGGTTTTTGGACAGTTATTTGTGCTTTAAAAGTTTTAGTTTTTTTTGTTTTTTTTCAGTTTATACAATTTTATTATAAGGTTTATATGATTATATGTAATGATTGTGTGTCATGTAAATAAGATTCAGATGTCTTGTTATGTTCAGCTCCTTTCATTAGATCTTTGGTATAGTAGCATCAGAAAGTGTTGTGATTCAGGAAAGCTTTGCTCCTTTCATTCTAGAGCACTTCCGGTTCACTATGAATTTATATTAATCTAGTCAGTTTCTTGTATGGTAATCTATTGCACCCAAGGATCAGGCCTGTGATTGCAGTAGAGAACAGATAGTGAACACTTAAAGAGCAACTACCATTAATAGGTACAATAGATATGCCGATCAGCTACTCCTTCTTCTTGGAATTTGTGTTTGAGAATGTTTGTAGTTCCCCAGGCTTTAGGCTGAATTTGTCAAGTAAACAAAGCTACTACCTTACCCCAATTCTAGAATGAAAATGTTGCCAAAAAAAGGCTGTCTAGGTGGAATGCTGGTTTAAAAACCAGGGCAATTTTCACATGTGTGACAAACAAGGAACAACTTGCTTATTTTGATCTATTTTGGGAAAAATACTATCTATAAGGTCCCAGAAATGAAATGGCAACTTTCTGGTTCATAGTAGGAAGATTACATATTGATGGATAGATATATAGTCTGAAACATAATCAACCTGTTCCAGCAGTTACTATAAGAGGTTTTAAATGTATATTTTAGGCATACTAAGCAATCGTGTGTATGTATAGGTGTATGTATGTGTGTGTATATATATATATTATATATATATATATATATATATATATATATATATATATATATATATATATATATATATATATATATATATATATATATATATATATATAATTTTTTTTTTTTTTTTTTTTTTCTTTCTTTATTATGTATTAATGGACCTTAAATTTGTTAGTATATGTAAATAACACCAAATTTTGTATTTTGTTTGTATAGGACAAATAGGAATCCCTTCTTTAGTTGCTCTTAGCTTTGAGGTGCCTTGTCAAAATGTTGTTTGGAGTTCTCTTATTGGTCTGGTTATTCACTGATGATAGGAAAAAAGCCATTTACAGGTAGTGGTTGGATAATGGTGCACACTTGATTGACCCCCCCCTTGAGTATGTGAGTAAATAGAGCAGACAGTGTTAAAGACACAGATCCTGAACACAAGTGCAAGTGGGTATTTGGTCATTGGAACCAAAAGCTTCCATCTCCATACTCATTTACATGCCTTTACCACGGTTTAAAACATTAGTAGAAACATATATTTTTTTTATGACATCTGTGGGCAAGAGCATCGTTGTCACATGTATATTGTTGATGACATGACTAAAACTGCACTTCCAATCCCGAATGTTGCAGAAATTTATTGTCAGAAGCTTAAGTTTTCATTGGCTCTGGTAAATTTTATGGACAAGCAACTACTACACACATTGTTGTTCACGTGTTATGAGGCTCTCATGTAAGAACATGTTACTGGCTAGGTTAAAGATATCCTTAAAACATGAACTGTTGGACGAATCTTTCGGGGGAAAAATATTCAGCTATCTTTATGTAATCCTTTCCCCATAGGGAAGTCTGGGGCTGTTATTCACTGTACTATTTATTCTCGTTTTTTTTTGTACCCCACGCCACCGCTGGATTTGACACTTTTTTTATGGGCTCTGTTTCCTCAGATCTTGGGGAGGTGATGTGTCCATGAGGCTCCCACCTCCCTGATTCCTCCGAATCCCCTACATGGGAAGGCTGAAGATGCAGTTTCCTGTGTGAAGCTTTGGTGGATCCCAGGGTAAAGGGGACCCTCCTCTAAGGACCCTTTTGGCCCAGGGGCTCAGCGATAAAGGGGCTTTTCTTTTTTGTGAGGAGGACTGAATGGTCCACAGCCCAGAGCATCAGTGCTAAAAAAAAAAAAAAAAAGGGAATACCTTTTCCCATAACCTTCTTTTTTTTTTTTTTTTTTTTTTTTTTTGTGTCTTCCCCCTCACCCTCTACCATTGGGCATTCAAATATGGAATTCTCCATAGAAGCAAACTGCAGAAAAAGGTATGTACATGTTCATTTCCAAGACTGGTAGATTCGGATGATAGATATGCAGAAACACACTTCAGCTTGAGTCTCTATACCCTGCTGCTTCAGTCACTGACAGACTATTGTGAAATAAAAAGCCACAAACTACATGTAAGGGGGGGGGGGCTTCTTCACTCTTAAGTGGATTTCGTGCATATTGGACGCTTGGAAAAACATAAAAAAAACTGCATGAAAAGTAATTTTTCCTCATTTGTGCTCTTCTCTCTCTCTCACATGATCATGTTTTGGTTTTTTTTCCTTTCGTCAAGTTTTTGTTTTTTTTGTCTGGGGAACTTTCTGGTCAAATGCAATACAGCACTATAATAACATTTCTGTGACTAGAAAAGTTGTACGATTAAAGTATATGCAAGTTTTGATGAAACTTGATGTATTTGCAATTCAGTGTGCTCTGTGGGCAAGACCATTTTCCTTTGTACATCTAACTTCCTCAGCATGTTTTTTCCTAGTACGGCGTCATACAGGCAAATTGTCTGCTTTCGGTAATAGACGCAATTCGACTGTGCTAGTGTAACACACTCAGTATATTCTCTGTAGCAAATAAAAGCTGTATTTTATGTATAGAATAAGATTGTAATAAATAGTTTGTCCATATTGAAAAATAGGGATTTTATTTAGGGATAAAAATATTTTAGGGACATATTTACCACTCTTTCCATTTTAACTTCACTATTCAGGCACGCATCATTTCCCTAAAGTCTAAACTCTGAAGGGTGTGGGGTTTTGGTTTTCTTTACCCTCATTTTATTAATTCCCAGCACACTGGTAGCAGTGGCCTCTAACACTTTCTGTTGTCACCTAATGCAAAATAAATTTACAAATCCGCCATGCCATTTACTTTACCATGTAAAATGGAGCTAGTTAAGCTGTACATCCTTTAAAATCTGTAGACATTACTTCCAAATTTAGGTGACAGCAGAAAATGTTTTGGATGCCATGACTACCTGACTGCTCTCCACCTCTGAACTACCCTAACAAATTGTGCCATCCACACACTGTGCCCCTTCTTTGTGGATGTCATTATTTCTGTGTGCCACATTGTGAAACTGTCAGTATCAGTTGGTAAGAAAAAAGTACGTGTAGATAGGTATGCTAAAACATAAATAGTCACTTTTAAACTTCCATGAGCTATTAATATTGTATTTTTAAGGTATTTGTCCCCTACTGTATAATGCAAATCGGGGTCTATTTTAAAAGTTGCTTGTATGAAATCGCCCTCATACCTAGGTGTTACCTCCATTGGTTGGGATGGGATCATGCTGAAAATTAGTTATGTGGCTCACCAAATGTAGGGATATATTTTACGGGAGTGAGATCACCAGCGACGTAAATATATGTAAAAGCTCATTTATAAATAGTGAGCAGTAATGAATAGCAGTGATGTATAAATAGTGAGCAGTGATGTATTGTAGCAATACCACACCTGGATATAAGGATCCACCTCATACGCTACTTTTGTTCATCTAAAACAGGCCTGTCCAACCTGCGGCCCTCCAGGTGTTGTGAAACTACAAGCCCCAGCATGCTTTGCCAGTAGACAACCTGTTGATATCTGGAAGGGCATGCTGGGACTTGTAGTTTCACAAACATCTGGAGGGCCGCAGGTTGGACAGGCCTGATCTAAAACCTGTGTATTTAAAAAATAAAGTTAATATTGGAAGTGACCTGTTTTGTGGCTTGTATGAAAGACTCTGATTTTGTGCTATTATATTGACACAGAACTCATTCTTCTGTTTTAAAATAGTGGTTAAATTTTTTAAATTATACACGCCCCAAGCAAGAATATTTATAAAGCAATGCTCCAATTTCACTGATACATAGATATTTATTATGATAAATATGCTACCTGTATGGATTGACATTATTTAAATGTTTTCCCATTATTTGCTTGTGGAGGTCCTCTGTAAAACTGTGCGCTACAAATTACAGATCTGCCTTAAGTATTGGAGATGAATATAAAATGGCAATAGAATTGGCTTAAAAAGACATTATTGGGGGGGGGGGGTTTGGTGAACAATGGTTAATAAGTAATTTTAATCATCACCCTGAAATACACATATGTAGATGCCACCCCTTCTGAAACTGTCAGTAGCAACCTCTTGTTCCACCAATGTGTCTGGAAATTGGTTCATTTTGTTTTTTTGGGATAACTAAGCACTTGAATGCAGCATTCAATAGAATAATGTGGAAGATGCAGCACTATTGTGGGCTAATATTAGATCACTATTATAACTGCTCTTGCAATGTGGTGATCTCTCTGACTCTCCACTGCTGCCTACATAAAAAAATTATGTATATAAAAATGTGTATGTACGTAAGAGACACTGTGGGGTCTAGTGACCATCGGTCAATTTGGACAAAGGTTTTAGATTTTAGAAAAGCTAACATTGGACAAATTGGAAATCTTCAACTGGTTAAGAATTAATAGGTGATATGCTGAAATAGTGGTGTGTAGGATTAATGGAATAAACCAATAATAAACATTATAAAATGCCAAATACTTTCTGCCAGATATGTTTGTAAAAGATGAGATTCTACATGATCAAAGTAAGTTTGCTGCTGACATGCTAGAGAACGATAAATGCATTTCTAATACAAAAAAAGGCAATAGGGGAGAATGAGAGAATTATAAACCCGTGAGCCTCCAAACAATAATATAATAATTACTTTAAAAAATTCTGTTTTCGAGTCCTACAAATTACAACCTCAAAGGCAGTATGAATTTTCCGCTGGGCGATCTAGTGGATTTTTTTTGTACTCTGTGATCAGGGTGGATCAGTTTGATATGGCATTTGATATGGCATTTGAGTTGGTATCTCTAAGTAAATTAATTCAGAAACTGACTGTATTTGATAGTGGAATGGATAGAGGGTTATCTAAAGAACAGAAGGCAATGTTGCAGTTGATGCTGAGTTGACAGGCTGGTGACCAGTGATGTACCTCATGGATGTGTCCTGTTTAATGCATTCTTTAGTGACATTACTGAAAAGGTGTGTCTTTTTGCAAATTGTTTAAAGATTGGTAACAGGGTTGATACCCTAGAAGTGGTGAAACAAATACATAGTGAATTCGAGAAAGTGGAAAACACATTGAATTGTTAATAAAATAAATAATAATGCATGCAGGATACAAAGGCAGAATGAATGATTCTGTGTTGTCTGCAGCAACAAAAGAAAGGGACCTTGGCCTTGTAGTTTCTGATTGTATGAAGGCAAGTAAGCAGCATAATCAATTAGCAGTAAAAGCCAGCAGAATACTTGGTTGGATATGAAAAGGTGAATTATTAGGAAGATGAGGAAGTTATATTGTCATTGCAAAAACTTACCAGGAAAGACTTTAAGAGCTGGACCATGTACAGAGTGTTCTTCCCAGAAAATGTTGTCAGCCGGGTGGCATTAACAAGTAGCCGGGTGGGGGCAGTTGTAATACTTTGCAATAATATTGAAAAATTCTGGAAGTTATTGCCCACACCTGCCAGGACTGAGCACACTGCTGGTTGTAGTGTTCATATAGTGCCTGTTCTAATAGGAGAAACAATGGTTTATTCTATTATAATAATGTAAGAAACAGCTGTGAGGAGCACCCGGGAAATAGGTGCTGGGGAGAACACTACTTACATCATATAGAAGAGTATTGACAGATATGATGGAAACATTCAAAAGTATTAAGAGTTCAGGTGGCACACTTTGAAATTAGAGGGGAAGAAGATAGAAAGTTAACGGAAGGATAAATTGTTTTTCAACAAGGTTAATAGATGTTTTTAATTTATTCTCAAAGCAACCGTGGTTGTGGGCTCCTATTGTAAAATAATTAAATATTAACCCCCCCCCCCCTTTCTCTTTTTTTGGTGCCTCCCACCCATCTCTGGCCTCCGCCTCCCCCATTTCATGTGCATAGTTAAAATATTAAATTTATTAGAAATCACTGATAAAGTAGTTAAAAAGGAAAACTACTCCACACTTATACCAGGAAAAGGCTGATTCTCAGATACTGGAAACTTGCAATAAGAGGGGTCATTTCTGTTTAAGTTGGCAGCTAATGATCTGCAATCTACAGGGACTGGTCTCCTCTAATGTACTGTATTACCTGTGTGAAATATTTTTCTAAAGAATGTAAGTGAAAGTGACAGACTGCTGATTATAGGTGTTCTTCTTTTAATAACTAACTTAAGCCAACACTTAATATTTGGATATGGGGTGGACATTCTCAGGAAAATGGTAACCTTCATTGACCAATTAGTAAATTATGCTCTGTAAACTGCTTTTTTGGCAACAGATCAAAGTTTTATTGTTAATTAACTTTGGTTAAGGCAAGTGGGTTTAAATGAATACCTGTCTGATTTCATGTTGCAGCTGTGTTCTTCAAGCAGAGCTTGTATGAGTAACACTGCATGGATTTTCATGTACAACCTTTCTAGCCCCATTTCTTTTCTGTGTGTGTGTTTCTAAAACTCTTGTCTTACCCCTTCTAATTTTTTTTTTTAAAGCCGTTTTTGGTTCCCTTTTAACTGTTAAATACAAGAACCATTATGCTGTTGTGCTGCTGCATATTGGGTTTGTGGGCTTCTAATACAGCAAATGGGTTATGTAAATTCATTGGTGGGTCATGATTAAGATGACAACTTTAGCTGTTAAAATGCTATAAAAGTCAGTTTTGAGAAATACGCTTTCATGGCTTTGTTCTCTGTATCAGAGCTATCACTGGCCAAGTCAGCTATACTGGGGCCCATCTGCTCTCTATTTAGAAAGCTCCAGCAGCATAGCCATCTCTAGCTGTCAGAGTCCGAATCACTGAACTGATTATACTGAGAGAGGTCAGACTGTGAGAGACCATTCACTGCAGTGTGGCAATGTGTAACCCTTTCCTGTCAGTTCTTTCACTGCAACCTCTTTCCTGCCACAGAGAGATCTGTAAAGCTTTGCATCATAGAGCACCCTGCAGAGCATAGCAATGTAACACTTTCCTTTCTGAGCTCTGAACATTGCCGCAGAGTACCTATGGTAACACAGCACCTTGTCAGTAAGAAAACACCCCTCCCCTGTCATATGATGTCACTGTCAGCTCTGGGGAGAATGTGACCTTGTCACCTTCCAGCCAGAGACAGCTTGGAATAAAAGCTTCCTGCACACATAATGTGTCTATAGATGTACAGCGTCTGAAAAAAAAATTCACTGAGCTATACTAGTATCAGGAAGGAAAACTCAATCCTCTTAACAAAATGCTGCACACACCTGGGTATATACTCCATGTACTATACTTAATACTACAATCCCTGTGATTGGTGAAGTGAGCTATACACATGTAACAGGGATATAATACACATATGGGATCGTCCTTTCCCTTACCGTGATGTATGTATTGAAGCATCCATTGTGTGTAAAATACGTTTAGTGTTGGCAGTTACTAGTCTACTTTTTCTGCCATTAGTAGAAAAAACAATGTTCAGTTGTTGACAGCTACTGGAAATTTTAGTTTTGTACTAATGTTTTTAAATCTTATAAGCTGTTAATAGGACATACCGGGTTGTAAATAACTATGTTCCAGTACTCTCTACGCAGTTCATTCACAGTTTGTTTTACCTGTAGCCATCCTGCACTATTCAGTTTCATATTCATTTTTTTTTTTATTTTTTTTTTGTAGTTTTCATAGTCCCATTTTGTTTGCACTATATGTATCCTGAACAGGTGCCTAGTATGTGTTGGATAGATTTAGTGATGTCCAATGACTGTACTGCTCCATGAACCTGTTAGTGCACACGTAAGGGGTGGTCTCTGGATTTCCATTTACACAGTATATTTATGTGGGGCATAAGAGGCCCTCTAGGTTTGCATGGGAGTAAATGGACACAATATTAAGTGGGGTGAGGTGGCGTCTCAGATGTGTGTAGGTGGGGGTAATCACATTTTGGGGGTATATAACCAGTTGTAGATGTTTTATATTTGATAGCTGATCATTGTGTTTAAAAATTAAATTAAAATGTGAAATGGAGAGTTTGGGGAGTGGTTAAATTTGTGTGTACAATTGAGTTTAACTTTTATATATGTATTAATTATGAACTCTATTGCCTCAGCCAACATTTTTTTTTTTTTTTGGTTCTCATTAATGTTCTACTATTTTTTATTTCACGGTTTATCTGAATTTCATTTTACCTAAAGACATTTTGTAGCCATATGAAGTGCTTTCCCAGTATAGCAGGGCCCTAGCAGTCTAAGGGTTAATGGTGAGCACTCCCTGTTCGGATGTCACCGTGTCCCCACTGCTGCATGACCCACTTCCACATTCGGTATCCAGGCAACATGCTCCTGCTCCTTCTGCCCTACCTCATGTAACGCCCGGTACAGCGGCATCCTGTTAGAACAGAGAGTGGCACTGAGTATCTGTACAGAAAATGCACACGCTGAGCTGTATAATGATGCTGAGTATCTGCACACCCCCTCTCTGTTTGTAGCTGTGTATTTTATCTGCCTGTCTGACAGATCCTGGATCCAGCGGGGAGCAGCTAATCTGTGCACACAGGAGGAAGCAGATAAATAAAGGATGAGAGAGACAGAGGAGACAGGACAGACAGGAGAGAGGGAGGGAAGGAAGGAGTTAGTGTGCAGGCCTTTGTAGTGGGAAAAGAAGTAAAGCGAGACATCTGGTGGAAAGAATAGATTTTTCTCTACGTTGCAGAGAGATGTGATCACTTACCAGCAGTGTGGCGGTTCTTAAAAACTCCTATATTTATGGTCACAGTACATTTATAATACATGGGGATCAGGGGTCCTCCTCGTATCTCCTTTCTTAAGGAAGTCATACCTATAAAGATATTATTTATCAGTGAATTATTTAGAGACTATAGTGAATAAACATCTCTCCACCAGAAAAATATATTGCAGAACTTCTACTTTTATAATAATGTATAGTTTCTCACTATGTACACATATTTAGGGCCCTTGCAATGCTCTAAGTAGAAATTAAGAAAACATTGTTCCCTATATGCGCAGTATAAAAACGTCAATCTAATTTTTGTCACAGAAACTTTAGTAATGCATACGTCTGTATTCCATTATGTGTACTTTTCATTTATATTGGTTTCTTTTATGGGAAATTTTAAGAGCATTAGAAATCACAGTAGTTATGTGACCATTTCCATGATGAGGCCTACTACTATTGTACAAACATCATTTCATGTACCTGTTAAACCTATATTAGGAATGTGTATTGTATTCTCCTTATTCCTAATTACCATGAAAGTTATTTTGTAAGATTTTTAGGCCAGAGGTTCATATAATTGACTTGGGTAAAGGAGGACACAGCCTCAATACCCCCCAAAAAATTGTTACTTTCTCAGCCTCTAATAATATTAGTGTTCTTGATCTCGATTTCTGAATGACTGGTCTGAATTGCATAAATTAGTTTCACATACTAGTTAATATCTGTGTGTTTTTTATTTTGTCTTTTTAACATAAAGATTTGTTAGATTATCTCCTAGGTGGATATATACTTCACTTGATCCAAGAGTCACTGTTTCTCCATGTTAATGTGTTTCATATCTTTTGCATTCTTTTCAGCATATACGTAAACTGTGTGTGTGCCTGCTTAACTTGCTCACAGGCTTTTTGGGCTTCTGTTCTGGTTGCTAACATGTCTGTACAGAAAATAGTAATGTTACCTTAATTGAAAATATTTTCCACTCTCTTTTCTCTTTTATTAGTATAAATTGCTTGTTTGTTTCCTTTGTTTAGGGCTGCATAATATGTTTGAGCTACAAAAAAATGTAGGCTACTGTTAGGTATTAGGACACATCACTGGAACAGAAAGGGTTATTCAGTCACATGCTGGGCTCAGGCAGGAAAGAGGTTGGTCAAAATGCCAAAGTCTGCAGGGCTTTCTGGCTGGAAAGGGAATGCTTTGCCAGGATGTGGTTCCCTGGCTGAGTGCTTTCTGCCTCAAAGCATTCTGGGAGAAGGGCAGCTATAATTAGTCCTGTGCCTGGAATCCAATGCCTGCTCCCTCCTCTCATCACTGCACCATCTGTCTGCCCTGTACCCTCCCCCCACTCATACACTCAGCTACCACACTTCCTGATGTCTGACTGTATAGGTGTAGAACCTATTTGATACACGTATGTTGATAATGAAAATATCTGTGTGTTTAAAATACACGTTCATGTTTTGACATGTGTTTATATGTGGAATGCCTCTTATCCTGCATCCCTTTTTTTTAGTCAATCCAATACATTTTTTTTTTTGTAATTTTTTTTTTTTTAAATCACTAAGTATTCATTCTTTCAATGTCTACTTACATTCTCACTCCTTTCCCCATCTACTGCCATCTGATTTCGTCATACCTGCCCTTCCCAAGATGTCTCTTCAAAGCTACTCAACCATTTTCTCTAAGATAGAGGCCTTGCCTGCTATAATCCAAAGCATTTCATGGACACCATGTGGATGGTCCATTAAAGTCCAATTTCTTTATTGCTACTAGGAGCCTGTCCCCTCCCCCCCCCCCTCTTTACTTCTTCCTAAATTCTTCAACCACTACTAAACATACAATATCTTGTATTGTAACTCTTTGCTGTAACAAATGTAATACTTACGGTGCTTGTAGTGTATATTGCTGGAAAATTGTTATGCTGGAGCATACGTTTGCATTAGTACATGAATGACCATGCTGTCCTATATGGTTATCGTGTGGAGGAGATCACAGTGATGTGGCTTAGAGTATTTCAAATTTACAGGCAGATGTTAAATCATCCAAAATCTGAGCACATTTTTCATGAAAACATACATAGACGTGCATGTTTCTGTAGGAAAAGGAACCCTTGTATTACACACAGGCGGCAGGTGCACACTCTTTTCTGGCCATAGGCAAAGACATGCGTGCACGCACATCACTGGGCTTAGGCATGCTAGCGGCACATAGGAATAGCAGACATTGTGTAGTGCCAATATGTATGTAAAGGGGGAGAATGGGGAGTGAAATGAATTGACAGGTATAGGAAAAAAACCAGAAGTAGGATAAATGATTCGGCATCTAGAGAGGCATATCTATCTGTAGGCTGAGGTGAGTTGTATGGTAGAGCTTGTGGATGCAGAGAGAGAGCTTGAAGCCTTGAGGAAAGGCGTGAGGAGATCATGGGATTAAGTTGAAGAGTGGAGGGGGGAGAGCAATGTAGCCCTGAGGTGAGGACTTTAGTCAGTATATGGAGGAGAGACACATTATATATACACCATTCTGCTGGATACTGAGATGCAGATAACAGGAAAGAGGGAGAGTAGCAGGAGCAGAGAGACAGCAGGGGAGAGAGGAGTGGAGGAAATAGTGAGAGGAAAGGGGGGGGACTGGGGAAAAAAAATGTGGAGAGGAACCGGGAAGAGATAATGAAGCCTGGTGGGGTAAATGCTGGATTATGTCTTGAACCCCTTCTACGTATGTAAAACATATGTTTGGGCATTTTTAGGAGTATCTAAACAAAAGAATATGTAACCTAGCTTAGTTAATGGTATGATGTTTGTATGCAGTTTTTGCTTATGACAGAAAGCAGAACGAGTGCCTATATTTTATCAAAAAACCACCAGACATGAAAAAGCACATAAATGATTTGATTTTGTCACTCTTGCAGATGTCAGTGCTGCTGGCCTTGTTCCCCCTACCCTGGAAAATGGAGACACTCCTGCTGAGAAGCACCCTCCACACCCAAAGGAGGCCGAGAGGGGCCGCAGAGTGACCCTGGTGTGCAGACACCCGCGTTCAAGGTGAGAGTGCATTTGTCATGTGTTTGCATGTCATCTTTATGTAAATATTTGACATGTACATTGTGCTGTTTTTACAAGGGGACTTTGTTTTCAATCTTTTGTAAATCTTAATATTTGTTGCCTTTCCCATTTGTATGTGTTGAGCTCTTTTTAGACTATTTGGCATAAAAATGTTTCATCTTGCGTGTACAGAAATCCTGTTGTAAATCCACATTTAATGCTTGGTGATTTTATTTCCTAAAAACGAGCAAGGTCCACAACATAACATTTGTATTGCAAGATTTAAGTTGCAAAACCTAAAGCATAATAGAATTGCTTATGTATTATATTTTTAAGGTGAATTATGTTTCAATTACCAATTTTTATACTTTTATTTTATTTACATTCAATCAAAATAGACTGTTTGTGTGCACAGATCTGAGTTCTGCCACCCTAGAGTTGACTGAGTTCATAGAACTGATTCATTATCCTTTTTATTGTCTCTTGCTGTCGGCCAAATAGTATTGATTAGGTTGCATCACTGTTGAAGTACACATGTTTGTAATAAAAATTGTGCTAGTGTGTTTTGTTTTTGCTCTTTGGCCTTTGAATTTGCTTTACCTGCCTACTATGTACATGCACTTTCCTAGTTGTCAGCCCAAGGAAGTGTTTTAATTATCATTAGCTAATAAACATTATCTCTTTACAGAGACCACAAGTACAGCGGGAGAAGTGAAAGGCAAGAAAGTAAGTAAATGTGCAATTAAAATACAAACCACGTAATCTATGCAAACCCCTCTGGTTTATTTGCTATTCACTCATTCATCATACCTAGTGTTAAAATGTAATATGCAGCCAGGTAAAGTGTCAAGACATTCAGCTAAGTTATGACAAACAGTTTTGCAATTCTGAAGATAACTTTTTTGGTTTATATGCTACACGACATTCCTATTGCTCTTTATACTTATCCTGGATTCTCTTTCAGATTCTACGGCTGCTGCCCTCCTTGAACACCAAGGTGAAGACGCCAGATCCCAGCATTCTTGGGGTCGTTCAAGCAAATCTTTCTGCCGTTCATCAACAGGAACCCCCAAGCTAGGTGTTGATGGAATAATTGCCCTACTGAAAAGTAAATGTGGCAATGGTCGTGTCAATCTTCAGCCAGTTGTACGTTTGATGGATATCATGAAGGACCTTAGCCAGTTGTCCAGTGACCTACAATCCAGTGGTGTCCGTCTTGATTATACCCATGTGGTCAGTCCTCAATCAGAGCCTGAGGATGTAGAGCCAGGATTACAGTACAGCTTCTTTTCTTCTCAAAGCCTTGCTTGTGGACTGCGAAGCCCTGAAGAAAAACCCTCTGAGACATTGGATAAAGATCCAAACTCTGCTTCACCCAACCCAGACTCAATTGAATCTGCCAGTTCAAATGTCCTTAGAGAGTTAGCAGCCCTTGCCTGGATGGAACCACAGCCAGTGGAAAATGTGCAGGAGAGTGAACAGGAAGAGATGGGTAGCGGGAAAGTGGAGGACATTACAAACACAGTAAGGACAGGGGACAGCAATGATAATAAAGAGGGGTCATCAGGGGATGAGCAGGGTGATAGTAAGCAGGAATCAGATGAATCTGGGGAAGAGCAGGAAGAAAATAAACAGGAAGAGGAATCTGGTGAGGAGCAGGCGGAGAGTAATCAGGAACAGGGTTTTCAGGAAGAGAGTAAACAGGGAGAGGAGTCCTCAGGGGAGGAGCAAGAGGAGAATAAACGGGAAGAAGAATCTGGGGAAGATCAGGAGGAAACTAAACAGGAAGAAGAGTCATCAGATGAGGATCAGGAAGAGGAGTCTGTAGTCAAAATTACAGAGGAGGGCCCAGAAGATGTAAAATCTGAAGTGGAGCAGGGTAACAAAATGAGCCAGGAGGTAAATTTGTGTATTAAAGAGGAAGAGAGGGCAAGAGATGAGGATGTCAAAGGAGAGTCATCAGATAACAAAATTGTGTTAGAAGAGTACAGGAAAAGGGTAGAGAGATATAAAGGAAGGGAAAGTATGGTAGAGCCACAGGTGGAAGAAATGCCCTGGATGCTTCCCCTTTTTTCTGCAACATCAGAAACCCTTAGACGAACTCCATTTTCTAGCCGAGGAGCCCACAGGTTTGGTCTCAGAGGCCGCAGAGGTGATAGACCTGGCAGAGGTCGTCGGAGAAGACCTGGAAGACCACGAACATCTGAGAGCAGTATGTCTCGTGCATTTGTGATGCCTCCCTACCATCGGACACCAGAAGAGCCCAGGGCTTATAGGCCCCATGAACAAAATACACTATTTCCACTTCCAACTCTTAATCAGAAGCCTTCTGCAGTAGAAGCCAACGTGGAACAGGGCCCTCCACAAAAACCAAAACGCAAAGGCATACGCAAGATGGTGGTGCGGATTGCCAAAATACCAATGCCAATGGGAAGGAGAAACAAAACAAGTTATAAAGTGTCGTCATTCAGTAGTACTCTCAGTGTTGAAGGAGGAGAACTGATTGGTGGGACAGGCCCAGGTCCCACCTCTCTTCTTAAAATGAAAAACAATGGTCGCAATGTTGTAATGGTATTTCCACCAGGCGAGCTTCCGATCATCCTCAAAAGGCGACGAGGCCGGCCACCCAAAAACCTGGTGCTGGCTAGAGAAGCCCCACCTATACTGCTTCAGCCCCCACCTATTGAACCTGCATTACCACCTCCACCAACTCCCCAGCCACCCCCACCCATTGCAGAAGGAGAGTTTGTGAAGAAAAGGAGGAGGAGGAAGCAGAAATTGGCATCACCCCAGCCCTCCTATGTGGCAGACACTAATGATAGCAAGTCTGAATATAGTGATGTACTGGCGAAGCTTGCATTTCTAAACCGTCAAAGTCAAGGGGCAGGACGCACCTCTCCACCTCGTTGTTGGACACCGACACTGCCAGAATCTGTACACCAGGCCCCTGAAACTCATAATATCTCCCAATACTTGCACAGAGTCCAGGGATACCGGAGAAGAGGAGGGCGTGGAGGAGGGCCAGGTCGCAGAGGAGGATGCAATAGTCACAATGCAGAACTTTCTCGCTGTTCGTTTAGTGAATTCTTTGAAGGAATTGGAAAGAAAAAGACAAAGCCAAGACCTGTTGATCCTTTAAAGCCACGTAAGCGTAGACAGCCAAAGGCTGAACCAGACCCCAATGCAAAACCCAAACGTAAGAGGCGGTCTAGAAAAAATGGTGCACTTCTTGGTGACATTGGGGGAGAAGCTGGCTTAGGATACCAAGGTATGTCTGATTGGGGTGGTGGGGGTAAGGGTGGGCCATGGATGACACAGCTTTCCAACAGTCAATCAAGTGGCCGACATTGTACATACCAAGGATCTGAGCACAGAAACTTTTCTGCCTTGCACAGTGGATCCCCATCTCGTCCAGGTTACTATACTGGAACTGGATCAATGTCTCAGGCAGAAGGTGGAGGGCAGGATCATCATGGTCTGTTTACAGGCTATTTCCGGTCTCTTTTGGACTCTGATGACTCTTCAGACCTAGTAGATTTTTCGTCTGTCGCACAGAGACAAGAAGCAAGAAAATCTGCGTCTACCTTTTCTGGATCATCAGCCTCCCCAAACCCAAGGGCTATCCAGTCCTACTCCAATTCCCGGGGTGCAAAATCTAGCACACAGGAATCACCATACCAAAGTTCAACAGCTGCCAGACAACAATTTCCTACAAACCGGGGAAATGCAAATTATGTATCAATTGCACAACAAGAATGCCGTGGATCAGATGCCTTTCAGAAGCTTTTGTCACGTTCTCCCACCTCCCAAAATACTGGATGCTTTGGTCAATTTAGTGGTTTTTCTGGATCTACTGCACAGAACTTGCCTGGCCATGGGATATTTGCACCAAACAAGCAGTATCCAGCCCCCCCTGACTGTTTAGGTAACAAGGATTGCAGCTTTTCCTTCAGTGGTGGTGGTAATAGCCTCCCTTCATCACCAGGCAGTGCCCATAGTAGCACTAGCTTTAGTCAGCAACAACAGCTGCCAGCAGTAGGGTCAGGTACTAACATGTCTAAAAATCCCTTTTTCAACACATCGGAATTGCCACCTTTCCCACCACTTAGGAGTGAAAGCCGCTCAGGCACATCCTCACCAGCTGGATACATGATGCCCAAAGTCTCTGGTCCAATGTTTCCTGGCGAAAACAACCGCACCTTTCCAGGATCTGTAGGGACAGGGCAGTGGGGATTTCGACAAGGATTTAGTCAGTCCGATTGGGGCTCTGAAAACTTTGGCCAACTTTATGGTCCCGGTTTTGATTGCCACATGACAGAACCCAATGTTATCTTGGACATCAGTAACTATACACCACAGAAGGCCAAACAAAACACTGACAACATGTCAGAGTCATCCTCTGACAGCACACAGTACACTCAACCTGGTGCTGGCTACCGCAGGGCCAACAGTGAAGCTTCATCCAGTGAAGGTCAATCGAGTCTCTCCAGCCTTGAAAAACTAATGATGGACTGGAATGATACATCATCTGCACCAGGATACAGTTGGAACCAGACTGTCCTCTTCCACCAAACAGCAAAACCTGGCAGAGGCCGCAGGAAGAAAGCAGACATATTTGAGCCATCTCACCAACACCACCATCATCTAGGCTTTTCATCATCCTCCCCATCTTCCTCCTCATCGTCTGCTGCTGCACCCCCAGCAGGCTTTCCGACCAAGAGAGGTGGGGGACCCAGGGGCCCAAGGGGTGGAAGAGGTGGGAGCTGTGCAGCCAACAAGAAAGAGAGAGGATCAGGCAAGGCCAAATTTTCCCCAAAACCACCTGCTCCACCACCATCCTCCTCAGTCAGTTCCCTCTTTCAGGATACATCAGATTTAGGACTGGACTGCTATAGTGGGGATAGCAGCATGTCACCTCTGCCCTCCCACTCGCGGGCGTATGGGGTGGGTGAGAGGGAGCCTCCTTGTGATTTCTCTGGACCCTATTCCATGAATCCATCTACCCCTTCTGATGGCACGTTTGGCTTCCAGAGTGACTCTCCAGGGCTGGGCCCTCCGTCCACAGAGCTTGATCCTGGTAAACACTTCTCCCATCTCACTACAGTTGGCAACACCAACACTGGTGCCCCTCATCCTCCACCACCACCTGGTCTGGGTTATGATCACCCACTACAGGACTCTCCCTTCTCCCCCAATTGCTCCCCTACTCTTGAGTTACGGCCAGGGGAGGGAAGAAAGCTTGTGCCCCCTCCCCACTCATCTTGTGATCCCTTGAAACACAGCCTGCCTCCCCACTTACCCTCTTGCAGGGAGCAGCTGACTCCCCAACCTTCAACGCATCACCGCTATGACCCACCCAGCTGCAAGAATGCCGGTTATTGGTACCCACCCCGCAGCCCCCCTTATGATGGTAAGGGTGGGTTACTCTCGGACTTCATGGGCAGACGGGGAGAGGGAGTGTCCTGTCTGAGTCCCCACATCCCAAGCCCCAAAAGAGACAAAGAGACGCTGGACATTGTAAGGGGACATCATAGAGCCTCATACCCCTGCCCCTTGCTCAATGATATTACCCATTCCCCTGTGCAGAGAGACTCCATGGTGCAGCTCCAGGATACCTATCGTTACCCAGCCTTTCCCCCCCAGGGTCCCCCAGTCCTGTCACCCCCTAATCTGAAGGGTGGCTTCTTGGGACCCGAGAACATCCCAGAGGACAACTTCACGGTCACCTCCCTCTAGGGGAGTGGCATATCCAGAGTCGTCAGGAGCAGCAGAGACAAAGGGGTGAGGTGAGAAGCAGTTGAGTGTTTTTTGGTGCTGAATTACTGACCTATAAAATGACTATCTTTTATATGTACCCATGCCTATGAAAGCTATGCTAAATTCAGTCCTCCATAGTTCTGCGTGAGATTTTTAAACACACCGTAAATAATTGGTTGCTCCGATTACCTTTAGGAGTATGTTTTATATTTTCGAAAGAAATGTACCTATTTGCTGTCAGGAATGCACTTAATGAACTAAATTTCATTTGCATTCTGGGAAAGTTTTTGGTATTTTTTTGACCTTTGTCTAATTTATGGTTTTCTATTTATAAAACATGCTTATGTTGGGGGGGAAAAGTCCAAAGAAATGTACTATTGACTCCAAAAGGCAAAAGTGCATATAAAATGAATCATGTAGTGGAGCATAATAAATGCTGCCACATTTGCGGTTACAATATTTGCACTCTAACTTTGACAGTTGCCCCTTTCTCATACTGATGCAAATGGCTGAAGTAAAGTTAAGTGTCTTTCACAGATTACTGTTAAGATGGGTACAAATTTATGCTGCTTACTTCAGATGCAATTTCTGTAAACATTTCACCAACAATTGAAAATCCCGATGAGCATTCCGATTCATACGTAAACACCTACATAATTCAGATCTGTGATCTTCATGTCTCATAACCATTTGCTGAAAAGATTGACTCTGTACACACTCTATAGATATCTGCCTATGTTGCTTGTTGTGAGTATGTACACGCGTGAATCGTGTGATCTGCACGATAATTACATAGATGTGTACCCAGCTTTACACTGTCAATTGCTGCTCTGGCGTCTTTCAATAAACTGCTGCTTCATCCATGCCTCTCTTTACCTGTTTCCCAATCAGTTATACTATCACATGGAGAAGTCCTCCTGGCCCTGTCTTTTTGTCCTACACAGCAGACAGTTTGGGACAGCAATAGTAATAGTAGACAGAGCTATTGGACAGGAGATAGAAATGGAGCAGACAAACTCTGAATTATGACCTTCATGGGGTAGTTCAGAACAGGAGAAGACTCTGCCAGAAGACAGGGGATCTGCTCAGCAGCAATCTGTTTGGGATTGCGCAACATTAAAGAGACCTATATTGAATTATTTAATCCAGCCTGGATGGGCAGGGAGAAAGTAGGTAATCATGAAGTTTAGATGTCAGAGGGAGTGTGAAAATAATGCTGCTGAATTTACAGCACATTTGCAAATTTCAATGCGTTTGAATCATTTTATTCTGGGAGATAAATGCACAAATTATCCACATTTTTGTGTAGAAATTGGTAAAACCCCAATCATGCCTGTCGGCAAACACGTTTTACATGTCCTATATGGTCCATATGGGTTACTATATTCAGCCTGTATATAAATAGAATTTTAAGATTGAAGCTCACAATTGACTAAATTGCTGCTTATAGTAAAAAGGAAAAGCTCGAAAAGACCACCTAAAGATTAGAAGAATGCTATTTGTTTGCAATGGGGCAGGTTAAGACTGGAGACTTTGTATACTCCTGTATGGTGTATGAAATTCAGATCTTGTGTTTGTAGTATTTGTTAACCAGCCTGTTTTCCAGTGCCACACAAGCAAGATGATTTCACAGGAACATTATTCTGAAATCTAGTTATTTTGTGTTTTTTGTAAGTTAAAAAGTTTACTCCCAAATAGACTTTGTTCAGAAATATGGTTGATAACATGTTTACCTGATAAAATGATCTTTTTTAGATAGGGGGAGTCAATATTCACTTGTTCTGGCAGTGACGTCACTTGTAACCTCCACTAACTTAAATATATCATCATCATCACCATTTATTTATATAGCGCCACTAATTCCACAGCGCTGTACAGAGAACTCGCTCACATCAGTCCCTGCCCCATTGGAGCTTACAGTCTAAATTCCCTAACACACACAGACACACACACTAGGGTGAATTTTGTTAGCAGCCAATTAACCTACCAGTATGTTTTTGGAGTGTGGGAGGAAACCGGAGAACCCGGAGGAAACCCACGCAAACACGGGGAGAACATACAAACTCCTCACAGATAAGGCCATGGTCGGGAATCAAACTCATGACTTCATTGCTGTAAGGCAGAAGTGCTAACCACTTAGCCACCGTATATATTCAGACAAGCTAGGTTTGTTGTATGAAAATAAAATGTCATTTTTTTTTTAACATATCTGGAAAATTGAAAACTGTTTTAAAGGGGGATGTTTCCTTTTCTAGAGTTTTCAGTCATGTATTGTATTGCAGTGCTGTCCTGAGGCTTAAATGTGGATAACAAAGGATAAAAGCGGTGAAATGGATAACAAAAAAAATATATAAAACATCGGTATCCAACATTTCAACACCTGTCTTGTGCATATTCAAGTGCCAGTAAGGGTTCTACTCTGTGGCAAATAAATATATATATATATATATATATATATATATATATATATATATATATATATATATATATATATATATATATATATATATATATATATATATATCCCCTGCAGAATAGAACAGTAAATTTGAGGTGATCCCCCAAGCAAAAACTTCTACATATAAGTAAGTGTGTAACTTTGGAAGATGTGTCTTCACTTTATATAACATTGTATTATAGTATTACCAGTTCTTTAAATATGTCCAGCAAGTTCAAGAGAACAAACATTTCAATATCTTCAGGCAATGTTTGGATGCAAGGAATGTAAGATTAGGTAAAATATATACTTTTTTTGTTTGTTTTACCCATTTTCTTTCAAGAGGCTTTTAATCAAAATAATTCTAAGTGTTGCCAATCTACAGTATTTGTTTGGCAATGAAGAAATTTGACAGTACTCTAAACAAATAAAAAATGTAGACTGTTCTCCAGTGCTGGCTGTAACAGAGTTGCTGAATATGGCTTCACCTGTTCACTTGCGTACTACTTTGTTTCCTTAGATCACAAGTGGTCTTAAAGCAATTTTAGTGAACTTTGCCAACTTGCAAAAATTGGTCTTGCATTACCTCAACACTTCTACTCTGATCTGATTGAATGTAAAGGATATAATGAGATTTTTAGATTTTAATTTAAAACAACTTAACCTTTTTGCATTAGAAGTAACTAATAAAGTATAGATAATTACACTATGAAAATTCATCTTACATTGTATGCATCCCCAAAAGAAGCACTTTCCACCAGAATGTATTTCATGTCTGACAGTCAGGGACCACGGATCCCATGTTTGTTTGTTTTTTGTTCTAGGTATCTTAATAAGGTCACTCAGGTGCAGGGAAGCATAAGGGCGTAGAGACTTAATGATTAGATTTAGCTTATTAGTGGGAGTTACCTAATTTAAATTAATGCAATAAATGGAGTTGGCTAACAGCTCACACTCCATATGTTTAAATTATTTACCTACTTGAATCAAAACTAGCAAATTCCCACACAAGCCAAGTTTCCCATCATTATTTAAATTTCCTATCTATAAAAGTACTTGCATAAGGTTTCACCTACTTTTTTCTATGTATACATCACATGTCGCTGACCTTTCTATTTTTGCCACCTTCCAGCGTATAATGTTGTGGGTAAGTGGTAAACTGGGGCTAGAACCAGTGGCTGGTACTGTTGTTTGGGATGGTAAATTTGATCCATGCAGTGCTGTACATGTTTCTTCCAGCATGTTTGCTGACAGGAAGGTTGATGTACATATGAATAAAATTTCCTCCATGTTCAGAGCCTTATATTGGATATTTGGCATGGCAAAAAATGGTACATTTCACACCAAACTTGTGCAAATTACATGAAAAATATGCCTGTTATAATTTTCATTATAACCAGTAATTATAACTGCAGTCCCTACATCAACCAATGCGCATACCCCTTTGCTGTGCAGGGTGAGAAGCCTTTTCAGGGTAAAATGTTCACATGTTAAGCTAAATCTTTTCCTTTAAGGAGATGCCAGTAGAGATCTTGTCAATTGTAAAGTATTCCCTCATATTTCTCTCTGGTTTAATTTACCAGACATGCTATATGTTTTCAGACCTCAAACAGCTGGAATTTGCTTGTCAGGGGTAGCCAAAGATGCTTTGTATTGTTTAAGGTTGTATATATTATAATAAATCACCTCTTATTTTGTTTGGGTTGTTTTTTTTCCATATAATTAATGTACTTGTCTGTATTTCTTTTACATCTGATCTGCAAATAGAACCTAATCTATTTTAATATTTGTGTGTGGTAGCATAGCTTTGTGCTACTTTTGGATATGTGTAAATTAAATAACTATTAAATAAAATGGAGGGGAGGGACAAAATAAATGGCCAACACTGGCTAAATTCTGAAAAAATTGTAAATGTGAGGTGAAAGTGCCATGCTTTTTTGTGTGTATATAAAGTACACCCTTTCAGGTGTGTGTTTTACATTTCATTTTCCCAAGTCATGACAACTTAAGAAGACATGTTTTAGTGTGTCATTATTAAGCCATCTTTAGGAAGCCATGTTGAGAAATGTGCACCCTTGCTTTTTCTAAAGAACAAAATAAACTCTTCTAAAAGTAAAGTGTATACATTTTGTTTCTTGGCCCTATAACTGTCAGACCTTGTACAAAGTACACACATATGGAATTCCTATACTCACAAGTAGCCTATTAACTTTTTTTGCATGGTTAAAATTGTGCACAAAATTGGCTTGGCAGACTTAATTTAAAAAAGCTATAACCAGTAAAACTGTGGCACCTTCAAAATGGAACAGTTGACCTGGTCATGAAGGAGTGACAATCAGAAGTGTGTGTGTGTATATTAAACACAGCACCTAATTAAATAAAATAAGTCTAGCTGTGTTTTATTTACCAAAATATTTTTTTTAAATGAATACTACTATGATATAAAGCCGTTAAAGTTTTGAGTGAATGTTATTTCCCACTGGTAATTCTTAAGTTCCTTTTCAAGCAATGGGTTCTAATACTTTGGACACTCAGTTAAATGCTACCTGTTTCATGCCAGTCACTCAGCTACTCTGGTGGTTCTTGTGGAACAGGCCTTCTAAAATGAAAGCATACGTTTTCAGCTGTATATATGCACTGCACCACACAATAGGTCTCTAAATTTGTGTTATGAATGGTGTCACAAATGTGGACCTCCAGACTATTTTATTTGAGCTCGGTATCATTGATTAATGTCGTATACAATCCAAGCAATCCACAGAAGAATTACTACTTTGTACAGTCCATTAGTTATAAAACGCAGGGGTGACAGTGAAAATGATCGGCCCTCAACATTAATGTTAATTAAGATTATATTCACTGACATTTGAGTTATAACAGTATTGTCACGTTTTATTGTTGGTTTTTATTGTTTTGGGTGGAGCTTGGCAAAACTAGGACGAGAAGAAGGGCACAAAACAGACACATCTAAACAATGTGGTTTAATGCGATTTCCAATGCCACCAAAAGACACACAGCCATTTACATTTATTTAAAACTGCTTATCTCAATTGGCTAGAAATACATTAAAACAATATTCCTTCCTCCCCTTTGAGTGATCTCATCTAGAGCTGTTGTTGGTAACAGGACAGGTGCGGCTATCAGGCATAGAAATTGTGAACTTTCCCTCCACCGTGTTCACTCATGTTGAAGATAGTAGTGTTAACAGAAAAAATATAAGGAATAAGATGCATTTTAAATGTGTATTCAATATGAGTGGCCATTTCGCAGTGTGGTTACATAAATTCGTCAAAAGGACCAAAAGAGAAAACTGGTGCTAAGCTTAAATCCTACAAAACATCAAAGGCACAATTTTTTTCTGCGGATGTTAAACATGGTCAAAAATAAAACAAAACAGCATATAATAGAATAATAAGCTCACTGGGTCATTCCACATCAAATCAACACAGGGTTTCAAACTGACCGTTTCAGTTTGTAATGAAATTTGGTATAATGCTATCACGGGTGTAAAGAAAACCCCCAAATCTTTGGCTGATATGTGCACTGGTTTTGAAGTTATACGCCTTTAAAGTTACACTTTTTTAACGAAACACTCGCTTTTAATGTTTTTTTAAAATTGCATTTGTAACTTATCTGATTGAGCTAGAGAGTAGGGCAAGGTCTAATTTTAAACCTCTTTTTATGGGCTTTCATTATATATTTAAAAATTATAAATGTAACATTTTCAAAATCGGCCAGTTCCAACCCATCAAGTAGCACCATCCATCCAGAGCAGCAGCACCAAATGGGGTTAATATGTATGTAGTAAGCTTTCTTAAACTATATGAAAAGACGAAACATTATCAACAATGTTTTAAATATTTCAGCATTTAGCATAATGTGTAATTGTACATAATGTACATCAAAGGGATTGTTTAAGGAGGTTAATTAAAAGTAATGAACAGGCCTAGATACTTCTCATTTTCATTATTGTAACAAACTGTCCAAAATGGAAGCGGTTATAGCAGATGATCCCAAAATAAAAGTTTGGGGATTAATTAACAGTGTGAACAATTTTTTAGATGTTTTTCAAAAATGGTTTTTTGAGAATCAAAATTTTGAATTTTGAACTTATTTTTAATTTTTATTGAAACCTGATGCTGTCATATATCCTATGAAAACTCATAAAAAGAGCTTCAGAATGAGACCTTGCCCAACTCTCTAGCTCAATCAGGGGAGCTGCAAATTACATTTTAAAAAATGGTAAAAGCAAGTTTTTGGTTAAAAAAGTGTAACTTTAAAGGCATATAACTTCAGAACCAGTGCACATATTAGTCTAAGATTTAGGTGTTTTCTTTACACCCATGGCAGTATTTATTATACTAAATTTAATTGAATATAAGGTAGAATTTTTCTCTAAAATTGTGTTGATTTGATGTTGAATGACCCCACTATACATTTGTATGTCTGTAATACAGGAGATTAATATTTAGTTATGGCAGAAAAACACAAATACTTTATTAAAACACAATGAAATCTAAATAACAAATAAGGTTGTCATGATCTAGCACACTTGAGCCTGCGTAAAATCTGTGGCGAATGGTTAATCAAGACCAACCGACTGGTCTGTTTAAAATTATAAAAACTTTCCCTGTATATGCCACACACTAACTTTTGTCTTTATCAATTCTGTCGCCGCCTTCGGTTCTCCCTTTAAACTAATCTATCACAATTTACTTTCATCAGAGTGATCATAAACTGAATGATCGCCTCTATTTCAACTAGCATTCTAATACCAAGCCTGACACGTGAATTCTTAAGAAGACAGAGACCTAAACTAAAGTTTAATCTAATATTGAAAATCATTATCAGTTATTTATATAGCGCTGCACAGAGAACTTGTTAACATCAGTCCCTGCCCCATTGGAGCTTACAATCTAAATTCTCTAACACACGCACACGTCAATTTTGATAGTAGCCAATTAACCTACCAGTATGTTTTTGGAGTGTGGGAGGAAACCCACACAAGCACAGGGAAAACATACAAACTCCACACAGATAAGGCCATGGTCGGGAATCGAACTCGACAACAGTGCTGTGAGGCAGAAGTGCTAACCACTATGCCAATGTGAAAATAAATCCTTAATGCTGAAGATAACAAAATGACATACAAAGATATAATACAATAGTTTCTTGTAAAATAAAAAGGAGCAAAACAGAAATGATAACATGAATGATAGGTTTCTGTCTACTGATGAGAGCACGTAATGATCAAATTGCCTCACAAAAAAGTGACAGTTACAGGAGTTTTTTTTTTTTTGTTTTTTTTTAGTCTATATAGCTCTATTGACTACTAGCGAAAGTATGGGTCTTAAAGGTATGTCCCCTATATATTATTTTGTAAGTGATTTGCTTTACCAAGATGACCATAGGTCAAACAAAAAACAAAGTAACCTACTAGCCTCAAACCACTTGCTAAATGTGAGCCTACCCTTATCCAGATATTAGTCAAAGACCTAATTTGTCCTAGATCAACTTTAAATTTCGTTGTAAAATAAAACTATCAAGTATTTGTGTGCTACATGAAAAAACAAAAAACGGCTTGTATTTAACTTATGTGCAAAAATAATAAACTAAATTGCGCCCCTTGCATTGTAACATGGTTTTGTCCTGGAGAAAACTTACTCAATTTTTGGCCTTACTTTTCTTAATGAATCAGTCCATATATAATATATATATATATATATATATATATATATATATATATATATATATATATATATATATATATATATATATATATATATATTGTCTGTCTGTCTGTCTGTCTGTCTCTCTGTGTGTCTCTCTCTGTGTCTGTCTCTCGCTCTGTGTGTGTGTGTGTCTCTCTCGCTCTGTGTGTGTGTGTCTCTGTGTCTCTCTGTGTGTCTCCCTCGTACATCCATATTAATTGGTACACACACTATATACAACAGCAAGTCATGGGCTTTATCCCCTATCTTAGTTCATACACTGCACTTTAAAATGATAGTCACCATTTCTGCTGATCTTATAACTACAAAAGTATGTCAAGCAGCAGTGTCTAAACTGATGTCTGTATGGAGGTCTGAGCGAAAGAGACATCAATAGTGAAGGACAACCGTTGGTGTAAGTGCATACTCCAGAATGGTGAAAAACAGGCGAGCAACTGCAGAACAATTGATTGCAAATTTCAACTTGTGTGAGCAGCCATTTTTATAAAATGGTCTGAGGAGCACTCCAGAGTTCTAATAAAGTAGTCTGATTCCAGTGCATAAACTGCTGACCACCCGTAGCATTGCATGTTTGCAAGTCCAGTGGTGCAAAGAGGATAGGCAATGTACCACAGCGCAGTGGAGAAAGGTGATAGTGTCAGATGAATCCACCTTCATATTTGATAAACAGATGAGTGCACGTGTGGCACAAACATAAGAAACAGCCATAAGTGCTTGTTTCCAACATTAAAGGATTCTGGTGGTTCTGTAATGTTGTGGATCGCATTTTCCTGTCATCGTTTGTGCAGTCATTCCTTTAGAAGGCAAGATCAATGCTAATTGATAAGTAAGGGTATGGTGTGACCATGTTAATCGTATTTGTATCCCAACTTTCCACATGTAAGGACAGCCTGCTTCCCATCCACAGGGCAAGTGTGGTCGACCTATGATTTGATGAGCATGACGCTGATGTTGTTCATATGTCGTGGCCTCCTTTGTCACCAAATTTGAAAAACACCTGAAACATTTTCCACCACCATTACTCACTTGTAAGATGAGTGACTTTCTTTTGCATCCCTCTTGTATAATTCCAGAGATTGGTATGTATGCCACAGGGCATACAGACTGTATTGGCTACATATGGTAACCTGATGCGCTATTAAAGGGATTTATATTGATGTTTTCAGTTGTGTATTTGTATAGTAACAAAGATGTAGGGGGCACAAATAATGTAAAATCATATTATCAGATTGGCCCCTAATGGAGACCACACAGAATATTTTACATGATTGAAATTGAGTAACTGTTTATATATAGCCAAAAACAGGAGTGTCAAGGAGGCTCCATTCTGGTAAGGTGAAATGACCAGAAGAACTGTAACACCTGCTGCCACTTGTTAATGCCCCTGTGCTACAAGTCCATATGAGGCGTTCTACCCTCCATTCTCGTATATATATCAATACTTTGTCACATGTAAATATCGCATATGCCATGTCACAAAGCATTTTCTCACACAGACTTTGGTCAGAGAGGTGTAGCCACAAAATCTGAGATCGACAATCAACATTGTTTAAAACAACAGTTTCACAATTCAATATGAAAACACAATATCTAATGCATCCAAATGTTAGATATTATTTAGCATATCACAAGTAGAAAGTCGCTTTGATTAATAACAATTTGGGTTTCATGGAGAGATCAAATAGGATAATTTCTCAAACTGTTTTTTAAACTTTTTGGGACAAATTAATCATAGCTTTCTAATATAGGTTTTCCTACTTGAGTAATCTACCTCCACCTCTTCTATCTATCAACATGTTCTATAGCTTTAAAACAAAGACATTGGAGATCTGAATCAAAAGGCATAACGTATCTATGAACACTAAGTTTTAATGTTTTTCTTATATTACAAATGTGTTCTTCGATCCCCGGTTTTAGTGCTATTTGTTGAAAAAATGTACTTACCACAGTCACATTCCAATAAATATAAAACATAAGTTTTGATTTATATACCGTGAAAATATAACCTTGGTCATAGACATTACATTTGATTACATGTATATTTTCCATTGTCTTTGTTCCATCTATTTTTAAACAGATTCTTATTCTCCAGGGGACTAGGTGTCAAATATGTTTTTAAATTATTTATTTATAAATGTCTTTTAAAATCATGAGATGTTTGTTAGGAATATATCATCTAAAATCAGTTCCAGGTTGAATATGTTTGAGTGTTTAGTACTTTATTCTGATGTGTTCAGTAATAAAAGGACACAAATGTTTTAATTTTGTTTTTTGTTTTTAACGCACTTTGGAGCACTCTTGTCTGATCCAAATACCTCACTCCTACCTGCCATATTTCTCAAATCTAGTCATATAAACCATTGCTTTAAAATAGTTCAATTTGACCCTAGAAACCAGAGAAGAGTACTTATTTTTAACTGTTTAAATCACTGCTATCATAATGCAGGTTGCTTTTAGTATAGATTTTTTTCATGAAGTATCAAAACACAGCGTTTCTGCAGAATTACTGTTATACAGAGTGAGATCAAAAAAAATAATTTTCCAATCGCATGTATGGGTAAACTTCAAGTTAGTTATTTTCATTAGAGACATAAAGGCCTCAAATTCTTTAACCCTCTCCACCTTAGATTATAAGAATAACATTGATATATCACATTGTATTCAGATTATAAATAAATTATATAATTCTAAACAAATTGGCAAATTGGCAAACTACCCATTACTATACCACACTGCTGTAAATCAAATTGATTTTGAAAAGTGAGGTAATTGTGTTTCAATGCATTTTATACAGTCTAGCATAAATGGCTGTCTGCTACTTGACACTGCATGATCATTTTTAGTACTTCTCCAGTCAAATCTAGACCCCCTCGGATCTGATTCATATGTTCGCAACCTGCATGCAACTATCTTTGAGAAAACGAGCACAGAACTTAGTTCCAACTGTATTCAAATCCATGTGCATCTCAAGATCTGTTTCAATTTGGTTCTTGGTGTAAGAAAAAAAAAAAAGCCTTGCAGCACTTGAGTCTAGACATGGCACTTGTTGGGCAGCACAGTGGTTTAGTGGCTAGCATTTCTGCCTCACAGGACTGGGGTCATGAGTTCGATTCCCGACCATGACCTTATCTGTGTGGAGTTTGTATGTTCTCCCCGTGTTTGCGTGGGTTTCCCCCGTATACTCTGGTTTCCTCCCACATTCCAAAAACATACTGGTAGATTAATTGGCTGCTATCAAATTGACCCTAGTCTCTGTCTGTCTGTGTGTGTATATATGTTAGGGAATTTAGAATGTAAGTTCCAATGGGGCAGGGACTAATGTGAATGAGTTCTCTGTACAGCGCTGCGGAATTAGTAGTGCAATATAAATAGCTGATGATGAAGTTTGCTCTGTTTAAACATTGCTTGGTCATATGTTAAGACAGAACACAGTGCAGGATAACCACATGCGAATATGTAATATAAAGTCCCATCAGAATGCATGCAAAAAAATAAATAATATAACCTTTAGTAAAAATGTTTTTTTTTTTTACATTAAATACATAAATTAGGACGTTAATACGTACTGTACATACAATGCATTTTTATATTCTCTTGCTTGCATACAAATGTTCTTTTCTATCTAGTGGCATACATGCCTAGTTTTCATCACTATCAGTCGGTACTTACACCTGCCCTGTAGCTGGTGCAAATGATATAGCTAAAAAAAAAAAAGTGCACTCTAGAAATCCTAGGCTTGAATTAGGCCGCATCTGCGTAGGCACACCCTTACTTTGCCAATGTTCATCTGGCCCTTTCTTCTCCTGTTCGTCCCTTCAAGTCGTAGGCAGTTGCAAGTGTCGGCTATGAATTGCGTTCATTGTCATAAGGTTAATTTCAAGTTGGAGATGTAGAGTGTTTCAACATCGCTATGCACTGCAGCTTTTTTCCCCATTTTAGAAATCCTTCTAATATTGCAAAAAACACTCCGTGGCTGCTTTATTAGGTACACTTTTCGAGTACTGGGTAAGACTGCCCCGTGACCCCAGAATACCTTGAAATGTTCTTGGCATGGATTCAACAAGCTGCTGGTAACATTCCTCAGAGATTCTGGTCCATGTTGACATGATAGTATCTTGCAGTTGCTACAGATTTGTTTGTTGTACATAAATGCTAAAAATGTCCCGTTCCAGCACATCCCAAAGGTGCTCTGTTGGATTGAGATCTGGTGACTGGAGGCCATTGGAGTACACTGAACTCATTGTCTTGTTCTTAGAACCAGCTTAACATGACTTCTGCTCTGTAATATGGCATGTTATCTTGCTGGAAGTAGCCATGGGTAGACTGTGGCCATAAATAGATGAACATGATAAGCAACAATATTCAGGTAAACGGTTGCATTTAAATGATTTTCAGTCATTATTAAGGGGCCTAATGATGCCAAGAAAACTTTCCCCACACTATTACACTGCCAGTCTGCACTGATGGCACATTGCAGAATGGATCCACGGTTTCATATTATTTACACTAAATTCTGACACTACCAGCTGCATGTTGCTGTAGAATTAGAGATTTGTCAGACTAGGCAATGTTTTTTCACTCTCCAACTGTCCAATTTTGGTGAGCCTGTGTCCACTGTAGCCTTAGTTTCCTGTTCTTTACTGATGGGAGTGGAAACTGGTGCTGCCTTCTGCATAGCACTTTTGTTGCACCGCATGATTATTTGAGTTGTCGCCTTCCTGTCATCTTGAATCAGCCTGGCAATTCTCATTTGACTTCTCCTTAACCAGGCATTTTTTCTCCTACAGAACTGCCACTCACTGGATGTTTTTTCATTTTATGCCCCATTCTCTGTAAACTCTGTAGACTGCGGTGTGTGCAAATTCCTAGGAGATCTGGCCTGAACAACAAGTGAATCTATTGACCATGTCTGCATGCTTTTATGCATTGAGTTGCACACAATTGTCTGATTTTAGATATTTGTATTAGCAAGCGGGTGTACCTAATAAAGTGATAACCGAATGTATATGCAGTATAAGAATGCAGGCTTAAAACATTCTAAAGTGATTTCCTGAAAATTACTGAACCAATCCCAGACACAATTGAATGCCCAAGGGGGGTTGGTTAAAGCTCTATGAATCCTTTCAGATACTAGAAAATGGGACTCCTAGACATGTTAGTCTAAGGCAGGGTTTCCCAAACCCAGTCCTCAGGGCTCCCCAACAGTGCAGGTTTTCTGAATCACATCTGACATAATTAGGACCACCTGTGGATCTGTTACAATGTGTCAGTCAGTAATGAATACACCTGTGCTCCAGCAAGGAGATATGGAAAACATGCACTGTTGGGGAGCCCGGAGGACTGGGTTTGGGAAACCCTGGTCTAAGGCATCTATATTCCTGCAAAACCTGGGCCACCTCCTTCAACCCTCCACTCTAGACTACTTCTTGTTAAGTAACAACTGTACATGGAGAGCAAGTGTTGGTTTGTGAGTGGAGGCTAGGATCTCTCATCTGGACTAGCAGCAGAAGGACTCTTTGCTGATGGCAGTGGGTGGTTTCTTTTGGTTGTTTTGGGTCTCCACCTTATCAGAACATTAAACTCCTTAGCACTCCTTGCATTGTTTTTGTCCATATAAAGATAAACTGTTACTTTGATTTTAATTTTGTTTGTGTCCTGTGTCTCTGTAAGGGGATACTTTGAAATAAGAAATTTTACACTACTTGCGCATACACCATCTTTTTTACAGATGTCTCTCTGCCTGTGAAATATGAACTTCGGAAGGGTTGATACTGATCTTTTTTGTACATGGGTGTAAAGTAGCAAAGTCCCATTGACAGGGTTTTGAGACCTATTCATTGTCTGCCTATGCTGGCTTAGAATTTGATGGCAGATTTATAGTTGGGGTAAAGCATGTCCTTTATCAACTTTTAAATTTCAGTACAAATAAGCTATCAAGTATTGTGCAACATGAAAAAACTAATTTGTACTCCTTGCATTGTAACATAGTTGTGTCCAGAAAACTTACTCGTTCTTTTGCTTAACTTTCCTTAATGAATCAGGCCCTATGTGTTTTAAGTTGAGTGGAAGTTTTGGAGCACATCCTACCTAGATTGGTTAAATACAGTATAATGTGTGCATTTATATCTGCATTGTAGGTAATATGAGCCAGGTAATGCTTAATCAAGTGCACTTTAAAGTTCTTGACTGTCATCATAAAAACATCTGTATGGCTTTCATGGAAGGATGGCCAGGAGAAAACAAATGGCTTAGGTGTGCAGACTTGCATCTGAACATACATAGGACTTCTGGAACAATGCGAGTTGTTTGGTCTTAATGCACAGCACCATGTCTGGGAGCATATCGTCATAAGAACCTCCTATCAGGCAGCAATTACAGTGGTGTACTTTTTCACACATGGCTTCTTCATGTTGGTTTAGTTGTTGATTAAATAATGACAAAGTAAAATATGTGTGTTTTGGTACAAGATTACATTGATCAAATTTTAGGACATGGTGAGGACTATATTTTGTCCTGATATGTAAAAAAAAAAAAAAAGAGCATGTACTTTCTATTTTCCACATGTGTCTGTATGTCCGTATGTTTAGATATATAGCCCTAATATATGTACATTTTCTTTTGCTACCTGCAACTTGGGTAAAACAGGCTATGATATTATTGGGGACATAGCTAGGTCAGCACAATACATTTTTAATTCCTTAGAGGTACTTGTAAAATAAGAACTGATGGGCACAAAAATTTCAGATGACAAAATTGAGGATATTTGTCTCATATTAGAGGTAGCTGGCACATATTAATACCTACTAAAGGCTATATGCTCACGTCCATATTTATGTTCTTATTTTTCCTGTACAGGTAATAGAAAAAGTAATCAAAACAATAACAGATATGGATTGTCTCTGACTCCATTAAAGATATTTAAACAAACTGCAGCATCAGACTTACAAATTTGACGTCAAACATAACCAGCGAAACAGTTTGCATAACAATGCGACTGGCTAGAGTCACTGGTAATAGTTTTCTTCTCCATGCATTTTTCACTCCGTTCACACATGAAAACCATGTAAATTTAGTGGTGAGATTATAGTCCCAAATTTTAGGGCTTATGTTTATCAAAGCACTTTTAATGTGCATTTAATTAATTAGATAAGGTCTGAAATAGCATATAAAGATAGAATATATTAATTTGATTGGTGTACTTTACCCTACAGCGTTTTCTAACAAAATGTATTCGTATCCCCCTGATCGAAAAATAGAATTGTATCCCAATAGACGTTGGATGTGTGATGTTTGTTTTTGATAGGTACATTTTACACCACAATCTTCTTGCAGCAGTTTGAAAAGTGCCTCAAATCACTGCTTGGTGCTGTTGGGAGACTTCTCAATTTCCTAACTTGGTTTGTGACATTGTAGCTGTCACCTGCAGCCCAGTCCTTCCGAACATAATCTCACAAGTAGATTTACAAGATCAATTTACTTATTATTTCATAATGAAATAATCTGTACTGCTGTGGGCAGATTAGCTACAATTTATTTCACCCCCCACTTTGGTATTCACATTCATACCTGTTGAACATCTGCTCATCAATTTTTTGTGTTTTGGGCATACGTAGATTTAAATAAATTGAGCTCATCTAAACACAACAGAGGCAGCCTTTTTTCTGAGGGGGGGCAGTGGGGTTGAAATAATTTTTGTCTGAATACAGCTAATTTAATGGTTTCTCATGAATATTTGTCTTAAAGTTATGTCACTGGTTTGTAGTGGATAAGCTGCATTCTCATTGGTTCAGCCCAGAAACTGGCTGCCTCCATTTTGCGTAGACAACAGATGCTCTTCAGTAAAAATAAAATATAATTGTATATTACATTTTTTTCTAGATATTTTTGTAAATGTAAGCAACTCTAGTTAAAGCAAATTCAGTTGCCATGTTATGTAAACTTATAACTGTATATAAAGGAAGTAAAGTAGTTATCCCTGATCACCCCATCATATTTACACTGTCCCTTGTCATTGCTGTGCAGTACTGTGTGTCCCATTTAACTTTTGAGGTGGGAAGGTTTGAACACTGAAATAAAATAAAAAAAATCAGGATTTACATTTTGCTTTTTTTCATTCAAATAGTGTATCTTCCCTAATGCATTGATCTCCCTGTTTGTAATCCCATTGAAGACATTGCACTTAACTTCCTTTCTGAACTCTCTAAAATATGACAATTGCTTGCACCCAGGTACATAGAATATTTGTATATGTCAAGCTTATATTTTAGCTTTAGTGGTCCTGCAATACTGAAGATGTTTCCTTTTTTAGTTAAGGCTAGTGTTTAAACTTAATTTAGTTTAGTCTAATGACTAAGAACAGGATAATGTTGAGGATAACTTTACTTTTTTCTGTTTCTTACTAAACTCATCAGGCACATTTAGGTTTCCTTGAGCAAAACAATTGTATGAAATATGTGATTTCATGGTTGGGGGTTCCTAGTATACGAAGGGCCTATTTAGACTCTAGACCATTCCTCCATCTGAGTTATAGAACTAGAATGCCCAGGACAAGTGCGCCTTTTTACATATTACACCAGCCATGGCCACTTGTATATGTAAGCAATTAGTTTATGTAATTTGCTGAAGGTTTTGTTTAGCCCTCCTGTGCCACATCACAATAAGGTCTATCAAGTTCAACCTTTCGTAAATCCTATGGTTTTTTTTCAAACTCCTATGTATATGTAAACATTAACCCTTGCAATAGACACCCTTTTTCTGAACACTACACAACATAGCTGGTGGTGTCACCTTTGGTTGTGTTACTAACATTTCAGTGTTCCCTATGTTACTATAGGTTTGTTTCTATTTATTGGGCAATATAGATTGCAAGCAAGCATTTGTCTGAATTTTGGACTTGACTGTACCTATAGGTGCTTAATTTAGCTCTGAGAATTGTTGTAAATTTCCTTTGTAACTTTATAAATGACTGAGGAAAATTTGAGTGTAAAAATTTGTCTGAAGTTTATTATGGAAATAATCAAATTATTTCAAGTTAAGTGAGTAATGGTGGTATAAGCAAAGAATTTGTGTAATTGAGCCCTTTTTCCTATAATGAGAACCATGAGTCCAGGAATTGAATAGCTCCCCAGGCATTCACTACATATAAATCATCATCATCATCATCATTTATTTATATAGCGTCACTAATTCCGCAGCGCTGTACAGATAACTCGCTCGCATCAGTCCCTGCCCCATTGGAGCTTACAGTCTAAATTCCCGAACACACACACACCCGGACAGATTAGTGTCAATTTGATAGCAGCCAATTAACCTACCAGTATTTGGATTGTGGGAGGAAACCGATGCAAACACGGGGAGAACATACAATCTCCACACAGATAAGGCCATGGTTGGGAATCGAACTCATGACTCCAGTGCTGTGAGGCAGAAGTGCTAACCACTAAGCCACCGTGCTGCCCTATAAATGGCGTGCGAGGCAGCTCGGGCTGGATTGACTCCCCCCCAAGATGGTAATGTTTAACCAAGATGGCTGACATTGCTTTGGCCCCCAATTGGTCTAATGATTATATCAATGTATACATGGTTTCATGTGCTGACCAGAAATGCATGATTGCATTGTGATTTGATTTATTTGACTCCTCCCTTAAAGAACAGATTTAAGCCAAACACCTGGTTCTCACCATTTGGGACTACCTTAAAGAAATATGGCTAAATGTGACAGCGTTTGTAGTGGGTAGTATACACACTCGTAATTTAGACATGTTGCTGGCCTGGGGTTTTCTTTTCACAGTTAAGTTTCAGGAGAGGAAGAAGTCTAGAAGGTGTAGAATTAATACTTGATTCAGCAATTCTGAAAAAAAGTAAATTTTTGATCTTAAGTAAAAAAATAAAATTTATGCTATTCCCACCGCTTTAATAAAAAAAAAAATGTTGCCGTGTCTACTGCTGTGTGATACTGAGCCGTGTGCCAAATGTGCTCTAAAGAAATTGATTAGACTAGAGACATCTGCTGGGTAGATGAAGATACTGCATGCTGAGGAGAAACTATAACCATTTTCATAGTGAAATAAGTACAATTGTTTGTTATATTTTTTTACTAAACATATTGTTATGTTGCTACTACCCCAGGTGTTATGTTTAATATTGTAACACAACAAATAAGCTGCCATTTTAATTTCCTGATTTCTCATTATTTTGGGTGTTCTACCAAAACACAAAATTGTCCTTAAAACTCGGCTGAAGTGTCTGTCATTTATCTGTGCTTAGTAGTTGGGCATCGCCCACTGTGGAACATATTATATTCAGAAAGTATTCTGTAATTGGTCATTGGAGACACAACAGCCCTGTGTACATGCAAACAGCTTGTTTACCTTCATTCTGTATTCATCACCATTTATTTATATAGCGCCACTGATTCCGCAGTGCTGTACAGAGAACTCATTCATGTCTGTCCCTGCCCCATTGGAGCTTACAGTCTAAATTCCCTAATATAGACACACACTCACAGACAGACAGACAGGTAGAGACTAGGGTCAATTTTGATAGCAGCCAATTAACCTACTAGTATGTTTTTGGAGTGTGGGAGGAAACCTGAGCACCGGGAGGAAACCCACGCAAACACAGGAAGAACATACAAACCACACAGATAAGGCCATGGTCGGGAATTGAACTCATGACCCCAGTGCTGTGAGGCAGAAGTGCTAACCACTACACCACCGTGCTGCCCTGTATTCTTCCAGTACCGACCCTTCCTTATCTATCTCCTTGCCTTTATGAAAGGGTTGAACCACCTTGATATTGCAGTCGTGAACACCATACTACTTTCAAGATTTTCCAGGGACAATTGCTGTTAAATACAGTTACTGGGTTTAATGCAACAACTTGTTTAACACCCTCAGTAATGGTGTATGTGTGTTTAAAAATTGTACATGATTCAGTATAGTTCTCAGAGAGCTTCACAGATGTATCTTAGCAACCTACCTATGATCACCATTGACTTCACTGGAATCTTCTAGTACTGTTGAAGCTTTAGCAGGACTATCAGGTGGCTTGACATAAGAATCTAGCATTGCCATACTTAACCCTTCCATTGATTTCAACTACTGATATTGTATGCTGCCCAACTAACTGCTGTCATCCAGCCTTATTCCACTAAGAATATGGTACTCAGGTGCACGTCCACCTAGACCCACGAGTCAGGTCTTTTTTTTTTTTTTTTGTCTTTCTTTTTTTTTTTTTCACTATACACATTTTGCACCTTTCTTTTTTCGTCTCTTCCTGCTTCTGTGCGAATTGTATTATTGACATTGTTTTTAGTCTTCAGCCTAATACGTCTTTCTCTCTTGATTCCACAGCTGAGACCCTTCCCCTCCACTGAAGCCAGAAGAAATGCCGTGGGATCCCCTTCTGAGCCTGCACCACCTACATCATGAGTGCGCTCCCTCTCCTCCCTGAGCTCTGGAACCTCCTCCCCTCCAGTTCCTCCCCTAAGAAGAAATTTGTGTTTTTGTTATTTTTTTTTGTTTTTGTTTTAGTTTCTCTTCACAAAACCAGCAAAAATTGTACATAAGAATTTTTTTTAAATGTTTTAAAATGTATAAAAAAAAAATTATGCGGAGATGGGGAGTATGTGAGGGGGGAGGTAGGGAATGCGGCAGGGTGGAAAGTCTGATCTCTTATTCCCATGTGAGCCGAGTGGCCTGAAATGCCTTGGCACCTCTGTTAAGGAGGAAAGGGTTAAACAATCCAATCCCTTTCCCTCACATACCCCCAATCCTGCACCAACACCCTTTGTCCCCCATCTACCGGCTGCACTGAACTTGCATATGTTAAAGCCCTACCACCACCCTCGGCGGTTAAAACTATTTATTGTAAATAAGGATTTCTCATAAATTGTGTATTGTCCAAAAACAGTTTTTTGTGTTTTCAGTATGAGAGAATGGGTAGAAGCGGGTGCCTTTACATAGCAGACAGTGGGTTTGTGTATGTGTGCGTACTCTGTTTCTGGAATTTGTATACAGAGTGTTATTTGAGCAGTGTGATAATCCAAGGTGACAGTGATCGGGACTCAGTTTCCATTAGTCTCCTTTGTATCTCTGCTCTTTCATCAGTTCTTTCTGTATTTCTACCCACACTCCCTTAATCAGATTTTCCCCTTTTCATATATATATATATATATATATATTCCATCTCTTTTCGTGTTTTTTTTTTTTTTGGGGTGTTTACCTTGCATCTTTTCTAACCTCACATGTTCCTTATCTCGTCCTCACACATTCTGCCTTCCTTTATGTTATTGTTTATCAGAATCTTTATATCACAATGTCCCTGTACTTTCTCATGCTACTCTCTACCTGGTCTGTTGCTCGGTCATATTCCGCTAGCTCATATTCTGCATGCACATTAAGTTTTCCACTTTAATAGTACCCTCCCTTATGTCTAATGTCCCCTTCTATAAGCCTCATCTCTTTCCTGACCTTGCCAAAAAGTCCAGCACTTCCTGTCTAATATCTATTTCAATCTTTCCACTACCTCTGCTCCTGCAACCTGTAGTTCCCATAATTTGCCTCCTGTATTTGTATATACATTACCCTCTTTCTCTGCTCTTCTTTCTGATCGTTGTCCCCTGCTTTTCCCCCTCTCACCAGTTCACACCAGGCTCTCCATGTCCCAATCCTCAGTTTCTATCTCCTAGCAGTGCCAAGCTCCTGCTGCTCTATGACCCTTCTTGCTCTGAACAGACTGTCCTTCCACAATCCCCCAAGGCCTATCGCCCTCCAATACTAATTACCCCAGGTACACCTTATTGGTGGTTGAAAGGCTTTCAAATACTGCAGTAGCACAAATTGTGTGTGTGTGTGTGTATATATATATATATATATATATGTGTGTGCGTGTTATATGAATATTTGTACAAGCACAGAATACATCTCCCAGGCTTTGTAGCTGTGAGGGAGTTATGCATTTGGTCTCTGAAATCGTAATTGCCATTACCTTGCTTTGAGTGCTTCTAGGTAGTGTGTTACATGCATCTGCTTTCAAGAGCTCTGTCTGGCATGGAAGAGGTTACAGTGAAAGGCTGTGTAGGTTTTTGTCTCTGTCAGGGTATAGATTGCTATGCTTTGTATGTCTGTCTTTGGCTGGGAAAGGGTTACTTGCTAAGCTCTGCTGGATTCTCTCTGGCAGGGTGCTGGTTAATCCTCTGTTCTGGCCTTGTAGATTAGTGGGGGGGTGGAGGTCACTGCTGCTCCTCCAGATTTGCCCAGGGGGGGGAGTGTCTCTCTGCCAGGTAAGTGGCGAGTGGGGGGGCTGCGTTGCCCAGCAACAGCCCAGATGTCTGACCCTGTACAATGTGCACTGACACAGCTGTGTGTGCGAGGTGTGCATGCAACAGAGTGAGAGAGGGTTGTTTGTGAGATATAATAGATGTGTTTGTGTGAATGAGAAATATTTCCAAGACCGCTGTATGTGACTGAAATCTCTTATTTGTTTGTACACGAACTTGCATATGTAACAGCTAAACATGCATGTGGTGTACACAGTATCATGCAAATGTGCGAGAAGAAGCAATGGATATAAATACCTTGTGAATTTTACTTGAGAAATCTGTGACGAAGATGAATTTAAAGAGAAATTATAGTGAAAAACAGGTTTATGTTTTTTTATTGCCATTTCTACCACTCGTGTAAATGATTAAAAAAAAAAAATGCAGCATAAATGAAACCATTTTATTCTCTAGTGTACACTAATGAGCAGATTGTCGTAAGGTGCTTCTACTCTGTCTCCTATATTAATTAAAAGAAGTCAATACTAAGGCAAATTCTTTCATCTGCAAATAGTTCTGATACCTTTTATCAATTTATATAGTGCCCATGTTTTTTATTAAATACATTTATGGGTACAGTGTATTTATTTCACAGTTCATAGCTGTATCTAGTTATTTTAGCTTTTTTTTTGTTTAAATTGCTTATGTGCCTCATGTATTTCCCCATTCATCTCTTGAAAGCTCCATCATTTCCTTTATCCTGTGTACTATCTAAATTGAGGCATATGGACACCACCTAAAATGAAGGCAAGGCCCATGACTTGAGAACCTCTGGTTAACGTAAAGTACTCAAAAATGGATATAGTTATATGTAAAGGTCATCTGCTATTCACAAGCCAGCACTCACATGGTCATGCTGCATGTATTTTATGCTGAAGTAGCTTCTTGTCCTGGCTGAGTGCGTTATTATGCAGCAGTTATAGCATAGCTGTGCATGCAAAGTTTGTGCCCAACATATATATATATATATATATGTGTGTGTGTGTGTATGTGAAATGTGAGCATATTTTGTGCCATCGCAAGGCAGGGGGTGGGAGGCAAGGAAGTAAGCAGCTGGAACGGACAAGCATAAGGATGCTGCAGTAGAGCTTTCACTCGAGGTCACAGCTGTTGTCACCATTTTCATCCAGTACAATTTATGAGCATCATGGACACTGGCTCCTCTCCTTGGAGGTTATTTACGAACAAAGTGCAAATATGCAGGAACACATAGCAACCAACCAGACGTTTGCTTTCATTGTGTAACTGATCAAAGCAAATTGCTGACTGGTTATACTTTGCACTTTGTTAGCAAATACAACTGTTGTGTTTAATAAATTATCTATTTGTTTTAATAGTCTAATATTTTCTACTTTTAACATACATAGGATTATGAGGGAAACAGGGAAAATCACTGAATCCTGTAGAATTTGACCTATAATGGTGGAGGTCCCTCCCCAGGCCTGCCTTCTGCCCATGATGAACACTTAACAAATGCGAGCCTTCACCAGGATAGATCTGATGTAAAGAACTAGCCTTGGGCTCACCTACCGCCATATTATTTTACTGTTTCAGTTTGCTGAAGTAATATTTGAAAGCCTTAATAACCTGGTGCTGTGACTGTCAAATGTTAATGCATTGGCAGTATGTTGAAACCGAAAGTTCTGGCCTAACTGCCTTCTTTTAAAAATATTCCAAATAGTAGAAACCATGTTCTACAATGGGTGTAGGTGATGTAAGTTTAGCAAACTGTCCATGCGTTTTATTGGGTGTCCCATAACACTATATTTGTAGAAATGGAGGTTGTTGTACAACATACTCCCATATCAGTCCATTAATTTCATCGGGCATTGCTTGTTACCACAGCTGTAAAAATGAAGGGCTAAGCCAGTGGTTCTCAAAACTTTGCAGTTTGCGGCACCCTTAGAGTCTTCATAATTTTTTCAAGGCACCCCTCCAAAATAATTACTGAGCAGTCCTGTTTTAGAAGTAGTCGGGTCAAAAAAATTTAATAAGTATTTCTGTCGTGACCTAAATACTTATTTAGTTGTATGCAAAAATGCCCCCTCTGCATCCAGTCATTCTGCCCTCTCTCACTGCCCCTCTCACTTTGCCCCCTCTCACGCTGTCCCCCTCCTCTGGCCCCTCTCACGCTGTCCCCCTCCACTGCCACCTCTCACGCTGTCCCCCTCCACTGCCACCTCTCACGCTGTCCCCCTCCTCTGCCACCTCTCACACTGTCCCCCTCCTCTGGCCTCTGTCACGCTGTCCCCCTCCTATGGCCTCTGTCACGCTGTCCCCCTCCTCTGGCCTCTCACTATGCCCCCTCTGCCGCGGCCAGCCAGAGAAAAAACGAAACATAAACTTACCAATCCGCGCAGCGGGTGTGTATGGAACATAATATATCAAAGTCTACATAGTTTGACAAATAGATACACAGCATCACCATCTTGGAATGGCATACCAAAGGAGCAGGCAGGAGGACTTAGTCCGTTTTCTCCTACCCCAACCCCGGGCATGCTCAGTTGCCCAACCAGAGCGAAGGGCTCTTATTAGGTTAGCTACAATCTGTGAACTTGAGGGCATACCTCCAGTGCTCTGTTCTGAGACTAATTCTAATTGGTGTTCCCTCAGTAACATAAATATGCCAAGCACACCATTTTACTAATGGGGAGGGAGCTGCTGTGGAGTAAGGCATACCGAGTGTTTCCATTTCGAAGCTGAAATTAATTTTGGAGATGATCTTTGATATTGGGGGTGGGAAGGGTTGTTTCCACGCCTGGGCAATAGCCGCTCTAGATGCTGTAAGGACCTGACCCGTCACATATCTGTCCCATTGTGGAATTAGAGCAGAGTAATGGTGTAGCAGGGCCATTTCAGGGGACGGGTGAACCGGATAACCAAGAATTTTGCTTAATAGCTTAAATATCTCACTCCACAGGGGCTGCAATATCGGACAAGACCAAAACATATGGAAGATGTCTCCCTTTTCTGCACAATTACGCCAACACATAGGGGAAGTAGTGGGCCACATCTTATGTAATCTTTCCGGAGTAGCTTACATTCTATTTATAAGTTTTACCAGCATTTCTGTATGATTAATGCATTTAGACATTTTGAAGGAGTTTAAAAATATGTGTTCCCAGCCCCTACCTGCCAGTTCTACCTGGAGGTCCCTCTCCCATTGGAGTTGTATCTTGGTCTTGGGTGGGTCTATTTGTGTTTGTAGGATATTGTACCAGGACGTTATGTTAGCTCTATTACCCCCTTTCATCAGTTTAGAATAAAACAATACTGGTGGAGGGCCAACTGAGGTGACTAAAGGAGGAGAGCCTGCCTGTTTCAACTAAATGGCCTAATGTCTGGATACCTCTAGCCGCCCAACTTGACAGGTTAAAATCTGCGATCTGTTTTTCCACCGCCCTTATGGACACGTTTGCTGTGGGGCGCTCAGGGAGAAAGAACGGCAACATGCGGAAAAAGTACATCCGCATTGGGAGGAGTGACATTTTAAATGCTGAAATTCTGCCCAGCCAAGAAACCTCGTAGCTCATCCACGTGTTTGTTAATGACACCAGTTGGGCTTGGAGTGAAGAGAAGTTTTTATCTATAACTGTATTGAGATGCAGAGTTATCTGGATACCCAGGTATGATAGTTCAGTGGATTTCCAAGTATAACTAAATTTGTTTTTCAAACTCTAATCTCTCAGTTGAGATATTCATTGTGAGTACCTCTGTCTTAGAAGTATTAAGTTTATAAAGAGAGGCTCTACTAAATTGGGATAATACATCATGGATTACTACTGGCAGTAAGGTCTCCGGGTCTGTGACAAATAGCATAAGTGGGGCATTTTTTTTAAGTGTTTCAGGGGCAATTTTTTCCATTGTGGCAAGATGAGATCTTTGTCCTAGGCAGCACAATTCCAGATATGGCAGTGAGGTGGTTTCTCTGAGTGCCCTGCCTCTCCAGTTCCCATTGTTTGCCTCCTACAGTGACCACAGGAGTAAGCGCCCAGTGGCACACATTTTGTGTGTTACCTCCTGCAGTCACTAGGTGAGGAGCACAATGACTGACCGAGCTGTACTATGGGGGAAGGGGGGGTTACTTCTCCCACACTTGTTAATGTCATAGTCACACGTAGTCTCCTAGTTTTTGCATTCTGGAATATGGAAGCTAATCCCCTATTTGGTAATAATTACTTGATGCTAGTTTGCTGAGTCACTTAATGTTGTATGCAGCAATTTGTTGCATGCTGTTGATGTAGCTTCTGGTTGCAATAAAACAATCACCAACATAACCCTAACCTAAGACTACAGCTACACATTTTGTGCTGGCGGCTGTGTAGCAAATGACTGCACTTATCTGAAAAATTATCTTTTCTTCTGAAGCTGCAGGTTTCCTATGGGATCATTATATATGCTGCTTGTCTACTGTCTGAGAAAGAAGCAGCCCATTGTATCTTTGTCCTGCAGTAACAGGACAGAGCAGCTAGAATGTCCTATCCTATAGGGAGCCAGCAGTTATTGAAGAGGAGGTGAGTTACTAGCAATGTGCAGGTGCTTGCTGATCAATCTTTTGCATCATTTCAAGAGACTAGTTTTACATCTGAATAGTTACATTGTTTTTATTACCCTTTTTTCCCCCATATACTTTGTTTTTTAAGCACAAGTTCATGGCGAGATCGGGATACGGGGTAAGCGCTGAATCTGCCACTCCAATCTTAGAGTGAGTGGTGTGTGCTGTGCTCAAAGCAATACAGGGAACATAGGAGGTGCAGCGGTTGCCATTGTTAGCGCTACACCCGCAAACTTTAGTGTATAGAACTGAAGCCACTGGAGGATTATGGGAAAGCACCCCAATAAATCAAAAGATACAGATGTGAGATTCAGTCCCATGTAAGCAAAATATGTAATTTATATAGCAGATGTACCTAGCCCTTTTAGGGACTGTCTTGATGTTGGAGGGCTGACCTGCACATTGTACAAACTTATGTAAATTACAAATCTCTACTTTCATATTTAGAACTGCAGCAGACATATTTTGCTATTTGAAGATTGGTGCAAAAAATGTTAATAATTCTAGTTCCAATTGGTTGACGACTTAGGCTTTTTAGTTACATCCCTTAGTTCATGCCAGTTTAAAGCTACTTTCTATGAGGCTTTGTTAAAAAAAATATAATAATAATTGGTAATACCATTAATGTATTCTGCACATATTTGGCCTCTAGGTGGCACTGTTCAGTGACCGTGGATTAGACATTAGACGTCCCTTAAAACAAATCTTTAAATATGATATTGTTTCTCGATAGTTATCCAGCATTTTGCGATTAATTTGAAACACGGGCTAGTTAAGTATGTGAGTGTCAAAAGGTAGTAAGAATGCTATAGTAAAACAAAAATGCAGTATATCTTGTAACCATTGAGTACTACAGAGCCCCTTCTAGTCAATGTAGTTTTATAAACTGAACTAGAACATATACCATTCTTGTGTGTATTATATATATATATATATATATATATATATATATATATATATATAATTATTGTTATGCTTATGTAAAATATTGTGGATTTTGTTTCTTTAGGTACAGTTCTCAATCTACTATAACTGCTTTTCTCCCAACTCCTGTGTTTGCCCCTTGCTCATTCAGATTATCGTGTTGGTGGAAGGTGTCGCACCCATAAATCTTAGTGGCATGATTAATGGGAAATTGTGCCCACTTCAAAGTCTGCTATGCTATTTATACATCCATCCCCCTCCGATTTGTGCCCAAACATTTACCTGGGTAGAGAAGAGTTACGTTTTCTAATATTTTCATAACCACAATTGTATAATTATGAATGGGTTAATGCAAATGCTTTATATATACCTACAAATTATTTGAGTTATGCACCAGTGGGATTTTGAGGTTACTGTACAGCGCTTTGTAACTTGATCAGTGCTATATTAATAATAATTATCAAGGAAAAAATATATCATAACTATAAGATCTGTTTATTTTTCTATACATGTTTATATGTCTCTGCATATTTGCATCTATTAAAGGACCATTAATAAATAAAATACAAGTTGCTTTATATTAAAGAGTTCCCACAAATATACATGTAAATCTTTCCAATTACAGCTTTATCTCAAATATCTTTCTAATTTGAGCAACTCTATCTGAGAATGATATAAGCAACTCTTTTATAAATGGCAACTTTTATTTGTAGTGGCACCTCAACGGCTAATTCCAACTAAAATGTTTTTAACAAAACACTACTTTCTGAACTAGAAGAACCGTGTTTTTGCCAAGGAACTCCACAATTCAGGAGTACTTGCCGCCACCAGACGTGACATGGCTTCTTGTTCCTGCATTGATCATCAGAAACAGTTACATTTTAAGCCACACTGTTTCTAACACAGGCACAGATTGGACAGAGCTGCAACTGTATAAATTTCTGCTAAAAACTGATATAGTGCAGATTAAACATCATCATCACAGTTTATTTATATAGCGCCACTGATTCTGCAGCGTTGTACAGAGAACTCACTCACATCAGTCCCTGCCGCATTGGAGCTTACAGTCTAAATTCCCTAACATACACACACACACACACACACACAGGACTAGTTTGAATTTTGATAGCAGCCAATTAAACCTACTAGTATGTTTTTGGAGTGTGGGAGGAAACCAGAGCACCCAGAGGAAACCCACGCAAACATGGGGAGAACATACAAACTCCACACAGATAAGGTCATGGCGAGAATTGAACTCATGACCCCAGTGCTGTAAGGCAGAAGTGCTAACCACTATGCCACCATGCTACCCATAGCATGGCAATGGCAGGGAAGTGTTCTTGCATACTGTGGTGGTCCTTGGTAGGCAACAGCTACAGTCCTGATAGTTGGTTGATGCCAAGTGTTACAAGAAAAATACATTTTAGATGGACTTATCCTTTAATGTATACATTCTTAAGAGCTGCTCTATTATTATATTTTTATAATTCTTAGTGTTTGAGATGCAGGCATCATTTTAAGTCATTGAATATGCATTCTCAGCCTATTAAACATGCTGTCAAGTGGATAGTCCAAATAATAACATAACTTCCAAATTAGAGGGGCCTGTCCACCCTCCCGGAATGTTAGGGGGTATGTCATGTGCACTGCTGCTCTGCTCAGCATGTAATGAGGAAGGGCACTATAGTGCCTCAGAAGCGGCAGACACGCCCCTGGCAGTATGGCCACGCAGATCACTGTGTCCCAACTCGTTGCTAACAAAGTTGAGAGGTATGTTATAATGGAAGCAAATGGACCTGTATATACACACCTTTTGACAAGCATTATCTTCTCTGTCTTATATACAAGGCTGAAGAGAAGTTTTGAAATGCATTAATGTTTGTGCTTCAAATGCTTGGTTTAAAGTAAACACACACTGTAGATTGTATCCATGCTTTAACTAATTTTGCAACGCCCATGTGCATGAGCCTTTAGACTGCTATAGAACACTGCCACCCAGTGGTCAAAAATAACATGAAAACTGGTCGAATGCTTGTTCTCATAGTGACAACATTTATACACCGAGAGAAAGGAGTGCTTTTGTTTTTACTATATGTAGTTTTTTTGTTTGTAATTTTTTAATTTGAGTCTTTTATAGACCAAAATGTGTCATTTTATATTGCTATGTACATCATCTTACTCTTTGCACATTCAAGAAAGCAGCTAAAGTATGCCAGTTGTCTGCACTCAGTGGATGCAGCCATTTCATGGACTGAGCCAATATTGATGAGAATGTAGAAACAAGTGCTATGTACAAGCTGTATTCTCATGAGCACTGGTTCATTGTTAATTTACCCCTTCGGTTTATAATGAGACATCCTTGACTTCAGATATGTGAATTGAGAATGGTCACATCACTATGGAGAAAGGAGGGGATTATTTTATTATAGGATATAGATAAATAAGTGTGTGTGTGTGTGTGTGTGTATAGATAGATATATCTATCAAGAAGGAAAGTTTTAATGCAGTGTGACTATAAAGATGCATGAAAGTGTGTGTTGATGCAGAGTGCTGTGCAAGAAAATGATTATAGGAGGTGTGTATGTGCGACATGACTGTGTTTTGCTGTACAAGGCTCTTCCCTCTCTACTGTCACTCAATGTCAGGTGCTGGGGACAGAGCCAGGAGCTGTGTGACATGTCAGGGACAGAAGGTGTGAGGGTGACACGTTACCATGGTTACCAGAGGAAAGGAGGGAGAGAGGAGGAAGAGGCCTTTACTGTTTTTGTCTCATGCTGTCCATTTAAGGTTTTTCCCTGTCTTTAATCTCACCACCACTATCTCTCTCTCTCCCTTTGCACACCTCCCCCTCTTTATTCTGTACTACCTAACCCTCTTCTCTTGTTTCCTTGCTTTTTATTTTAGCAAAGAACAGCCCAAATACATTAACGAAAAGAATAAAGGTTCAAAGGTAGATTGGAGGTGGGGGTAGTAAGGAGAGCCTGAAAAATGGTGCAGAAGGGAGAGACTGCAAAATAGTAGATGCTAGGCAATTTGAGAATTGGGGAAAAACAGACTCTGCTGGAAGGAAAGGGAGGGAGTAGAGGGGTGTAAGTAGAAGAGAACAGATGGAGAAGAGGGAAAGAGTGGGGGATGTCTGCTCTAGAAGCCTGAGGTGTCAGTAATGAGGTCAGCAGGAACTGGCACCAACAGCCCTGCTCCCACTTCAAAGGTCGCACATGAAACTGAGTTTGTCCCTTCAGACATGCTCTATGCTGCTAATGAAATATTAGATACTAATATGTGTGTAGAGTACATATAACGTATCTGTCTCTCCTACCCATACCAGAGAGATGTTCTTTTTGTAATTGTTATGTGAGTGACTGTAGTTTTATTTCTTTCATAGTAAATAAAAGTAAACTGCATTGCTTGGCAATTACAAGCTAAAATCTGTTGCTCAGGATCACAAGGGAGGCCTAATAAGCATGTGAGGGGGGCTAATCAGAGTATGCGGATGGCTAAGTACTCAGGCCAACACTGGTCATCTGCCAACCTGATTTTTGGGTATGTCTGAAAATAGGAATGGTTTGTTTGAAATAGGCAAATCTAAGTATGCCGTTTGTTTTGGGGCAACATAAGTGTGATATCGAGCCAACGCTACATTAACCGCTTTGCTTAGGGCAGCGGTTCTCAAAGATGGGTGCCGCGGCGCTGTCACAGGGGTGCCGCGGGCAAGCCAGAAAAAAAAAACCAAAACATAAACTTGCCAATCCTCGCGGCGCCGGAACCCAGCATCCTCCTCTCTCACGCAGCTTGTCACTGAATATCGACATTTCGTGACAAGCTGCGTGAGAGAGGAGAATGCTGGGTCCCGGCGCCGCGCGGATTGGTAAGGTTTTATTTTTTTTTTTTCTCTGGTTGGCCGTGGCAGAGTGAGAGGGCTTGTGACAGAGGGCAGAGGAGGGGGACAGCGTGACAGAGGGCAGAGGGGGCAGCGTGAAAGGGGACAGAGTGTCTGGGTGCAGAGGGGGCATTTTTGCATACAACTAAATAAGTATTTCTGTCCTGACCTAAATACTTATTACATTTTTTTGACCCAACTACTTCTACAACAGGACTGCTCAGTAATTATTTTGGAGGGGTGCCTTGAAAAAATTATGGAGACTCTAAGGGTGACGACAACTGCAAAAGTTTGGGAACCACTGCTTAGGGCAATGCCATTATTTCTGATTAATACCCTTTTTAAAACAATGTTGCAAATAAAGTACAACTGCACTAGCACTCCTGTCTCTCCCGTACTGTATCATAAGTGCCTAATATAAACATCTCAGTTCAGAATATTAACTAGGCCGAAACTTTGCTTGTAGTGAACTGTCCCTTCTATAATTGGCTGCTGTTATATACCAATAGAAAACCAGCAAGTTGTCTAACTCTACTATTCCTAAAACCTCGACATCCTGAAGTGCTGAAAATGTTAAAATTAAAGTATTATAATATTTTTTTATTTTTTTTTATTCATACTGATGTATTATGTACCACTGTACATTGATGGGATCGTGACACAAGTAAAGATGGCCCCACTCAAATGAGCTTACAATCTAAGGTGTGACTAACATTTTATACATAAAGCAACGGACTATCAGTTGTATTTATTGCTGACCAAAGTGTGTGGCAGCGTTTTTAGGCAGCAGCATTATCAGCCTCTAATAATAAAGCAGACATTGGTGAATGTCATTTCATTGCAGCTATCCGTGGTGTGATACGGTTGGAATGAGGAGAGATGGCAGAAGACTGAACAGGTCACTGTTGAAATCTCACAATTCGAGACTCGTTGGAATCTGACCATTGCTATGTTCATGCTGATAAATAGCACAGGTAGGGCCCAGTTTCCCAGGACAATCATGATTTTTGGCTACCCAAATACTACACTTAAAAGGCTCCTGAATAAAAGGTCCACTATTCAAAAAAAAAATTATTATGTAATTATGCAGAGCATAATTTATGTATCTTCTAATATCATCCCCACCCCTCATCTACCTTCTTTACTTTTAAAGTTACAGCTACCAATAAGTACTAGAAACTGCTTTAAAACTGCAAGATAAACACCATATACCAATGTGAGAAAAGTGAATTACAGGGGTATATTCAATTAGCCGTGCTGTTCCTGAGAACATTGTGGCTGCGCATTTTTACTGTTAGTACAGTAAAAGTATCTCCTCATTTTAGCTTGCAGCTCTATGGAGCGTGAGCAAAATAGAGCGGATATTTCACTAAAAAATATGCTCGAGGTGCATTCGCCCATCCTGGAGACACATTGCGCATATTTTTTTGTAATTGAATCTCTCCCTTATTGTCCATAGCTGAATCCCACAATATTAGGGATAACACATGAGGGTGGAGCTAGCACAGAGTGAAGGGTGCAGTACCCGTACACTGAAAAGTGGAGGTAGATGGAGGTTGTATTAGATAATTAAAAGCTATTAATTAGGATATGGTTATTAGTTATAAAGTGTTCACCCCTTTGGCATTTTTCACATTTTAGTTTCTTACATTACGATTTAACACAAAATAATCTGTAATGAGTGATGACATTAAAGCTTTTTCTTAATAACAAAAAGAAGGAAATAATTTATTAAATAGATATACACCCTGTTGCTAAAATATACATAAATAAACACTGGTGCAACAATTTGTCTTGCGGGGTCACCTAATTGATTGGTGTACAATTAAAGTGTTTCAATTTATTTTAAAATACAATTGTTTGTGAGATATCCCAAAGTTGGTTACTCCGTTTTCAAATGAGCTTCATCATGAAAATCAAAGAACAGTCAAACCAAATCTGAGAAAAGTTATTGAAAAACACCAATTAGAATAGAACATTTCAAAGACTTTTTATATAATCTTTCAATTCTAACATTAAGAAAGGGAGAGACTGGCACAACTGTGAATTATTGGTAACAAAAAGGACAGAACAGAGGTTATGGCGTGGGGCACTCTAGGATACGAGGTTAATGAAGATGTATATAATAAAATGCAAATCTTTATTGGTATATATTAATATACATATATCCTAGCAAAATGAAAGCTACGCGAAATAATTAAAAGAAAACAAGGACAGTGAAATTAAAAGTTGCAAATCAACTGCAACAATCGCTCTGTGGTCAAATTCTTAGGGCTGATAAATTATATAATATGATATAAGTACATGAATCGGTGGGCAGCTATCAAGTCTTAATGCAGAGGTATGTCTATAAGATTATCTATCCTCTGTCTATCTTATCATAATAAGTACCATAGACTACTAGGTCAAATAGTCTCCTTTAATTAGGAGCCCTAATCGCTGTCCTGGTACAAATCTCAAGGACAGAGATGTCCTTGAGATTTGTACCAGAACAGCGATTAGGGCTCCTAATTAAAGGAGACTATTTGACCTAGTAGTCTATGGTACTTATTATGATAAGATAGACAGAGGATAGATAATCTTATAGACATACCTCTGCATTAAGACTTGATAGCTGCCCACCGATTCATGTACTTATATCATATTATATGATTTATCAGCCCTAAGAATTTGACCACAGAGCGATTGTTGCAGTTGATTTACAACTTTTAATTTCACTGTCCTTGTTTTCTTTTAATTATTTCGCGTAGCTTTCATTTTGCTAGGATATATGTATTTTAATATATACCAATAAAGATTTGCATTTTATTATATACATCTTCATTAACCTCGTATCCTAGAGTGCCCCACGCCATAACCTCTGTTCTGTCCTTTTTGTTACCAATATATCTCCAGGTTATAGGGTGCACCTTTCAGCGATTCTACTGATTTTCGATGATAGTATATTATCAACTATAAACTGATATATATAGGATACTTGGCTATAGACCTAGTGCGGTTGTACTCCTCCTTTTTTCTCACAACTGTGAATTAGTCTAGAAAAGGTAGTACTCCAAAACCGCCTCCATGTGAGAGACACTTTTTAGGTAGAGATGCTCAGACTCGGTTTTCCAAAAACCAAGCCCACCCGAACATTGCAGATCCGAGTACCGAACCAAGGCGGCTCGGTACTTTATTACTCCCTCAGAACTGAAAATGAGGCAAAACATTATCATTTCATCATCTGGCGAGTTTTGGATCCTTTAAGTTCCGCTCTCCATGGAGATCCAGCGCCATTTCAAAGAGACCCACAAACGGAGTAGCAGGGTTCTTGGCAGTCTCCAGTGCAGTTGGGCAGCATGATTAACAAAAGAAAAACAGGAGGGCTGGCAACATTCTTAAAAGTCTCCAGTGACATTGCTCTGTGCCATAGCTCACACCGAAAGAGGAGAGGTGGCAGTGTTCTTGCCAGTCTACAGTGTATGTGCCATTGTTCATTGTCAGTGCTGAAACAGAAATAATAGGGGTAAAAGTGTTTTTAAAACTCTCCATTCACATTGCTCTGTGCAATCGATATGGATTCACATCAGTCCACAGAAGCCCAGGAGCACCAAGCAGCTGCTGGCACCAGTCATGATGATAGTAATCCTTCTACATCAGCTGCTAAAGTGAAAGTGTTTTTAAGTCATAAAAACATAAATGTAAAAAAACACCTTTTACCTTGGTAAAGAAAAAAACACCTGTACTCAGTGCAAAGATAACTGCAGAAAAAAATAAAATTGCCAACATGCCATTCTACACACACACAGTGGCAAGGAAAGAATTAAGCCTTCGCCTTTCTGTATGAGTGCTAGTTCTGCAACTGTCATTGAGGAATCTTCTTGTAAGGTCAGTTATGACGATGCAAGACCTTGTCATTCAGACTCAAAAAGTGGTGCCCAAATACTTTAAGTGTTAAAGCCGAGCTTGAAGAAAACAGTAAGGCATTAGAAGAAACTATGTTCAGATTCAGAAATGACAAAAATCCCTGAGGAGAGTCTGTCCACAAGTGCTATGTGCAAACCTGACCTTTCTGATACTGTACTCCTAAAGAAGCCTCCTTTCAGCATTTCTATAGATGTGTGCATGAACAGGACAAGTGTAGCCGGTGATGCACAAATTGAGGATACCACTTTGGAATTGCAAAAAGATGAGGGGGATATTTGCGTAGCTGATGATGGCACTAATGAGGATGTTTAGGACGATGATGATGAAGTCCTGCACTAGTGGAAGCAGTTCTTGTCAGTGATAAGAAGAAGAACTTTGTTATGCCTGGGCATAAGACCAAAAAAATCCACCTCTTATGTGTGGAATTATTTTTACCCAAATTCTGATAGTTGTCTAGCCATTTGTAGCATTTGTAAAGCCACAATCAGTAGAGGTCAGGGCCATCTTAACAACATTATGCCCCCCCCCCCCGGGCAAAGCAGTGCACCGGGGCCCCTAGATATAGATATATAGATGTATACAGATATAGATATATAGAGATAGAGATATATAGATGTACTTGCTCAGTGACCCTTGCAGGTTTTTTTCTTTTGCAGGATTATTTATTCTCATTAAGAGCCGTGCCTATAGGGCCCCCTTGCCCGTGGGGCCCCCGGGCAGCTGCCTATCATGTCCAATGGAAAAGATGGCCCTGGTAGAGGTAGGGACCTTAACCATTTAGGAACACCATCCATGTTACGCCATTTGAAGAGAGTTCATGCAAAGTTTTTGGGAAAATCAGAAATTGATGCTAAAAAATAACAACAAGCAGTCCAGCATCAGCTAGCTTCCTTCTCTCACCTAGATCCTGGCAAATGCAATCTACACCCAACACACTGTCCTCCTCAATATCCTCACTAGCGATCAGAGATAGTCCTGCATCCAAGTTGCTAAGGCTAGATGCCTCCTCCCCTATCCAGGATTTCTCAGAAGGATTCTTTAGTGTTAGTCCCTATGCTGCTGCTGGGGTGGATTTTTATCTCAGAAGCAGACCAAGAAGAAGACTACTAGTAGTTTACAACAATTGACTGTTAAACAATCCTTTGCAAGAGGAAGCAAATATGAAAGCTGTCACCCAGTCACAAAGCGGATCACAGATGCCATGTCGACTATGCTAGTATTAGATCTGCTTCCAATATCCACTATTAATGCAGCTGGTTTTAGACAGTTAATTGAGGTCTTGTATCCCTGTTACCAAATTCCATCACAACACCATTTTAATAGAAAAGTTACTCCTCACCTCTACCAGAAGGTTCTTAAAAATGTAATTATTGAGCTACAAAATGCCATTCTACCCACTGTACACATAACCACAGGTATGTGGACAAGCGATAGTGGGCAAACTAAAGATTATATAACTGTGACAGCCCACTGGGTTGGCGATTTGCTTTCACCAGCAGGAACAGCAGCAGCATGTACCCAACTACGTCAGATTTTTCAGAGGCAGGCTACTCTGTGTACAGGGGAGGGCTGGCAAATTTTAGCCCGGGGGAGCAAGACTCGACTCAGCAGCCTATTTTACAGGAAATAAAATGCATGTGGCCCAGTGACCCAGCCCAAGGTATCCCGCTATGGGACTGGCCCAGTTGGCAGATGCCCCCCAGCCCAGCCTTCCCCTGTCTGTGTATCACTGGCTTCATTAAGGCATATAGCTGACAATCTGTTACAAAAACTAAGGGATGTCACTGCTACATGGCTTATCCCGCTTGGACTCTCCTCAGGATATGTTATTCCTGATAATGCCACCAATATTGTGAGAGCATTACAGCTGGGTGAATTCCATCCCATTCCCTATTTTGCTCACACAATCAACTTGGTGGTGCAGAGCTTTATGAAAAATGACAGGGACGTATAGGAGATGCTGTCTGTGGCTCATAAAATTTCGGGACATTTCTGGCATTCTGCGACAGCATGTAGGAGATTGTAGCAGCTACAAGACCAATTTCATTTGCCCCAACCAATTTCATTCCCCCCCACCAACGGAAGCAAGAAGTTGTAACAAGGTGAAAATCCACCCTTTATATGCTTCTTAGGATGGAGGAACAGCGAAAAGCCATCCACGCTTACTCCACAAGCCATGATATTGGGAAAGGAGGGGGAATGTATTTTAGTCAAGTGCAGTGGAGAATACTGTCCATGTTGTGCAAGGTGCTGAAACCATTCAAAATGGTCACCTGTGAAGTGAGTTCAGACACTGCTACCTTGAGCCAAGTGATTCCCTAATTAGACTTTTGAAAAAGCAGCTTGCGAAACTGAAGGAGGAGATAAAACAAAGCAATTACGCTAAGTATGTTGGACTTGTAGATCAAGTACTTTATTCGCTTTGCCGGGATCCAAGAGTTCACAAAATCTTGAAATCAGATCACTACATTTTGGCCGACTGTGCTTGATCGTAGGTTTAAGAGCTATGTTTTCTCTTTGCTTCCAACTGCCCTAGATTTTAAGAAATGCAAGGAGTTCCTGGTGAGCAAGTTGACAGCTCAATTTGTACGTGGCACAACGGCGTCTCCTCCTTCAGTTTCTCGAGCAACTGCTGCTAGGAAAAAACTTAGCTCTCCCAAGAGACCCAGGATTGATGCAGATGACTCCGCAAAACATTTTGACATCTGGGGGTAAATATATTAAGTTTCCCTTTACAAGGCAGCGCCGCTTTAAATTTAGACGCCGAAGATGCCGAACTCGCGGGTGTTGAAGAACCCGGAGCTTAATACATTTACCCCTGGTCTGGTCTAAAAGAATTGACCAAAAACTGTGACACCTCTACCATAACTCCACTTGATCCTACTATTAACATCCAAAGGATGGTGGTGAATAACAGCATAGAAAATAGACATGACAGACAGTCCCTTTACATACTGTGAGGAAAAAAATGCAATTTGGAGACCCATGTACAAACTCGCTTTGCCATACCTAAGCTGCCCACCCTCCAGTGTGTACTCAGGGTTTTCAGCACAGCCGGGATCCTTGTCAGTGATCGGCATAGGAGGCTACTTTCTAAAAATGTGGAAAAGATGATATTCATCAAAATGAACGAGGAAGGCCTTTCTCAACAATTACATCAAATTACAGAGACATTCTTAGCTTGTTTTGTGGGGCCCAAACAAATCTGCCACACAGGTCGTAGTCCTTGTCGCTGAAGTGCTTGGTTTATTAAAATGTGCATGTCCTTTTTAAGAATCATTATAAGGGTGGTGGGAGGGCCCAAGAACAATTCCATCTTGCACCACTTATCCTTTCAGCTACCACTGTGTGCCACCGTTACCTAGATGTGCTATAAACTGTTGTGTGCTTTGCAAAACTTAGCTTTCCCAAGACACCCATTGATGATGTAGATGCCTCAGTCCAACATTTTGACATCTGGGGGTAAATGTATGAACATGCGGGTTCTTCAACACCCGCGTGTACGGCGATTAAATTTCAAGCGCCGCTGCATTGTAAAGGGAAACTTCCCTTTACAATGCAGCGCCGCTTGAAATTTAATCGCTGATCACGCTGAACACGCGGGTGTTGAAGAACCTGCATGTTCATACATTTACCCCCTGGTCTGGTCTACTCTAAAAGAATGGATCAAAATCTGTGTGGAGTTTGTATGTTCTCCCGTATTTGCGTGGGTTTCCTCCAGGTGCTCCGGTTTCCTCCCTCACTCCAAAAACATACTCTAGTCTCTCTCTCTATCTGTGTCCGTTTATGTTAGGGAATTTAGACTGTAAGCTCCAAAAGAGGCAGTGACTGATGTGAGTGAGTTCTCTGTACAGCGCTGCGGAATCAGTGGCGCTATATAAATAAATGGTGATGATGATGATGACACCGCTGGCGTAACTCTATCTGATCCTACTATCAACATCCAAAGAATGATGGAGGTATAAAGACATCAGTTTTATTAACAAAGAACAAAGCTGTTCTTTAAACTGGACATATCTATTGTCCTACTTATCATCCTTAGGGCCTCCTCTGTATTATTATTTTGAAGCACAGTGTATCTCTCATGTACAAGCTCTTTTAAATTCAGGATCTCATCCGGTGGGTCACGTTTTAACTTAAGTACAATCTCCTCAACTGCATCTATATATTGTGGTAATACACCATGTGGCGCCGTGTTTCCTTTATTCCTTTATAGATTTTCCAGACTCACCACCTGTATTGGAACTGGCTGCCTCCTGTACATTGGACTTTGGGTGTAATTATCCCGCCTAGTGACTGTATACTGAATAGGGTTACGCGCCCCCTTTTATGTGGTATCTGTTATCTGCACAAGCATCTATATATTGGTTTAAATCTCTGTTCAATGCAACGTATTCCAACATGACAGATTCCATGTTGCCCACATGTTTCATGTCACAGTCTGTGTGAAGTCGAGCTAATGCCACTACAGTCGTAATATTCATTCCTGTGTCTACATAAGTTTGGCAGTTCTTCAGGGATGAGAGGGAGGTATCCACAGAGGAAAAGGAGATTAAAGATGCAGCACGAGCAGACAAGGTTTAATAATGTAGAGTTCATTGACAGTACTACTGGGCTTAAGACAACTAAGCTATTGGTAGCTTGTTTTGTGGGAGCCAAACAAACCAAGCACTTCAGCCACAAAAGTGGTACTCCTTGTCACTGAAGTGCTTGGTTTGTTAAACTGTACATGTCCTTTTCAATATCTTACATAAGTGTAGGTGGGAGGGCTCAAGGACAATTCTATCTTGCACCACTTTTCTTTTCTGACACTGCTGTGTGGCAATGTTTCCTAGATGTGCTATGAACTGCCATGTGTTTGTGCTGTTGCTCTGTCGCTTAGCATCCAGCCAGCTCGGTGCAGTCTTTGTCCAAAAGTGAATGAAAATAATATTGTGACCTGTTAGATGGTCAAAATTGACTGGAAATGAGTGGAAATTAGTGTTATTGAGGTTAATAATAGCGTAGGAACAAACAAAAAGCAAAATTATGTGATTTTAGCATATTTTAGCAATTTTTGTAAAAATACAGATCCAAAACCAAAACATGCGAGAGCGGTTTTGCCAAAACCAAAACACGAACTTAGTGCAGATTCAAAACCAAAACACAGGGGTCAGTGAACATCTCTAGTATGGCATGGCACACTTAAGGGACTGACAGATGTCAAAATTAGATGAATCCATACATTAAAAATTTGTTCAAGAATTAACCAATATTTCTCACAACAAATGGTTTTATGCTTTCCATTAAATACTCTAATATCCAGGGAAGCTATAACTCTACATCAGACTTTTCTGAATAAAATGAATTGCTCTATACCCATGACTTTTGACGAGTGGTAAAAAACTGGCAAGTTGTACAAATACAGTGACAAATAGAAATCTACCTGAAGCTGGAGAACTCCTGATAATTACTGTTTGAATTTTTTAAAAGACCCCTGTCCTATTGCAGGTTCTCAATCCCTTTCTCGAGTACACTGCTTAAATCAAGATTTGAAGATGTCTTTGTGTAACAAATAATGGGAGAATTACTAGCCCCATCAATTAATTTAAATCATTGGTGATGAATACAGTGAAAGACTTAAGGTTGCAACAAACAAACATCTGCCATTTCTGCTTGATCATTGCAAATTGTTGGTCTAAATCATCCAAATTGGACAACTTTAAAACATGGACTGTAATATCGTATATAGAGAGGTGCGCCAGAAATGTATGTATGAATAACTAGCAAAAATAGGCAAAAAATATGGTGGAAAGCATGTATATATTCTGAAATATTTATTAGAACAATACACTAAAAGCAATTTTGATTAGAAAAGTTTCTATGAATATACAGATATAATAATCATAATATATAATAAGAGCAAAATCAGAATGAAAAAGACATAATGCAAAATATGTCACAACGGACTGCTGGGAGTGAATAGTAAAATAAAGAACCACAAGTGGTGGTTGTTACTGAATTTCAAGCAGTTCTGTATATATCCCAGTTACTGTAGATATCATGCAGATGGTAATGGAACTTGCAGTGGGTGGCCAGTCCACTCGACAATCCAAATCCATAAATGGTGGATAATTCAAGTCTTGTCTGTTAAATGTTAAACATAGAGTTAAAATATATGGAGATTACCTAATTCCAGAGATATTGATTCATTCTCCCCTGATGGAGCATGGTAGCTGTAAAGTAGAAAACTCCCCCTCCTGACGTCTGTGCAGTCGAAGATAAAATCCATGATTCAAATCACTTTATAGTGAGCTCGTTCTGTAGATGTAAGTAGGCTGAGATCTAACCCCAGGGAGCGTGGTGGCTGTTATGAAGAAAAACTCCCCTTTCCTAATATTTGCGCAGCCGGAAACTGACGCATTTCGTTAGTATACACTGGACTTTTGTCAGGTGTACACTGACGAAACGTGTTGATTATTCCACTTCACATACTCATGAACTCACTACCGGACTCGCTGACAGTTCTGTTTTGCCTGAGCTTCATACACCATCTATCAGCTAATTTGGAGAATACCCGTTCATGTGCAGCACATCATACAGTGATCCGGATCGTGGATATCATCTCCGGCTGCGCAAATAGTTTCATAGACATCTTTTATAGTTTTAATGTGCAGAGTAGACCCAAATCAACTGTAACCTCTAATCTATCTGTAATTATTTGCTGTATATATTCGCTGCTAGAGTGCATCTACTCCATACCGCACCTCCAGCTACTTCCATCTATTTTAGGTATTAAAGTCATTTTGTTGCTTACCAATAAAACATTGTCTGCTGCGAAGCGTATGGTTCTAACGCACAAAGAGATTTAATAGCAAGATGTAACAAATAACAATTCAATAAATAATGTACAGCCAATACATACGTAAGCGGTCTGGATCCAGCTTATAGTCATTCAATCCTGAAGTCTGGTCAAGTAGACTGTATGATGGTCTCAGTGCCTGGTTTATATACAGTTTGTGGTACATAAAAAACAGTAGTGATGTCATGGCATGTTTCCATTGGTTTAGGATTCAGAACAGTCCAGTGTACTGCAGATCATAGGTCGGTTCAAACAATGCATTCCAAGGGTGGGGGTCAACTCTCCAACAGCTGCAAATGTGTCTTCCCTCTGAAAAGCTTGTTTAAACTGGTCTATTATCATTACACACACACTATCAATTTGATCATTAATCTTCCATCATCCATAACTTGCATTCGCAAGGTGCGATCGTTTAGGCTGTATGATGGTGAAAAGTGAATTTGAATGTCTCTAAACTTGATATGTTTCCTATACCCTGAACCAAAGTGGTTTTAACATTATTACATTAACCTATTAAATTTATTACATTTGATTATAAAAGACTGGGTGTTGGAACTTTATTAAGGTGAACTATTTACATAATGAATGTGTGAGTGTAAATGTATGTGTGCGTTATTTATCCATGCAATTGCGTCATAACACGTGGCGTACTAATCGCAATCGCACGGTAAAACAATATTAATCAATTTTATTTACTTTTTTAAATTATTTGACTTTCACATAGGTCTGCCGATCCTCTAGGTGTTATTGAAGAAATCAACAGCAATAAATAAAAGTATAATAACTGGTAAGTCCCTAAGCATTTGCTCAGCATACTTTAGTGTTAAACACATTTTCTTTGCTACTTGGTCATGACAACAACCTATTTTTCCCAGTAAAAATTATGGAGGAAGGGACTTTGAAGAGAGGAGTATGAGAATATGGTCGACACAATCAAAAATTTAGGGCATATAAATTCACATCTATGACAACAACAGCTCTGAATATATTTTTGTATGTAGGCACATATATTTTTAAGTTTGAGCAAATTTTTTTTTTTCCGAATAATGAACATGCCTGGGACACGAGCTGCTACTCAGTCCCAGTGGAACTGCAAGAAATCATTCTCAAGCAGGTTAATAGTTGGAAGAACTTTGAAAGTAAATGCAGTCCATTTTATTGATGTCAATAAACTTAGTTGAATGATTGCTGAGATTTGTCCATTTAGCTTCAATGATAACCTACTTTGCACATTTGCACCAAGTTTTATGGAGAAGCACAAGGATTTGCAATTCTAGAAGGTGGCAACTACCGGGAGGAAGAAGTTAGAAGCGGCCAATGGGAGGTTGAGCAGATTTTGACCTTTCCATGATAAATGTGGATTAGGCAAGGGAGTAAAGGCTGGACTTTAATGAGGCATTTTTACTCTTTCCACCATGCACATTTTCCGGGGGATCTGCCAACCCACTAGGCACAGAGTGATTTTAGGGGGCATTTCCAAAGACTATGAAATGGGTGTGACCATTATTGGGTGCAGCACATTCAATGTTGGGTTGCGAGGCGTTTACTAGTGGGATAAAAATGTAGTTCTCATTTAAGTCACCTCGCTGGTGTGGAAAACGATCACTCTGTTTGTATAGAGTATAATTTGAAAGTTAATTGAGGCAATGAATCTTTTTTGCCCAGCTTCAGGAACTTCTTCTGATAATCATGTACATTTGTAGAAGTGTCTTAGTAGATATGAGACGTAATGTAGTTGTTAGTATAGTAAAAGAAAGGCAAGGTGCCAACAGTTGGCACTTTATAAATACTGGATAATAGTGAATGTTGCAGGTGGGCACATGCTTACCAATGTATAGGTCTATTTTGTTAAAATTATGTGTTTGCTCATTACAAAACAGAAAACATGCTGTATCATTTAGTTCTCGCATATTTGGCAAATAACTATACATTATAGATCAGAGTTTACATAATAATAGAATGTATTTATGACTTGTTTTCTGTACTGCTGTACGTCAGACACAAAGTTACTATTACACCGTCTACTCACACAGACATAGATCTTTTCCTTGAAAATATATTTTTCTAGTAGCATATTTTTAGATATGCCAATCCAGAAATGAGACTCTATTTATTCCAATGTCTGCACCCCTACCCCACTTGCATACCCAGCCAACACTTGCCAACTACCAACAGAGTTAAAGAATATGTTTAAGCAAAAACAAAATGCTCACCTACCACTATAGAGTAAAATATTCTGCAAGGAAAATCTATTAACCAGAAAAACAATATGCTTAGCCAGATAGAAATACAAATAAAAAAGTTATTACTAGGGCAAACAATAGGTTTGTGAAAACTTAAAACTTGGTCTTGTTATTGAAGTAAAAAAACAACTATTTTAAAAATAATCTCACCCAGCAACAAACATAAATTGGGTGGGTGGATTCTTCTCTTAGAAAAATGAAAGGATATGTACACCGAAAACTGGGCTCAGGTGATCTAGATATCAGGTGTGTCCCCCATCTTTGTGAGTCCATCATCATCATCATTTATTTATATAGCACCACTAATTCCACACCGCTGTACAGAGAACTCATTCATATCAGTCCCTGCCCCATTGGAGCTTACAGTCTAAATTCCCTAACATCTCAGTCCCCCCCCCCCCCCCCCCCCCGGGCTGACATCTGCCAGGCCATGCCTGGTCATTGGACTTATTCATTCAACCTTTTATGGGAGGCATATGGTTTTGAGGGGGAAATGGCATCATCTAGGGGTTATTACTATATTTATAAAGCGCTAAAATCTACAACAATTAAGCACTGCACACAGAGGGACTCATGATACAAACAATTACATGAAACAGAAAATTTGAAGATGGACATGCTCAAATGTTCTTACAATCTGAGAGGTGTGGGGAACAATTATTATTCGTTAACATTTACATATATAGTGTCAGCATATTCCGTAGCACAATCAAAACTGAGTATTAACAGATAGGCAAAGAAGTAAGAGGGCCCTGCTCATAAGCTTACAATCTATAGGACAATCGGAGTTTGATATTGCATATTGGTCCAGCCAGATTACAATTGGAAAAGTTGCTTTTTGGGGCTAAATGATCCAGTCACACAGAAATTTTGGTCTAGGGGTCAGAGGATTGTTTGAACACAGAAAGAGAACACAGTTTGTATGTAATGGTGTAGAGGTGTAGTAATTGGATAGGAGGATAGTTCAAGAATCTGATCAGCTTGTCTGAAGAGGTGAGTTTTCAGCTAACATTTGGAGGCTAGGGGGTAAATGTATCAAGCTGAGAGTTTTCCGGCGGGTTTGAAAAACCAATCAGATTCTACCTATCATTTATTTAGTACATTCTACAAAATGATAGCTAGAATCTGATTGGTTGCTATAGGCAACATCTCCACTTTTCAAACCCGCCGGAAAACTCTCAGCTTGATACATTTACCCCTGGATGTTACAGTCACTGAGGGCAACTATCAAACAGGATTGGTGCAGGCCTTTCTGAGGTGCGGAGTGTAACAGACCCCCGGTCTTCATCAAGAAATGCTGCAAGTCAGGATGGATTTTGCTGCCGGGAGACTGGAGGTCGTGACCCTCAGGGTAACACCCTGATGTGATAGAGGTACACAGTGCCAAGGACAATCCAGAAAGTGAGGTCAGTGAACAAGCCGGGTCAGATACACCCTTGTACTGTGTGAAGAACACAGCACAAGGGTTAATCCAGGAAACGTAGTCAGACACGTGAGGAGAATTTTTACAAGGAGCCGAGAACTAGAAAACACAGCAGGAGCCAGAAGCAGGGGTTACAATATGAGAATATCATCTAAATAGATGACCACGAAACGATACAGGATGTCTCTGAAGCAGGGCCGGATTAAGGGAATGAAGGCCCCTGGGCTAAGGGGGCCTCCATTCCCCTGTATTGCAAGCTTTAGTGTCTCTTTAGCCACATCCAGTTTCCCTTCCTAGGTCACCTGGTCTCTGGCTCTGGGCTGCAGATGGACCCTGAGAAGGTCAAGGCTATATTTAAATGGCCTCAACCCACAGGTGTGAAAGCCATCCAACGTTTTATCGTCATCACCAATTATTATCGCCAATTCATCTAGGGTTGCTTCACCCTTATAGCCCCAATCACTTCACTCACATGAAAAGGAGCTCAACCCAGAATCCCATGTGAATTCATCTCTAAAGTGAGTAGAACTACAGCATTGGAGACAAGGAACTTCTAACAATCAAAGCTGCTCTGGAGAAGTGGCATAATCTCCTGGAAGGGGCCAAACATCCAGTTAAGGTCTTCACAGATCACAAGAATGTCACTTACCATAAAACTGCACTGTGCCTCAACCCCTGCCAGGCTCGTTGGTCCCTATCCTTCCGTCTGGGCTCCAAGAATTTCAATTGTCTGACTCTGCTCCTTGAATTGTATTGGATCCCCTGACTCTGCCTCTGTCTGCTCCTTCGTGTCCTATCTCCTGCATGGTTCTGACCCAGATTGCCCGACCTCTCTATATCTACCTCTCTGGTGGCCACCTAGGAGGGCCACGACCTGCGTGTCTCTGCCGCGAAGCCCAAACCTCCTTGCGGGGGTCACTGGCGAAGACCTGGCACGTTAGACTCCGTGCCTCCTAGATTATCTGCGCTAATACCAGTAGGTAGTTCTGTTTCTCACGGTTAGCATGACAGATGCTCCCTAGATCTTTTGAGGATTCCGACCTCCCCTTCTTTCCAGAGCACAGGCCTATTATCAACCCCACCAACATTTTGGCTTTAACAAGTGCATCAGTAAAGACACCACCCGTGGGTCATTCCTTAGTTGCACCTCACCTCTGCAGTAAAATCTTAAGATGGGCACAAAAATAATGATTTATTTAGAAATGAACCTCACAGCCAGAATTAAAATTAACAGCCTTCTTTCAGAACCCTACCACACCAGAAATGGGACTAGACAGGGAACCCGCTCTCCATCTTGGTCTTTGTCCTTTGTATTGGCCATAGCCAAATCATCATGTGGACCCAGGTGTGGGGGGGGGGGAGAGGGGGGGGGTTGGCGGATCATAAACCTTCCCTATTTGTGGACGACCTGCAGGTAATCATTACCAAACCAGTCGCCTCTCTTCCAAATTTGCCACTAGAATTTAAAAAAATCAGTCAATTGTTGAACTTCAAAATAAATTATACCAAATTGGTAGCTCTGAACCTTTCTGTTTCTCCAAACAAGTCAAGTCAAGTTGAATGGCATTAAGCCCACCTTTCTCTTTTCCTGGCACTCTACCCATATGTAAGGGTATTGATCACCAAGGACCCTGAAGACCTGTTCAATGCAAATTTAATCTCTTTAATCTCTGATTGCCTTCTGAGCTTTGTCAGTGACCTTCTCGTGGCTTCTCTTGGCTAGGTAGGATAAATATCATCCAGATGAATATCCTGCCCAAAGTCCTGTATGTCTTCCAGACACTTCCTATCAACATACCACAAAGGTAGAAAGTCAATAATCTGTTATTTTGTCTGGGTCAGGAAACCTTCTCAGATTTCACAAAACATTCTTCATAGAAGGAGGTCTCATTGCGGACTCCAGATCTTCCTTTTCTCCAAATATCACCAGACAGTAATGCTCACCAGAGTACTGGAATGGACATGGGCATCTAATTTTATGCAGTGGGTGACAATAGAGGGGCATTAGTTAGGTATTCCCTCTGGTATCTTCCTGTGGCTATCCAAATTGCCATGCACATCACATCCTACAATTGGTCCCATGCTCCACCGTGTAGCTGAGCTGAGCAAACTTAATTATATCTAGTTTATCTTTGTCCCACCTCCTAACCTAATTATCACAAAATCCAGACTTTCCACCTAGGGGTATAATTACTAAACTGCGGGTTTGAAAAAGTGGAGATGTTGCCTATAGCAACCAATCAGATCCTAGTTATTATTCTTTTAGTACACTCTACAAAATGAAAGCTAGAATCTAATTGGTTGCTATAGGCAACATCTCCACTTTTCAAACCCGCAGTTTAGAAACTATACCCCCTGGAATGTATTCTTGACCTTTTGAAAACTGGTCCAACTAGGGGGTAATCAAGAGCTGCCAGCTAATGGAAGGTGGGAAAGTATGCATCCACCATCTTACAGGAGAAAGTGAACCTTTCCTCAGCCAAGTTCTGGCTATACTTACAGACTAGATATTTCCTTCTAGATAGGAATATCTTAAATGAAGTGAAAAGAGTCTGGACCCCTTATCATAATCATCATCATCATTTATTTATATAGCGCCAGCAAATTCCCTAGCGCTTTACAATTGGGAACAAACATTAATAAAACAATACAGATAACCCTGCTCGCAAGCTTACAATCTATGGATGAGGACCTTTGTGTGCTCCTCAAGACCATAAACACACCGTCTCTGCAGTCTATAAAATATTAAATTAAAACCTATATATCTCCCTTCCTGGATATGTCAAACAGTGGGATCGGTTTGGACAGGTAGGACTCTGATCAGATTTGGCCCCAGAGCTATTAATTTACACAGACAAGCTCTTCTAGTCTATCCGTCTTGGAGAAACAGTTTAAGGACCTCTCTAAATGGTACAGGTGTTCTCTCCAATTGTCTAAAATGCATCTGGGTGTATCAGGTCTCTGCTGGAGATGTGGTTCTGAAGTTAGGTTGACCCTACATATGTGGTGGAATTGTCCCAAAATAGCCTCTTTCTAGCTCAAAGTAAGGGAACTTGCTGTAAAAATAGGTTCCCCTGTTCCTCATGTGCCAGGCTTTTGGTTGTTTAATTTCCCAAACATGCCTTTCAATACAAATAAATAAATAATAATAATAAAAAAAAAAAAACACTCCTAAGACACCTAAATAATACTGTACAGTTGGTAATCATATTCCATTGGAGGTCAACCTCTTCCCCTACCCTCAAAGATTGGGTGGGCAGAATAGATTTCTACATGGCCATGGACGACAACTCCATGTGCGGTCTAGATCGTTATGCAGATTTACAGAAACAACAACTTGCATAGAAATTACCAAATAAGAGATTTCTTACTACAGGCTTCTGAAGCAGTTGCTGTTTTATTCCAACATAAAACAGCATAACAAAAATGTAATAGATTCCACGGCATCCTAACACACTTACTACACCCACAAGCCCTAGCTATTTTCTGGCTGCTAGTCAGCGTTGGAAGCCCCGCCCACCAGATCCAACAATCCTTTTATTCACAAACACACACTACAGCAATTACACCCAGGTCATGCACTTGTGTATAAACTCCCTCCTCACGGTAACAACAGGATCATTAACCCTGCCTGTGCCTTTCCTGTTGGACAGGACCTATTCTGGTTACCTTTTCCACAGTTGGTATAGATTGTTATAATTTAAATATTCCCCTTCCTACTGGAGTGATGATTGTTATATCTTGTGTATATATGTTTATGGCGAATTAGAAAATATGACCTTGTAAGGTGGTGTTATGAGCGTTTTGTCGCTATCCAATAACGATTGTCGAATCTCGATTTGTGTTTCCAACGCACAAAGATTTATTCTCAAAAAGTAGCAGAATATATTCAAGCGAAATAATAATAAGTACAGTCGTTACTTATCGCAGGCGCTCTGGATCCAGTGTACAGTCATTCAGTCCTGAAGTCTGTGGTCTAGGTGACTGAACACTACATGAGAGCTACTGCTTATATGCAAACAGAGATACAGTCAAACAATGCAGGTGGTATAGCTTGCTTCTATTGTCCAGGCATCAGGAGGGTCCAGGGGGTTACACATCATAGGCTGATTCAATCTAAGGAATCCAAAGGTGGGGGTCTCTCCAGGGGATGAGCTCTGTTCTTCCAGCCAAACTGCTCTGTTCTTCCCGCCACACTCCTCTGTTCTTCCCGCCACACTTCTCTTACAATCAGTCTATTAGCATTTGACAGTTAATAATCATATTAAAGGTTTATTCCCTGACATCAATAACTAGAGTATGCAATGTGCGATCTCTTCGCTGAATGCACCGAACAGCTGCTGATGTAAAGGGGATTACTATGATATTAGACATGACACATTTCTTTTAACCTGAACCATATGTATCACTAATATGCATATAACTTATAATATTATACATAAACATTACTATATTTCGACATAAATAACTATGTGTTGCAACTACGATTAATGTGTACTATTTACAAATGTGTGTGTTGGTGCGAATGTATACTAAAGTGTAAAAACTGTTATTGCCACGTGTTGCGGCTGGATACGCCCTTCCACGCCGTAGCGTGCTCTACGCATAATTTCAGACAAGGACAATCAAGTTTGCTCGATATCAATTGAAATGACTTTATCCAATTTGCTGACTTCGACAGCTCCACCCTTTGATAGTGTTATGAACTATCACCTAATAACCGTCTCAAGTTCAGGATTATACACCTCTTCACAGACCATGATCTCGGTATCTCTCACTTCCCTTTCAGTCTCGTTCTCAGTGTTTCTCCTAGAAGACTGTTTTCCACACTTCAACACAGTAGGAACACATTTGACACATATACCAATTGCTAAGATGACACCCAGTATAAGGAGAAGGAGCTTACCTACACTAGCAACCATTTCCTGTACCCACTCCCCCAGACCAGAGAACCATTTCACAGGATTCAACCACGAGAACCATTCTGCCACCTTTTCCCCGATCTCATATAACGAAGAATTATGGTCCCATTTCAGTTGCAGAATTTCATCCATCTTCTATAACCTCCTTAGGGTCATCCGTATTATTGGTGATGTACGTGCAACATTTGACACCGAACTGGGTGGCCAGTGTCACACAGTACCCACCAGTAATAGAGGTGAGATAATTTAGTACCAGTCTATGTTGCACCAACTCCTTTTTTACGCTTGTAGCTCCCTTCCAGTATACCTGAAAGTGTCATCATACATCTCAGTGATATAGTCTATTAATTTAGCTAGGTCTTGAATATATTTAAAATTTAACATTCCCCCGAGTGGTCCTGGTGAGGTCTAGAGCAACCATAACTTGAAAACCAGCGGTTTCACTAATCAATTTTGTAGCTATGGGTTCCTCACCAGGAATCATATTTCTCTTGCCATGGTGTTCATACTGTGTGTGTATGTATGGTGGTGATGTAGTCTTGTGAATACCAACCATTTCATCATGAGTAATAGTCATGATTTCAGGAACCAGTTTAGCTAAGAAACACAAACCCTTGGAACTCGGAGTCACCCAGGAATAAGCTTTTCTCCCACAAACAAAGTACACATCATCAGGGAGAACATAAGGAACAGTATGCCCATTAATTATATCACATAAGGTTTTGACAAAACTACCCATGCCTAGTGCCTCCATTTGTTCGAGATACGTGTCAGCATGGATGACATTCTTACAATTACCAATAGAGACCTTTCCAATGGATACTTTCTTATGTTTAGTTACCTGCCCTAATTTGTGGTGTCCATCAACAGTCCTGGCTATTGGTGACCTTACAAGTCTCCTTCCAAAATGAGTGTGGCGAGCCATTGTCTGATCGGATAGGTCAGCTTCCCAATTCTCCAGACGCTTTGCATGAGAGATGTTTAGGCACAGTAAGGATCTGTCTAAGGAGTATTGTCGAAGCTTCAGACTAGGGGACCTAGTGTTATTGTACCTCCCTTCTATGGGCCTCCCTCCCTTCAATTCTAGTACCTCAGAGATGTTTAGTGGGAATGGTACTAGTCCTATGTTATGCTGTCCCTGAGGCACATGTGAGCACACCCATCACTCAGTTTGATTTAGAACCTTACCCACTAAGGAGTGATAATCCTCCAGAGGATGCCCGCCCATGTCCAGGGTACTGGTGGACTGGCATCGCTGGATGCACGTTTCTTCAACTAGGGAATCACAGAACTTACAGATACAATACTCATCAGACAATAGCCCCTCACACTGTCTCCGAGTTCCCGAGCTAGCAGACCTTTTCATAAGCCCTGGACCAAGCTTGATAATGGGCTGCTCTGGGTATTCTAATAACTCCATCTCATCCGTATCACTACCAGAACCTGCCTCTGTCCTCCATCCTCCTTCACAAAAATCGAGTGTAAAAACAAGGAAAATCCTGGAACAAAGGAAAAACAAAAACCGCTACTTTATCGCTGGAAAGATAGTTCTGAGGCAACGTCTCTGGTTCAGGTGTCTTGACTGCAGGCTTTAAGTCTCCCGGAACAGGTGTACGTGTGACAGATCAGTTTCGTCGGTTTCAGCTTTATCTTGCACTTTCTCCGGGTTACTGGCTCTCCTGCAGTGGGTGGAATGGACCCAAGTGTCTCTCTCTGCAACCTTCAGTGATGTAGTACTGGTCAGCAGCACTTGGTACGGGCCTTCCCAGCAGTCTGTTAAACAACCTGAACGTAAGAAATTGCGGATCATAACACAGTCCCCAGGTTCAACATCATGACAGTTCGTTTCTGGCATACCAGGTGACAGCATTTTGAGTTTTTGTTGTTGTTGCTTTAGCTGTCTGCTCATTTTTATAAGATATTGTACAGTCACTTCATTATTACACTTCAAGTCGTCTTGTGGGCTCACGATTAAATAAGGTTGTCGACCGAACAGTATCTCAAAGGGGGACAGATTAAGAGGAGGTCTAGGAGTGGTTCGAATGCTATGGAGGACTAGTGGCAAAGCTTCAGGCCACGCCAACCCAGTTTCAGCCATTATCTTACCAAGCTTGTTCTTTATAGTACCATTTACTCTTTCCACCTTACCACTGGCTTGTGGTCGGTAAGGGGTGTGAAGTCTGCTACGGATTCCCATGAGCTTACACATATTTTGGAAGATATCACCAGTAAAGTGGGTACCCCTATCACTTTCAATGATTCTAGGGATACCGAACCTACACACAAACACTTGTACAATTTTCTTTGCAGTGAACACAGCAGTATTAGTGGCTGCTGGATATGCTTTTACCCAACCGGAAAACACATCAATACATACTAACACATACTTTAGATTCCTGCAAGGTGGTAATTGGATATAGTCAATTTGTATTACCTGAAAAGGTCCGTCTGTAGGAGGGATGTGGGATGGCTCAGTTGGAATAGTTTTCCTGACATTTTTTCTCAAACAAGACATGACATTGCTTTCTTACCAGCCTGAGAGGAAAATCCAGGAGCACACCAGTATGCTCTCACCAGTTTGCACATACCTTCTTTACCCAGGTGAGTCAGACCGTGTGCTGCTTCAGCCAGGCTTGGATAATATGTTTGGGGAGCTGCAGGGTTACCTTGTCTATCCCTCCAGAGTCCTGAGGACTCTTGACCACATCCCTTCACCTTCCAGACCGTCTTTTCCTCCAGGGAACACAAATCTTGAATTTCAATTAATTTCTGCATGTCTAATGTCTGAAAAACCATCATAGTCTCGGTCGATACAGTCACAGGTTGCCCTGCTGCCCATTTAGCAGCTTCGTCCGCCCTATTATTGCCCAATGACACCGGGTCTTCTTCAGAGGTATGGGCTTTGCACTTTATGACGGCTACCGTCTTGGGTAACTGTATCGCTGTCAAAAGTCCTTTTATGTGTTGTGAGTGTGCCACTGGCGTACCTGCTGCTGTCGTAAAGTTTCTAAGACGCCAAAGGGCCCCAAAATCATGCACTACCCCAAAGGCGTACCTAGAGTCATTATATATATTAGCTGATTTACCTTCTGCCAACTCACACGCTCTCCTTAAAGCTACTAGTTCCGCCACTTGAGCTTAGTGAGGTGGGCCAAGGGGTTCCACTTCTACCACACCCTGATCATCTACAACAGCGTAACCAGTACATAGTTCTCTCGTCTCTGTCTGTCTATGACAACTCCCGTCTGTATAAAACATAAAATTGACATTTTCTAAGGGGATGTCACGTATGTCGGGCCTTGCAGTAAAGGTCTGGTTCAGGTGTTCCATACAATCATGCGTATCAGTACTCTTGCCTAACTCATCATCAACCAGGGTCTCCTCACCTCCCACCCCTTGTGTCTCTAGAGACACATATGGAAGGTATGTAGCTGGATTTAAGGTGCTACATCGTTTGATGGTGATGTTTGAGGGTGCCATCAGAGCTAGTTCCCACTTTGTGAATCTAGCTGAAGAAACATGTCTGGTTTAAGCTGAATTTATACAAAAGTGGAAGCTGCTCAAATCAATTTATAGGCCATAACAGGTGCTGAAAGGGTGGGGTTATCCTGCAAGGAACATACATACAACATTTTTTCCCCCAGCACACTGCTATAGCCAGCAACAGATCTGCCATTTCTACTGTAGATAAAAATGCAAAAGTCTTTGTTGCACACATTTGCAAATGTATGTTTAAGCCATCCTGCCACGCCAAGGCGCTTTTGCATATAGGATGGTCCTACTCTAAACAATGAGAGTCCCTATATTTGGGCCATACATATGTGTTTTTAAATTGAGAGCTAACTTACCAAAGAGGTACCCCAGAAGCCTCCAAATAGCAATCCAATGTCAGCACTCCCCCTCAGCTACTGACACCAACATGCCTCTCAAACAAATACAAAAGTGGAAGCTGCTCAAATCAATTTATAGGCCATAACAGGTGCTGAAAGGGTGGGGTTATCCTGCAAGGAACATACATACAACATTTTTTCCCCCAGCACACTGCTATAGCCAGCAACAGATCTGCCATTTCTACTGTAGATAAAAATGCAAAAGTCTTTGTTGCACACATTTGCAAATGTATGTTTAAGCCATCCTGCCACGCCAAGGCGCTTTTGCATATAGGATGGTCCTACTCTAAACAATGAGAGTCCCTATATTTGGGCCATACATATGTGTTTTTAAATTGAGAGCTAACTTACCAAAGAGGTACCCCAGAAGCCTCCAAATAGCAATCCAATGTCAGCTGAATTTAACAGAGCTGATACAGCATGGGGTGTATAGACAGTTGAATTATGTCCTAATACTACGTCCTCACTCTTACTTACCAGAAGAGCAGTTGCTGCTACACTTCTGAGACATGTTGGGAGTGATCTTGCCACAGTGTCCAATTGTGCACTGTAGTATGCTACCGGTCTGCTAGCATCACCATGTTTCTGTGTGAGGACACCTGCTGCACAACCATCAGCTTCCGTACAGTACAGCTCAAAAGGCTTTTCATAATCAGGTATTCCCAATGCAGGTGCTCTAGTCTGACTATATTTTAGATTAAAGAACGCTTGCTCTGACTCTTCTGTGTGTACCACACGTTCTGGTTTTGAGGAAGAGACTAGTTCCTGCAATGGTAATGCCAGAATAGAAAAACCTGGGATCCAGGATCTACAGTATCCACACATCCCCAGGAAGGTACGAATCTGCTTCTGGCTCTGCGGCAGAGTCATGTGTTGTATAGCCTCAATCCTGTCGGCTGTCAGGTGTCTAAGCCCCTTGGTGAGGCAGTGTCCTAAGTATTTGACCTTAGTCTGCCATGGCTGTAATTTATCCTTTGCCACATTGTGCCCTGTTTGTGAGAGATGGAGCAACAACAATTTAGTATCATGTAAGCATGACATAAAAGAATCAGAGCACAACAACAAATCGTCCACATATTGAATTAGAACAGACCCATTGTGGGGTTGAAAGGATTGCAAACAGTCATGTAAGGCTTGGGAGAAAATACTGGGGCTGTCAATGAACCTCTGGGGCAGTCTGGTCCATGTGTATTGCACTCCCTAGTAGGAGAATGCAAAAAGGTATTGGCAGTCAGGGTGAAGAGGGACTGAGAAGAAAGCAGAACATAGGTAATTGACAGTAAAATGACTAGCAGACGGTGAAATCTGCATGAGGATGACAGCTGGATTCGGCACTACGGGGAATTGGCTCTCAACAACTTTATTAATTCCCCTTAAGTCCTGAACTAATCTATAGCCCCTCCCCCCACTCTTCTTCACAGGGAAAATTGGACTATTTGCTGTGCTCAATGTACGAATTAAAATCCCTTGTTGCAACAGCCTTTCAATAACAGGATATACCCCTAATTCCACCTCCGGTTTCAATGGGTACTGTGGGATTTTTGGAGCTATCCTACCACTTTTTAGATTGACCATGACAGGGGCTACGTTTGCCATCAATCCAGTGTCCTGTCCATTTCTGGTCCATAGTGAACCCGGTATTTCCAGCAACATCCCCTTTACTTGAGATGGACTTTGTTCTACAACGTAGAGTGCAACATTAACCTTTGAGGGGTGTCCAAAATATCCTGTACCTCATGCGCGACCTTCTCTGGTATATCTAAGAACACACCATCTGAAGTACAGTATATGACACATCCCATTTTACATAACAAGTCTCTCCCTAGCAAGTTAGTAGCAGCCGCTGCAGCTAAGAGAAACGAATGCTTAGTATGCAGGGGCCCGATAGTAACTTCAGCGGGTTTAGTTAGAGGATAATGTAACACTCCTCCCGTTACTCCCATAGCTGGAATAGTTTTACTGGTCACCTGTAGATTAAAAGGAGTGGTTATCACAGATCTGGCAGCCCCTGTATCTACAAGAAAAGTTTGCTTCCTACCAGCTATGTCAACTATCATTGTTGGTTCTTCTCTCAGACTCTCAGTTAACCTCACTGGCTGTAGACTACAGGTATGATCTGACCCCTATCGCTGACTATTGCTTTTCCGCGCAGCATTTGCTGCTGTAATATGCGCGGGCAGGTGTGAGTCTTCTAGTCTATGTGAATCCCTCCTTGGAGGATATCTATGCGACCCTTCATTAGGATTATATCTTCCCTTAGTACAATCTTTCCTCATATGTCCTTCTTTGCAATTATAACATCTCAATATTCTGCGTATCCTGTTATGTAGGTTATAGGCTGGTGGTCGTGTATGCATTCCCTCTAATGCTTGTATACTCACCGTCATCAACTTGTCACTCTTTGCTTCTTTTTTCCTAAAGATATTTTTATCATGCTCCATAGCAGACTCCCTAAAGGAATCTACTGTGATGCCTCTCCAATTAGGTAATGAGGTTTGTACTCTGGTTTTTACATTTTCCCTAAGACTATCCATTAGTACTCCTACAGCTACTTCCCTGTGATGTGGGTCCTCACCTATGTTTGATATCCCAGTGAACTGTGTTATCGCTGCTATAGCTCTACTAAAGTAATCTGATGCTGTTTCACTATCTTTTTGTTTTATGGTGAAAATCTTACTCCAATTCGCTACTACTGGAAAATAGATGGCTAAATGTTTGACAATCTGTTCAATATTCTCTTGATTAATCTCATCTGTCATCTGACACGCCCTCAACACTACACGCCAATCCTTATCGGTTGGTTCGTGTGCATTTCCCAAGTCTTTAATAAACTTCTGACACTTAGCCAACTCTTTTCTAGGATCTGGGAATTCAGTCATAATGGAACGTAATTCTGATCTAGTCCAGGGACAATGCATTGTAACATTTCTTAAAGGAACTACACCATCCTTATCCGCCTTCCCATTGGGAACTGATATTGTGCGGACTGGATACGTACCCAATGGTTCACTATATTCAGGGTTAGCTACTTCAGTACTTTGAATATTGTCTCTCCTAGTGGTCACACTACTCTCACCTATCTCAGCCATTGCCCCCTTTCCATACTTACGCTGAACATCTAACATATTAACAGCATGGGCAATGGCTGAAATTACCGTGGGTTCATCCTCTTCTTCAGAAACACTTGCTTTAAACTGACTTAAAACAGGATATAACTTAGCAATTTCCTTTTTTTAATTTTTAATAACGGCTGTACTTACTCCCCCCGCCACATAGGGTGACGGGGGCGCGCTTGTGCTGAGTTCTCCATGCTTCTCAACGGCTACTTCCGTTGTGCGCCCGCTTTTTGCCACACCTACTTCCGCTGTGCACTCGCTGCTCTGCCACGTGTTGCCTTCCATTTGCCACAATTTTAAACAGTCATTATTTTTATTTCTCACTTTTGTTGACTTAATCAACCACACTTTATCTTTTACGTTATTTACTACCTCTGCATTAAAACTCCCTATTGTTCGGAAAGGCCTAACACAATCTTTGGTCATCTTGATCCACGTGTCGCAATACGCAGTTGCGTATGCACCATATTTCTTACACATGAGAAATCTTGCTGAACCAATAGGCCCTTCCTTAGGCAGTACCTCGGCCATCTCTAGCGTCTGCTTAGCACCCATGTTGAACAATAGGGTCCCAGTAATATCACAATATCCTGCCACACAAATAGGGTTCCAGAAATATCACAATATCCTGCCACTAATTTCAACACACTGCTACCCGCAATCTACCGCTAGAGATATTTTACTGGCCCGTGAACGTATTTGCTACAAGCCGCGTCCACTCGCTTCCTCTCGTATTGAACGAGGACCCCTAATACAGAAATATCAATTCGGACTAAAGAGTTATCAGCTCGATTACCCCAGACTCTCCAACAAAATCTGTTGAGTTTATTACGCCTGGCAGCATCCGGTAAAGTCAATTACCAGCCCTACCAGCCTTACCAACGTAATTCCTCCCCGTTACCCCCAAGTCGCAATCACGGCTTTCCTTGCCGTGCGGTGCAATCGCAACGCTTAAAGCTTATCAGTAAGCGATGCGATTACCCTTGGGTGCACGTCGCTAAAACTCGCTTAGTTTCCGCCCCCGTTATACCTGCCTTGTATACCGTACACCAGTTGGGCACCTGCCTCGTCAGACAGCAACTGACACTCTATTCAACAATAGATCAAACCTTAGTGTATTTAAAGTCAACAAATCACATGACATACACCTTTTCTGCGCAGAAAATCAAAGTTCCCAACATCAGTAATAATTTCCCAGAGGTTTTAACAAGTAATTATACTATGCATGTATAACAACTATCAAAACGATTGTTTAACCACGTGGCAAATCTACCGGAAGTTCGCGTACGCAAAGCAGGAAGTACACATACGCACAGCAATACAATACATCAAAACACAATATGACAGAAAAAAAGAAAAAGTTTTCTCTTTTGTCCCTAGATTCAGTTAGCGTACCTTAGATAATGCAAAACGGACATTCGGTTTCACAACACAGAGTAAAATTCAGGTTTTGAACACATTGCGTTCTTACCCGTATATGATGCGTCTCCACCCTTTGTTGGGGAACCAAAATCCGTTGGTCTTGCGTATCGTCCGGCAACGAAACCTCCAAACTCAAGAGCCCCCAAATTGTTATGAGCGTTTTGTCGCTATTCAATAACGATTGTCGAATCTCGATTTGTGTTTCCAACGCACAAAGATTTATTCTCAAAAAGTAGCAGAATATATTCAAGCGAAAAAATAATAAGTACAGTCGTTACTTATCGCAGGCGCTCTGGATCCAGTGTACAGTCATTCAGTCCTGAAGTCTGTGGTCTAGGTGACTGAACACTACATGAGAGCTACTGCTTATATGCAAACAGAGATACAGTCAAACAATGCAGGTGGTATAGCTTGTTTCTATTGGTCCAGGCATCAGGAGGGTCCAGGGGGTTACACATCATAGGCTGATTCAATCTAAGGAATCCAAAGGTGGGGGTCTCTCTGTTCTTCCCGCTAAACTGCTCTGTTCTTCCCACCACACTCCTCTGTTCTTCCCACCACACTCCTCTTACAATCAGTCTATTAGCATTTGACAGTTAATAATCATATTAAAGGTTTATTCCCTGACATTAATAACTAGAGTATGCAATGTGCGATCTCTTCGCTGAATGCATCAAACAGCTGCTGATGTAAAGGGGATTACTATGATATTACATGACACATTTCTTTTAACCTGAACCATATGTATCACTAATATGCATATAACTTATAATATTACCGATAAACACTACTATATTTCGACATAAATAACTATGTGTTGCAACTACGATTAATGTGTACTATTTACAAATGTGTGTGTTGGTGCGAATGTATACTAAAGTGTAAAAACTGTTATTGCCATGTGTTGCGGCTGGATACGCCCTTCCACGCCGTAGCGTGCTCTACGCATAATTTCAGACAAGGACAATCAAGTTTGCTCGATATCAACTGAAATGACTTTATCCAATTTGCTGACTTCGACAGTGGTTAACAGGCATCTGGCCACCATACGACTTTAATTTAAACTTTTTTTTATAATATTGAAGGAAATTGGCTTTATTATGCAATCATCAGCATCTATTTATATAGTGCCACTAATTCCGCAGCGCTGTACAGAGAACTCACTCACATCAGTCCCTGCCCCATTGGAGCTTACAGTCTAAATTCCCTAACATACAGTTAGGAAAATACCTTGAAGGTCACCCCCTCTCTCCCTTGCTCCTCACTCCCTCTCCCCTTGTCATGCTTACTCAACTGTTAATGTTGTGAGAAATTTGGAAGATTATGTCATTGTTATCTGATATCATCATCTATTTGTTTGTATATATAACCTCTGTAATATCTGTATAATCGTTAATATAAAAAAAATTAAACAAACAAAAAAAAGATGATTGTAAAATGTGTGAACTTTTATTTTCTGGCAGTAGGTTGAAGATGTTATGGGTAAAGAAAAATTATAGGATAAAAAAGTTCATGAGTGTTAATTAGAGGGGATTGGTGTAGTGATGGGGCAATATGGAAAAGGGGGTGTGATGCAGGAAGGATGATGGATGTTATAGTTCAAAGAATAGTAAGGATAACTATTTGTTCAACATTGTAGGAAATAAAGAATAATTCACAGGAGGCAAATAAATGAAAGAAATAGAGTGACGATTAAAATAAAATTACTGTTACTTTGTCCAGAGTAGTGAGTTAAGTCTGTAGCAGGAGGAAAAAAGATGGCAACAGCAATGATAGTTCAACTTTATGGGTCCAGCAGCTGCACTAAGCTGGTAATCTAGTAGGTATTCAAAACAAGTCTGTCCTTGATTTAAAGACACTCTTCAGTCCTGCCAGGTAATGTCCCACTCTCTTGACATATATTTTAATTGTTTTATATTTGTGAAAAGATGATTAAGTTGGACGTAAGACCATACTTGTCAACTTCCTCGTTGGCTTCAGGGAGATCCCAGAGGAGGTGGACGTGCGGGTCGGGGCTTGACGAATCACATCATTTTGGCCCCTAAACGGTTGTCACAATTTTGCCCAATTGGGCGGGTGTGGGGTTAAGATGACGCGATATTTGCGTCATTAAGGCCCGCCCCCACCACTTATCTATTTGGGGGCGAGAACCGGGAGGTTGCCCTGCTCTCTCGGGAGCCCGGGAGGTCTCCCAGAAATGCGGGAGTCTCCAAGACATTCCGGGAGAGTAGGCAACTATGCGTTTAAGAAAAGCAGCTAATGAATCTCTAGAGACTGAAGTGTCTTTTACATTTCTGTCTCCATTACTGAAGTCATGTTGTCTTACCTGTCAGTCTTTGATTAAATCTTGGTATCCATGAAAATGGCCACCTCCATAGGCATCAATACATGGGCATAGGACGGCGGTTCTCAAAGTGTGCGCCGCGGCTCCCAGGGGTGCCGCGGGCCAGCCAAAAAAATAAGAAAGAAAACAGAAACTAACCAATCCGCGCGGCGACGGGACCCAGCAGCCTCCTCTCTTCCGCAGCTGTCACTGACGTCATTCAGTGACAGCTGCGGGAGAGAGGAGGCTGCTGGGTCCCGGCGCCGCGCGGATTGGTAAGTTTCTGTTTTCTTTCTTTTTTTTTTGGCTGGCGCCTGGCGGAGGACAGAGGGCAGAGGAGAAGGACAGAGGGCAGAGGGCAGAGGAGGAGGAAGAGGGCAGAGGAGGAGGAGGACAGAGGGCAGAGGAGGAGGACAGAGGGCAGAGGAGGAGGACAGAAGGCGAGGAGGAGGACAGAAGGCAGAGGAGGAGGACAGGGGGCAGAGAAGGAGGAGGACAGGGGGCAGAGGAGGAGGAGGAGGACAGAGGGCAGAGGAGGAGGACAGAGGGCAGAGGAGGAGGGCAGAGGAGGAGGAGGACAGAGGACAGAGGAGGGGGACAGAGGGCAGAGGAGGAGGACAGGGGGCAGAGGAGGAGGACAGAGGGCAGAGGAGGAGGAGGAGGACAGAGGGCAGAGGAGGAGGACAGAGGGCAGAGGAGAAGGACAGAGGGCAGAGGAGAAGGAGGAGGACAGAGGGCAGAGGAGCAGGAGGAGGACAGAGGGCAGAGGAGGAGGAGGACAGAGGGCAGAGGAGGAGGACAGAGGGCAGAGGAGGAGGACAGGGGGCAGAGAAGGAGGAGGAGGACAGGGGGCAGAGGAGGAGGAGGAGGAAAGAGGGCAGAGGAGGAGGACAGAGGGCAGAGGAGGAGGACAGAGGGCAGAGGAGGAGGACAGGGGGCAGAGGAGGAGGACAGAGGGCAGAGGAGGAGGAGGAGGACAGAGGGCAGAGGAGGAGAACAGAGGGCAGAGGAGGAGGAGGACAGAGGGCAGAGGAGGAGGAGGAGGACAGAGGGCAGAGGAGGACAGAGGGCAGAGGAGGAGGAGGAGGACAGAGGGCAGAGGAGGAGGAGGAGGACAGAGGGCAGAGGAGGAGGGCAGAGGGCAGAGGAGGAGGACAGAGGACAGAGGAGGAGGAGGAGGACAGAGGGCAGAGGAGGAGGACAGAGGGCAGAGGAGGAGGGCAGAGGAGGAGGAGGGCAGAGGAGGAGGAGGGGGACAGAGGGCAGAGGAGGAGGACAGAGGAGGACAGAGGGCAGAGGAGGGGGGCAGAGGAGGAGGACAGAGGGCAGAAGAGGGGTACAGAGGGCAGAGAAGGGGGACAGAAGGCAGAGGAGGGGGGCAGAGGAGGGGGACAGAGGGCAGAGGAGGAGGACAGAGGGCAGAGGAGGAGGACAGAGGGCAGAGGAGGGGGACAGCATGAGAGAGGGCAGAGGAGGGGGACAGCGTGGCAGAGGAGCGGCCAGCGTGACAGAGGGAAGAGGAGCAGCCAGCGTGACAGAGGGCAGAGGGGGCAGTGTGCCTGGATGCAGAGGGGGCAGTGTGCCTGGATGCAGAGGGGCATTTTTGCATACAACTAAATAAGTATTTCTGTCGTGACCTAAATACTTATTACAACTTTTTGATCCAACTACCTCTAAAACAGGACTGTTCAGTAATTATTTTGGAGGGGTGCCTTGAAAAAATTTGGAGACTCTAAGGGTGCCGCGAACTGCAAAAGTTTGGGAACCACTGGCATAGGACACAATTTTTGAACTGTGTCATCATGCCACAGATGGTGAAGCCAACCACGTCTTGTACTGGCTCAGCATCAGGGAGAATGCCAGTATGCGTAAGACACCGAGCTGATCTAAAGTGCAGCCATCTCTAACTTCTGTACTAATGCCACAAATAACTAAAGGATAATATTAGGGGTTAGAAAGTTTGCATTACCCAATGGGAGGAGTTGAGCAGATTGCTAAAGGTGAATAAAGTGTACAATCAGCTCGGTTTGTACTGAAGTGAAGAAATTAGATATAATTTTGTGATATTGGGTTATTCAAATGAGATACTTGGGTGTAAAGGGTGTTTCCTTCTTTGTGGAAGAGAAAACAGCTTTCTCATCCTAGCAAAAGGATTTGAATTCTCAGCTATCACTTAGCTTCTGGATATCGGGTCTCATACCTATTCTTTTAATGGGACACATTTTGCAGCTTCTGGTTGCACTTCTGCAGAGAAGCACATTTCTAGTCACACTTTGACCATATAATAAAAAGCTTCAAACACACAAAAAAGTGAGATATAAAAACCACTACCCCCCTGCCTCCATTTAAGTCAATGAATGGGGCTAAACCGAGTATTACTCTTGGACAGTGGTTCTCAAACTTTGTGCCAGGGCCGGTGGTAAGCAAGGCGGGGGACTACCTGGTAATTATTTTGGCTATGGGGTGCCTTGAAAAAATGATGGCGACCCTAAGGGAGCCTCAAACTGAGAAAGTTTGGGATCCACTGTTCTAGAAGAAAAATGTAACATTTTAAAAGAATGACAGGAGTCATTAAAAGTGGTTGTAAACTGGACTTTAGTGGGACATCTTTATATTTTTTAAAGGTGACTGGACAACATGTTGCCTGTTTGTAAAAAGACCGGGCCGTAGAAGTAAAGACATTGCAGCATAGTTAAAGGGCTATTTTTTTGAGCCTTGTCAATAGTTTATTATGTTAAAATCGTATGCAATACATACTTGCAGATGTTTTAGACGTTGTACCATTTTGTAACCAGCATTTGTCACATATGTATTTATATGCTGCATTTTAGTCTTTTTTTTAAATAGACATCAATTCTGTAGATTAGGTGTGAAGTAGAAACACACAGTTCTTATTTAATGTAATTTTCAGTGTGTTGGAAAACGCCTAAATGTAGCAAATGCTGGGATCATATCAAATGAAACCATACAAGTAAAAGGTACTAACCCTGTACTCACGCAGTATTTAAAATTATATACTATTTGGCAAGCAAAGCCATACTTGTTTAGGTAATCACTTTAGATGAGGGGTTCCGTCAATGCCCATCGCTGGAGCAGAGTCCACTTCTGTCTTGCCTTGCCTGAGCCAGGCTGGAGCACTGCACTGCATTTTCCTTGGTTACAAGTAGGGGTGTGCACCGGCCACTTTTCGTGTTTTGGGTACTGATTAGCTTCAGGTTTTGGGCTTTGATTGGTTTTGCCAAAACACCCCACGAAAGGTTTTGGTTCTGATTTTGGGTTTTGGGTTCTGATTTTTGTTTTTTAAAAAGCATAAAAAGTGCTAAAATCCATATTTATTTTTTTTTCACTCCTACACTATTATTAACCTCAATAACATTCATTTCCACTAATTTCCAGTCTATTCTGAACACCTCACAATATTGTTTTTAGTCCAAAAGGTTGCACCGAGGTAGCTGGATGTCTAAGCTAAGAGACACAAGTGGGCGGCACAAACACGTGGCCCATCTAGGAGTGGCACTGCAGTGGCAGACAGGATGGCAGTTTGAAAAACTAGGCCCCAAAGTGCACATAATGGCAAAAAAAGAGGTGCAAGATGGAATTGTCCTTGGGACCTCCCACCCACCATGATGTTGTTGAAATAGGACATTCGCACTTTAACAAACCAATCATTTCAGCGACAGGGCCTACAAAACTGTGGCTGAAATGATTGGTTTGTTTGGACCCCCACAAAACGAGCTGGCAAAGAAAAAAAAGAGGTGCAAGATGGAATTGTCCTTGGGCCCTCCCACCCACCCTTATGTTGTTGAAATAGGACATGCACACTTTAACAAATCAATCATTTCAGAGACAGGGCCTACCAAACAACTGTGGCTGAAATGATTGGTTTGTTTGGACCCCCACACAAAAAAAGCTATTCATCTCTCCCTGTACAAACTAAACTGGCACTACTGAGGCAAGATGTCGTCCTCATCCTCATCCTCTGATTCCTCGCCCCCTTGAGTGTGTACTTCCTCATCCTCACACATTATCAATTCGTCCCCGCTGGACTCCACAATCACAGGTCCCTCTGTAGTCTCTGGAGGCCAGTGCTGGTCTTGATTGAAGAATTGATAATTCATTTTTATGAACATCATCTTCTCAACGTTTTGCGGAAGCAACCTCCTTCGCCGCTCACTGACCAGGTTCCCCGCTGCACTAAAATCTCTTTAGGAGTACACACTGGAGGGGGGACAACTCAGGTAAAATAAAGCCAGTTTGTACAGGGGCTTCCAAACTGCCTTTTTTTCCTGCCAGTAAGAATAAGGACTGTCTGACATGTCTACTTGGATGGTGTCAGCAAAGTAATCCTCCACCATTTTTTCAATGGTGACAGCATCCAATGCAGCGACAGTAGATATGTCTGCAATGGTTGGCAGGTCCTTCAGTCCGGACCAGATGTTCTCAGCATCCCCGCCAGCGGGTCGTTTATGAAATCTCAGCTGTTTCCTCGCAGCCACAGGGGTGGAAGAAAATGAAGGAGGAGCTGTTGGCATGTCACGGTCCTCCTCAGAGGACAATCTCCTGACCAGCAGGTCTTAGCACCGCTGTAGACTTGTGTCCGCCGGAAACAGAGACACAACATACGCTTTAAACCGAGGATCGAGCACGGTGGCCAGAATGTATTCCTCTGACTTTAAAAGAGTGACCACCCTCGGATCCTGGCAAAGCGTACGAAGGGCTTCATCCACAAGAGCTACATGCTTTGTGGAATCACAATGCTTTAACAGTTCCTCCCTCCCTTTCTCCAGCTGCTTCTGCAACCGCCTGATCAGGGGAATCACCTGACTCAAGCTGGCAGTGTCGGAACTGACTTCTCGTGTGGCAAGTTCAAACGGCTGGAGAACCTTGCACAACATGGAAATCAGTCTCCACTGCGCTTGACTCAGGCACATCCCCACTCCTTTGCCTATGTCGTAGGTGGCTGTGTAGGCTTGAATGGCCTTTTGCTGCTCCTCCATCCTCTGCAGAATATAGAGGGTGGAGTTCCAGCGCGTCACAACCTCTTGTTTGAGGTGATGGCAGGGCAGGTTAAGGTTTTTTTGATGTTGCTCGAGTCTGCGGTAGGCAGTGGCAGAATGCCGGAAGTGTCCAGCAATTTTGCGGGCCACCGCAAGCATATCTTGCACACCCCTGTCACTCTTCAGGTAATGCTGCACCACCAAATTTATTGTGTGGGCAAAACATGGCACGTGCTGGAAATTGCCCATATGTAATGCCCGCACAATGTTTCTGACGTTGTCCGACACCACAAATCCCCAGGAGAGTGTAAGTGGGGTAAGCCACTGCAAGATTATTTCCCTCAGTTTCTCTAAGAGGTTGTCAGCGTTGTGCCTCTTATTAAAACTGGTGATACACAACGTTGCCTGCCTTGGAACGAGAAGGCGTTTTGGAGATGCTGCTGCTGTTGCTGCGGAAGGCGATGCATCTACCCAGTGGGCTGTCACAGTCATATAGTCCTTAGTTTGCCCTGAACCACTTGTCCACATGTCCGTGGTTAAGTGGACAGTGGGTACAACCGCATTTTTCAGAGCACTGAGGACACTTTTTCATACTTCTCTGTACATCCCGGGTATCGCCTGCCTAGTAAAGTGGAATCTCGACTGATTTGGTACCGGGGACACAAAACCTCCATCAACCGTCTAAATCCCACTCCACTGATGGCGGACACCGGACGCACGTCTAACACCAACATAGCTGTTATGGCCGCAGTTATCCGCTTTGCCATAGGATGACTACTGTCGTACTTCGTGCTCATGGCAAACGACTGTTGTACGGTCAACTGTTTAGTGAAAGACGTAGCGGTCTTACGACTTCCCCTCTGGGAAGATGACTGACTACCAGCAGCAACGGCAGTAGTAGGCGTAGCGCTGCAAGATCCTCCGGAAGAATCCCGGATTGAAGAGGACTCAGTCATGCCGGTGACATGGCCTGCAGGACTATCTACAATCTTCAAGGAGGAAATTGACGAGGAGGGTGTTGCTGGTGTGGATACAACAGGACCAAGGGATTTAGGTGTCCCTGGACTGCTGACGGTACTAGCCACAGTTCCTGAACTAAACACTGAATTATGAAGGTTCTTCAGGTGACGTATAAGGGAGGATGTCCCTAGGTGGCCAAGATCCTTACCCCTGCTTATTTGAGCTTTACATAAGGTACATATGGCCATACATTTGTTGTCCGGATTGGGATAGAAATAATTCCAGACCGAAGAGGTGGATTTTTTGGTCTTCTGCCCAGGCATGACGATGGGCTTTTTCATCCCATGGACAACAACTATTTCACCCCCTGGTGCCTCATTTAAGATTACCACATCAGCATCCTCCTCGTCAAGTTCCTCCTCAGCGCCAGCTACATCAATATCCTCCTCCCGGTGTACAACATTGACACCTTCATTAGCCAAATCTGTAACTGGACTGTGGGTGATCCTTCCAGCATATGCAGAGGGCGTGCTGCAAATGGTGGAAGGAGCCACCTCTTCCCGTACAGTGATGGGAAGGTCAGGCTTCGCAACCACCAACACCCTTGGACTCGCCTTGGGGATTTGTGATGCCATCTCTTTAGAAGGCAGAGTTGTTTGCTGTGTTGTTGATGACAGCTTACCTCTCTTAAATTTTTTAGAGGGGGGGGAGGAGGGCTTAGATCCTTGGGTGAAGCTGAACCACTAGTCATGAACACGGGCCAGGGCCTAAGCCGTTCCTTGCCACTCCGTGTCGTAAATGGCATATTGGCAAGTTTACGTTTCTCCTCAGATGATTTTAATTTTCTTTTTGTGCTAATTTTAGTGAACTTTGGCTTTTTGGATTTTACATGCCCTCTACTAGGAGATTGGGCATTGGCCTTTGCAGACGATGTTGATGGCATTTCATCGTCTATGTCATGACTAGTGGCAGCAGCTTCAGCATTAGGAGGAAGTGGTTTTTGATCTTTCCCTACTTTATCCTCCAAATTTTTGTACTCCATTATATGCAGCACAAGAGAGCGTACCCCTAAACCACACACACCCGGCAAAGGCTTTAAAAATTATATGCGGCACAGGACAGTACCACTGGACTGGAGTTATACAGCAGTACAAATTCCTTTATAGTGCAGGAACAGTGAACGTAGTTAAATATTGCAGTACTAATATTTCTGGACTGCAGGAACAGTGAACGTAGTTAAATATTGCAGTACTAATATTTCTGGACTGCAGGAACAGTGAACGTAGTTAAATATTGCAGTACTAATATTTCTGTAATGCAGGAACAGTGAACGTAGTTTAATATTGCAGTACTAATATTTCTGGACTACATGAACAGTGAACGTAGTTAAATATTGCAGTACTAATATTTCTGGACTACATGAACAGTGAACGTAGTTTAATATTGCAGTACTAATATTTCTGGACTGCAGGAACAGTGAACGTAGTTAAATATTGCAGTACTATGCCCACCTGCCTACCTCTGACCGCCGCCGCTTCCACTTCTACAGGCCGCGGCTTGGGCCTACTTTCCCCCCTGGCTTCTTACCTCCGGTCCTCTGGCCTCCAGTCTATTGTCTCCGGTCTCCAGTCTGATGCCTCCAACCGTCCCTGGCTCCAGATGTGTCCCGCTTGAGTCCGTTCCTGTTCTGGCTCCCCTCCTCGGTCCCTCCGGCTCCGACCAAACTGCCATCTCTTTACTGCGGGCCCCGCTCCGCTTTCTTCTGTGAGCCCGCCTGCCATCTGCTGACTCGGATCCGCCTGGGTCGCCTCGTGTCTCCCACTGCCTGGACCCGCCTGCTGTCTTCCCCATCCATCCTCTACACGTGGCTCCTCTCTGACCGCCGCCGCCATCTCTGGTACCGCTTCCTGCTCACCCGGATCCGTCCGCTGTCTCCTGCCGCCTAAGCTGCCGGTGTATCCCGGCCAGTTCCCCTGGTCACCGCCGCCTGGTCTTCCTGACAAGTTCCCCTGGACACCCGCAGCCTGGTCTTCCCGTCCCTGCTGGCCTGCCTGCCACGCTGCCTGCTGCACGCTGCCGTTCCTGATCTCTGGCCCTCCTGAGGACTACAGCGACCTCTGGTAATCGGCCCTGCACTCCTCTGGACACCCGCTGCCTGAAGCGCCTGCTTCTAAGTCTCCTGGCAACCACAGACGTCGCAGAATTTCTTCCAGCGACTTTGTCTCACCTCAGCCCTCACAGACTTTCTCCCAGTGACTTTGTCTCATCTCCCGGGTTTGTTCTCATTCTCATTCTCCTGTTTTCACCCTAGCCCATATTGTACTGTATTTATTGTTCTTGGCTTCCTTTGTAGGCCTTATTTTTATTCTACTTGTATTTCTTTATTTATTATATTTTTATATTTATTTTCTCCATTCTTTATCTTTATTTTTCGCTCTCTATTTTTATTGCATTTACTGTATTTATTTTTATCTTTCGCTCTCTATTTTTATTGCATTTACTGAATTTATTTATCTCTATTTGCATTTCTTATTTACTTATTTACTGTATTTAATTATTTCTATTTGCTTCTCTTATTTACTGTATTTAATTAATTATTTAATTATTTTTATTTGCATTTCTTAATCTATTCCAACCGCATTTTATTTCTCCCTTTGTATTCCTCTGCTCTCTGTCTATTGGCCTTTCTTGTCTCTTTGTTCCCCGTTCACGCCTCTCTGTCTCATTTAACACGGCTTGCCTTGCCTTGCCTCTTTGCCACACCTCTCCCCACCGTCATTGTCATTGTTGGCTATTACTTTATTTAACTCACTTATCTCATTTCCTCTTGTCTACCTTCTGACTCCCCCTGTCCCTCTGACTCCCCCTGTCCATTGTCACATTGTCATTGTTGGCTATTATTTTATTTAACTCACTTATCTCAATTCCTCTTGTCTACCTTCTGACTCCCCCTGTCCTTCTCTCCCACCCCTCTGCTTCAGACGATTCTTCTGTACCCTCTACTTCTTCCACTCCTCCCACGCCCCTCCCTCACCTCACTATGCCTCCCTGTTCACTTGCCATACCCATACTCTCACCTCGCCCAACTTCACGCTCCTGTCCCCGCACTCCCCCGCGCACCGCTAACCTTGCCAACCTTATCCCCATCTCCCCTCTCTCCTCCCTTTCTCCTGTGCCCTCTGGAATGCTAGATCAGTCCGCAACAAACTCCCTTCTATCCATGACCTCTTCTTATCTAACTCTCTTAACCTTCTTGCCATTACCGAAACCTGGCTCACTGATTCCGACACTGCCTCCCCTGCCGCTCTCTCCTATGGCGGCCTTTCCTTCACCCACTCCGCCAGACCTGGAGACCGCCCAGGCGGTGGAGTGGGCATTCTCCTATCCTCCACCTGTACTTTCAGACTCATTCCTCATGAACCCTCCCTCTCCTTCTCCTCTTTTGAAGTCCACTCTATCTGTCTCTTCTACCCCATCCATCTCCGCGTCTCTGTCATATACCGTCCCCCTGGGCCCTCCTCCCTTTTCCTTGACAACTTTGCTGCCTGGCTCCCACACCACCTCTCCTCCATTATCCTCGGCGACTTCAATATCCCTATTGACAACCCCACCGACCCTGCTTCCGTCAAACTCCTCGCCCTTTCTTCCTCCCTTGGCCTCTCCCAATGGATCTCCTCTTCTACCCACTGCCTTGGTCACTCCCTTGACCTTGTCTTCTCCCACCGTTGCAGTCTGTCCGACTTCTCTATTTCCCCCTTTCCACTCTCGGACCACCATCTCCACTCATTCTCTCTCTCCTCTACTCCTGAACCCCTCCCCCACCCAAATCTACCCGGTCCAGGCGCGATCTCGACACCCTTGATCCTGCTATTCTATCCTCTTCTCTCTCCCCTTTCCACCCTGTCCTGCCCTAATCAGGCGGCCTCCCTCTATAACCTAACCCTCTCCTCCGCCCTTGATGCGGTCGCCCCTGCCCAGCCCATCCACCTTCGCTGCTCCAATCCCCAACCCTGGCACTCCAAACTTACCCGCTTCCTCCAAAAATGCTCTCGTACTGCCGAACGCCACTGGAGAAAATCTCGCTCCCTGGCTGATTTCCTCCACTTCAAGTTTATCCTCTCCTCCTACAGCTCTGCCCTCTCGCTCGCTAAGCAATCCTTCTTTAAATCCCTCATCTCCTCCCAGTCCTCCAACCCCCGCCGTCTCTTCGCTACCTTTAACACTCTCCTGTCTCCCCCCCTCCCCCCTTCCTCCTTATCTGCCACTGACTTCACCACCTTTTTCTCCTCTAAAATCGCGGCCATCAGACTTGAAATCTCCTCCTCCACCCACTCTTCCGCCACCCCCCCTCTCGCCCTTCCCCCTCCACTCTCCCCCCCTAGCCACCAACTCCTTCTCTCCTTCCGCCCCACCTCGGGTGAGGAAGTCCACTCTCTCATTTCTTCTTCCCCCCTTCTACCTGCCCCCAGGACCCCATCCCTTCTCACCTTCTTCGCTCCCTTTCCGCCTCCACCTGCTCCCACCTTGCTCACCTCTTTAATCTGTCCTTCTCCACCGGCATCTTCCCCTCCGCCTTTAAACATGCTCTCATCTCACCCATTCTCAAGAAACCCAACCTTGACCCCATCTCACTCTCTAATTACCGCCAGATTTCCCTTCTCCCATTTGCCTCCAAAATACTCGAGAGACTTGTCTGCAACCGTCTCTCCACCTACCTCTCTGAACACTCCATCCTTGACCCTCTCCAATCAGGCTTCCGCCCCCTCCATTCCACTGAAACTGCCCTGGCTCAAGTTACGAACGATCTTCTCTCGGCTAAAGCCCTGGGCCACTACTCCCTCCTGATTCTCCTCGACCTCACAGCGGCCTTTGACACCGTTGACCACCCCCTCCTGCTTCACATCCTTCAGTCTATTGGCCTCTCCAGTACCGTCCTCTCCTGGTTCACCTCTTACCTTGCTGACCGTTCCTTCTCTGTTTCCACCTCTGATTCTCTCTCCCCATCTTCCTCCCTTCCAGTCGGGGTCCCTCAGGGCTCTGTCCTTGGACCCTTACTATTCTCACTATACACCTCTTCTCTGGGTGCACTCATCAGCTCCTTCGGTCTCAAGTACCACCTTTATGCTGATGACACTCAACTCTACCTTTCCTCTCCTGATCTCTCTCCCTCCCTTCTCTCCAGGGTATCCGCATGCCTCTCTGCCATCTCCTCCTGGATGTCCTCTAGATTTCTTAAACTCAATCTTGCTAAAACTGAACTCATTGTCTTTCCTCCCTCTCGTACCTCCTTCCCCTCTGACCTCTCTATCAATGTTGACAACTCATCTATCTCCCCTGTTCCCCAACTCCGCTGCCTAGGTATCATCCTCGACTCCTCTCTCTCCTTTGCCCCTCACATTCACTCTCTCGCCAAATCCTGCCGTTTCCAGCTTCGCAACATTGCCCGCATTCGGCCCTTCCTCCCCCAGGATGCCACCAAATCTCTCGTTCACTCTCTGATCATCTCCCGCTTGGACTACTGCAACCTTCTCCTTATCGGCCTCCCCCTCTCTAATCTCGCTCCCCTTAGATCTGCACTTAACGCCGCTGCTAGGCTTATTTTCCTCTCTCGCCGTTCCACCTCTGTCTCCCCACTCTACCAAGCCCTTCACTGGCTCCCCTTCCCCTACAGAATCCTTTTCAAGCTCCTCACTCTGACTTACAAGGCCCTCGCCAACTCCACTGCTCCCTACATCTCTAACCTTATCTCTATTCACACTCCCTCCCGCCCACTGCGATCGTCCAATGATTGTTGCCTCTCTTCCCCTCTGATTACCTCCTCTCACGCACGTAACCAAGACTTCTCCCGCGCCGCTCCCCTCCATTGGAACAAGCTCCCCCGCTCCATCAGAACTTCCCCTAATCTGTCCTCTTTCAAACGAACATTAAAAACCCACCTTTTCCTTAAAGCCTTCCAGTCTTATGCCTAAACTCCCACTGGTCGGCTACCTCTCTTTCTCATCCCTTCTCCCCCTTCCTCGACTCCGTTTCTCCCGTCTCTCCGTCTCATCCATGTGTCTGTCTGTCTTCCCCTCCCTTTAGATTGTTCGCTCCTTTGAGCAGGGCTCTCCTACCTCCTGTTTCCATCACTTTTTAACTGCGCTCTCCAGCTACTCTGCTCACCTCCTCTCGGTCCCTCTGCCCTCTGTCTCCTCTCGCTTCTCTCCGCTCCCCTCAGTGACTCTCAACCTGTCATTTGTGCCCATCCTCTTGGGCTATAGTTACCCGCCTATACTCACTTTTCCCCTCCCTCCCTCTCTTTCATGCTGTGCCTGAGCCCCCAGAGTTATAGTGCTTACTGTTACTTGTTCTGTGCTGTTTCACCTTGTACTGTGCCATTGTTTGTCCCTGTACGGCGCTACGGATACTTTGTGGCGTCCTATATATAAAAATTAATAATAATAATAATAAAAATATTACTAATATTTCTGGACTGCAGGAACAGTGAACGTAGTTAAATATTGCAGTACTAATATTTCTGGACTGCAGGAACAGTGAACGTAGTTTAATATTGCAGTACTAATATTTCTGGACTGCAGGAACAGTGAATATAGTTAAATATTGCAGTAGAAATTTTTTATACTTTTTTTTATAAAAAAAATATAATTTTTTTTTATTATTTTTGTATAATTTTTTTACTATTTTTTTAGATTTTTTTTTATAACAATGGACTTAGCAGGACAGAGCACAGGACACAGCACCACTGGACTCAGCAGGACAGAGCACTGGACAAAGCACCACTGGACTCAGCAGGACAAAGCACCACTGGACTCAGCAGGACAGAGGAGAAGGACACAGCACCACTAAAAACCCAACCTCACGCTAGCCTGATCAATGCCCGACTGAAGATGGCGGCGGCAAGCGGGGAATTTATAGAATCCGAGTATCGCGAGTAAGGATGAGCACACTCGGATTCCTGGAATCCGAGCCCCCCCCGAACATTGCGGATCCGAGTCAGATCCGAACACTGTCCGGGTATTCCTGCCGATTCTGAAACTTAAAACGAGGCTCTGAGTCATAATCCCGCTGTCGGATCTCGCGATACTCGGAACCTTTAAATTCTCCGCTTTCCGCCGCCATCTTCACTCGGGCATTGATCAGGGAAGAGGGAGGGTGTGTTAGGTGGTCCTCTGTCCTGCTATTTCTCGTGCTGTGCTGTGCTGTGCTCTGTCCTGCTGAGTCCAGTGATGCTTTTGGCAGTGCTCTGTCCTGCTGAGTCCAGTGGTGCATCAGTCCAGTGCTCTGTCCTTGCTGAATCCAGCGGTGCATTTTGTCCTGTGCTTTGTTCTGCAAAGTGCATATTTCTTTCAAAAGTATTAAAAATTCTTCCATAAAAAGAAAAAAAAAGAAAAATTCTACAAAAATTCTTTTAAATTAATATAAAAAAACCCCCCAAAAAGTCCTTGTGGTGCATCACTCCAATGCTGTGTCCTTGCTGAGTCCAGTGGTGCATCAGTCCAGTGCTCTGTCCTTGCTAAGTCCAGTGGTGCATCAGTCCAGTGCTCTGTCCTTGCTGAGTCCAGTGGTGCATCAGTCCAGTGCTCTGTCCTTGCTGAGTCCAGTGGTGCAGCAGTCCAGTGCTGTGTCCTTGCTGAGTCCAGTGGTGCATCAGTCCAGTGCTCTGTCCTTGCTGAGTCCAGTGGTGCATCAGTCCAGTGCTCTGTCCTTGCTGAGTCCAGCGGTGCTTTTGTCCTGTGCTTTGTTTTGCTAAGTGCATCTTTATTTTAAAAGTATTAAAAAATCTTCCAAAAAAATTATAATTCGACAAAAATACTTTTAAAAAAGTATAAAATAATATTCTAAAAAGTCTAAAAAAAATTATTGCAGTCCATTAACATTAATACTGCAATCTATTAAAAATTGTTCACTGTTCTTGCAGTATTTAAAAAATAGTACTGTAATACAACGTGTGCTGCATATAATGGAGTACCAAAATTTGGGGGATAAAGTAGGGAAAGACCAAGACCAACTTCCTCCTAATGCTGAAGCTACTGCCACTAGTCAAGACATAGACGATGAAATGCCATCAACGTCGTCTGCCAAGGCCGATGCCCAATCTCCTAGTAGAGGGCATGTAAAATCCAAAAAGCAAAAGTTCACTACAATTAGTAAAAAAAGAAAATTGAAAACATCTGAGGAGAAACGTAAACTTGCCAATATGCCCTTTACGACACGGAGTGGCAAGGAACGGCTTAGGCCCTGGCCCGTGTTCAGCACTAGTTGTTCAGCTTCACCCAAGGATCTAAGCCCTCCTTCTCCCCCCCTCCAAAAAATTTAAAAGAGTTATGCTGTCAGCAACAACACAGCAAACAACTCTGCCTTCTAAACAGATGACATCACAAATCCCCAAGGCGAGTCCAAGGGTGTTGGTGATTTCGAAGCCTGACCTTCCCATCACTGTACGGGAAGAGGTGACTCCATCCACCATTTGCAGCACACCCTCTGCATATGCTGGAAGGATGACCCACAGTGTCGCTCCAGATTTGGATAATCACGTGTCAAGGAGGCTATTGATGTAGCTGGCGTTGTGGAGGAACTTGATGAGGATGCTGATGTGGTTATTTTAAATAAGGCACCAGGGGGGAAAAAAGTGGATGTCCATGGGATGAAAAAGCCCATCGTCATGCCTGGTCAGAAGACCAAGAAATGCACCTCTTCTGTCTGGAGTTATTTTTACCCCAATCCGGATAACAAATGTATGGCCATATGTAGCTTATGTAAAGCTCAAATAAGCAGGAGTAAGGATCTTGGCCACCTAGGGACATCCTCACTTATAAGTCACCTGAAGAACTTCATAATTCAGTGTTTAGTTCAGGACCTGTGGCTAGGACCGTCAGCAGTCCAGGGACACCTAAATCCCTTGGTCCTGTTGGATACATACCACCAACACCCTCCTCGTCAACTTCCTCCACGATCTCCATCAGATTTAGTCCTGCAGGCCATGTCACCAGCCAGACTGGGGATTTGTGGTGTCAGACAACGCCAGTAACATTGTGCGGGCATTACATATGGGCAATTTCCTTTGTGGTTCCATTATCCCAATTAAAAGGATTTTTACCTGTTGGTGTAATGATGTTATAAACACTACACTTGAAAGCTTGAGCCTTTAAATGAAAAAGTCACTCTTCATTGCACGAAAATTTGCAACAGGGAAAGTTTTTTTGTTCCCAAAGTCAACAAATAACACTTCAACGCTGTCTGTCTTTGACATACTTGATGGGATCTCAATGATGAATGCTCTGTACCATGGTCGTCGAAAACAAGAGGTAGTGACGCGCTCGAACTACACCCTCAGTCTATATGCTGCAGAGGATGTAGGAGCAGCCATATGTGCAGTGGAATTTAGACCAGTTGGAGGAGGTATTGTGGCCCCGGTACCAAATTGGGTACCGGGCCCACTCCACTACGCAGTCCAGAAAGCTACCTCGGTGCAACGTTTTGAACTAAAAACAATATTGTGAGGTGTGAGATGTTCAGAATAGACTGGAAATTAGTGGAAATGATTGTTATTGAATCTTATTGTTAGGAACCCCGCTAGCCGGCACAACACAACCCGGAGTCTACTCTACCAGTCAGGTATTCACTGGAGCCCCTGATGGTGGGGACAGACTGGGCTGCAGACTGGCAGAGGGTGGTGAAGTGTGCACCGGCTAGGGAGAACCCAGGCCAGTGGAGTGGAGTCCAAGCAGAGGTCAGAGGCTGGCAGCAGACATCGGTATCAAGGAACAAGCTGAGGTCAGAGGTCACAAGCAGACAGGGAGGTAAGTATTCAAGCCAAAGGTCAGGGTCACGAGATTCACAAGCAGGGTCCAAATTCAAGCCAAGGGTCATACACGGGTAAGCAGTAACAGGGTTCAATAGACAGGAACAAGCAGGGAGCAGGCTAGCAGACTGGATACAGAACTATAACCGGCAGTGAGGCTGCAGACCTCACTGCCTTAAATACTAGTGGCCACCAATCAGAGCCTAGCTCTGAATCACACACAACCCCCTGCCTGATTAATGTATCAGGCATTAATCAGCCCACAGGCTTGTTGAATCAATCCACAGGAAGTTTAACTACAACATACTACCTTCTGCGCATGCGCGCCCGGCTTCCTCCGTTGCCGGGACGCAGCGCAGGGCACAGAGCTTCCGACCGTTGCCTTGGCAACGGTCGGACAGGATCCGGAAGTGACGCCCCGGTCGTCATGGCGACGGCCGGGACGTCAGAAGAAGGTAGAGTGTCGCGGCGGTGCCCGCGGCCGCTGCGACTGTCTAACAGTACCCCCCTTGAGGAGGGGTCAAAGAACCCCGACACCCAGGTTTCTTAGGGAATTTTTCGAAAAATCCCTTTAAATGTTTAGCAGCATGAAGCCGTCTTTGTGGAATCCACGACCGCTCTTCCAACCCACGATTCCTTACATTGAACTAGAAAGTGCACCTGCCCCTGCACTCTCTTAGAATCGAGGATCTTATGAATGATGTATTTGTTCGTGTTCCGTACAGAAAAATTCGAAGACTGGAACTGATTCGGGTATAACACAGGTTTAAACAGAGAATAATGGAAGGTGTTGGGGATCCTCAAGGAACCATGGATTTTCAATCTGAATGCTACAGCATTAATCTTCTTGATAATGAGGAAAGGACCGATGAATTTAGGCCCTAGTTTTTTGCAAGGCTGTCTGAGCCTGATATTGCGTGTAGACAGTCACACTTTCTGGCCCACTTTGAGGGAGCAGGTGGTACGGTGGCGGTCCGAATTTTTTTTTTGCAAAAAATGAGGCTTGTCTCAATGATGACTGTACTTTTTTCCAGATAACTTTGAGATCCCTGGCCGTGGAACGAATTTCCGGAATACCAGCGGACTTGAGAGAGTATAAGGAATTAGATCTGGGGTGAAAACCAAAATTGCAGTAAAATGGAGAGGTTTTGGTAGATGAGTGACATGAATTATTATACGCAAATTCTGCCCAGGGTAACAGAGAAGACCAGTTATCATGAAATTCCGAGGTGTAACATCGTAGGAACTGTTCTAAGGACTAGTTAACCCTTTTGGTTTGCCCATTCGACTGAGGGTGGTAAGCAGACGAGAGGCTTATCTTGATCCCAAGAACTGTACAAAAAGATTTCCAGAATTGTGCCACGAATTGGGAACCGCGGTCGGAAACGATGTCAGTAGGAAGTCCATGAAGCCGGAATATATGCTGGATGAACAGAATGGCCAGATCTCGAGCACCAGGGAGCCTGGGTAGTGGTATGAAATGTGACATCTTGCTGAAGCGGTCAACTACCACCCAGATGGTGTTGTGACCTGCAGAGAGTGGCAGGTCAACTATAAAGTCCATAGACAAGTGTGTCCAAGGTTTTGCAGGGATAGACAATGGAAGCAACTGACCTACAGGACGACTTTTGAGAACCTTACTCCTGGCACAACCCTCACAAGAGAGGACATAACTCTTGACATCAGTGGGCAACGATGGCCACCAGACAGTACGGGAGAGGATCTCCAAAGTCTTCTGTATTCCAGGATGTCCAGCAGTCTTACTATCATGTGCCTCAGCCAGGACTTCCTTCCTTAAATGAACAGGAACGAATAAGCATCCTACCGGAGTGTTATCAGGAGCTAACCTTTGAAATCTTTGCAGGGTGCAGCTCAGGTCTTGGGTTAACCCAGCATGGATCATGGAAGTGGGAATGATGGGTTCAGGACTAGTAATCGGAACATGATGTGCCAGGAAGCTTCTGGACAGAGCATCTGCTCGGACATTCTTAGAACCTGGACGGTAGGTGATCACAGAGTTAAAACAGGTGAAGAACAGCGACCAACGAGCCTGTCTGGGGTTCAGGCATTTGGCCGACTGTATGTATTGTAGATTCTTGTGATCAGTTATAACAGAGATCTGATGTGTAGCGCCTTCTAGCCAATGTCGCCACTCCTCAAAGGCCCATTTGATTGCCAATAGCTCCCGGTTACCCACATCATAGTTGGCTTCTGCTGAGGAAAAACTGTCGGGAGAAGTAGGCACACGGATGTAGGCGGTGAGTATGGGAATCTTTTTGAGACAAGATGGCACCAGCACCGACATCGGAGGCATCAACTTCAAGAACAAACGGTAATTCAGAATCTGGATGTCTAAGGACCTGAGCTGATACAAACGCTTTCTTTAAAGTCTCAAACGCGGTTATTGCCTGGGGTGGCCAGTTCGTTGGATCCATTCCTTTGCGAGTCAAGGTGACAATAGGAGCCACAATCTCAGCAAAATCGCAAATGAATCTTCTATAGTAATTGGCGAAGCCCAGGAACCTCTGCACTGCCTTGAGATTATTCGGTTGTACCCAATCCAGGATAGCTTGGACCTTGGTTGGGTCCATGGAGAATCCCTCAGAGGAGATTACATAACCTAAGCAGGATACTTTCTGCACCTCGAATTCACATTTTTCTATTTTAGCGTAGAGGTGGTGTTCTCGCAATTTCTGTAGAACTTGTCTGACATGGCCCTGATGTACAGTTAAGGATTTGGAGTATATGAGGATTTCGTTCAAATAGACGACCACTAAATGACCCAGGAACTCCCGTAGCACCTCATTAATCAGATCTTGGAACACCGCAGGCGCGTTACCAAGACCAAACGACATGACCAGATATTCATAGTGGCCCGAAAGTGTATTGAATGCCGTCTTCCACTCATCTTTTTCTCTGATCCGGATGAGGTTATATGCACCTCAAAGATCGATTTTGGTGAAAACAGTTGCACCTCTTAATTGGTCGAATAATACGGAGATGAGAGGAAGTGGGTAGGTGTTTTTGACTGTGATGAGGTTCAATCCTCTGTAGTCAATACAGGGTCTTAGTCCTCCATCTTTTTTAGACACAAAAAATATCCAGCTCCTACCGGAGATTTAGATGGCCTGATGAAGCCTTTCTCCAAATTCTCCTCAATATAATCCTGCATGGACTTGGTCTTGGGGCCCGAGAGAGAATACAAGCGTCCCTTGGGTAACTTGGAGCCAGGTATGAGCTCGATGGCACAGTCGAAGTCACGGTGAGGTGGCAAAGTATCCGCAACTCTCTATCAAGGAAATTGCCTGCAGCTCCACTATCAATGAAGGCCGATAAGGCCACGGAACTGGCACCAAAAGTGACTTGTGCGGAAATCAGGACAGCATTCTTTTGGGAAACAACTTGCAGGCCTAAGTGTATCTTTCCCAGAGATGCTCCTTTCTCAGGTTTGTAAGGGCAAGAGCAGGAGAAGTGGCCTTTCTTCCCACAATAAAGGCATAGTCCTTGTGACCGTCTCCTGTTTCTTTCGTCAGGAGATAGGTGAAGCAGCCCTGAGGGCATAGGCTTCTCAACATCCGTGAGAGCGGGAACAATTGCAGATGAGCAAGAAGATGCCTCCTTCTCTGTTCTCCTCTCCTTGATTCTTCTGTCAATTTTAATAGTAAGTTGCATAAGGCTCTCCAACGAGGCAGGGGAAGGATACTGCACAAGTGAATCCTTAACCTCCTCTGATAGTCCTAGGCGAAACTGACTGCGTAATGCTGGGTCGTTCCACTCACAGTCAGGCGACCATCTGCGGAATTCAGCGCAGTATTCTTCTGCAGAACGTTGAGCTTGCTTTAAAACCCGTAGCTGAGCATCAGCAGAGGCAACTCGATCTGGATCATCATAAAGGAGGCCTAGTGCACTAAAGAAGGCTTCCAACGATTGCATGATAGGGCTCGACTGTGGTAGGGTGAAGGCCCAGGACTGGGGGTCACCCTGCAGGAGGGAGATGACAATTCCCACTCTCTGCTGTTCTGAACCAGAAGACCGAGGTTTCAGCCGAAAGTAGAGTTTGCAGCTTTCTGTAAAATTCCGGAACAGGGCTCTATTTCCGGAGAACCGGTCCGGCAAATTTAACTTGGGTTCATCAACTGAACCAGAACTGAGCAGTGTAGTCCGGGGGACCCCGTCTGGGGAGGACAAACGCTGGGACAGTTCCCGGATCATCTGATAGTCTCAATATGACCCGCCAGGGCTTGAAGAGGAGACGATTTGGTTCCGCTTTCTTCCATACCAACTTCATCTCCGAAACGTTAGGCCGGTTATAATGTTAGGAACCCCGCTAGCCGGCACAACACAACCCGGAGTCTACTCTACCAGTCAGGTATTCACTGGAGCCCCTGATGGTGGGGACAGACTGGGCTCCAGACTGGCAGAGGGTCGTGAAGTGTGTACCGGCTAGGGAGAACCCAGGCCAGTGGAGTGGAGTCCAAGCAGAGGTCAGAGGCCGGCAGCAGACATCGGTATCAAGGAACAAGCTGAGGTCAGAGGTCACAAGCAGACAGGGAGGTAAGTATTCAAGCCAAAGGTCAGGGTCACGAGATTCACAAGCAGGGTCCAAATTCAAGCCAAGGGTCATACACGGGTAAGCAGTAACAGGGTTCAATAGACAGGAACAAGCAGGGAGCGGGCTAGCAGACTGGATACAGAACTATAGGATCCGGAAGTGACGCCCCGGTCGTCATGGCGACGGCCGGGACGTCAGAAGGTAATGACTGTCTAGCAGTTATTGAGGTTAATAATAGCGTAGGAGTGGGAAAAAAACCAAAAAACTGGATTTTAGTGCTTTTTTAAATATAAATCAGAACCCAAAACCCGAAATCAGAACCAAAACCTTTCGTCAGGTGTTTTGGCAAAACAAATCAGAACCCAAAACCTCAAGCTAATCAGAACCCAAAACCCAAAACACTAAAAGTGCCCGGTGCACACCCTTAATCGCGAGATCCGACGGCGGGATTTGGAGTCAGAGCCTCGTTTTCATTGTTTCTCTCCGCCGGAAATACCCAAACAGTGCTCGGATCGCCCTCGGATCCGCACTGTTCGGGTGGGCTCGGATTGCGATAATCCGTGCCCGCTCATCGTTAGTTACAAGTAACCTATTATATTAGATTTACAACAACACTTGACTTGTTTGTTTTCCTTGTTTCCTCTAAGTATATTGACAAAATATCTCTTCTCTCGCTGAACACATATGTCATTCCTGAAATTATATTTGTGAATGTTATGAATACTGTCTCCTGCGAAATTACACATTTGAAACACTATTCGCCACATAGTACATTGCATATAACACGCTGATACGCCTGACGCAGCAGAGCTAGAAATGCTGCCAGGAAGAGCATGATCCCAGCTGTATTACAGTGAGTTAAACCTTGGTTCAATTATTGTCTCTATTACAGTGGTTATTTCGCGAATCATTTGCTCATGTCTAAACTATATTTGGTCTCCGAAAAAATGGTTGCTCCTGTACAATATTTGGGATAGCATATATAAACATATTTTAGAATAACTGACATACACTTTGATCTCTAACCAGAGCTGTTATGAGTAGTTTCCAATCAGTGCCAGGAAGGAAGCAGACTACATCCAATCAGAAGCATGGCGGAACTGTTGTAAACCAATCAAAACTAAAGACTAAGTATTCACAGCCAATCAAGGGTAAGGATAGAACTACCGTAGCCAATCACAGCACTCCTAGGGAGGGTTCTGGTGGGGCGGTGTCCAAGAGGAGTGTATTGGTGGTGCTTCGGTAAAGGGAGCCGAGACCCCGGATTAAGGTGAGGACTGTAAATATAAGGTTATGCAAAGTCATCTTATCTAGTTAGAATAAGATCGAGGCTAAAATCTGGTTTGTTATCGCTACTTTAGCGATAGAAATATAGTTTTGCACTAATTATACCAGCATTTGTAAGTAATGTTATATTTATTTAAAACAATTATGGATTAGTCCGTCTGTTGCAAATTATAATTTTGTGTATTTTTAGAAAATTCGGTGCTAAGTTATTAGAACTTATTAACAAGTAGTGAAACATGAACAGACTTGCCAACTCCTCTCATTATCGACTGAATCATTTATAGGTGAATACAGTTGTAAGAAAAATGGTTTTCTCATTGTAATACAATATATACCTCCATTTGTGATATAAAATTTGGGATAGAGTTTCTATGAGAAGCTGCCCACACATCACATTCAGGGTGCCATTGAAGGGTCATCACTTAGTGAGACATATCACTCAACTGTCCCTGACTGATCACAAAACAATGTCTACATGGTGCATGCATTAATCTGATTCCTGTCAAAAGGTGGTCTGTGTCTGTGTCTGTGTCTGTGTCTGTGTGTGTGTCTGTGTGTGTGTCTCTGTCTCTCTGTCTGTCTGTGTGTATATGTACACACACACACGTACGTTACTGTGATATACCAGTAACATACGTGTATGTATGTATGTATGTATGTATTTATATATATATAGACTGTGTAACCCCTTTCTTATTAGATTATTGTGCTTTCAGCTAAATACCACTACAGTTCTAAAAAAAAAAATGACACATACATTTCGATGTAACACAGAAGTTACATACAATCATATAAATAACCATTTTGCAAAAAAGTTTTTAATGTTCCTCATCCGTATTCATTTTCTGGTTCACAGGGAGAATTTGCATGTACTAAATGTCATGTATCACACATGCACAAGTCTAACACACTTCATATATTTTCTGTTTTGCCTGGTTAGAAACCTGCTTTACCTGTCCACTTTTGTGAAGATGGTTATATATGCTGTGATATTGCGAGCATTGTTTGGCAATAGCCCCAAAACGAACATGTCTGAAAATGATTAGGTGATAATCTATCAGATTATTACTAGTAGTGCCCATATATCTGGATGATGACTGCTACAGGCTTATTCATGTCCACCTTCAACCCGTACAAACAGGCCTAATGTGGTCCAGATTTGATATGGCTGAATAGCCAAATTTCAATATGACCTCCCACATGTATGAACAAATTTGACAGAGATCCTTGGGCCAAGCAACAAGATCAGCCAAAGTCTGGCCAGCACTGTTATCACTACAAGAGAATTATAATTTCTTCAGTTACAACGTCCTTCCAAGCAAAAATATGTGTTACTTTTGTTAATCAATGTAAAACGTATGAATATTCAAAGGGTACATAATAACTTCATACATTTTACACTATTTGTGAAAGTGAAATATATAGGTATACAGACTTTGGGTGATGGATATTGAGGTTAGTGTTTACCAAAATCAGTTAAGGGGGGCTTGGTAATGAGGAATAGCATCTCTTTTGTGTACAGGGGGGCTCGAACAATCATTCACTTAAGAAATGGCGGCTCAATGCTATGTTGCATTGGTCCCCTCCTGGTACACTTGGCCGATGGGTGCTAGGGCAAAAAGAGAGTTAAATTCTGCATTCGTATATAATAAAAATAGTGTCCCCATTATACTTGTAGTAATAATTCATGCCTCCTATATGTGATATGTTCTGGTACCGTCTATATTTATTATTTAAAATATGGTGCCTTCTAAATAATCATAGTATAAGTGTTGCCTTTTTTCTGTAGTGCTGGTTGGATAATACCTGCCATCTTCTTTCCAATCTTCGTTTCTTGAACCAATGTAATTCATTGGATAAAAAATAAATAAATAATACACACAGGGGACTCAGCAGACTGCTCATTAGGGGCTCACTGCTTACTTTATAGATGGGCAGGCAGTCAGGAACAGTCTTTCATTCTGGCAAATCAACACATAAATTTGCAGAAAAATGGTGATTTTTGCAACTTGATATATTTACCCTTTAGTCTGAGCAATGTTGTGCCCTCCACAAAGCTGTAAGCTGCTTGACATGTAGTAGCTTCTTGGTTTTACACAATGAAGTGTACCAAGGGGGTGTCAGAATAGGCTTTAAACTGAAATTAAAATCTCTGCCCACAATCACATTTCCCGCCTAGAAATTTCAGGTTTATTAAAAATGTATGTTGGAATTTAGCTTTCCGCTGCTCTGGTGTCGTACACACCCTGAGATTGAGCTGTGCCCCCTGATATCTAGTTACTCCAGGGGGATTGTATGTGATGTAATTAAGTGTTGGACTGCCTTAAACGGGAACTCTTTTGTAAGTCCTGGAGAAAATTAGAGTGTAAGTTGCTATTATTTTTTATAAAAAAATAAAAAAAATGCAAATGGACTGAAATTTTAAATTGATGTCTGTGGAAGCCAGTGTCAAGGTGTTTTTTTATGTATGATAATTCTAACAGAGCAGGATCGCCTTGGATCTTGGACTTGCCCATATGAACTGGGAAAGAGATCTGGTTGCTGTATGCTCAATGGGTTAGCGCAGTAGCTCGGCATTCATGCATCCCAGACTGCAGTGCTTCACAATTGCTGATTCTGCAGTTGCAGCATTATGGTGAGTCCTTATGGGTCCTTGTCACAAAATAGTAAAGAAGTTACCAAAAGAGGAAGTGAGAGCAGATATTAGTGATTTTCATAGGCAGATGTTGCTAAAGGCACATTTTAAATGGGATGTGTAAACCTTAAAAAAAATGTAGCTTTAAAGTGAGTGGTGGAAAAAATGATGAATATAAAAAATCTCTCAAGCCTCAACCATGTCAAATCACTACAAATGTATATTGTTGTGCAAAATTAAAATCGCATACAAACTAATAATAATCTCATACATCTACCAAAGTTTTGTCTTCTGCAACTATAGTCCTGCGTACTTATTCCATAAGAAATGCAGCTATAGTCGGCCCTTTCCTTTACTGGACATTCTTTACTACTGCAGGAATTAACAAAATAATGTAATGTCTAAGAAGCATATAGTCACGATCTTTGTAATTGAATAATATTATCATTTGTGTAAAACCATACTTTGTTGCAAAACAGTTTTTCTTTCTGAAGACTCTTTAGGATATGGCTACAAAAATCATGTGTACTGGTTAATGAGGGGCATTTATACATCTGCCATCTGGTTATCTGAAAGTGGAAATTGTGAATTACATACAGCTCCAAGGAGAAATAATTAGCAATTTTGTAAAGAATTTGTAGTGTATGTGCACGTTATAATAGAAGTATTCAAATCTGCTAAAACCAATACACTGCTACATATATGTCTGGCTTTCAAAGCACCTCATGTATATCAGTATATTGCACACCTTTGTCCACTAGTCAGGGACTTTGCTATTTTGCCCATGGTATTGCTCTTATGCTTTTATGCAGAGATAGTTGTTCAGTACTCTTCCTCCCACAGTGGTGGTCTTTTCCTACCTCTGTGCTGTCTTTTACATCAATAATCTCCCTTTCCCTCTCACTGATCACCATCACCTCTCATTTGCCATCACTCCACCACTCTCATTGCCCTCCTTCCCTAAAGCTGCCATCACTAGGCACAACCTTGACGCCTTTGACACTACCACATTTTACTCCTCTCTGGACTCGTACATCACAACATCTCCTCCCTTCAGTCTCCGCCTTGTCTCCTCCCCTAGCACTGGGGACCGGGGTCTTCATCGTACCTTAAGCCCACCTCACCCCTCTCCAGAAGGCAAATTACATTGCCAAAAAATAGATGGGACAAGATCTTTTACTTTCTCTTCAAGTTAACAATTTTAAGAGGCCGGGGCATATCGCCCAGGTAAGCAACACTCAAGACAATATGAAGGAACCACCGCCTTTTCGTCCCTTTAGAGATGAGGAAGATGCCACAGAAATCCATAATGATTAGCGAATGAATTTGGATACAGACTACAGAAGATCGATTGGTTCAGGACTTTGTAAACAAGTGGTACAGGATACAGTTTTGTGCAGTATCCAGAAAGAATGTTTGTAAAATCGTGAACCCTGGCACAAGTAAAGGCATTGCGCAACAATTTGAAAACATTTATGATGAAGCAAGTTATCACGTTGGTTCCTACTGTGTAGTAAGGCACTATCTTCTACTCCAAAATATTATTGGTGAAGAAATATTGAGGAGGCTTTCAGACAATGCTAGCTGTTAGAAGGCTCTAGAATGCTTTGTATAATCAAAAACATTTGTGCATGGAGTCGGTTAACTCTGTTCAAAATACTATCAGGAAAGTGAATCGATAGACCTATACCTGGCTTGGCTAACCTGTGGCACTCCAGGTGTTGTGAAACTACAAGCCCCAGCATGTTTTGCCAATATATAGCAGCTTATTGTTGGAAGGGTATGCTGGGACTTGTAGTTTCACAAAACCTGGAGTGCCACAGGTTAGTCTTACCTGACCTATACAATACATATCCGCACATTCCTGTGGTGCAATAGCATCACTGCTGCCTCAAATTCTTCTGCTTGGGACAGAATTTACAATTTATATGCCTACCTTGGCCTGTCAACAGCCCTAAGGACCTTTACCAAGGTGTTGGCAGCATTGAAGGCATTTCTCAGAGAACAGGGGATTGCAGTGTTCCTGTATCCAGATGACATTTTGGTAATAGGAAAGTCAGAGTACAGCACCCAAGCCCCTACCAGCAGAGTAATTTGTCTGTTACAAAAGCATGGCTCAATAATAAACTTGGTCAAGAGTCATCTAGTACCCTTGCAACAGTTAAAATTCCTAGGGGAGTGGATAGATACAAGGAAGGACAAGCCTCAGTATCAGAGGTCAGACTTCATACACTGTAGCAGTTGACTTTTCAGGTTAAGCAACAACAACAGCCAGAATTTGTCTCAGCTTATTAGAGATGTTTTCATTAACCATAAGTTGGTGCAGGGTCCGGACGACTATCCCTGTGAATGCAATTATACCCCAAGTACTGTATTCAGGAGGGATTAAAGAAAGATTTAACATGCAGGTAACATTAAAGGTGCAGATTTTGGCTCTCCATGTGTTTCTGGGCAAAAGATTGGTGGCAGACGATTCAGTGGGAACATTTCTCCAAGCAGCCATAAGAATACGTCCCTGTAGTAAAATCTTTGTGGCACCATGGAACCTTAATTTGATGCTAGAATCACTAGTTCAACTGACTCATTCCCACCAATGATGGTACTTTGAACTTCTGCAGATGAGTCAACTTATCTGCAGAAGTGGTTTATGGTTTTGATAGCAATCATCATGATTTATATAGCACCACTAATTCCGCAGCGCTGTACAGAGAATATTTGTCACTCACATCAGTCCCTGCTCCATTGGAGCTTAGTCTACATTCCCTAACTCACACACACACACACACACACAGCTTGGGGTCAATTTGATAGCAGCCAATTAACCTACTAGACTGTTTTTGGAATGTAGGAGGAAACCCACGCAAACACGGGAAGAACATACAAACTCCACACAGATAAGGCCATGGTCGTTAATCAAACTCATGACCCCAGTGCTGTGAGGCAGAAGTGCTAACCGCTAAGCCACCGTGCTGCCCAATCACATACGCTAGAATAGTGGGATCATTTTAAGCATTGTGGCCTGTAGTTAGTAAATTGCACATCCATTTTCCAGGACTGGCAAGTTGTTGCACCTGAAAAACTAGACTGTCTGACTGAACCTTTTTAATAATTCCAGTATGGCTTTTACCAGTTACTGAAATAGGATGGGATATGAATGTGTATTATGAAAGTGGACAATGAGGAAAGCATAAAATGTGGAACAGTTCACAGTAATGTACCTCCATTTATTTTGCCAGGATTGCTCCCATCACTCATATTTCCCGAATATATGTTTGTTTCTTTTCTCTTAACCTGTTTTATTGACTGTCTTGTATATTACTTCCTTATTAGAGTCTGTTCACACGTATATATGCACACATGTATTCTACACATCACCAATTGAGCATGCTTGGCTATTATTACATAACTCCTTGTTGGGGTATTTTGTTTTCCCCCCCTGGCAAGTGCACGTTGTGGTACTAGCTGAGCAGATCGGTTTGTAATCTGATGAGGGTGGGCTAGGCACATAAATTAACCTACTTATGCACCCCTATACAATAACAAAATTCCAGCATCCAAACTTGGTAGTATTTTAAAAGGAAGTTGAAATGTATGAAGGGCTGGTCCTTTAATAGTAGTAGGAAGGACTTTGAAGTGATGTTTCTACTATTTTCATCATGTGAATTTCAAACTAGAATGAAGGCTTGATTCTTGTGAGCACTGAGAGGACATCTAGTCACATGTTCACAAATAGAACATATTGCATATCCACATGTTTTGCTTTTAGTGAACAAACTTTATTGATTGTAATGGAGCAGTTCACATTACTCTGACATTGGTTAATTTATTTACTATACTTTTATTTAGAGAATATTAAGTCAATCGCATCAGTTCCTGCCCGATTGAAGCTTGCAATATAAGTTCACTACCACATGAACATGCATGCACGCACTATGATTATTTTTGTTTGAAGCCAATCAACCTACCATAATGTTTTTGAAATGTGGGAGTAAATCGGCACCCAGATGAAGCCTACACAAACACAGTGAGAACATACAGACTCGCCACAAATAGGACCCTGGTCAGAATTACTTTCATTGTTTAGAATGCTGCATGTTCTGTGTCATCCCATGTTCTTTCACATTTAAAATAAAAACACTTTATAATTAGCTTAATTAATGTACCATACATAAAGGTACTTTCCTACATACATGTGTGCGTGTTCAATTCAGTGTTAACAATCATTATACATCATGTAAGTGGTTGTTTAAAAGGAGAGGTGTGTGTGCATGTGTGGAGCCATTTGCAGTGTCGCATTGACTGTGGTGTTGAAGGGGTTACAGCTGCAGTATGTGGCTGCAGGCTCTGAGCTGTAACCAATGAGATGTGAAGAAGGGGTGTGCCAGCCTTTCACACCTGGATCTCTTGGCAGCTTTCTGTCTCTCTCTCTGTTAATCCCTCCAGGGCCTCAGCCTCCGCCTGCATGATCAGGCCATGCAGGCCAGCTCTAGCCTCTGAAGTGGAGGGATGCAATGACTCCTCACAGAAGAAAAGCTAGCTAGCAACAGTAAACCTGATAACCTCATTCATGTAAAATTGTATTATTCTTGTATTTAGTTCTACCTTCTCTTAAAGTACATCATAGATGAAGGCAAAAAGATAATTCATAAATGCATATTGCTATATGGACTACATACCCGTCCAGTCGAACCCTTAAGGTGCCCGTACACGTGTGTATGGGCACAGAAATATTGCCAGTTCAGACATCAACCAGATTGGTGGTAGATGCGATTGTATGCTGTCATCAACTGTAGTGTATGTGCCCTCAATCATCCAGTCATTTGACCCAACTGTAGTACAGTTGGGACTTTCAGATTCCAGCTTACAATTTATGTAGTAATATCTGAGAGAAATCTGGATGTTGGGCAAAGCAGCAGATTGCCCTTTGTACCTGACACATTTAGACTAGAGATGAGCGGGCTCGGATATCTGAAATCCGAGCCCATCCGAACGTTGCCGATCCGAGCCGGATTCGAGACAGATCCGGGTATTCCCGCCAATTACAAAACTGAAACCGAGGCTCTGAGTCATAATTAGGGATGTGCACCGGCCACTTTTGGTGTCTCGTGTTTTGTGTTTTGCGGATTTAAGGTTTTGGATTCGGATTTATTTTGAAAAAAACATAAGTGCTAAAAACCAGTTTTGTGGGTTTTTTTTTTCACTCCTACGCTATTATTAACCTCAATAACATTCAATAACAATCATTTCCACTAATTTCCAGTCTATTCTGAACACCTCACAATATTGTTTTTAGGCCAAAAGTTTGCACCGAGGTAGCTTGAGCACATAATGCCAAAAAAAGAGGTACAAGATGGAATTGTTCTGGGCCCTCCCTCCTCTCGCGAGATTCGACGCGAGACTTGGACGACAGAGCCTCGTTTTCATTTTTTTGCCCGCCGGAAATATCCGAACAGTGCTCGGATCCCGTTCGGATCCGCACTGTTTGGGTGGGCTCGGATTAGCGGAATCCGAGCCCGCTCATCTCTAGTCATAATCCCGTTGTCGGATCTCGCGATACTCGTATTCTATGAATTCCCCGCTAGCCGACGCCATCCTCACTCGGGCGTTGATCAGGCTAGAGGGAGGTTGTGTTAGGTGGTCCTCTGTCCTGGTATATCTCGTGCTGTGCTGTGCTGTTCAGTTCTGTGCTGTGCTGTGCTGTGTTCTGCTCCTTCCAGTGGTGCTGTGTCCTGTGCTCTGTCCTTTTGAGTTCAGTGGTGCTGCTGGGTCCTGTGCCGTTTCCTGTTCAGTCCAGTGGTGCTGTGTCCTGTGCTCTGTCCTTCTAAGGGCATTGTTATTTCCCCATTATTCCCAAGTTATAAAAAAATTTAAAAAAAGTTATAAAAAAAAATTATAAAAAAAAAGAAATTAAAAAAAAAAATCCAAAAACAATCCTGCAGTATAAGTCCAGTGGTACTGCTATATTACAAAGTTCACTGATTCAGCAGTATAAGTCCAGTGGTACTGCAATATTACAAAGTTCACTGATTCAGCAGTATAAGTCCAGTGGTACTGCAATATTACAAAGTTCACTGATTCAGCAGTATAAGTCCAGTGGTACTGCAATATTACAAAGTTCACTGATTCAGCAGTATAAGTCCAGTGGTACTGCTATGTTACAAAGTTCACTGATTCAGCAGTATAAGTCCAGTGGTACTCTCCTGTGCCGCATATAATTTTTAAAGGCTTTGCCGAGTGTGTGTGGCTTGGGGGTACGCTCTCTTGTGCTACATATAATGGAAAACAAAAATTTGGAGGATAAAGTAGGGAAAGATCAAGACCCACTTCCTCCAAATGCTGAAGCTGCTGCCACTAGTCATGACATAGACGATGAAATGCCATCAACGTCGTCTGGCAAGCCCGATGCCCAATCTCCTTGTACAGGGCATGTAAAATCCAAAAAGCCCAAGTTCTCAAAAAATAGCAAAAAGAGAAACTTAAAATCATCTGAGGAGAAACGTAAAGTTGGCAATATGCCATTTACGACTCGTAGTGGCAAGGAACGGCTTAGGCCCTGGCCCGTGTTCATGACTAGTGGTCCAGTTTATAAGTTATAAACACTACACTTGAAAGCTTGAGCCTTTAAATGAAAGAGTCACTCTTCATTGCACGAATATTTGCAACAGGGACAGTTTTTTGGTTAACAAAGTCAACAAATAACACTTCGACGCTGTCTGTCTTTCACATACTTGATGGGATCTCAATGATGAATGCTCTGTACCATGGTCGTCTAAAACAAGAGTTATTGACGTGCTATAACTACTGTAGTTTTTATAAATTATAAACACTACACTTGAAAGTTGGAGGAGGTATTGTGACCCCTGTACCAAATTGGGTACCGGGGCCACTCCACTATGCAGTCCAGATAGAGGCGTATCAGATATTAAACAACGTTGACTGTTGCTGCCAAATCATAAATTAATGAAAATGACCTGTCATCGTCAAAAACAAGAGGTATTGACACGCTCGAACTACACCCTGTATATGCTGCAGAGGATGTAGGAGCAGGCAGCTGTGCAGTGGAATTCAGACCATTTGAAGGCGGAGGTATTGTGGCCCTGGTACCAAATTGTGTACCGGGACCACTGCACTATGCAGTCCAGAAAGCTACCTCGGTGAAACGTTTTGGACTAAAAACAATATTGTGAGGTGTTCAGAATAGACTGGGAATTAGTGGAAATAATTGTTATTGAATGTTATTGAGGTTAATAATAGCGTAGGAGTGAAAATAAACTAAAAAAACTTGATTTTAACACTTTTTATGTTTTTTTCAAAATAAATCCGAATCCAAAACCTTAAATCCGAACCAAAACCTTTAGTCAGGTGTTTTTGCGAAACAAATCCGAACCCAAAACCTCAAGCAAATCCGAATACAAAACACGAGACACCAAAAGTGGCCGGTGCACATCCCTAATTTAGACCCTGCTATATATGAAACAAACAAAAAAAAAAAAAGATTAGCTGGAACAATTAAAAGCCTAATTATTGATTAGGTCTATTGGACGTTTTTATAGCAGCAGCACTCCTCTATGCTGAATTGTGGCTCGTGTGACACCAGACTGAATATTGTATTTTTGTTGTGTACGCTAGCAGGACAAGTTCTTTTATTGTTGTATAAAATAATTTAGAAGACTCCAATATGTTAGGGTCATTGTACAATTAGGAAAAGGAGTATACATGTGGCTATAACTAGGGGTGTGCAAGAAGTTGAGGGCTAGGGGGTGTTCGTTTTTCCTACTTGGCCCAGACACTCTGTACATGCATTACATTTAAGTGTGTTACTGAAATAGAAGGTATAGGGATAGTGGACACTGCTTGCTTAACATGTAAAGAGGGGAAAAAGGAAGATGTGATATACAAGGGTTATGCAGGGGCTGGCTGTTAGAAATATAATGACTGGAAAAGGAATTAATGGGCAGCACGGCTTAGTTGTTAGCACTTCTGCCTCACAGCACTGTGTTCATGAGTCTGATTCCCGGTCATGGCCTTATCTGTGTGGAGTTTGTAGGTTCTCCCCGTGTCTGCGTGGGTTTCCTCCGGGTACTCTGGTTTCCTCCCACACAACAAAAACATACTGGTAGGTTAATTGGCTGCTATCAAAATTCACCCTAGTCCTGTCTGTGTGTGTGTGTGTTAGGGAATCTAGACTGTAATCTCCAATGGGGCAGGGACTGATGTGAATGAGTTCTCTGTACAGCGCTGCGGAATCAGTGGCGCTATATAAATAAACGGGGATGATGATGTAGGTCAGGATTTAAGAGGAATTTGGTTAAGATTTTCTGCAAATGCGAGTATTCAGTGACCTTATCTATCTGAAACAGTGTGTATATATAGGTGTGTGTATGTGTATATATATATGTATGTGTATATATAGGTGTGTGTATGTGTATATATGTATGTGTATATATAGGTGTGTATGTGTGTGTGTGTGTGTGTATATATATATATATATATATATATATATATATATATATATATATATATATATATATATATATATATATGTGTATATATATATATGTGTATATATATATATATATATATATATGTATATATATATATATGTATATATATGTATATATGTATGTTTACAGGGTGTACTATTGTACCGGGCCCGGGCTTAACAGGGGGCCCGGCAGCACACACTTATCAGTGGGTCCTCTAGTCCCGGCGTCTCCGCTGCTGTCTTCAGCCTGGCTGTTACTGTGACTGCCAGGCAGCAGAATGCGATCGCAGGGGCGGAGCAATCATTCCCCTGCGATCATGTGATCTTTCTGTGTCAGTCGTGATCGCAGGGGAATCATTGTTCCGTCCCTGCGATCATGTGATGCTCCCTTCTCCCTGTCGGTGAGTGATGGTGTGGTGTGACCTGACGTCACACTGATGTTCCCGCCGCCGCTGAAGAAGGGGCAGCAGCAACATCTGGCTAAGTATATTTTAAAGAAATTTTATTATCACCTTTTTATTTTTTTATGAGGTTGAAGTTAGCTTCCAATTCACTTCTTATTCAAGCTCCAGCTTCTTATTCAGAAAAGCTTATTTTTAAAGGATTAAATAAAACTGGATCACTGATTTCACATCAGATTACCACTAAAGGGGGTCCCTTATACAAACTGCAATAGTATTTAGCCTGACCCAACAAGGTTTTGGGCATGAAATCAGAGGGCAAACTGGCCAAAATCACCACATTTTATCATTTTTAATAAGTAGCTGCAGATTTGCAAGGGTTAAATGCCGTTGGGCCACCAATTTGAAAGTGGGAATCAACACAGGGTGCTCAGTTACATATAAAACACCTGTCCTTTGCCTGGCCCAACACTGTTTTGGGCATGAAATCATGTGTAAAGCGCTACGGAATTTGCTGGCGCTATATAAATTGATGATGATGGCAAATTGGGCACATATAGCATTTTGAATAAGTGCAGTTTTCCAAAGGTTAAATGCCATTGGGCCACCAATTTGACAGTGGGAATCAACACAGGGTGGGGGCCCTGCCTGCTTCATTTGTACTGGACCCCACGATTTCTGATGGCAGCCCTGGCTGCACTATTTATTATTGTTAAAGTATTTATAATGCGTCAGTTTTTTACAAAGTATTGTATCATTAGGAATATAGTATTTCATGGTTAGGTGAATGTTTTGTTTTGTTTTGTTTTGTTTTGTTTTGTTTTGTTTTGTTTCTAACAAATGGACAATAGTGTGTAGAATATCCAATTGAAAAAAAAACAACAACTTTGTAGTGGAGACTTGCAGGAACCAACATTGACTCCTCATAATTAATGTTTATTCTGTTCCAGTACATTACCAGTTGTATAGGAGTCCATATATAGATACTAATCATCCCTTTTGGTTAGTGGTTTTATGTATTTATCTTTATTCTTTCTTTGGCAAAAATAGTAATGACTTAAACTAAGTTATAGAAATATATAGCCCTGTGTGTTTTCTTACAGTCAGTTTATGTAAAATAATGCTATTTTGTGCAATCACATGAAAGAGACTGACAAGTGTGTGTGATTTTGTGTGCACATTTACAAAGCACAGGTTGTCGTGTATACAGCCGATTAGTGGCTAACAGTGCATGCTGGGAATTGCTAATTAAGGATGTCCGGCAGAGCCTCAACTCTTCTCCCTCCTCTCTGGCAAAGCATTACATCCTGTCTATCTGCAGAGCTATCCAGAACATTCTGCTTCTGCTCAGCTCTCCCTCTCCCTTCCTTTTTACCTCTGATCTGAACAGAGATGCACAACTTCAAAATATAGTACATATTCTGCATTATCAGCAGGAGAACTCACAAGATCACTATATAAATTAGATCTTCTGCACAGTACCCTAACATGGACTTTATTCTTTGTGGAGATTATTAAAATGCTTTTAATGCCATGGAAATAAACATTTTAAAGCAAGACATAGCACACTTTCTTTATACCATCATCCTCAGCCTTGAATTAATTTTTTTAACTAATGTGCATTGATACATAGTTTTGATGGCAATTTAAGCAGAGGACAGATCATTTAAAAATGGTAATGGTGATTCTCAATTTGGACAAGCAGCGTTGACAGCCTGTCACCTATTTACAAAAATTCATTTTTATAATCTGATTTAGTAATAAGTAGTCTGTTTACATAAATACGCAAACAAAACATGATGCTGTATTGAAAATGATAACGTTTATGGGGGATCAAATAATCCAGACAACATGCTGTTCCTGCAGTTCAAATGGGTCCCTATGCTAATATGTCACTAACCTCACTTCACTGGTTTTGAACAGAGTATTGCAAATAACATTTAGCATTACTCGTGTCAACTAGATGGCATTGTGGGTGGAGAGCAGCTGTAGATAGAAAGATGGTGACACTGCAGTAAATTTTAAGTGCTTTATTCAGCCATTGTATCTATGAAATGATTGTGTATAGGATAGATGTTATATTTACCAAATGGAGCCTTTTTGTCTATTTTTCCACCAAATTGGACTTATCTTTTTAAAACCTCACATGGACATAGATTTCCTTGCGGATGTATTATCCTTTATAATGTTTAGAAAATGTGATTTTCGAGTGTATATTTATCATTTACTGTTGTAAAAGATGCTATATTATCTGTGCTGATTGTCAACTTCCTTTTTCTTTATTCTCATAGAATGCCGCTGGTTGCTCGCTGCATTGAGCCGCGCTATGTGTGCCGGCAGAAGCTTCCGAATGTCCGCAGTGAACTGGAATGTATGACCAACCTGAGCTTGTCCAATGTCATCCGCCAGCTTGGCAGTCTGAGTGAGTGACAGAGGGAAAGGGTATATGGTATATCAGTAGTAGTGGTCAAGGGAGGGAAGCTGAACAATCTGGAAAGCCTGCAATTTGCTTTTTCAGGTTAATATTAATAACGGTTTCAGCTATATACCGCTTTTCTCCCAATACAGCTCAAGGTGCTTTACATTTGCAGAGTAAAAAAAATACATGATACAAAAAACAAGAGTAGAGAGTTACAGGAGCATGTAGAGGAGCGGTAGCCAACTTGGGCCCACTGAAGTTATGCATAGGGAAAAACTTACTTAACTCAGACGAGACCAGACTTGTACGTGAGACAAATGGTAAAGGGAGGGGCAGCCCTGTTGGGTGCATTCCAGTTATACATAAAGATCATAAGAGACAGCTTACTTATGAAACAGAAGAGACCAGCAACAGACATGAGGCAGAGGGCAGAAAAGGTCCTGCTTTTGCTAACTTACAGCCTAGAAGGGGAGGGGATGTTTACACGTGAGGAAATTTTGGGACTGGGAAGGGAACCTTATGGGTGAGATCTAGTAATGTGAATGCTTGCATCATAATGTGAGAGTGGGATAGGGAGACAAAAAGGCTTGGTGGGGGGGGGGGGGGGGGGGGGGGGAGGGGGTAATAGGCACAAGTTGGAGGATTCGGTTCAAGTGGGGACACCATGATTTGCAGGACACATCAGGTCTTGGTGGATTAGAGATATTGTAGGAGTGGGGTCCTCCCTGGCCCTGAGGCCTAATTAAATGTATTGCTGGATTAGATATTTTCTGTATCATCAGAGGCATTGGATTATATAATAAACAACTTTCTCTGGCGATCTAAATGAGAAAAACACATGTGGAAGTACAGAGTGTTCCAAAAACCTCCTGTTGATACTCAGGTAGTGTATCATTTTTTTTGAAGTCTTAAAGGTTTAGAGAGTTTTTTGGATTAGAGAAGTTCAACCTGCACTGAAAGTAGAAATAGTCACAAGAAGAGTGACGCCAAAAACAGCATGATATAGTAAATGAAATTTGTAAATCTTTCTAGAATTTATTTTCTTTTATATAACCATAGATATTTGTTGATTAAGTGCAACACAAGTATGCCTATAATTTAAACTCGCCAAGCATTCTTGTATGAATCCTTTCACTCAGGTCACTATGCAGAGGATATATTTGGGGAACTGTTCACTGAGGCAAGTTTGTTTGCTCAGCGTGTGGGAACACTGGGCGAGAGAGTGGAGAAACTACAGGTCAAAATCACACAGCTGGATCCCAAAGAGGAAGAGGGTAAGCTGTTTGGAAAGATACCTGATTGAGCTTGTTTTCTGTATATAATGTATGAGTGTAGGAAAGCATCACTACATAGTGGTATTTATTACACCTTCAGCAATATGCTTATCAGGTGAACATGAAAAGTTCACACTTGACCATTGATATGATATTAAAACATGTGCAGTTCTCAGGATAGACTTTGACAGAGTATACTACTTTGTTTCCAGTTTCTCTACAGGGCATAAACACCAGAAAGGCATTCCACAGTAACACCTTGCAAGATCAGCAGCTGTTTGTACGCGACTCTCTATCTGTTCCTGTCTGTGAAACATACATCACATGCGACATGCCGCCACCACTCAACATCCTGTCTCCTTACAGGTAGGGCAGCGAGCAGGAAGGCTGTTTTGTTTGCAGAGAGGTGTATTGTGCGCATAAGCAAGCGCCATCTTCAAGTTCTTTTCCTAAACTTCTCTTTATCACTTACAGGGATGATGGGAAGGAGGCCCTGAAGTTTTACACAGACCCCTCATATTTCTTTGACCTCTGGAAGGAAAAGATGTTACAAGATACCAAGGATATTATGAAAGAAAAACGTAAACATAGGGTGAGAAAGCTGCAGCAGCTTCAGATTACCTGTAATACTGCGCATGTAGAACTTCAGAATTTGGCAGTTTGGTCATATAAGACCAACGCTGCCATGAATCGCTAGGTGGAAGAGTCCAATATGACCCGCAGTCACAAAGAACATCTGATTTCAGTCAGACATAATTCTGCTGAAGGGCTGTATCAGGGGTGAGTGTCCTGGTCGGCATATGTGTGGATGTCTGGAGGGAAACAAAGTGGGAATATGCATAGTTTGATTTTGGTGTGACTTTTTACCAAATCAATATATATAAACCTGCTCTATTTTAGTGATGGAGATATAGGGACATATTCAATTAGGATTCCGGTCCGTGGTAACGCGCGTTACCGCGGAAAGTGTGCATTATTGCCGGTAATACGGTACCGCAATAATGCGAATTTTAGGACGCAACCCTGTGGGCTGCGAACGAAAATCCACGTTATTGCGATACAGTGGATTAACTTCGCGGCTCGTTCCGGCGCGATCCCGCGGACTGGAATCGTAATTGATTATGCCCCATAATGTATTCTTTTTCCTGGCCTTTAGATGTTATTACTTTTACTAAAGGGGGCTGTCCTCTAAGACAGAATGGACTCACAAACTTAGTCATTTCAAGTCTATTCCATAAAAATAATAATAAAAAAAAACTTTTAACTTATTTGAAGATCGGAGACCCAACCAAGGTATCATGGATGCAATATGAAGTAGAAAAGTGTTTGGCGTTTTTTTTCCCCCTCAGAATGAATCAGACATGATTAATTTACTTTTCGCTTCATGTAGCATGCTATTCATTGTTTTTTTATTATTGAAAACTGTTTGTTTTTTGCAGACAGTATTATTATTTTATGAGTTGTAGTTTATTTTGCTGGTATCTGAACAATAGTATATTTTATTTAGACTATTAAGGAAATACAGCTTTTAAAAAAAAAATTGTCAGTTTAATTAAAACCTCCAAACAAAATCTAGATTTTGAAAACTGACCCCATTGGTGCTTGTTTAGCTACTGTACAGAAGAAAAGAGATGTCATGAAGAGAAGGAAGTAGAGGAGAGAGACCTTCCCCCAGCTCATTATTGGAGGACTAGCAGCTGTAATGTCTCTGCCACTATAAATCCATAAATTGCCTTGAAGAACCTTGCCAACCAATAAATTGAAGCTCTAAACCCACTGTACATATTTTACATTTTTACAGAGAGAAAAGAAAGATAATCCCAACCGTGACAATGTGAATCCACGCAAGATCCGCACACGGAAAGATGAATGGCAGAAGCTGAAGATGGGGCAGGAGTTTGTGGAGCCTACAGACAAACTGCAAAATGCTGGGTATAAACTTGTACATTTATAAATAATCCTCTGTACTAGACTGTGGTTGCTTAGTACAATGATATAATGTGCGCTGTTAGTGAGGTACATTTGTCTTTAGTAATAAAGAAATATGTTTAACATTTTGCTCATCAGGGTCCAGGTGAATCAAAATGGATCTGTCAGCTCCATGGATGGGGGAGATTTTATCCAGTATCCCCCTCCACCTCCAAATGAAGACATTGTAGCAATTCCATCTCCAGTTCCTGATGACTTTCTGCCACCCCCCCCTATGGAATTCAGGTAAAAGTTGTTAACTTGAGCTCACTGAGTAATTATATAAAGCTTCTTTGCTGAGCCATGTTTCTTTTGCAGTAATATTCAGGAGACAGACAATATATGAAGGCTGCCATATCGTTAATAAGGTTCATAAAAATGTCCACAAAAATGGCTGTCTGAACAATTCCCTGGATCACCCGCCCCATAATATCCTCTTATTATAGCTGCAGATACCTTTTCTTGTAAGAAAGGCATCCACTCCATTTTCAGTTCACTGTTGGTGAATTTGCCATTGGTACCTCATGTGGTAAAGGATTTTACAGCCTAACTACCCTCCAAGTAAGAAACTATGATGATGGTGAAACCTCCTTGCTTCCATTGGCAAATTGATGACCCCTTGTCCTCTGCATGGTCCACACTACAAAAAAAAGTTTGAAAGACAAATGTTTGTATACTTATTCATATTAAAGAGGTCATCTCTATGGTACCTTTTTTTCCTAAAATAAAAAACTTAGTCCTTCTAACTCACATATAATGTAGCTTTCACTTTCCCTTTGTTAGCGAGGTTTCCCTCCTCTGAACAATTTTGAGTTCACCTATTTCCTTCTTACACTGAAGTGCCCAAACCTGTAGTCGCATTAAAGCTGCATTATCACCATTGAGTTTTTTGTGGGGCTCTGTGACTCCGCCTTGGAAAAACTGCAGTTTGTGTAAGGCTGTGGAGAGCGAGAGAGAGAAAAAAGGGGGCGGGTTGTAAGTGAGAGGACCAATCAGAAGCCACTGTAACAGCAGACTCTGCTGCTTCTGATCAGTCCCCTTGCTCACACCTCCTTTTCACCATCCATTTTAAAGGTGTGAACAAAAATGTGATTATAATGCAACTTTGAAGATGTCATCAATGATAAAAATTATTTTTTCACTCCAAAAAAGTGACTGTTGGGGGGATGGGAACCCTATATCTTATGGCTCTTTCTTCTCAGCACACTTATTTTATAGAACTGCTGAAAACCAATTGCTGCTGATATATAAATTCAAAAACCATTCCGAAGTATTAAATGCAACTGTACTTTATCCTATTTACAGTGTATATTCTATCGATCTGTTGTCAGTCTAATATTTTTGAATGGAAGCTCTTTACGTTATGTGGTGGTGGTTATCAATGAATGTTACATTTTATCTGTTCACTAAAGCTAATATAGCAGAAAATAATTTATTTTTATATATATATTACTTGGCACCATTACTTAGAGACATGAATTTCTCATTTATAAGCTTACTCCAATTTTATACACTGATGCATTACTGAAATACTTAACTCAGGCTCACATTATAGTATGACCTACAGTACCTATATATATTTTCCGGAGTTACATGTTGTATAAAAGTGTGGCTGATGGCTAACATTGCTTACGCCTTCTAGAGTCCACTGTTTCAAATGGCCGTGTGATTCTTTATGATCCCACTGCTTCCACATTTCTGTGGCTATTAGTGTTTTTCAGAAAGAGGGGGAGGTTATTCTGTTAGCTTAATTACTTATACCCCATGGGTTACATTTGCTATGTCTTTGCTGAACTGTTTGCGGCTGTTGTTTAAGCCATTATAATAAAGAAAAGCTTAAGCAGTGTTGCATAATCTCTCATTTGTAACTCATCTCGCCTAATTTTTGTTAGATTGCAGCATGTTAATAGGACTAGTAGGAAGCATTCATTAGAGTGTATGATTAACTATTTTTTTTTTTTTTTATTCCTCAGTGTACCTGGAACCTCTAATCGAGCAAGCTTGGTTAGCCCAGCCCACCCTCCACCAGCTCCTCCTATTGGTTCTCCTCTAGGAGGAAGGCCCAATTTCTCTCCTCCTCTGGCTCCTCCACCTCCTCCACCTGCTGGAGTATTCCCAGATACCACCTACCTTCCTCCTCCATCTCCACCAGCCAACCTTACCATTCCAGGCTTTCCTGCTCCTCCTCCTCCTCCAGTACCTTCTTCTGTAATGGATTATTCACCTGCTTCCCCTGTTACTCCTACAACTCCTCCTGCTTGTGGCCCACCTCCTCCACCCCCACCACCTCCACCAGGTCCACCACCTCCTGGTCCCCCTCCTCCTCCATCTTTTTCTCATCCAGAGAGAGATTCTTTGGCACAGCCTTCCAAACCCAAAACTTCCTTACCACCAGTGAGCGATGCTCGGAGCGACCTTTTGTCTGCTATCCGTCAAGGTACTTGTCCCCTTTATCGGTCTGCCTTCCTACCCCTAATAATTACCTTCTCTAGTTTCTCATGTGTACTGTATCACAAGTGCAAGTTTTATGCCTACTAAACTCTTGTTTTCCAACATTTTTTTCCCTCACTTTCAGCTCCACACCTGTTTTCATTGATATTCTTTACCCATCTCTTCATAATAGATTAAGTAGGATTTGTATGACCATTAAAGTTTCTAGAAGATAGTCTGATGGGCCCTGTAACAAATATGTACATATTGTAATTTTTTGTTTATAGTATAATATGTGTAATACATATTTAATTAAGTATCAAGGAGGAGGCAAAATGTGTTAAGAGTGCAATTTATGGCAGCCCTCATACTGCTATAGTTCTATTTTTTTTTAATATACTTGAAATAAATATGTGATGTTTTGTACATTTATGTGTACTGGATTTAGCTTCTGAATAAGTAGGATGCAAGACTGGTTAGCTGTCGGTGAAGACAAAGAAAACTCAATATGAGGAGCATTTTGCTGCTTTGTAGTAAAGGGGTTAATACGCCCTCTCCAAAGTTAGTTTGCACAGAAATTTCTAGTTCTGTTATTGCCTGTTCTCTCAATTCTATTATCATTCATTTTGATCATACAGTCCATTTACCTCCATTTTCCCACTTTGCTTCTGATCCCTTCCTAAATCCATTCTTTTTCGTCTAAATAAATGTGTCATATGCTTCCATGTGGCAGTAACTGTTGCAATAATGACTGATGGCAAAGGGGTATATTTACTAAACTGCAGGTTTGAAAAGGTGGAGATGTTGCCTATAGCAACCAATCAGATTCTAGTTATAATTCATTTAGTACATTCTACAAAATGACAGCTAGAATCTGATTGTTTGCTATAGGCAACATCTCCATTTTTTCAAACCTGCAGTTTAGTAAATATACTCCTAAGTCCTAAATAAAAGGCTAAGGACTAGTGGTAAAGGTTATCTTGTAGGTTGGTTTCCTTCATGTTAAACATTGTCATTTTTCAGAAGTAAACCTTGATGACTTGTCTTCATGATCTGTGGATTTATATTAAAATTTCTAATTTTCTTTGCCAGGTTTTAATCTGCGCAAGGTAGAGGAACAGCTGGAGCATGAGAAGCGAGATATTGGAGGAAATGATGTGGCTACTATCCTGTCTCGTCGTATAGCAGTGGAGTACAGCGATTCAGAGGATGACTCTTCAGAATTTGATGAGGATGAGTGGTCCGACTAAGCCCATGAAGAGTGATATACCTGATGGTATATAGGGATATTACTGCCAAGAGGAGAGCATTGTTTATTTAGAAGGAACATGCTTGCCACTGTTGGCTATACCTTACCCATTTATGGGCATTCACTTAACTGGCTATTGGTGCAACTTCTTGCTTGGGCTAAAGGGTTTTTCAGCATTATATTGTCATTAACTCCCATCTCAAACCCAACAAGATAGTACACTTAGAGAAAAAAAAAACTACCACTTCCTCTGAGTAAATAATAGGACATAAGTTCAATTACTTGATAGCATATTTGATACATTAAGCTATACTATATATAATTTTTCGTAACTAGTTCTTGGAAAAATAGATGTTAGGTGAAGTAGGACTCCTGACACTCACCTCTGGGTTCCCATAAGAAAAAAACAGCCACCTCTGCCTCATATGTGCTGTAGAGTATTGGCTTTCCAGTTGTTCCAAGCATTAGGTACACACACCTAGAATATCAATGCACATGTGTGTTCATGGTCAGTGCTGTTTAAGCTTCATTTAGCCAAAGCTTCATTCAAGAGTTAATATAGTGCTTTTCAGATGATCTAAATCATGTTAAACATGTAAACATTCCTAAGAGATGTCTTCTTAAGTATTTGACCTACTAATAAAAATAACTGTGCCTTAAACTAATGTTACTGTTTACAGGAGCTTTCCGCAGTCAAAGATCAACCAACAACCCTATTTAAATAATCCAGTTATATTAACATTTCAACTACAATAAAGTGGGGGTTGTAATCCCACTGATGACACCTAGCAGTGTCATCAGTCGGATTGAGAAATACATTAAAAATATAAATGAAAGAGACTGGATTTTATATATGACCTGCTATATTTAGTGTGGGACAGGTGCAGGATTATTCTATGTATATTATCTACATATATATATATATATATTTAGTTTGTTATTGTAATATTGCCTCTGTTTCAGTCCCAGTGTGGAATATATACCCTTGAGAAAGAGTAGTTTTAGGATAAACCGTCTGTGCCACTGAGGACCAACCTGATGATATGGTAAACAAACCAACCTAATGAGGTTTCTTTGTTGGTATAATATATCTAGAGAGGAACGTAATCTATTACAATCTTCTATGCAACAATATTCACAATGTCTACACACTATGTGTTTTTGAATACATACACATGTAGATACATTTAAACACATACTGCAGCAAGCAAGGTATATGTTGTAGAAGCGAATACTGTTGAGTTGGCTGATGACCTAGAGATTATAAGTGCCTTAATTGAAGTGACTTGGGGATTTGTGCCATAAGGGGATCATGCGTGTCCCTGTCCTTCCTTTATGACTTGCTTTTTTTTGTTTTGCTAATGATATTCACCTGAAACAATTCTATCTTGTATATGTATACTGTTTAATAACTGCCCTATAAAAAAATATTTCAATGGCTTTTGTTCTGTGTTTTGTGTGTCATTGGAGATTAATCTTCTTAATCTGTGGCCCAGCAGTGAGAATGGCATAATTACTACTTGTTACTAATACATGTCACGTTAAGAATGGGCAGCACTTGGGAAATCTATTCTTATTTGCTGGTAGTTAGCATGGATTTCCCAAGTGCCATCCATTCTTTCTACTATTGGTGTCTGATCAGCCTGAAACTTCAGTGGTATGTACTGACACACACAAATAACTTTATCCTGGCAGTCTATATTATGTCTACTGGAAGACTGGTTATTTCATGAGTGTTCTGGTCTTGTAGGAAGCAGGGACCTGATTACTTGTGAGATTCTGTTAATTGAGACCCGCCACTTAAATGAACATACTTTCCATAGATGGGAGTGAAGATAGCAATTCATTTGGCTGAAGAACACCGTCAAGGAGATAAAATACTGAACATAGCGTAGCTGTACATGAATGTGTATTTATTTTTTATTTTTTTATTGTGAGACTTTACAGGGTGTGCTTTATGTTTACCGCATTATGCGTAGATGTCAATATAAAGGACTCCAAAAGTCGTCCTATCTGGCACCTGGGATTTGTCCATCCCTGCAGTATGTTTCTGTTTTGACATTTAAAAAAAATAATTTTGCAGTATTTTCTTGGTCACTGTCATGCTGGGGTTTGTTTTTTTTCTCTTAGGTCTCCAGTTTTTCATAGATCCTTGCTCTATCCCCTTTCACAGTTTCACTCCATATGGAACGTTCCAGGCTATCACTTCTGCCTTTCCCTGTTCTGCAGCTCCCTCCTAATATCATAATCGGCTGCTGTAACTCAGGAAAATGGTCTATATGCCAGAATGTTTTTCTGATTGATTGGAATTTTTTACATAATTGTCTAACATTTCATTAGAATTCAGAAGTAATGTTTGAAATGCCTACTTATGACATGATTAGGATGTAAGCTCGAATGAGCAGGGCCTTCTTCCCTCTTGTCTCCACACCTGTTCTTCTACTCTGCCTCTACTGCATTAACCTGCCTGGAGTTTCTGAAGCATTGGTATTTTTGTTTATTGTTCTGTACTGTCTCACCCTGTATAGTCTACTGTTTGCTTTGTGTACGGCGCTGCGGAAATCTTGTGGCGCCTAACAAATGATAATAATAACTTCACACAGTGCTTCAACAAGTATTCACAATAAGGGTGCTTTTCTAGAAATGCACCCTTATTAGCACCAGGGGGCACCAACAGCTCAGTGTTATGAGCATATTTTAATGTAAATCATCCATAATCATACATAATTGTTCGTGTCCAATATATGTAAATCTGTCATTCATGAGAGAATAACAGAATGTTAGCCACTACCAGGCAGTAGGAAAGTTATCAAGTTTCACCAAAAGCACAAAATATAGCTAGTCATGTGACTAACAGAAGGATCCCAGTTCCTATAAGCACGAACAATGGTGTTAATGAAGATGGGGAGATTTTTGTGTCTGTGGAGTTGCAGGGGCAGTGGGTAGGCAACAGTAATGAAAAGTGGATATGGGTGAAAACATGACAGAACAGTCTCTTTTGCAGAGGTGTGAAGTTTTGGCGAAAAAAAAAGTTCCAGTTTAGCTTCGCTGTTCTGTAGAACGCTATTCAGTACTATATATTTTATGAATAGGTATGAGAGACCTTTTGAAAACTGCAGTGTGGATTGGCACTCCATGAAGTAAAAACAGAACTTCAAGATTGTATCTATGGAACTTTGCACATGGGAAATAGAATACAATGCAAAACTCCCGGGACAAGGGCAGTTCATTCTGCTGTGTGGTGTGCAGGGCCGGTGCTAGCATGTTTGGTGCCCCCCTGCAAAAAATAAATTTCTCTTTCATCCAGTCTTAGGGACACTGCTTACCATGGGTTGTGGAGGGGATCTTGGGAGTTGGCACCTAGCTAGTTAACTTTAGCACTACTGACAGACCCCTCCCCTCTACAATCCCCCTGCCTCTTCCTGCCAATTTTTTCTAGGTGCCCAAAGGAGTTGGGCTGCCTTTTTTTATGCTAGTGTTTTATAGATTTTATTTTATTGATTTTATTTGATTTTAAGTTAAATTTTCTTTATCTAACTGTTACTTTGTTACAGGACTTTTATTTTGGAAGTAGAGCTGGGAGTGTGTTCTACCATAGAGAACACACTCCCACATCAGCAGCACGGACACTGCTCGGTCAGATGAGAGCCGAGGGCTCTCACTGGCATAGTTTTATAGTGTCCACAATTAGAGTGACAAGCGGTCTTTACGGACCACTGTCACTCTTACAGCCTCCCCGATAACCAGCGCTGCCACTGCGGCATAGAGCACCGGTTATTGGATAATCAGCCGGACGCCATCTTTAATTTTACAACGGAGCCCGGGCAAATTACTAACTAAAGAAGGGGGCAAACCAAGATCCCCCCTCAGACATTGGAGGGGGCATCGGGGTCCCACCGCTGCAGGAGACCTCGAATTTAGAGGTCTCCATTACTCTGCTGGACATAGATTCCTTAAAAAGGATAGATCAAATTAAGGGCTATACCAAGATCCCCCCTCAGTAATAGGAGGGGGCATCGGGGTTAGAACCGCTGCAGGAGACCTCAATCTTTTCGAGGTCTCCATTACTCTGCTAATTATTATTTATTTTTCTAAAAAAAATGGAGACAGAATATGGAAGAGGGGGAGTTAAAATTATATAGAACTCCCCTGCCCTTCAATTTACTGGCAGAATTCCGGTCTTCTGGAGCATAAGAAGAAGCCCGGGAACAGAGACTGCCTTGTGGGATCAAGCATCAGGACATGGTGGACTTCTCTCCTGTTGGCCTTTTGGCTAAGTATTCTTTTTTATTATTAAGCATTTATAAAAACTGTATTGCTTTACTGACAAGTGGGGTTAGTATGGGTAATATTATAGTACTCTTACTTGCCAAAACACAAATAACATTGTTTATTTAAAGGAACAAGTGCAACTTTTACTGTAGATTAGTTGATTACTTGTTTTTTTCTCTCTGTCTCCTTCAAGTCAATGGTGTGCTTGTGACGCTTTCCTTTGTAAAATGTTAGATAAAGGAAAAGGTTCTAGGGAAAAATATTTTACCTGTTATAAATGCAAGGTTTACTTACCACAGTCAGTTTACCCTTTAGCTCAGCTTCTCACTAAATCTGCTTAGTTATTGACAAGCTCAGCAACACTTTCTTCTATATTGGATAAAGTGGGGGGTCCTGCTGCTGGGAACGGCTGTAGCAGGCCCTTCTCTTTTTCATAACGGATCAGACACATGTCTCGACAAGCTAGACCAGTTTCTGAATCCCCATATTTGGCCCCTACTAAAAGGGAATATGGTAGATCCGCAAATCCTTTTCTGAGGAAGGGGAAACAAAATTGAATCCTGATCAGGTTCACGTGTCTAATCAGGAAAAAACCGCCAGATTTCAGGCCATTGATGTTTGCTATTAACGGTAAGGCAGGCCTTTGACCTCCCAGAGTCAGAGGATCCTAGTCCTATAAACAGAAGTCTCGTTAAGAAGCCCAGAAGAAAGGTTATTCGTTTTCCTCCTTTGTTGGAATTGCAAAATGTTGCTGAGGGAATATATAAACAACCTGATTTAAAGGTTTCTATTCCAGAAGATTATCTTCCTTATATCCATTACAGGAAGAGTATCTGGCTCACGGGGAAGGAATCCCTAGGGTGGATACTCCTGTAGCCCGTATAGCCCCCATGCTACCTTGCCGGTCCTCAACACTGCAGAACAGACTAACCGCAGAATTGAAGCTCAGAAAAAAATCTATATTGTAGCAGCGGGTTCTTCCTTTAGACCCACATTTGCTTCGGCTAGGGTCCCTAGAGCCATGGAAGCATGGGCAGAGCAGCTGGCTGAGGCCTTGCAGAACTCATAATTGCTTCCCCGGCCTTTACATTTTGAAAGAGGCAGCTCAGAGCACAGCGTCTGTGTCTTCCTCTATTCAGGCTTCGAAAATTTCAGCAAGACGAATCTTATGGCGAGATCCTGGAAGCCTGATTCAGAATCTAAGAAATCCCTAGAAACCATTCCTTTTTCAGCATCAGGTTGGTTCGGCCCGGAATTACAGAGTTTGATTTCTCAGTAAACGGGTGCCAGGAAAACACCTTTTTTGCCGGTGAATGTGGGTAGAGCCCGCCTCCCGCGTTTCAGCTCCTTTAGGCAGTCCTTTTGGGGGACCTCCTTTCCTAGGGGCCAGTCATCCTGCGTCAGACCACTCAAATTCTAGAAGCTTCTCAGTCAGAGGTAGACCCTCTTAGCTTCATGTCAGGCCTCCAAGGTGCAGGAGAAGCCTGCACCCTGACTGCCATTCTGCCCACCAGGAGGTGGCGAGGAAGGGGGGGGCACCTGTCTCTTTTCTAGAACAGTGGACAGCGTCTTCTCAGGATCCCTGGGTTCGGGGCAGTATAACTAGGAGATACAGGATAGATCTCTTGGGTCCTGTTCCGCATTGTCTCTTTGCAACCCTGCTAGCTCGAGTTCCACAAAGTAGGAGGGTAATACAAAATTGGATCGCCTCTCTGCTTTCAGCATGAGTTATTTGCAGGGTCCCAGTAATCCAGAAAGGGAAAAGCTTTATTCAAACCCTTTTTCTTGTCAAGAAGCCGTACGGTTCCCTTCGACCCATCTTAAATCTAAAGACTTAAATATGCACTTAAAGTGGGTAAAATTTGGATGAGTCCCTGGAGTCTGTAATAAACGGATTGGAAGGAAATCAGTTTATGGTCTCCATAGACATAAAGAGCGCATACCCGCTCCTGTCTGGAACGGTCATCGGTCTCTCCTGAGATTCAGAGTGGGGGCCTTTCACTATCAGTTTAGGGCTCTTCCCTTCGACCTCTCCTTGGCTCCAGGGGTTTTTCACAAGGAGGAACGAGAAAGTCGGTAATGGCAGCTTGTCTTCATTCAAGGGAAGTTCAGGGCGTGCCTTACTTAGACGATCTTCTCACATAGCTTTCCTCAAGAGCCATGGGTGTTTAATACACTCAAGGAAATCCCAGGTGATTCCGCGCCAACGCAGGATCTTCCTGGGACTCTGCATGGACACCAAACAGCAGAAAGTTTCTGCCATAAGAGAAGATCAGGTCATTTCAGAGGATACAACGTGGTCTTGTCCTCTCCCAGTCCTTCAATACACTTGTGCATGCGTCTCCAAGGGAAGATGTTGGTCGGTCGTGCTTATTCCCGGTGCTTGTAGTGGGACCTCTTCACAGGAGGGTCGGGATCCCACCTAAATTTGGAGCGCCAGAAGTTTCTCTGTCTCCGGATGCGAGAAATTCACAGACACCAGCCTGAAGGGTTGGGGCGGTATCCCTTCTTCTCCGGCTCCAGGGTCAGTCCAGGAGTCCTCTCTATCCATCAACTTATTAGAGTTAAAGGCAATCCTTTTGGCCCTTCGGGGGGCCCAAACCTTTCTCCAGGGTCATCTTCTCAGAGTTCAGTTCGTCATGCCATGGCTGTGACATAGGTCTACAGACAAGGAGGAACGAGAAGAGTAACGGCAATGCGGGTATCGGCTCAGATATGCGCATATATCGTCGCATTTGGCGAGCCTATGTCACAGGGTGTGATAATAGGTCTTGTCATACGTCCTTTCGTCTTATCTGAATTCTAGCCTTTTCTTCAGGATTGTCTTGAGGCAGGTCTCTGCTTAGGCTCCTTAAAGGTATAGGTTTCTGCCTTCCACCTGAAGTTAGTAGATATGCCAGACATCAGGACGTTTCTTCAGGAGGTCTTGCATATCTAGCCTCCTTTCACTTCTCCTACAGCACCATTGGATCTTTCCTGGTGCTTTATATGCTTACAGGGGTTTCTTTAAATCCTTACTTTTGACAGATCTTGGGCTAGATTTACTAAGCTGCGGGTTTGAAAAAGTGGGGATGTTGCCTATAGCAACCAATCAGATTCTAGCTGTCATTTTGTAGAAATAAATGAAAGCTAGAATCTGATTGGTTGCTATAGGCAACAGCCCCACTTTTTCAAACCCGCAGCTTAGTAAATATACCCCTAGGTCTCTAACCTGCAAGGTTATGTTTCTCTTAGCCATTGCTTCCGCTCGTAAAAGTTCAGAGTTGTGGTTCTATGTCTTGTCGACAACATAATTGATGCTACATGAGGACGGAGCGGTATTCAAAACTCTCCCTTCCTTTGTTCCGAAGGGTGTTTCAGCTTTTCTTTTGAACCAGAAAACTGTGTTTCCGGTATTTCGGACAGCTTCCGTATATACCTGTCTGATCAGGTATATACGGATATATATTATATAGGTTAGGGCTCTCCGCTTATATGTTAGAGAGCTTCCCAAATTCGGTGTAACGTGTTTGTTTGTCCTTATTGATTCTCAAAGAGGCTGGCCAGCCTCTAAGCAGTGAATTGCGAGATGGATTAGGGCAACAATTAACTCAAGTTACATCAAGGCTAACCATCCTGTGTCAGAGAGATTTAAGGCCCATTCCACCAGGGCGGTGGGGGCGTCTTGGGCAGTGAGAAGTGGGGCTTCTGCAGACCCGCTTTGCAGGGCAGCCACCTGGTCCTCTGTCCACACCTTTACAAAATTTTATCAGTTTAATGTATTTGCATCTGCGGATGCAAATTTCGCTCGTAGTGCTCTACGAGCGGGGCTTTCAGAGTGGTCCCACCCTTAGGGGGCTGCTTTAGAACGTCCCTATGGTAAGCAGTGTCCCCCAGACTGGATGAAAGAGAAAAGAGGATATATGTACTTACGTTAAATCCGTTTCTCTGATTCTGTCTGGGGACACTGCGATCCCTCCCTTCTGCTTTTCTTCTGTGTGCTTTTGGTTGATTGGCCTTTTCTCCTTGGGGCTTTTTAATTAACTGACAGGAAGAGGCAGGGGGATTGTAGAGGGGAGGGGTCTGTCAGCATTGCTAAAGTTAACTAGCTAGGTGCCAACTCCCGAGCTCCCCTCCACAACCCATAGTAAGCAGTGTCCCCCAGACGGAATCAGAGAAACGGATTTAACGTAAGTACATAAATCCTCTTTTGCGCCCTCCTCTTTTATAAATTATTTGTTCATTCAATAATTTTCTTTTAATACAAATCATATTATAAACTTTCAGAAAGGGCATAGTACAAGCAAGTACATTAAACAGCGTACATTTATTGTTCTATGAATAATCTAAATGAAGAATATGTATTCTTTGCAATAAAATTTTACATTTTTAGCAAACTAATTAGGTGGGAAGTATAGAAGAGAAAAAAATGCCCCCTTCATCACACTGTGCCCACTCTTTCCTCACACTTTTTTTTCTCTTCACCCCATTGTGCTCTCCTCCATCACCCCCCCCCCCCCACTGTTTCACCCCTGCAGCATCCTTCCCCTCCCTCCTCACTGCTTCTCCCCTGTGGCATCCTCCCCCCTACATCTTCTCTGTGTGGCTCCTCGCTGACAGTGTCGGTGAGTGATGACGTCCCTTCCGACACTGTCAGTGAGCAGGGAGCACAGAGGTGGGCGCCGCAGCAAGGGATTTTTTTCTTTTTGTAGCAGGGCCGGTGGACAGCATGCAAGGCAAGCACATTTCCGGCATGATGCCCCCCCCCGCCTTACTACATTTACTGCGTTCCGCTGGCCCTGGTGGTGTGGATAGGAACATTTAAGGGTACATTTCTTCTAGGTCCCCAGCATTTACCCTTCACTCTACTAAAAACCTCCTTCATCTAAAAGATGTTTCTTCAAGATTGCTAATTTAATCTTCTATTGCAAATCCAAACCATTATTCTGTACTGTAGTCTGAGCCGCACTTTGCAAATTAATCCCAAATTTTAATAGACCAAGAAACATTTTTCTCTTAATATGAATATGTAGATCACAAGCTCTTGAGTTTATGAAAGTTTTAAGATTAAAAACAAATCTTCAGTGTCTCAACCATTTTCACCCCAGTTTTAATTTGAATGGTTCACCTGTCAGTGTAGCATGGTTATCACTGATTAGCTATCCCACACATCCACAGCCTCCATTTTATATACAGTACCATACTACTCTCGCTGTGGGGTTATTACTCTTGTAATGTTATTATTACACCTCACCATTTGTTCTTTTCACTCTGGTGTCATTAATCTCATTATTTCCCCTCAGATCTGTAGTCAATGTTATTGACTAGAAATGCACTATTTCAATGGAATTATATATTTTAGTATAAATGTTTGTGATTTCCCCCATATAGCCTATTTGTAATCCCCATCACAGCAGCCGGATCTGAAGATTCATCTGTTGTTGAATACTGGTCTAGGTGCGTTCTGCGTGACAGTCATCCCTAATAATCAGTACTTACACCAGACCTGTAGCTAGTGCAAGAGATATGACCGATTCAAACGCAAAGCTTGACTTGGATGTTGGTGTGCGTGCTCAAACTTGGCACCCGTTTACTGTATATTACTGTGCGCATACATCCAGTCCCCTCGCCATTCTGCTCATGAAATTGTAGGCTGTAGTTCCGGTCCTTTGCACTTGAAGATGCCGCGTTCATTGGTTATGGTCCGGTTCTGGACCTTGGGTCCTGGCAATCAAGTGGATGCTACTTTGATATGTACCATCTACCTAAACATTGTTGCAGACAATGTACACTCCATGACAACGGTGTTCCCTGATGGCACTACCCTCTTTCAGCAGGATAATGCACACTGCAAAAATTGTTCAGAATGGTTTGAGGAACATGACAAAACGTTGACTTGGTCTCCAAATTCCCCAGATCTCAGTCTGATAGAGCATCTGTGGAAAAAGAAATCTGAGCCATAGAGACCCCACCTTGCATCTTACAGGACTTAAAGGATCTGCTGCAAATGTCTTGGTGCCAGGTACCACAGGAAATCATCAGAAGTCTTGTGGAGCCCATGCCTTGATGGGTCAGATCTGTTTTAGCTACATGAGAGGGACCTACACAATATTAGGCAGATGGTTTTAATGTAGTGGCTGATTGGTGTGTATAGATGGAGATGAGGAGAGAGGGAGAGGTGAGTGTAAGAGTGTTGAGGTGCATTAAACATGGTAATCAGCATCTACTGCTGAATATTGTAACAGCAAATTTCCCTCAGTGCCTAATGGAATTGAATTGTTATATGTTCACTGAACTAGAGCTGACTGACCAATAAGTGCAGCAGCTTGCTGGTTTAACTACGGATCAGCAAACATTTAGGGAAGGCTCTGGAAGCAATTATAATCTGAGCAGATCTCTGCAAAAAATGTAGGAACTGTATGTTGAGTCTGGGGTTATGTATAGTATGTGGAGCCATAGCTAGTGCTAAGTATTAAGTATGGGGCAGCACAGTGGCCTAGTGGTTAGCACGTCTGCCTCACAGCACTGGGGTCATGAGTTCAATTCCCGACCATGGCCTTATCTGTGTGGAGTTTGTATGTTCTCCCTGTGTTTGCGTGGGTTTCCTCCGGGTGCTCCGGTTTCCTCCCACACTCCAAAAACATACTGGTAGGTTAATTGGCTGCAATCAAAAAAAAAAAAAATTGACCCTAGTCTCTGTCTGTCTCCCTCTCTGTCTGTCTTTGTGTGAGTGTGTGTATATATTAGGGAATTTAGACTGTAAGCTCCAATGGGGCAGGGACTGATGTGAATGAGTTCTCTGTACAGCGCTGCGGAATTAGTGGCGCTATATAAATAAATGATGATGATGATGATGATGAAGTATACAAAATTAAACCATATTTAGTACCCAACATATTTGGCTGAGTCATGCCTGCTGCAAAGTATACAATACTGAGCCATATATGTTATGAACATTATCTGCCTTCTAAGGAATGATCTCCAAACTTTATCAATTGATGTTAAACCATATTCAACAACAAAGAATCTGCATGAATTTGGATGGGAGATGGACACGGGAAAGACACTTGATCCCGAAGAATTGTCCAAAATCAAAACTAATATAGCAAAAAGTTCAATATTCATAAGAGTGAAATAAAATCCATACAAAATCTTTTATAAGTGGTACTGTGTCCCAATGTATCTTTAGTCTATTTTCCAAAGTTTATTTAACATGTGCTAGAGTTCCTGTGGTCAAATTAACACCCTGTTGCACTTGTTGTGGACCTACCCCAAAATAAGAAACAAGACAAATTCACTTAGGTGCAGGAAAAACTAATTTTGTTAAAATGCTTTGAAAAAGTTCCTAATCAAGAACGAAATGCGTCAGCTGGCTTTAGTGGAGAGTAGCCTGACAGTGAGACACAGGAGTGGCTTGTGTATGGTCATATATGGTTGGTAAGAGCTCAGTCGGAGGTCAGATTTTAAAACCGTTGTGGGATCGCAGATTGGAGTAAAGCGGCAGTGACTGTCCGAAGTGAAACTGAGGGAAGTACTCCACAAATTATCTAATTTAGATGGAAGTCAGCAGCAATTCCATTTTAAGGTACCTTTTGTTCTCTTATCCGGAGTGAAGAGAACGGCCTTTGTCCAGAATATAGAGTCATAATCTGCATGTAAATGCTAAGGTACTGCTACTGTGTTTATATAGATTCCTCCAACTGATTAATATTGCGTTCCCAGACTCTGGACAAAGTTATAAGGAAAAGTTATTCAGGGCTTTGTGGAAAGACTTTATTATTCTTTGACCACACTTAAATAATATCTCAAGCTGGAATCTGTGTTTGACACATGAATTGATCTAATGTTATGGCTATGTAATATATAGTTTTATGACTGCAAATATTGCACAGCATATTTTATAGGTTTGAAGAGTTCATTTTTTTAATGAGAAACTGAAAGAGTTCAATTCAATTTTGGACTGAGGAATTTTTTTCAGATAGGGGGACACCTGAGTTTATTATCTTGAAATATATATTGTTACATGCATGTTTCAGAATTTTTTTAAATTTATTTTTATTGTTTATATATCTAATTAAATATTTTGATCCTTTGTAGCTTTCAATTTCTGCCCTCTATATTTCCATTATATAGATAGACCTTAAAGACCTTATAAGGCCTTGCTGGACAAAAATCCCACTACTACAACCTAATTAAAAGCTATAAATACCATCCAACTACCAGGGTCCCCTCTCTGCTTCCTCTTGTTCAGCCCTATTTTGGACATACTCCAACACAGTCAAAAACTAATTTGGCTTTGCTTGAACACAGCTAAATGTCAAATTGCGTGCAATTGTAAACACACAATTCACCCTCTATCCGACAAGATCAATAGTATGTTGGCAAATTACCATAGGGAAAACATTAATGCTATAGTTCATAACACACCTGGCAACTTTTCAGGAACCTTCTCTGTGGACTGATCACTGATGAGGTTGAAAAACCACTACTGATGAACTATCAAAGAGTAGTGGCTTCCACCCACCCAGGGGAATGTTGGGCAGGGGAGCATATGGGCTGAACCAACGCTGAACATTTTTGGCCAGCATCCACCCTTCCTGTTGGTCCAATGGGGAAACCTAACGCTGCCATCAGTCACTGAAACTTTTGGTTATTCAGGCCTCCTATAGACAGCAGGAATCCTGCAGGACCAATATGGTGTCAGTGAATGATGCATCATCATCAGGAGCTGTCATTGCAGCTGCATCGTTCACTAACTGGCCCTAGCCAGTTTACCTCCTGCACGTGCATCCCTCAATACTCCCACCAAGTCTGCTGTTTTCACGGTCTTCAAACCTGCTTAGCCAGTCACAGGCAGCTCTCCTGTACTGTATTATTATTGTATTGGCTGTCAGTACAGCAGGCAGGGCTTACAATTTAAGTGGTCCTCCCTCCCATGTACAGTATCAACTAGTGATGTAATTGAGACAACAAAAACTAACTAAATAGAAGAGCACAGGTTAAAGTGATAATGGTGTATTTATTATGTTATTACAAATCCTCAAAGATATAAAAAGTCACATATAAATTGACATAATAATGCTCAATGTGACCAGCTTATATCAAAATCCCAGACATAATATCAAATGCTCAAACACAAATCACTCATATATGAGAACTCTCTGTCCTTTGATTATAGTAGTCCTAGGAGGAGAGTGTACACTCCAATATACCAGATTTGCCACTTTTAGGTATGCCTAATTATGCCTCCCTGAAAAAAATAAAGATTGCAGTGTTTGATATAAATTTTTCCTATATAGGATATGTAGATAGCAACTGTCACACACCAGGCTCTCAGGTTCTGTCACCAGTGGCGGATTCGGGGGGGGCTTGCTGCTGACAGCTGCACACTGTGCAGGTCCGTTCGGTAGTGACAGTGTGCTGCCCGGCTGCTCTGATTGTGTTTTAAACACAATCAGAGCAGCGGGGCAGCACACTGCCACGGCCGAGCGGACCTGCACAAAGTGTGCAGCTGCCGGCAGCCTTAGAAATCAGAAAGGGGGCAGGGCCTAAATCGCCCCCCCTAAAATCGCCCCGGGTAGGACAAATGTCTAGATCCGCCCCTGTCTGTCACTTACTTCTTCATTCCGTTTCCAAGTTGTCCCTGAGGTCCTCAGGCTCTGCTGGTTTCAGACCTCTCTGTAAGATGCTGTCCATTCTGTCTCCACTCCAGAGATCCCTCCAGAATCAGAGTATGGGCGTGTCCATCTTGGATTCAGTCACATGAATTCCTCTCAGCCAATCAGGTTATAACAGCCTCCATTTCAGATTCTCTCCAAAACCAATCCATGGGAGTTACCATCTTGGAAATAGTCACCTGATCCATCTCAGCAACTCCGAGTGCTGCTTCTGCCCAACTGATTGCAGTCTCCAATCAGGAATCAACAACAACTATAAAAGGACTTCCTGGAGCCCTTAACTATTGGCATTTGAAATTGTATTTCAGATGCCAACCTGGTTGCCAGCAGTTTGCTGTCTTACTATCTATCCAGCTCTGTGTCACAAACTTACTTGCTCCTGTGCTGCTGATTTCCCTGCCTCTGTGTACAGCTCAGCACTTCCTAGCTGGGCGGTCACATGATCGTGGCTGGGAGCCAGCATATACAATCTGCAGACTATATAAAGCTCATCTGGACACTGCAGCCTTGTCAGAGCAACAAGTTACCACTTGTGTCTGTCTCTCTCTGTGTATCCTGTGCTGTTTCTGGTGTTTCCTTGTGTATGACCTTTGGCCTGTTTAACCTCTGCTTTTGGATCTGCTGCTGCATGTGTACCTGTGTATCTGACCTGGCTATTCTTATTGATTACTCTGCCACCTGTGTATCTGACCCGGCTATCCTTATTGACTACGCTGCTGCCTGTTCCCTTGTGTATCTGACCCGATGACTCTCCTGAGAGTGCTGTGTCCTCAGTGTATCCACCCTGAGTTACACTGTATACAGCTTGGATTCATCTGTACGTGCTGTGTTTCTTCAGCTAAACTGATCCTGCTCCTCTGTGCCATACTACACTACCTCTACAGAGCCTATTCTCCTTACCTTCCATCTGTCACCTATAATGTCAGTGAGCTAACCTAAGAGCTGAGACCTGCGGGCCTCCGGCAGTAAAATCCATCCCGCCTTGCGGCGGTTCTTGGTGAAGGCCAGGAGTTCGTTAGAATCCACGCCTTAGGAAGGCAAGCGCTAACACTAACTGATAGAAAACTCCTGAGAACTGTAACAGTTTACTCTGACCCACATAATGACGGATGGATCTGGTAACCCCTTTACGAGGGATCTCCTGGAGCATCTGGCAGGTCGGCTTGAGGAACAAGAAAAGAACCAGACCCAGATGCTGCAGTACCTTCTACTCGTCTGGACACACTAAATCCAGCCCCTCTTCTCCGGCACAAGTGACCGCAAATCCTCCTAAGTTTGATGGAGATTCAAAAGTTTGCCATGGGTTTTTAAATCAATGTGCCATCAATCTGAATTACAGCCAGGAAATTTTCCTTCGGAGAAAACTAAGGTGGCATATATTATTTCTTTATTATCTGGACAAGCTCTAGCTTGGGCATCTCCCTTGTGGGAGTGCGTTGATCACTTGTTACATAACTGTACCACATTCCTGGAAACCTTCAGATATATTTTTGATGAACTTGGATTGGGTCTCCAGTGCAGCATCCAGTATTTTGCGCCTTCATCAAGAATCTCAATCTCTAGGCCATTACGCTGTCCAGTTCTGCACTTTCTTAGCTGAACTTCGCTGGAACAACGAAGCTCCGGTGGCCACATTTTGGCAAGGTCTTTCGGACCGGATCAAAGACGAATTACCTGGTCGTGAACTCCCTTCCTCATTGGACAGGTTAATTTCTCTATGCAATCAGATTGACATACATTTCCAGGAACGTAGTCAAGATAAGGAACTTGTTCTGTCGATCTGAATTTCACTTAACTACTCAGTTCCAGAGTCAGTTCCTACCTGTAGTGGAACCTATGCAATTGGGGAGAACACGTCTCTCTCCGAAGGAAAGAGAGAGTCGATTCAAGAACCACTTATGCCTGTACTGCAGAGAGCCTGGTCATGTGCTTGGTAACTGTCCTAATATGTCCGGTAAATGGCAAGGCCTTACAGCTTCTAGAGAAGCTAGGTTAGGTGTATCCGCTTCTTCTCCATCTGGTTCCATTTTCTCCATCAGGGCCCTTCTTCAATATGTGGACAAACAGCTTTATTTACCTGCCCTCATTGATTCTGGGACGGTCGGGAACTTCGTAAGACGGTCGTGAAGTTGTCCTTACCCACACTTCCCCCTGGACCATCCCATTGCTATTACTGCTATTGATGGTAGTAGGATTGTAGGGGGATCTACATAAAGAGACTATATCTTTATTTATAGTCCCTGAGGCTATAAATCCGCTGGTGCTGGGCCTCCCCTGGCTTAGGCTTCACTCTCCGAGTCTGGACTGACACAGGTCCCAAATACGGTCTTGGGGGCCTACCTGTCACTCTCAATGTCTTCAAAGAGTAGTTTTATCCCTGGAGAAAACCTATCCCACTTCTAAGGTGTTTTCCAGTATTCCTCCTCAATATAGCTCTATTTCTAATGTTTTCTGCAAACAGGAGGCCTCCAAGTTACCACCACACAGACCTTGGGATTGCAGCATCGAACTTTTGCCAGACAAGATGCCACCCCATGGCCGAGTCTACCCATTATCTCTGCCTGAATCCCAGGCTATGTCCGCGTATATTGAGGATAATTTGGCACGAGGCTTTATCAGGAAGTCTTTCTTGCCGGCTGGGGCCGGGTTCTTTTTCGTTAAAAATAAAGTCGGCGGTCTTCGCCCATGTATCGACTACCGAGGGCTTAACGCTATCACAGTAAAGAATAAATACCCGTTACCTTTAATTTCTGAGTTATTTGACAGAATCAGAGGAGCTTCTGTGTTTTCCAAGTTGGATCTCAGAGGAGCATGCAATTTAATCCGAATAAAGCAAGGAGACGAATGGAAGACGGCCTTTAATACTCATGACAGTCCTTTTGAGTATTTATTTATGCCATTTGGGCTATGCAATTCTCCCGCTGTTTTTCAAAATTTCATTAACTGAATTTTCAGAGACATTCTTCATCAATTTGTGGTTATATATTTGGATGACATTCTCATATTCTCTCCTGATATCATTTCCCATCAAGAACATGTATCTTTCCTTGACCGCCTTCGTCAACACCGACTATACTGCAAACTGTAGAAGTGCGTCTTTGAGAAAGAACAGCTTCCCTTCCTGGGTTATGTGGTATCAGGCTCTGGTCTTCAAATGGACCCCGAGAAGCTCAAGGCAATATTAGATTGGCCCTAACCTGTAGAGCTCAAGGCGGTTCAACTGTTTTTGGGATTTGCTAATTATTATCCTCCGTGGTTGCACCCATTACTGCATTAACCAAAAAATCTGCCAGTTCCAAAAACTGGCCTCCTGAAGCTTTAGAGGCCTTTACGGTACTCAAGAAAGCATTCACCTCGGCACCTATATTACGCCAACCTGATTCCACCCCTCCTTTCTTTCTCGAAGTAGATGCTTCTTCCATCGGTGTTGGAGCTATACTATCTCAGAAAAACTCCTCTGGGAAACTTTGTCCATATGGCTTCTTTTCTCAGAAATTATCTTCGGCTGAGAGGAATTATGGAATTGGAGATAGGGAACTTCTTGCGATTAAATTAGCCCTAGAAGAGTGGAGACATCATCAAGAGGGGGCCCTATTTCCTGTAACCACTTATACAGATCATAAGAATCTCTTATATCTTCAATCTGCATCTTGTCTGAACCTTCGACAGGCCAGGTGGTCCCTATTTATTTCCCGCTTTGATTTGATAATCAAATTCAGGCCTGGTTCCAAAAACAATAAAACGGATACTCTCACTCCTTCGATTCTGCTGATTCTGAAGACCTAGATTGCAGAAGACCTATTATTGATACAGAATGCATTGTGGCTTCTACTCCTACTCATCTAAAAATACCCTGTGGGAAAACCCTGGTTCCTCCCCATCTGAGTCCTAAACTCCTCAGATGGGCTCATGCTTCATGTGTTGCCGGCCATTACAGTAACAAGAAGACCAAGAAACTAATTTCTTGAAGTTACTGGTGGCCTTCCTTACACTTTGACGTTGAAGATTTTGTCTCGCCATGTTCCATCTGTGCACAGAACAAAGTCTCTCGACAATCTGATTATGGATTTCTGCATCCACTTCCCATTCCTGATCGTCCTTGGGGTCATCTCTCTATGGATTTTATAACCGATTTGCCCTGTTCAAAAGGGTACACTGTGGTGTGGGTTATCACTTTTATGGTGCAGCTCATTTTGTTCCTTTGAAAGGTTTGAGCTCGGCCTCCAACCTTGCTCAGTTATTCATAAAAGAGATCTTTCGTCTCCATGGTTGTCCGAACGCAATAGTCTCTGACCGAGAGTATGAGGTTGATGAAGTCTTAGACTCTCATATTTCCAGGAGCCTTCTTCAATTTTTGGTTAAGTGGAAGGGTTACGGACCCAAGGAACGTTCTTGGATTCCTGCCAAAGATCTTCATGCTCCAGATCGTTTAAAAAAAAAATTATAAAAAATTTCCACACAAACCTTGTCCAGTGTCCACCCTTAAGGGAGGGGGTACTGTCACAAACTTACTTGCTGCTGATTTCCCTGCCTCTGTGTACAGCTTGGCACTTCCTAGTTGGGCGGTTACATGATCGTAGCTGGGAGGCGGCATATACAATCTGCAGACTATATAAAGCTCACCTGGACACTACAGCCTTGTCAGAGCCTGTTTAACCTCTGCTTCTGGATCTGCTGTTGCCTATTATTGATTACTCTGCCACCTGTGTATCTGACCCGGCTATCCTTATTGACTACGCTGCTGCCTGTTCCCTTGTGTATCCGACCCGGTGACTCTCCTGAGAGTGCTGTGTCCCCAGTGTATCGGACCCGGAGTTACACTGTATACAGCTTGGATTCGTCTGTATGTACTGTGTTTCTTCAGCTAACTGATTCTGCTCCTCTATGCCGTACTACACTACCTCTAGAGAACCTATTCTCCTTACCTACCGTCTGTCACCTATCACGTCAGTGGGCTAACCTAAGCGCCGTGATCTGCGGGCCTCCGGCAGCAAAATCCATCCCGCCTTGCAGCGGTTCTTGGTGAAGACCGGGGTGTTTGTTAGACTCCGCGCCTTAGGCCAGCGCTAACACGGACTGATAGAAAACTCCTGAGAACTCTGACAGTGCAATCTGCATTCTGGCTCCAGTTCGATTCCAGCAATCTGGTTCCATTCCGGTTCCAGCAATATCTCTTCCAGCATTCCAGTTCCAGTACGGTTCCAGCAATCCTCTTTTAGCATTCCGGTTACAGCATTCCGGTCTAGTATTCCGGTTCCAGTAATCCTGTGTTCCTGTTTGCTCTCCCCTGCTAGTGTAATCACCTTCTGCACTAGTTCATTCACTACATGCAGAGGAACATTGTCAAGCCACCCAGCTTTGTCCATGTAGCCACCAGTCCAACTCCAAGAGACACATCCCAGTCTGGGTACAGACAGAGCCTCAGGCGTGAAAGCAACCATTTTAGTCATATATCCATGGTAATCACAAATCCACATCAGTAGACTTCATAATTATACAGATATTCTTAGTCCAATCTGTTTTAGGTGACATATGAAGCCATTTGTAAAGTCCATCAACTTATTAATAAAGTAAATGCTGTTCTTAATAAAGTAAATGCTGTTCCTATCAATGCTAATGGAGCATCTCCAGATGAAATGAAGGCTAGAACTTCTCTAGTGGCACTGGTTTCAAATAAACAATAGATGCTGAGAGTTCAATATTCGAGCAGAGCTAGTTCAAAGTAGCTTGCACACACTACCTTCACTGACGCGTTTCTCCACCTCTTAGGTGGTGGTTTCATCAGAGGTCACTGCTGTCACTGGAGGCTGTATAACATTTGACTTTCAACAAGGACGTTGAAAAGAGTAAGTGTACAAATATAATTCTGCTGATTTTGACAGTAGCTGTAACAGTACAGTTAAAGTTTTGTAGACATATTTCTATTATCTTTTTTGTCAGTTTCTTTTTTAGCAATTCCTTTATAATTGCAATATTGGTAGGAGACACTAAATTGACTGCATATGGTTTTAACAGGATTGCAAGAGCAGTTACCTAAACATTTTTTTTGGTGTATGTATCAAGCAAATATAGAAAAAAGACCAGTGCACTTCCTCCATATTTGGCTTCGGTAAGCTGCTTTCTGCAGCTGTTTGGGAGATTGTCGTAGGAGGAGTCGGTTTGAAGCTAAGACGCACACCTATGGTAATAAGCTTAATCATTGCCATGTGGTGCATTGTGCTCCTCCCTCCCCTTCTCCCTATGACAAGATCCTTGTCTCCTCTGACCAGGGGAATGCTATGCCAGGGATCATGTGTTGGAACCACATTTATTTTTGAATATTCCAGTTCACCTAATAAATATAAATATTGCTTTTGATACTTGTTGACGCACACTGAGGGCCTGAGTCATTAAGAGCAAGGCAAAAGGAGTAAATGGTCTCTGGGACAAACCATGTTACAAGGCAAGGGGTGCAAATTGGTTTACTATTTTGCACATAAGTTAAATACTGGCTGTTTTTTCATCTAGCAAACAAATACTGGATAGCTTTATTTTTACACTGAAATTTAAAATTGATCTTGGACATGCCCTACCCAAACTATAAACCTGCCATCACATTTTAAATTTACATCCCCCTCCATAGCAACATGCTTTTGCCCAGGTGCAAAGTTACTCCTTTTTATGCTTTGGTCTCCTTAATGACTCAGGCCCTCAGTATCCCTGTCCATTTCTATCCTGCTTTTTTTGAGACATTTGTATTAAAATAATAGAGCAAGAAGTGAAGTTGAAAATACTGGAAAATGACTGATTTTCTTTTGAGCTGATGTAAATCTCAAGTCCATTTGCATCTCTAATGACCATGCAGCACCCTTAGAAATACTTACAAGTATGTGCACTCTCAACCCTTTCTGGACCACTGAAATGCTTAACATAAGTATTTTTTTTATTGAATCTTAACAAACTTGTGACATACAGAAAGCAAAAAAGTGTGGAGGAAGAACACAATATCATAGACCTATTAAAAAACATTGTTCAAACAGAAGAGGCAACAATTTTTAGATACTAGATGGGATGTCAAAAAATCTTAGATGTCTAAGCATTTGTGGATTAAGGAGATTGTATTAAATTTGTGTGCAATGGCAGGAACTGGTTGGTGTTGAGAATTCATGCCAGCTAAACCATTTAATTAATGGGAAAGATGCTGCAGCAGAATAGGACATATCCAGAGTTCCCATCTCAAAACTAAATTGGACCGAATAAATTAATTTATGAAGAGGTGGCGGTGTTGAATCCTTCCAGGATTGACCAATTGTCACTCTAGTGGCAATTAAGATGTGACCAATCACATTTCTATCATTAGTTGGGACTTGTGGAGAATAGTGATGTAGACCTCCCCACATGCCCCTTATATGCCTATCAGACTTCCCCACATGACTTCAGTCCTCCCCATATGCCCCATATATGCCCATCAGACCTTCCCACATGCCACTTATATGCCTCTCCGACCTCCCATATGACCCCAGACCTACTCCCAAAGAGGATACTTAATTAATTGAACATTACCTCCCTGGCAAGGAAGAACCACAATCTATCACACAGTTTTCTGAGAGTAGGTTCACACAGTAATAATGTACTCTGCCTTCATTAACTTTACAATATATGACCAGGGACAGGGTTTGTTACAAGCAAACTTAAACCACATTGATTGTCTTGATTTCACTGGCCTGCCCCTGCACTATACTAATTAGAATTTCTCCAGTATGGAAGAGAACAATTTGTACATACAAGGATAATATATGAAGCTGCTGCTTCTCATATAATATTTTGCAGGGGCTGGCTGGGCTTGGGGAAGGGGGTATCTGTACCCCGGGCCGGTCCCATAGTTGCCTACCTTGGGCTGGGTCAATGGACCACCTGCATTTTTTCCCCTTAAAATAGGCTGCTTAGTCAAGTCTTGCCCCCCTAGTCTAAATGTTGCCAGCCCTCCCTGCTATTTTGTCAGCCATTTTAACAGCTTCTGCATTTACAGTACACAAACATTCATATTTACCTACAGTATTATATATATATTTAAAAGCTATACTTTATATACAGGAAATGCACAAAACCTTCCACTCACTTATGCTTTATTAATAACATGCTATCTTATTCTATACAGTAGCAGATTTCTATATTCCTTAAAATATAGAAATACACAAATTGGGCAGAACTCCGAGCCATCACACTGGACACACGTGCTCTCATATGTGTCTCCCACTAAATTTAAACATAACAATTACAACCAATCACCCAGATAAATTGGTCAACCAGTCCACAGTATAATGTGAACACCAGTAAAAGAAAAAGGATGTTGATCATATAAATGTGTAATGATATAGTAATTTTACCTGTTGGATATCCTTAAAGATCTCACTACTAAGTATAAAACCAGGCAGAAGTCACGATCAAAGAAAATGGCACAAAATTGCAATTTTTTAACATTTGATACAGCAACAATTGACTTATTGCCATGTAAGGGTACGACAATCTGCTAAAAGGCTTTATTAGGTTTCCATTAACCACTTTTACAATCTCTCTAGCCTTTACCAGAGTAGGGTCTTTTAATTGTTCTGAGACAAAAATATCTTTCCTCACTACAAAATCAGGCATACAGTTAACAGGTTCAACAACATTTCCTACTAGTAGCAGGTACATAATCCTGTGCTCCACTACTGCCTTTGTCATTTTTCTGACTCTCTAATCACATTTGAAAAATGTAACCCTTCAGACTCGGGGAACAATCCCACTGCCCTTGTACCAGTAACACTATCAAGTGGGTCATTGCTTCCAGAATTGGGAAAAATCTTTCCCCAATACACCCCAAGCAAGGAACTAATCCCACAGTGACTACCACGTGACCACACTGTCTTTCTATGTTCACTTCAGTTGTAACATATTGTTGTGTATCCCCATGTATACAGGTTACCACAACAATTTTCCCTTGATGTTTTCAGGGGTTCAGACTGCCAGATTGAGCCAGATTTGTCTGAGTCAATCTGGCAATCTGCAGCACAGACTAACTGGGCAGATAAAGATACTCTGCAATTTACATAAGCATTATCACATGGCATAGATTCAAAGGTAAGTGAACAATTAGCAGCAATATGGCATCACATCTAAAACATTTGATCACATATTTAACATAGCTCATATGAGGTAGGAACCTTTAGGCATAATTGACCATCTCCAGGTTCTGAGCCTACAGTCACTGTACATATCAGTTCATTCCAGTGCTCAGCACCTTTTCCCTCTGGAACAGTCTTACTAGAATCCACTGGAGATCGCCTTTACGGAACTAGAGCCTGGTGCAAAGGCAGGTTGGTAATATTCATGGACTGCGCCACCTTTTGGAGAACGTTACAAACTTCCTTAGTTTCTTGTGACTTGGACCTCTGGTAGAATATTGGATAGTCTGTTTTATGTATGTGCTGTTTTCTCTATTGTACAGTGCCGGAGCACTGTAGCTCCTTAAAAATCTACTGTAATAATAATAATAATAATTAATAATAATAAAAGTCTTAGATCACTTAGTTCCTTTTCTTTTTCTGAAATCCAAGTGGAATGTACCTCAAAGTCACGGTCAAACCTCTCCCAGTTATCCTTAAAAATCTGTATTTTGCTGATGTTTTCAGACAGAACTTCTTTAAACTTCTTGCTAAATTTTAATCAAGACAATGCTTCACATTGTCTTGATTAGATTTAGTCTTGTACTGAAGGTCTTTTTGAACTTTGGATAACTTTGACTGAATTTGTGAGGTTTGTTCCTGTTTAACTTCATTTTCTTTTCCATCTACAGACTTTGTTGGCTTTCCAGTGCTGATATCTTTGTTTCAGTCTGGGTACGAGAATCTATGAACTCTTGTATTTAACTCTTCATACTGAGTCTTGTATCGCCTTCCAATACTTTTAACCGGGGTTATGGTCATGGGTTCTTTCTGGAGATTTTCCTCTTCATTGTTCAGTTTTGCTGCCTCTACTTTTGCACTCTGACATTGACTTTGACTTGTAATCTGGGCTGCATTTACCTTTGCAATATCAGTTTTCAATTTTCCAGTCTCTTCAATGAGCTGCTGTGTTCAGGCCCTCCACAACATCTTATATCTTCCTCAAGCATCTTCTTTTCCACCTGCAGCATCCAAGTTTTCTTACTGAGTTCAGAGTTAGATTCTTGAAATGACAATATATTTGTTTCAAATTTCCGTATCTTAGCTTGTAGTTGCTGTAGGTCATGGTCCAGTTTCTCTTTATGTTGGGCCATTGTCTTTGAAGTTACCTGAAATTTTTCACACTCTGCAGTCAAACTATATGTAGCTTGTTTATTTCTCTCCCCCTGTGCTCTATATGCTTCTGGTATCTTAAGCTTTCCACTTGTGTAACTTCAAATCTTGTTTCAGCAACTTATTTTTCTCTTCTCACAATTCTGAGCATTTCTATGACTTGCTCCTGAGACTTTCCTTCCTCACTGAAAGAGACATTGAGTGATCCCACTTGAACAGAGACCAACATTTTACTGAGGGCTTCATGGTCTTGGTGCTGCTGCTGCCAGGACTCCTCAAGGGCTAACTGCTGCACCATGGTGGCTGCCTGCTGCATCCTGGTGGCTTCTCACAGGGCTGTAACTGTGTCCTCCATGTTAGGGCCCTGTAACAGTCTTTTTCCCAAATCCAAATAAATAGGTATCTGTCTCTCTCTCGGAAACATCATCTTTCATCTCAGGACATTGTAAAGGGTCATACTCCATTACAGCACAAATGTGCTCGATGTCTCTCTCCATATTGAGACTTTGATGCCCCTATATGAAATCTTGCTAACTTGAACACATTAATCTTCTCTTTTTTTTCTTGCCCAATGTAGCTTGAAAAGCAGCCAATGATAACTTCATAGAAATGGAGCACAATCCTTGTAGAAAAATCATTTCACTTCACTAAAGCTGGGTACACACTACACGGTTTTCATCCAATAATCGGCTCAATCAGCCGACATACGACCGCTCGTTCAAATGTCGGGTCAGTGTGTGTAGGGACACAATGGTCGAAAGTCTGCCCAAATGGACGATTGTCGCCTCATTTGGTTGGTTGTACCGTTTGATATTTCGTTCCAATCTCGTTTCCGCTGTGTAGTGTGTATAAACTTCTGACCGATCCATGACAATCCTCCGATACTTCCTCGACCTGGGGGGCGAGTGTATGTAAATTTTTGATGTCTGTCCCAGTCGCACGTGGTGCGGAATCCGCACATTACTGACTTCTGACTGTGTTCTGTATCAATGTATATTCCACCTGTCTGGCTGCAGACCATTACACTTGTATAAAGCACGTGTGTTATTACCCTTTGCATCTATGTTGGCAATGTATTCATATTTACTCTTTATAAACTTTAACCTTTATAACCTATTAAAGTTATATTAACCTTTATTAACTTATAATTGTGAAGTACCCAGAATAAACCACACAGTGTTCATGCAACATTTTTATTGCAGGAAAAAGTTACAAAAGTTTTTACACACGCAGCTGTCTGAAAGATCCGCATGAAAAGTGAGCGCGCCCAATATGTTTTTACAGTGCTGCAAAATAGAACTTTTTTCACAGCCAGATACATTTTTGCAAAAGAATGGGGGACACCCCAACAGCACTTGGAGTGCCAGAAACTGAACAAAAACCCTCCTCTCTTCTCCTCTTACTGCTGTAACAACTGGTATTAAGCTTTCAATGGTATTGAATACAATCAATCACTGTCCCTGCGCTGATATAGCCAGTGTGACCTAACCCTGCTTTCTCCCTCTGTCAAATGGCGATGGATTGCTGTGGAGGCTGGTATTTATGCTTCTCAAGTCTTGCGAGATCCGAGCTCAGAAAAACGAATACGTCACGATAACGTTTTGCCTCGATTTTGAAACCGAACGAGCAGGAGAGTAGCGAGCCTGCTCGGCTTAGCACCTGGATACCCTTAATTCGGTAGGGTTCGGATCTCGGGGAACCGAGACCGCCCATCTCTAGTATATATATACATTTATTTCAGGTGAGGTGGCACTCAAGGATTTTAACCAATTAAATATAGTAACAAAAGGTGTTTATTCCATTACAACTTTCAAAACAAAAAACACATTCACACAAAAAAACCTGAATTGGGTTGTTTGTTAAATCGCACATTCTTATCAATAAGGAATAGGTGTAAAGATACGGCTGTTGATGAATATACTGCAGCATATGTCCAATACATATGTGGACTATGAAGTCCCAGCAGAATGCACTAAAACAAAAAAGTATTAATTTAATGTCACCTGTTAATACTATAGGGCCTGATTCATTAAGGATCTTAACTTGAGAAACTTCTCATTTCAGTCTCCTGGACAAAACCATGTTACAATGCAAGGGGTGCAACTTAGCATTCTGTTTTGCACATAAGTTAAATACTGACTGTTTTTTCATGTAGCACACAAATACTTGATAGCTTATTTGTACACTGAAATTTAAAGTTGATATTTGTGTGCTACATGAAAAAACAGTCAGTATTTAACTTATGTGCAAAACATTTGCACCCCTTGCATTGTAACATGGTTTTGTCCAGGAGACTGAAATAAGAAGTTTCTCAAGATGAGATCCTTAATGGATCAGGCCCATAGTCATTAATGACGAAATATTAAAAGAAATAATATTTATTTTTTCCCCTATATTTTTCTCTTCTAAAATACATTTATTAGGATGTTATTAATGTACTCTGTATATAAAATGATTGCAAACACATGTTCTAGCATGCATACGTCATCGCTAGTAATCGGCACTTACACCAGACCTGTAGCTGGTACAAGTTATACAACAGAAAAACAAATACATTTGAGATTCCCAAAACTTATAATCGGTCGTTGCTGCTTGCGCTCAAGCTTGGCACACTCTTACTGTCCATGAACTACATGCATGCGCCCAGTCCCCTCCCAGTTCCTCCCCTAAAATCATTGGCTGTCGCAAGGGGTCCTTTGTGAATTGGATGTTGCTGCGTTCACTGGGGTATAGTTCTGTTATGGGCATGTGCAGAGTAATTTTATGCAAAATAAGGCATATATCTGCATTTACGTTCATTAATGAATCAGGCCCATATTGTGCAAAATAATTATCATATATGTAAACTGATGCGCTGGGAAACATTTATTGTAACTCATAGCATACTTTCACTTTCTAAACTGTATATGAAACATAATGTAATGAGATTGGGTGCTGCACATTTTCCTCTGCACTAGTTTCATAAATGTCTCCCACGGTAAATTTGTGGAGACGTTTATGAAACTGGATATAATATTAAATGCATCCATATTTAAAAGTCCATGGAGTATCTTTGGAAAGTGACTGGTATTTAACCTCTTACTAATTCAGACACACAAAGCTTGCTGTTTTTCATCTGTGTGCACTTGAGCTGGTCCTTTTTGTTTTTCTGTCAATGTGTGTAGTTTGCTGTGAGCCTGTATGTCCCTTCTCTTTCTGTATCTTGCTGTGCATGGGTTGCCATGGAAACTGGCTTTACAGACCAATTGCTACAATGTCTATCTTACCTCATATGTACCTTATATCTATCTCATATGCATGTCTCATATCTATATATCTATCATTCTGTTTTTGTAAAATTGTGACATTCTCAGGCAAGTAATTTCAATGTAACTCCTTTCAAGTTAATCAGAGCACTGTCAATTATGAATGCAGAGAATGTCTGAGAATATCTCTGGCCAAGAATGATTTTCAGGGGGTCATGCAGGGATGTCTACCTGCCTACAGTTTACAGAAAAGCCAAGAAGACCATTGAAAGTCTAGTTTTAAGGGTAATAACTCGTGAAGAGATGCAAATCCGTTTCGTATCAAAATTTCACCCTGATCTGTGATTCATGATAGCTGCCAGGGGAAAATATCAGTTCTTTATAGAATATGTGTATGTGTGAGTGTGAGTGTATGTGTACATTATATATATATATATATATATATATATATATATATATATATATATATATATATATATATATATATATACATACACACACATCTCTAATATATACACATTGCACCTGATCTTTGCATTATTTAATCACATATTTCCGTACCGATGTGCGAACTTATTGGTCAACAATGATAATGATCCCCTTTGTGATCTAGTTAGTGTCCTTTTTGGTAGGCAAAGAGCTCTGGCCAAGATGTCAAATATACATAGCCACAGGTGTTTAAAAATCAAATTAAATGAAATACAATTACAAAGAGTAACAGGGTGGAAACAAAACAACTGTATGGGTTATAGTTACTAAACTGCGATTTTGAAAAGTAGAGATGTTGCCTATAGCAACCAATCACATTCTAGTTATTTATTTAGTACATTCTACAAAATGACAACTAGAATCTGGTTGCTAGAGGCAACAGCTCCACTTTTTTAAACCTGCAGTTTGATAAACATACCCCCAGGTGTGAAAAAGGAGAAGACATTCGTCCTTTAGTTGGACAGCTTATATAAAACCAAATATATATTGAACATCTCAAAAATAGCAATTTAAAATTTTGTGAAGGACAAGTGAACAGGATTATTATTACAGAAAAGCCAGTCTAAGATCTTCCTGTTCTGATTTGATTCACAAAAGGTTTAAGAGGCCAACAGAAAGCATCTGACATGTCTTTGCAAAGATGAGTTTAAGTGGAAGTGTTACATACTGGCCTCTGTTCTTACCTTGTTTTGCAAGCTAGTTCCCACTTATTTAGCATTTTTACTTGCTTCCTCTGAGATTTGAACCACGATTTTCTAATGTTAACATGTGCTTTGTAATTCTACTGTGCCTTTTCTGAATTCTGATTACCTGTGTCCCTCCAGTGGCCATTCAGGGTAATTGCCTTTCTATATAAGCCTCTTGTTTCATTTACTCCTTGCTTTGTGTGCTGTGCAAAAGTGCTTAAACATGTCCTTGCATTTTTCTGGATTCTGACCTTGGCTGCTTGTTGTGATTGCTGTCTGCCATTGATCCTCGGCTTATTTCCTGGATTGCTTTCGTCGTTTGATTTAGTACTTTGTTCTTTAGTGGCCAGCAGCCTCCATTAGGGGCTGCATCCTGTGGTCACCTTGTATGGGAGTCCAAGTCCCCCTGTGGGATTCTCTGGTAAGATTGCGGAGGTCAAAGAAGCCTGCACCAACAGGCACAGAGGCTACAATGTACAACCTGGACACTCACAGATATTTGAAAGCAATAATGTTTGTTTTAAATTTGTGTAGTGTTTAATAATATATACAGTATATTTCTAAGTAAAATGTGCATAAAGACAAAAGTGATGTTGTGTTCTTGCTGTATAAAACAATACATTGCATTGTTTAACAGGATATTACGGTAGATCTTCAACTTCAAGTTAAATATTTTATAAGAAAACAATAAAGAAAATTGTTAGGAAAAGAAGGAAAATCTAAAACCTATTTTGTACACAGAAATCATATTCATTTATGCAAAACAGAATTTTGTAACATTTCCATAGATTACAAATTTTCAATACAGTTTGCAGGGAGAGATAGTCTATGTATGTGTCCATTCAAGTATTTAACTCAGCGGTTCACAAAGTTTGCGCCGTGGCTCCCTGGGGTGCCGCAGCCAGGGCTGCTTGTCCAGGCAAAAAAACGAAGAAAAAAAGAACTTACCAATCCGGCGGCGCTGGATCATCCTCCTCCCTCCTCACTGTTCTCTTCTCACTGATTGTCGTGGGTGATGTCATCACATCCGACAGTGCCAGTGAGGAGGAGCAGCAGAGAGGAAACACAAGAAAACAAGTTATAAGACAGAAGAAAAAGAGGAAAGAAGGTAAGTAAAGGAGAGGAAAACAGCGTTGGGGAGACACAGTAAGCGAAGGAGAGGAAAACAGTGTTGGGGGGCATTAAGTAAAGGAGAGGAAAACAGGGTTGAGGGGACACAGTAAGTAAATTAGAGGAACGTGGCATTGGTTGGACACAGGAAGTTAAGGAGAGGAAAACGGAGTTGGGGGGACACAGTAAGTGAAGGAGAGATAAACGGTGTTGGGGGACAGAGTGGGTAAAGGAAAGGAAAACAGCATTGGGGGGACACAGTAGGAAAAAGAAAGGGAAATGGCGTTGGGGGACACAGTGGGTAAAGGAAAGGAAAACGGCGTTGGGGGACACAGTGAGTAAAGGAGAGGAAAACAGCGTTGGGGGACACAGTAAGTAAAGGAGAGGAAAACAGCGTTGGGGGAGCACGGTAAGTAAAGGAAAGGAAACGTCATTGGGGTGACACGGTAAGTAAAGGAGAGGAAAACAGCGTTGGGGGGACACAGTAGGTAAAGAAGAGATAAACAGTGTTGCGGGACACAGTGAGTAAAAGAGAGGAAAATGGTGTTGGGGGGGCAGAGTGGGTAAAGGAGAGGAAATGGCGTTGGGGGACACTGTTGGAAAAAGAGAGGAAAGCGGAATTGGGGGGACAAAGTAAGTAAAGGAGAGGAACGTGGCATTGGGTTGGACACAGGAAGTTAAGGAGAGGAAAACGGAGTTGGGGGGACACAGTAAGTGAAGGAGAGATAAACGGTGTTGGGGACACAGTGGGTAAAGGAAAGGAAAAGAGCATTGGGGGGACACAGTAGGAAAAGGAAAGGGAAATGGTGTTGGGGGACACAGTGGGTAAAGGAAAGGAAAATGGCGTTGGGAGACACAGTGAGTAAAGGAGAGGAAAACAGCGTCGGGGGCACAGTAATTAAAGGAGAGGAAAACAGCATTGGGGAACACAGTAAGTAAAGGAGAGGAAAACAGCATTGGGGGAGCACGTTAAGTAAGAGAGAGGAAAACGGCATTGGGGAGCAGGGTAAGTAAAAGAGAGGAAACGTCATTGGGGGGACACGGTAAGAAAAGGAGAGGAAAACAGCGTTGGGGTAATACAGTAGGTAAATGAGAGATAAACAGTGTTGGGGGACACAGTGAGTAAAGGAGAGGAAAACGGCATTGGGGGGACACAGAGGGTAAAGGAGAGATAAACGGTGTTGGAGGTACACAGGGGGTAAAGGAGAGGAAAACGGCGTTGGGGGACACAGTTGGAAAAGGAGAGGGAAGCGGCATTGGGACATGGTAAGTAAAGGAGAGGAAAACAGCGTTGGGGGGGACACCTTAAGTGAAGGAGAGTGTCAAGAAATGGGGTGCTACTGGACTGTAACCCTTTGTTTAGTGTATTCAGCCAAATAGCTAATTTAGTCAAGCCATGCCATTGTATAATCCAGGTAACAGAGACTGCATGTCTAACACTTAAAGTGTCTACTGAGAGACGCGTGCTGTAAGGGGGAGGATTGAGACATGTGACTCTACTCCCTGCGTAAACAGCCAAGAATATAGGGAGAGGAGATTGCCAAGAGAAGTTTTCTAGCTTGGAGGATCCTGGTGCACAAGACATCAGCGAAAAGGACTCTGGGCCAAGCGTGGTGCCGCTGGAGGAAACCCTACCAGGACAGGGTCTGTGTGAGGCAGTTTCCCAAGCTTGGCGACATAGTAACTGTCTAGCTAAAAGGTAGAGATAATATTGCAGGAGGCTAAGACTCTGAAAGAGACTGAGATTATTACTTTGAGGTGCTGACTGCAAGAGGCTGCTGGAGGATACATGCTACCATTACCCTGTATCTTGTGAACGTCTTGTGGTGTTGTGCTGTCGTCATAAAGCATTATTTTGGATTTTGGATTTATTCTGGTCTACCCGAGTGAGTTGAATCCCACAGAGGGTAACTGCCATCTCAGCTAAGGGTGGTATCCTCACAGAGAGGAAAACAGCGTTGGGGGACACGGTGTGATCTGGTGAAGGTGGACATAGTGTGACATTGTGAGGGAGCACGTGATATTGTGAAGGGGCATATGTGATATTGTGAAGGGGCGCAGTGTGATATGGTGAAGGGGTGCAGTGGTATGTTGAAAGGGCACAGTGATATGATGAAGAGGCACAGTGTGATGGTGAAGGGGCCTAAATACTTCTTACATTATTTTGACCCAACTACTTAAATAATGGGATTACCCGGTAATTATTTTAGCTTAGGGGTGCATTGGAAATATTATGGAGACCCTAAGAGTGCCTCGAATTGAGAAAGTTTGGGAACCTCTGGTTTAACTAAAGAACCAGAGGCAGCAGTGAGACTTCTCCACTCTTGACTTATAAACCAGGGGGCAAGCCCATATGTGAAAATTTTATAAAAGTAAAGTACTCATGCAACCAGTTTAAAATTTGTGGATTTCAGCAGGGTGACTATGCCATGGCCATGTTCATCTGTCTGCTGACCTGGGGTCTTTCTTTTGTTATCTTATTTTCTTAAGCAGGAAAATCTGCAAAATCCTAAAAGCAAACCAGTGTCAAAATCATGGGTCCCAATGGAGGTGCTAACACGATTCAAATAGCCAAGGAGGAGGTGGATGTAAATGAGATGCATTAATGCATTGCCTCAAAGGATAAATTAACACTACACTTAAAATTCCATTTTGGATGGAGTTAAAAAGTTTATTAAAAAAAAACCCATTCTAAATACAAACTCTTCCCAGATGACACCACTCTGACGAAACTTCTAAATGTGAGGTCTGACTGTGCAAGCTACGGTCATGGACAGGACTCAATGCATACAGTCCCTGACTACCCAGAGTGACCCTACGCTACAGAAAACTTATTCTAAGGACACTATTAGGAATAATTTCACAAACATGGGTACTCACTCCAGTCACAAGAGCTAACTTTGTGCATGCATGAAGTGGACTTTTTTCCTCTGACAAATAATTTTGATGGTTTAAATGCTCATAGATCACTATCGAGTGTATGTGGAGAGAAAATATACATTTGATAAGTCTGAATTTTACTACAAACTACAGACTAAGATTAAGACCGGCTGGTGTTTAAAAGAACTAACTATCTGATGTGGGCAGATTTTTAATTGCTAGATATTTGAGACCACTTGGTACTGGTCTATACTTATATATCTACAGTTGCATAATATTGCAGAATTGAATACTTTTATTAAAGAATTTGTTGGACATCGACACAATCCTCATATTTTGGGCTCTATACACCACCACAATAGATTTGAAATGAAACTAACAAGATGTGCTTTAACTGCAGACTTTCAGCTTTAATTTAAGGGTATTTACATCCAAATCAGGTGAACAGTGTAGGAAGTACAACAGTTTCTATATGTGCCTCCCACTTTCTAAGGGACCAAAAGTAATGGGACAAACTAAACTACATCAAACTTTCACTTTTTAATACTTTGTTGCAAATCCTTTGCAGTCAATTACAGCCTGAAGTCTGGAATGCATAGACATCACCAGACGCTGGGTTTCATCCCTGGTGATGCTCTGCCAGTTCAGTTCCTGCTTGTTTTTGGGGCATTTTCCCTTCAGTTTTGTCTTCATCAAGTGAAATGTATGCTCAATCAGATTCAGGTCAGGTGATTGACTTGGCCATTGCATAACATTCCACTTGTTAGCCTTAAAAAAACTCTTTGGTTGATTTTGCAGTATGCTTCAGGTCATTATCCATCTGCACTGTGAAGTGCCGTCCAATGAGTTCTGAAGCATTTGACTGAATATGAACAGATAATATTGCCCAAAACACTTCAGAATTCATCCTGCTGCTTTTGTCAGCAGTCACATCATCAATAAATACAAGGGATCCAGTTCCATTGGCAGCCATACATGCCCATGCCATGACACTACCACCACCATGTTTCACTGATGAGGTGGTAGGTTTTGGATCATGAGCAGTTCCTTTCCTTCTCCATACTCTTCTCTTCCCATCACTCTGGAACAAGTTGATCTTTGTCTCATCTGTCCATAGGATGTTGTTCCAGAACTGTAATGGCTTTTTTAGATGTTGTTTGGCAACCTCTAATCTGGTCTTCCTGTTTTTGTGGCTCACAAATGGTTTACATCTTGTGGTGAACCCTCTATATTAACTCTTGTGAAGTCTTCTCTTGATTGTTGACTTTGACACATATACACCTACCTTCTGGAGAGAGTTCTTGATTTGGCCAACTGTTGTGAAGGGGTTTTTCTTCACCAGGGAAAAAAATCTTCTGTCATCCACCACAGTTGTTTTCCGTGGTCTTCCGGGTCATTTGGTGTTGCTGAGCTTTCCAGTGCGTTCTTTCTTTTAAGAATGTTCCAAACAGTTGATTTGGCCGCACCTAATGTTTTTGCTATATCTCTGATGGGTTTGTTTTGATTTTTCAGCCTAATGATGGCTTTCTTCAATGATAGTGACAGCTGTTTGGATCTCATATTGAGAGTCGACAGCAACAGATTCCAAATGCAAATGTCACACCTAGAATCAACTCCAGACCTTTTACTTGCTTAATTGATGATGAAATAACGAGGGAATAGCCCACACATGTCCATTATTTAGCTTTTGAGTGGATTGTCCCATTACTTTGGGTCCCTTAAAAAGTGGGAGGCACATATAGAAACCGTTGTAATTCCTACACCGTCCACCTGATTTGGATGTAAATACCCTCAAATTAAAGCTGAAAGTCTGCAGTTAAAGCACATCTTGTTAGTTTCATTTCAAATCCATTGTGGTGGTGTATAGAGCCCAAAATATGAGAATTGTGTCGATGTCCCAATATTTATGGACTTGACTGTATATCTGTTTATATTGATTTATATACATTTGCGCCAGGAAGTTTATGTTTAGCATACAATTATACTTTATCTGTCTCATAGCAACTTGGATAACTGCTATTCCTCTGCATGACTATCTAATGGTTGGGTCTAACCTATGTCTGTTTGGTATTGTGCAACGGCAGCCTAATAGATGTCTACAGGAAGCACTTTTCGTTCTTTTGTATAGTGATTCTCATTGGGCTTCTGATATTCTATAAGGTTTTAGGCTAACCTTAACACCTGGGTTAGTGACTACGTCATGTTTAATAAATACTGTTATACATGATATCTCCACAAACAAATCTCTATTTCTTATGAGAAACTCTTTAACCTCATGCTGAGGAGTGTTTTGGCTACCAGTGCTGTACCGGTTACCGGAGGGACCAGGGTAGCTGACAGAGATACTATATTTTTACACGGTTTGATAAGGTTTACATGATAGATCTGTTCCGTTTTTTTCCCCTGGCTGGCATACCTTATAATTAACCTAACCCACTTTTTCATTTATTTCAAATGGTCCTTGCCATTTAGCCAACAATTGACTTTCTACTGCGTGTGCTAAAACAAGCACTCTGTACCCAGGAGCAAAGGTGCATAAATGGGCATTACTGTTATACACCCTTTGTTGTGCCTTTTAGACCTGTTCCATGTGCACTGTCACTAACGGCACCACTATAGCTATTCTGTCTTGCATTAGACAAACATGTTCAGTCACTGTTTTGTAGGGACTGGGTTGGCCCTCCCATATTTCCTTTGCAATATCCAACAAACTCCTAGGGGGTCTATCGTATAACAGATATGTCTATCGTAAAACTGAGATTCCCGTGGAAGACTGAGGAACATCTCTAATGACCAGTAGTAAATGGGGTAACAAACAATTCCAATTTTTCACATCTTTATTCACTACCTTCTTTAGCATATGCTTTAAAGTTTTGTTAAACTTCTCAGATAAACCAACAGTCTGAGGGTGATATACAGAGGTCCTCATCTGAATAACCTTAAACAGGTGGCACTATTTTTTCATAATTTTGGGACATATATAGGGTACCCTTATCAGTGAGGAACACCATTCTCTTTAGGTATCCCTACTTTGCTAAAGATATGTATTAGTTCCCTAGCAATAGCTTTTTTTGACGTATCAATGGTATCGCTTCCAGGTATCTGATAGTGTAATCCATAATCACCAGAAAATACTGATGACCCTGGGCAGACCTTATTAGAGGTTTTACCATATCCATAGCTAGCCTTTCAAACGGAACCTCAATGCTGGGTAACAGGAAAAGCAAACTTCTATAATATGTCCTAGGAGCATGGTATTGATACTATGGGCAGGTTGCACAGTAGTGAGGTGCATCTTTATGGACTCCTGGCCAGAAAAACCTTTGTAAAATTCTTTCTGAGGTTTTCTCTACCCCTAGATGCCCTGCAATTACGATTCTTCTATGAGGGGTGCCATATATAAATAAATGATGATGGTGATCTAGCCTTTATCAAAGTAACGTCATGTTCTGAGGCAAAACAAATATATTTTCCCACTTCAAGATCAGGCATAGAGTCAACTGGTCCAACATTTCCTACTTCAGTAGGAGGTACACTATCCTGCTCGCAGCTGCTGCCATCATAATTTTCTGACTCCCCAATCATATTTGAGAAAAGGAGCACTTCAGACTCAGGAAACACTCCTACCGCTACTGCATTAGTAACATTATCAAACTAGTCTGGGTTATTTACTTGTGTATCAAAGCCCAAACAAGGAACTAATCCTACAGTGAATACCACAGAAACACACTGTGTTTCTATTTTGACTTCAGCGGTAATAATGCTGAGTGTCCCCATGTATACAAGTTACCCCCAATAGACTTCCCTTGATGCTTTAAGGGTCTCATCTGTCACAACTATATGCGTACCTGCTATTGTTGGCGCAACTCGGAGGAAGGTGCGGAATCTAACGTGCCCCTGGTATTCACAAGGAACCCCCGCAAGGAAGTATGGACTCCGCTGCAGGGACACGCAGGTCACGGTCCTTCCACGAGTCAACAGCGAGATACAAGGAGGTGTCAGACAGGCCGGGTCGGTAACGTTCTTGTAGTACGAGGTACACAACGATATCCAGAAGAATGGTGAAACAAGCCGGGTCAATACCGTTCAGGTAGCGCAGTACAAAGGGAGAATCCAAATAGGGGTGGTCAAACGGTCCGGGTCAAAAGGTCACTGGCAGCACAGGGATAGTCAGGAACAATGTAGAATATTGGTACACACACAATACGCTGGAGGCAGGAAGACCTGATACTCTGGCACTGAGGAGGTCACAGGAAGTGCCAGGGGCCAATAGGAAACTTGTTGGCTGGCAGCGCTATTCCTGGCTGCCGCCGGGACTTGAGAGTAGCGTCGACGTGCATGCGCAAAAGGCCACGCCAAGCGGCTGGAACTTCCGTGTCTGGTTGCTAGGCAACCAGGCACGCCGGGCACAGACACAGGCGGCCTTCCCGGGGAGACAGCGGGACGGCTCCCGACAGTATACCCTCCTCTTCTTCCTCCTCCTCCTCCTGTTTGAAGGAATTTCTTGAGAATCCTAGGGGCATGAGAGTCTTGCTCGTCCACCCATGACCTCTCCTCTGGGCCGTATCCCTTCCAATTGACTAGAAATTGCTTTTTGCCATGAAGAGTGCGAGAGGCCAAGATGCGATTGATTTTGAATTCAGTTCCAATAGAAGTTTGTACTGGTGGAGGTCGGCAGGGAGCCCGAAAGAATTCGTTGAGTACCAGTGGACGTAATATTGATACCTGGAAAGTATTATGACATTTTAGAGAAGGAGGTAGTTTCAGCTTAACGCACACAGGGTTGATGACTTGCAGGATGGTGTAAGGACCGATAAATCGTGGGGCCATCTTCATTGAGGGAACTTTCAGTTTCAAGTCCCTGGTGGAAAGCCATACCTGGTCCCCTACTTTCAGGAGGGGAGTGTCTCTACGATGACGGTCTGCAAAAATCTTGTGATGCTGTGTGGCCTTGAGTAACGCCGTTTTAGTCTTGGCCCAGATAAGAGCGAACTCTCGATAGAGGGTATCAACGGCTGCAACTGACGAGGAGGATACTGGGAAGGGATTTGGAAAGACAGGATGGTTTCCATAGAAAATGAAGAACGGAGAGAATCCTGTGGATTCATGAACATGTTGGTTGTGGGAGAATTCTGCCCAGGGAAGGAATTGAGACCACTTATTTTGGTTGTCAGAAGTGAAACATCGAAGAAAAGTCTCCAGGTCCTGATTAATTCGTTCAGTCTGCCCATTCGTCTGGGGATGATACCCCAAAGAAAACTTTAGTTGTACACTTAGTTTCTGGCAAAAGGTTCTCCAGAACCGGGAGGTGAATTGGACTCCACGGTCTGAAATAATCTCCTTAGGACAGCCATGTAACCTAAAGATCTCGTTAATAAAGATGTGTCACACGCCGGTCCCATAGCTAGGTGCTAGCGTGTGACTTGCCCTTTAAAGAACTATGTTGGTGCCTGTCTTCTGCTTCAGAGTCTCTACCTTTTCATGGCTGTTTTATGTTATCCTTATTGGGACCTCCTTTCCGAAGCTTATTGGTTCCTGAAGACTATTTCAACCTCCTGTGATCAGGGACTCATTGCCTGATCTTCATGTTACTCACACTGCCGTGGGTTCTGGCTGCTTCCCTGACTCTTTGACTTCTCCTGGATGTTATCGGTTGCCGAGATTGCTTGTCATCACTGCTCTCATCGGATCCGCTGTATACCAGTTCATGGTCATCTACAAGCTGAAACTATCCGTTGATTTCCATCTTTACTGTAAATTGGAGAAATGTTCATTTGAAGCTACTTCTATGCCTTTCCTTGGTTTTATTGCTTCCGGATCGGGTCTGCAGATGGACCCAGAAAAAGTTCAAGCTATTCTAGACTGGTCCCTTCCAATGACTCTTAAAGCCATTCAACGTTTTCTAGGTTTTGCAAATTATTACAGACAGTTTATTTTGAATTATTCTACTATCATGGCTCCTATTACAGCTCTTACTAAGAAAGGGGCTAATCCTAAAAAATGGTCAGCAGAGGTTTTAGACGCCTTTTCCTATCTTAAAAAGGCCTTCTCTTCAGCACCCATTCTCCAACAGCCAAACCTTTCGCAGCCATTCTTTTTAGAGGTAGATGCATCTGCAGTTGGAGGTGGAGCAGTTCTCTCTCAACGTTCCTCGGTCAATCGTCTGTTACCATGTGCCTTTTTCTCTCGAAAGTTTTTGCCAGCTGAACAAAATTACACCACTGGAGATAAAGAATTATTGGAGATGAAATTGGCCTTATCTGAATGGCGATATTTATTGGAAGGAACACAACACGTAGTGACAATCTTCACTGATCACAAAAATCTGTTATATTTAGAAACGGCACAGTGTCTCAACCCTCGACAGGCTCGATGGTCCCTCTTTTTCTCTCATTTTAATCTTCATGTCACTTTCAAACTTGGACATTTGAATAAAAGAGGGGATGCCTTATCTCGGGCTTTTGACACTTTAACAGATTTAGATCCTCTGAGAATCGTCTCATCTTGGATCCTAAGTGCCTATTGGCTTCTACTGTGTCTCAAACTCCTCCTCCTGGTAAATCTTTTGTTCCCAAAACACTTCGGAGAAAGTTATTACGCTGGTACCATGCCTCTAAAATTTCTGGTCATGCAGGATTTCGGAGGACTTATGAGCTAATATCTCGCTCATATTGGTGGCCATCCATTCATATTGATGTTAAAGACTTTGTGGCTTCCTGTGATGTTTGTGCTCAGCATAAATCTTCTCGTCTGGCTCCTATGGGACCCTTGTTGCCTCTTCCCATACCCTCTAGACCGTGGACTCACATCAGTATGGATTTTATAACTGACCTTCCTCTCAGTAGAGGTTACAATACAGTTTGGGTGGTGGTGGACTGCTTTTCAAAGATGGCTCATTTTGTGCCATTAGAAGGATTGCCCTCTTCCTCAGTTTTGGCACAACATTTTATTAGAGAGATTTTTCGATTACATGGATGTCCTCAAGAAATTGTGTCCGATAGAGGAGTACAATTTACCTCTAAATTCTGGTGAGCACTTTGCAAAGCTTTAGGAGTTCAGCTTAATTTCTTCTCTGGATACCACCCACAATCAAATGGGTAGACGGAGAGAATGAATCAAGATCTTGAGACTTTTATTTGCATGTTTTCCTCTGCTTCTCAGGATAATTGGGCGGATCTTCTGCCATGGGCAGAGTTTGCACATAATAATCTGTTTCATGAGTCCACTTCTTCTACTCCATTTCATGTTGTATATGGCTTACATCCTGGTTTGCCGAAGTTTTCAGTCGTCCCTCCCGCCCATGTTCCTGCAGCTACAGAACTCATTCAAAATTTTCCGACCACCTGGAACCAAGTTATTTCTCAGTTCAAGAAAACTTCTACTCGATAAAAATCAGCGGCTGACAAAAGACGTAGAGCTGTACCTGCTCTTAAAGTGGGTGACAAAGTTTGGTTATCCACGCGGAACATTCGTCTTAAAGTTCCTTCTATGAAGTTCGCTCCTCGATTTATCGGTCCATATAGGATTTTGAAAGTCATCAACCCAGTGTCCTTCAAATTAAAACTGCCATCCTCACTTCGTATTTCAAATTCCTTCCATGTTTCACTGTTGAAGCCATTAATTATTAATCGTTTTTCTTCTACAACATCTTCTTCAACTTTACCAGAGCTTTCTCAACAGGAGGACTTTGAGATCACTCAGATTTTAGATTCTAAGAAGGTTCGAGGAGTGATTAAATATCTAGTGGATTGGAGGGCTTCGGTCCCGAGGAGCGTTCCTGGGTAAAGGCTTCTGAGATTGATGCCCCTGCATTGTTACGCAAGTTCCACATCAAGTTTCCACGAAAAGTCATCTTTAAGTGTCCAGTGGCCACTTCTAAAAGGGGGGGTACTGTCACATGCCGGTCCCATGGCTAGGTGCTAGCGTGTGACTTGCCCTTTAAAGAACTGTGTTGGTGCTTGTCTTCTGCTTCAGAGTCTCTACCTTTTCATGGCTGTTTTATGTTATCCTAATTGGGACCTCCTTCCGAAGCTTATTGTTTCCTGAAGACTATTTCAACCTCCTGTGATCAGGGACTCATTGCCTTATCTTCATGTTACTCACACTGCCGTTGATTCTGGCTGCTTTCCTGACTCTTTGACTTCTCCTGGATGTTATCAGTTGCCGAGATTGCTTGTCATCACTGCTCTCATCGGATCCGCTGTATACCAGTTCATGGTCATCTACAAGCTGAAACTATCCGTTGATTTCCATCTGCACACTGAACTGTCTCGTGAGTTGCCTATTACATCTGCGCTCATATTTGGCTCAACTACTTCTCTGCTCAGCTGCCTATATTCTTTATTGAACTACAATCAAGTTATCTTGTCATGTGTGGTTCTATGTCTGGCACGGCTCTATTACTACTCTGCTGATTATTAAGTTACTGGACTGTTCTCAAGAATATATTGCCGAGATAGTAGCCAATTCCGTTATTCAAGTTGTGTGCGTTATCAGCTGTATCTTGTTAGTAATGAACTCACGCCTCTTGGTGAAGTTGGATTATCTGTGACTCCTAGTGTTACGCACGGTTGGACTGTTATTTCCACGCTGTACTTCAAGCAACATTCCATTGCATGTTTCCAGATTACCCAAGTTCTTGGACTGCATTAACATCTCCTGTTCCGCTGTTTGAACCATTACGTTACCTGTAAACCATCTGCTAAAGTGAATCATATTCCATCTGAATCAGCCAAGTCTATCTAATATTTATATTGGACTTTTAGCTGTGTCAGTGATTCTCCTTTATTGCTGTTTGTGGTGTGAAGGTTTCAAGTGTTCTATATTACCATCTCAGTGTTGAACTGTTACTGCCTATCTTCATGCCGTTGCTAATGGTTACCATCTGAAGTACTTCCATGATTGTATTGTTTTATGAACTGCCGTGTACTCAGCCCAGCTGAGTTTTATATATACATCTGTTATCTACTGTTGCTGCATCATCAAATTAATATACTAAATTGCAACACTATATCATCGTCTGTGTATTCTTCCTTGTGCTGCTCCCAAGTTGAACTATCAACCCCAGCGGGTTCTGTCTCCACCATCCTCTGCTTTTATCATCCTGGTAGAGGTTGGGGATCCATAAAATATCCATAGCCGTGACAAAATGTCTGCAAGACGACCAGCAGAGGATAATCCAGGGAGAGGAATAAAGTGTGCCATCTTGGAAAAGCGATCGATGACCACCCAGATGGTGGTAAACCCTGCACTGGGAGGTAGATCCGTGATGAAATCCATACCCACACTCTCCCAGGGAGCCTTGGGGATAGGAAGTGGTCGAAGTAGTCCTGCCAGAACTTTTCTAGAAGTCTTGTGTTGGGCACAGGTAGTACAGGAAGAAATGAATTTGCATATGTCAGTCCGTACAGTAGGCCACCAAAAGCGTCTGCAAAGCAATGCTGTAGTCTTTTTTATTCCAGCATGATCGCCTCTCCTCCACTCTGATTACCTCTTCCCACTCCAGAATCCAAGACTTCTCCCGCGCTGCCCCCTTCACTGGAATGACCTGCCTCGCTCCATCCATCTCTCTCCCACTCTTAGCTCCTTCAAATGGGCACTAAAAACCCACCTGTTCCTCAAAGCCTACCCACCTTCCACCTAACCCCGCCTCCCCTCCTTTATACGCCAACTCACTCCCTCTGTACCTGTGTTTTGTTCACCCTCCCTTAGGATGTAAGCTCATTGAGCAGGGCCCTCCTCCCTCTTGTGTCCTTACCAGCTCTTCTGCTCCATCTCTACCGCATTAGCCTGCTTGGAGCTCCTGAAGTGTCAGTATTTTTTGTTTACTGTTCAGTAATGTAATACCCTGTACTGTCTACTGTTTGTGCATTGTACGGCGCTGCGGAACTCTTGTGGCGCCTAACAAATAAAGGATAATAATAATAATAATAATAATGAATGAGCCCACTGCAGAGTCTTAAGCCATAGGTGAGGTTCCACAAATGAATGGCCTGGGGGAGAAGAAGAGGACTTGGTTCTGGTGAGAGCCACAATGTTCAAAGGATCAATAATGTGTTGAGGTACCAACGGTTTAAGGTGGTTAGAATCATCGAATGAGCGGGATAATGCATCTGCTCGTCCGTTCTTGGCACCAGGACAAAATGTGAGTGTCAAATTGAATCGGGCGAAGAAGGATCCCTATCGGGCTTGCCGAGGGTTAAGGCAATAAGCTTCCTGAATGAATACTAGATTCCGATGATCAGTAAACACGGTAACTGGGTGTACGGCCCCCTCCAACAGTTGTCGCCATTCTCCCAGGGCAACCTTGATGGCCAGTAACTCCTTATCCCCAATTCCATAATTATATTCACTAGGAAGGATTCGTCTGGAGAAGAACCCAGACGGGTTGTGCGAGCCAGAAGGAGATTTTTGAAATAGCACCGCTCCAATGTCTACAGAAGATGCATCCACTTCTAGGAAGAAGGGTCGTTCCTGGTCCGGCTGGGAAAGGACTGAAGCTGAAGAGAATGCCTTTTTTAGTGTTGTGAAGGCAGACATGGCCTCTGGGGACCAGACCCTAGGATTGGCAGTCTTCCTAGTTAAAGCTGTGATGGGAGCAATGATGGAGGAGAATCCCCGAATAAATTGGTGATAATAGTTCGCAAAGCCAATGAACCTTTGGATCGCTTTAAGGCCTTGTGGCTGAGGCCAATCCATGATGGCTGTCACCTTAGTGGGATCCATACATAGACCTTGTCCTGACACAATGAAACCAAGAAAAGATACCTGAGCGACTTCAAACACGCATTTCTCCAACTTGCAGTAGAGGTGGTGTTTCCGGAGTCTACGTAGAACCTCCTTTACTTGTTCCTGATGGGATTTCAAATCTTTAGAAAATATTAAAATATCGTCTAAATACACCACCACAGAAGTGTATAAAAGGTCATGAAAGATATCATTGACGAATGTTTGGAAGATAGCTGGGGCGTTGCAGAGGCCGAAGGGCATCACCAGGTACTCAAAGTGCCCATCTCTGGTGTTAAAGGCCGTCTTCCATTCGTCACCTTTCTTGATGCGAATCAAATTGTAGGCCTCACGGAGGTCTAATTTAGAAAAAAATTGAGATCCACTGAGTCTATCAAAAAGGTCAGAGATTAGAGGTAGTGGAAATTGATTTTTCACGGTGATGCGATTGAGAGGACGATAATCGATACAAGGCTGAAGAGACCCATCTTTCTTCTTGACAAAGAAAAAGCCTGCACCAGCCGGGGAAGTGGACCTACGAAGGAATCCCCGTTCCTGGTTCTCTGTGATGTATTGGGACATGGCTGACGTCTCTGGACGAGATAACGGATAGGTCCGCCCTTTGGGGATCGGTTGGTCAGGAGCCAAAACAATAGCGCAATCCCAGGGACAATGAGGAGGCAGAGTCTCTGCTTCAATCTTGCTGAATACGTCTTGGAATTCCATATAAGCAGCAGGAAGTTTGGTTAACTTGGAATAAGCCATAACTTGGAATTTTGGAGGCGAGACCTTGGACAAACATTTAAGACGGCATCCTGAACCCCACGCAATAACTTTAGCGCGGTCTCAATCCATTTGAGGAGAATGCATCTTTAACCATGGTAGCCCCAAGATGAGGGGGTTAATGGACTTAGGTAAAACCAAAAGTTGGATCATCTAGCTATGAAGTGCTCCTACCATCAACCGAACAGGAGACGTCACGGAGTAGATGGAGCCGTGAGTGACACGACTACCGTTGACTGCCGTCAAAGATAACGGTTGAGGCAAGGGTTTGGGAGGAATAGTTTCTCCGTCTCTTGGGGCAAACTCTCAGCAGACGTCCCGGGTCTCCACAATAAAGACACAGACGTTGCTTGAAAGCGTCTCTCTCTTTCCTCCGGGGACAATTTAGAACGTCCTACTTGCATAGGTTCATCTATTGGCAAGATGGGGTTTTCAAACTGAGGTGCTAGCCGTGGTACGAACCGTTTGCCAAAGGGGCGTTCTTGTGTGCGCTCCTGGTAGCGCAAATCCACCTTCATGCACATTGAGATGAGGGAATCTAGATCAGCCGGGAGTTCTCTGGAAATTAACTCATTCTTAATCCGATCAACCAGACCCTGCCAGAAGGTTGCCACCAGTGCTTCGTGGTTCCACTTTAACTCGGAAGCCAGAGTCCGGAATTGAACCGCGTATTGCCCCACAGACAGGTCACCTTGACGGAGGTTTAACAGACTAGTAGCTGCAGAGGCAACTCTCACGGGATCGTCAAAGACTCTTCTGAAAGCCTCGATGAAAGAGTTCGAGCTGCTGAGGAGGGGATCCCCTCGTTCCCATAAGGGTGAGGCCCAGGCAAGAGCTTGACCACTGAGGAGGGAGATAAGAAAGGCCACTTTGGTGCATTCTGATGGAAAGGCCCCTGGGTTACATTTGTCGAAGTCGTATAATTGGATGAACGAAAGTATATTGGTTTAATATTGGTTTCGCCGTGCGATTGCGAAGCGTACGCCACGTAACACGTGGCGTGATGCGATCGCACGGTAAAATACGCACGCACACACTTGCATTACAACATTTAGTTATTTATATAATTCATATTCATATTGGTTTCGTCACACTGTAATTTATGAGCAGATAATATTTGGTTTATTAGTAGTATATATATATAAATATATATATAATGATTATACGTACACTTCAGTGATATATATGGTTCAGTTTGTGGGAAATGTGGCATGTCTGGTATCATACTAAAACCCTATTCATCAGCAGCTGTCCGGTGCAGTCGGCGAAGAGATCGCACATTGCATACTTTAGTTATTGATATTAGGGAATAAACCTTTTGTATGATGCTGGCTATGAAAGGAGCAGACCCCCCTGGAGAGACGACCCCCACCTTTGGATTCCTTAGACTGAATCAGCCTATGACCTGTTTACCCTGGACCCACCCAACGTCTGGACCTATAGAAACAATCTACGTCATCTCTATTGTTCACTATGTAACACTGTACTGTATATAATCATAGCTGCACAACGCCTGGTCCTCAGTCAACTCTGACACAGTATTCTAACAGATATACTGTCCACCGGGTCCCGTGGGTTCGCAGCGAGCGCATGCGATAGCATTGGTATGTACTTATCTTTTGGTATTGGCTGTACTGTACTTTATCATAATATAATAATGTATTGAATTGTTGACTATTTACATCTGCTAAAATAAATCACTTTGTGCTTTGGAAACACATACAATTGATTGGGCAATGCTTATTTTAAAACGATAAAATTACTTTAATAATTTGGGGGCTCGTGAGTTTAGGAGTTACGTTATCAGCAGGTATGCAACGCTCATGGTATTCCGTTCCTCAACAAAGGGTGGATTGACGGACGCGTTGCATAACAGGAAAGAACGCAATGTGTTTAAGACCTGTGGTTCACTGTGTGTTGCGAAACCGAATGTCCGTTGTTGCATATGTTAAGTGCGTATTGTCGCTAACCAATAACGATTGTCGAACCTCGATTTGTGTTTCCAAAGCACAAAGATTTATTCGCAAATAAGTAGAATAATATGCTCAAGCGAAGTAATAGTAAATACAGCCGTTACTTATCGCAGGCGCTCTGGATCCAGTGCAGTCATTCAATCCTGAAGTCTGGGGACAAGATGTCTGCACTCTGGATCACAAGCTGCTGCTTATATACACAATCACATACAGTAATACAATGAAGATGGAATAGCTTGCATCTATTGGTCCAGGTCTCAGGAAGGTCCAAGGGGTCGTCATCATTGGCCAGTTCATACAAAGGAATCCAAAGGAGGGGTTCATCTCAGCAGGGGGTATGCTCTGCTCTTCCCGCCAAGATTCCTTAGTCTTAAGTAGTTCATAATTCCCTATCATTCATAACTTGTGTATGCACTCTTCGATTCCCTCGCAGAGTGAACCAAACAGTAGGATATGTAACAAGGTTCAGTATGATACCACTCATGATGTTATTCCTTCAACCCATTCCGTGTATTTCACTAATATGCATGTAACTCTGATATAACATATAAATACTACTATATTTCGACATAACTGACTATGTGTTGCAACTACCATTAATGTGTACTATTTTATAAGTATGCGTGTCTGTGCGAATGTATGGTAAAAGACCGATTACTGTTGCTGCCACGTGTAGTGGATGCGCACGCCCTTTCACGCCGTAGCATGCCCTTGTACGTCGTAGCGTACTGTACGCATCTTTTCAGACAAAGACAACCAAGTTTGCTAGACTTTAATTGAAATGACTTTATCCAATTTACTGACTTCGACACATAGACTGAAGGAAAAGCTAATAAGAATCTAGGGACAAGAAAGAAAAATGTTTCTTTTTATTGTCGTTTTACGTTTTATTATTATTGATTGGGCAATGCTTATTTTAAAACGATAAAATTACTTTAATACATTCAAATTGAATGGCGCATTGGTTCAGAAAACCCCTGCATTTTTTGGGATCTCCGTCAAATTTTTCGGGTGCCGGGATGCGTAGACAGGAGGCCGCTGTAGAGACCGTAACCACGCTGGAAGATGCAGACGTAGAAGAGGTTATGGCTGGTGGAATAGGTAAGGAACCCTGTAATGCGTCAAAACGGGTTGCAATACCTTGAACACATTGCAGAAGATGCGCTTGGGCTACTTCCTGTTGTTCCACTCGCTGAGCCAGGTGCAGGAGTAAATCTCGAGCCGACGGTTCACCAGACCCCTCAGTTGTCATGGCCAGAGTATACTGTCACAACTATATGCGTACCTGCTATTGTTGGCGCAACTCGGAGGAAGGTGCGGAATCTAACGTGCCCCTGGTATTCACCAGGAACCTCCACAAGGAAGTATGGACTCCGCTGCAGGGACACGCAGGTCGCGGTCCTTCCACGAGTCAACAGCGAGATACAAGGAGGTGTCAGACAGGCCGGGTCGGTAATGTTCTGGTAGTACGAGGTACACAAGGATATCCAGAAGAATGGTGAAACAAGCCGGGTCAATACCGTTTAGGTAGCGCAGTACAAAGGGAGAATCCAAATAGGGATGGTCAAATGGTCCAGGTCAAAAGGTTACTGGCAGCACAGGGATAGTCAGGAACAATGTAGAATACTGGTACACACACAATACGCTGGAGGCAGGAAGACCTGATACTTTGGCACTGAGGAGGTCACAGGAAGTGGCTTATGAAGTATCAGGGGCCAATAGGAAACTTTATGGGTGGCAGCGCTATTCCTGGCTGCCGCCCGGACTTGAGAGTAGCGCCCCATTGCCTAGCAACGGTACACGCATGCGCAAAAGGCTGCGCCGAGCGTCGGGTACTTCCGCATCTGGTTGCTAGGCAACCAGGCATGCCGGGCACAGACACAGGCGGCCGTCCCGGGGAGACAGCTGGATGGCGCCTGACATCATCAACTCGGCATTTACAAGTGTAACCATACTAGTGTAATAGAATTTAATGTTCCAGAGAAACGTTCTTGCGCTTTACGTGAGTTTCGTACGGTAGACACTGATGTTGTTTTTGTGCAGGAAACACATTTCAAACAAGGGTCCTCACCGGTCTTCCGGGACCGCTATTACTCAAATACATACTTTAGCAACAATAGCGCAGGCAAAACTCTTGGTGTGGCCATTCTATTTTCTAAAAGACTCGCATTTACTATCTTGCAGAAAATTAGGCTTGTAGAAGGGAGAGCCCTTATGATAAAGTGTAAACTCCAAGACACTATTTATACCTCTGTCAATTTATATTCCCTAAACCAGGGTCAACCTATGTTTCTGGAAAAGGTTTTGGAGAAGGTGGCCGAACTGGCAGAGGGTGTCTTGGTGGTGGGAGGTGATCTCAACTGGTCTCTACATCCTGACACATTCTTGACACATTCAATAGTGCACCCAGGTTTCGTGGATCTCTGCATGGGAAGGTAAGACGCACTTTACATGGTTCTCAGCTGGTCGACACGTGGATGCTACAACATCCATCGGTTAGAGACTACACTTTTTTCTCCCACCCACACAGAGTCTATTCCCACATTGACTACCTATTTCTCTCACACAGACATCTCTCCCTTGTTCAATCAACATCTATAAGTCAGGCAACTTGGTCAGATCATGCTCCTATCTCTTTGTCCCTACACTTAACTCAACCAAGGGTTAAAGGTTGTTCGTGGAAACTTAACAAGCTCCTTCTACAAGACTCCTACTGTAAAGCACAAATCGAACAAGCCCTTGACGACTACAGAGAATTCAATAATACTCCAGAGGTCTTGGCAGTATCAGTCTGTGAAGCACATAAGTGTGTCCTTCGTGGTAAAATGAATCAACTTGGCTCATTTATGAAAAAAAACAGAAAGAAGCTTTGAAATACCAGCTTCTCAAAAAAATTATCGCTTTAGAGGCCAGACACAAAGCTGCTTTGTCCTCCGAGGTACTTGCGGAATTGACCAAAGCCAGGACTGCCTTGAATACACTCCTATATGATAGAATAAAACTAGATTTGTCACAATCGATACTTCCAATGGGGTAACAAACCCGGCTCAATGTTAGCAAGGGCCTTGCGAGCCCAGAGGGCCAAATCATTCATAGCCATGGTTACAAATGACAAAGGCAAAGAATGCCAACTTGCATCAGACATAGCGGCAGCTTTCCACTCGTTCTACTTTACTTTACTTTACAACATATCAGACAAGACGTTTAGGACAGACTTTCCCAATAGAAGTCCATCGATAATATCTTTCTTACAGGAGATCATCTTTCCCACTCTCTCAGATGTTGACATAGCCTTGCTGGAACAGCCATTTACCCACGACGAACTGGATGAAGCAATAAAATTTACCCCTTCAGGTAAAAGCCCAGGCCCCGATGGTTTTTCAATATCTTACTACAAGACTTTCAAACATAAGCTACTACCCTTGATGGTGCCAGCCTTCAACGCTGTTTCAGAGAGCACCCCTTTCTCCACACAATCCTTAGGAGCCCACATCAAAGTAATACCTAAAGATGGCAAGGGCGCCTCTCTGTGCCTGAGTTATCGGCCAATTTCCCTACTTAATGAGGACATTAAACTATACGCAAAAACTTATAGCTAACCGTTTGAAGGCCATCCTGCCGGGAATAGTCCACTCTGACCAAGGGGGATTCATTCCTGGTCGTGAAGCAAGAGATAACACAACTAAGATTATTGACCTGGTCCATTCGTCAGTGAGCTCTAATACACCCTCTAGATGTTATCCACGGATGCCGAAAAGGCCTTTGACCGAATTGACTGGTCATTTCTCAGCTGCATGTTATCCCATATTGGCCTAGGACCAATTGCCCTTCATCGGATTTTAGCTCTCTACCGTACCCCTACGGCTCGTATAAAAATTAACGGGTCTCTCATGGATCCAGTCTTGATAGGAAATGGCACCAGACAGGGGTGTCCACTCTCCCCATTGATTTTTGTACTTTGTATGGAAGCCCTGGCTAGAGCCATTAGAGCCAACCCTGACATTTCAGGAGTGGTAGTGGGTAAGGTGGAATATAAATTAGCGCTTTTTGCAGATGATCTCCTAGCCGTGGTTACCAACCCAATCATTTCAATTCACAATCTGGTTAAAGAATTCCAACAATTTGGTTCTCTATCCAATTTCAAAATCACTTATTCAAAATCGGTGGCTTTGAACTTATCTTTAACTCCTCGTGTGGTTGAAGGGCTCCAGCAGGCTTTTGCATTCCAATGGCACCCATCACATATTAAATATCTGCGTGTACTTATTTCTAAAGATCTAACGCAATTGTTCGACCTTAACTTTAGTCCTCTCATGGGTAAACTTCGCAAGGATCTGAAAGAGTGGCAGAACAAGGCCTTTTCCTGGATAGGTCATATCAATATTACTAAAATGAACATTCTCCCGTGTTTCCTTTATCTCCTCCAGACTCTTCCAATTCACATACCCAATAAATGGATTCATGACCTACAGAAATTGCTGAGAGACTTTGTTTGGAGGGGAAAGAGGCCCAGTTTCAAGCATGACTTTTATATCGACGTAGACATATAGGGGGACTCCAACTTCCACACTTCCCCTCATACCATAACGCAGTGATGTTGGGAAGGATCCTGGAGTGGTCAAACGCTAATTGTGAGAAGCAGTGGATCGTTATTGAAGGATCATACCTTCATTCCTCACCTCTATTTACTCCATGGTTAAGCAAACTACCTATCATCAGACACCCCATAATTGGTCCTACCATTTTAGTATGGTCCAGACTTAGGATCCTTCCACACCTCTCTTCTATTGTTTCACCACTGACCCCCTTATTTGATAATCCTCTTTTCCCCCCGGGCGTACAAACTGGCCCCGTTAAGACATGGGTGCGTGCTGGGATTACACGTGTCGGCCAGCTGATAAATTCCACAGGTGTGTCCTCTTTTCTTGAAATCCAGGCCAAGTGGGAGGTTATGGGATTGGAGATTTGGAGATACCTCCAGATCAAGCACTTCCTGACCTCGGGATTACCTCGTAATGATATAACTAGAGCCCACACAGCGTTTGAAACGTGGTGTCTAGCAGATGGCTGTCTTCCCCACCTGCTCTCCAAGTGTTATGTTAAAATGTAGCTTTTATTAAAAATGTAAATATTAAAAAGAGCAACATGAGGTTATTTTGTGAATTAATTGACCTTAAAATCTGCTGAGTGTACCTTGTGATCTTTTTATTTTTGTTCCCAATAAATTATATTTAAAATCTGATTGGTTGCTATAGGCAACATTTCCACTTTTTCAAACTGCAGTTTAGTAAATATTACCCTCACAAAAGTTGTATCAATATTTACCCCACAGTGTTATAACAGTGAGAGCTGTATCAAAAGTATCATAACATTGTGTATTATGGGAAATAAGAGTTACAATATTGAGTTTAAACAGTAAAGAAGACCATCTCAAATAAAATGCACGGTCTGGTACTTATGCATTTATTAGTTATTGGGTATCATGTCACAGAAGCCAGATACTGCTCATAAGTAAGCTTGTATGGTGTTCTACCCTTGATTCATAGACCCAAGAGTCCATTTCTGGTGAGTCTGCACACACTCCTGGATGAACCCTGCTGTCTCATTTTTGCAGACTGGTTGCAGGAGAATGGTTGCTCAGCATTAAATTAGAATATTATGTCCGGTTTGTTTGGCTCAGCTGGAATCTGAGGTGTGTATATAAGATTAAGGCAGGAGTCCTGTGCAATTACAGCCTTGTAATGTTATATAAGAAAAGATGGGCATAATAAGAATAAGAAGTACTAGTAAAAGCCAAGAATATGTTGCAGAACGTTGGAGGCAGCTTACTCGGAGCTGGAATATATTGATTCTGCTAGTCAAGGTCGAGGTGCAGAGCTGAGATTGTAGGTAGGGTTCTGCAGGGTAGGATTGAGATACAGAGCCGTGTGATCAGGGCCGGACTGGGACTAAAAATCAGCCCTGGCATTTCAAGCATACAGGCCCATCTCTGTTGATGAGCATGAAAAAACTGGGTGCTGTTAAGGGCGTGGCCACATTATGCATGGGGCGTGATCAACATGGGGCATTAATACATACATTACATACATTATAATAAAACATTACATTTATCAGGCCCTCCCTATCATGCCACCCCTCTACCCCAGAAGCACATTACCACACCCCCAGTCCACTGTACTTATCTATGCTTCTGATGCTGCTGACATCCATCAGAGTGGGAACATCCTGTAGAGTGAGCAGGGAAACTCTTAGGGCTAGATTTACTAAGCTGCGGGTTTGAAAAAGTGGGGATGTTGCCTATAGCAACCAATCAGATTCTAGCTGTCATTTTGTAGAAGGTACTAAATAAATGAAAGCTAGAATCTGATTGGTTGCTATAGGCAACATCCCCACTTTTTCAAACCCGCAGCTTAGTAAATCTAGCCCTTAGTCTCACAAGATTAATAAATCTCATGAGACTTAGAGCTCCTCGGTTTGCTCTGCAGGCTGTGTCCTGTCCGGGAACTGGGAGTAGCTGTCCGCTCCCTCCTGCTAACCAGAGCTGTACTTAGTCTCAGGGGGCCCTAGGCACTTAAGACAAGGGGCTCCTATTATGTAATTATTAGACACATTTTCAACAAATACTTAGGCAATATGGTGAGCACTACTGTTAGGTGCAAACAGTTCTGCCTTCACAAGCAGTACAATGTGAAGTAGGACATACCTCCCAATTGTCCTTGCAGTCAGACCGAATCCTGACTAAGCGGGACAGTCACCCACCAAATTCAGGACAGTTGGCAGGGAGGGGGGGGGGGGAGACAAATGCAGTATGTGTGCAGGGAGGGGGGGAGACAAACGCAGTATGTGTGCAGGAAGGGGGGGAGACAAACGCAGTTTGTGTGCAGGGAGGGGGGGAGACAAACGCAATATGTGTGCAGGGGGGGGGGAGACAAACGCAATATGTGTGCAGGGAGGGAAGAGAAACGGAATATGTGTGCAGGGGGAGGGAGAGGGGCAATAAATGTCACTTGTAGTTGAATAGAAAACAAGCAGCCTGCATAGACTGTAGAATTAGAATATAAAAAGAAATGGACAAAGGCAGTTTGGTATCTGTCTGCATCAGACCCCCTCTTTACTAGGAGTAAAATAGAAAACTATTCAGCCGTTATAGAGTCTAGAATATACATAGAAATTGAGAAAGGCAATTTGGTATGTGTGTGCATCATAATCATCAACATCATCATTAGTGCTCTCGTCACCTACACAAATCTCCCCCTCATCCTCTTCTAATTCCAAAGTGGCATCCTCAATTGGTGTATCACCAGCTACACTCGGGCTATTAAAGCTCACATCAGCAGAACTGATGAAAGGACCCTTCTTTATGGGTACACTGTCACTAACAGAATGCTCACGATTAGACATACCACTGGTGGATGGACTCTCCACAGGGATTGGTGTCATTTCTGATTCAGAGCATACATTATCCTCTAATGCCTTACTGTTTTCTTGCAGCTCGGCTTTGATGCGTAACAGTAGTTGTGCACCAGTTTTAGACTCCAAATTACTTGGTCTTGCTTGGTCACGAGTGACCGTACAAGAAGAAGGCTCAGTAACTTTTTTCATCTGCCACTAATAGAGAAAGGCAAAGGCCTCATTCTTTCTTTGCCACTGCGTGTGTAGAATGGCATTTTGGCGATTTTTTTTTTTAATCGGCAGTTAACTTTTCCTTAGTTACACTTCTTTTTCGCTTCAACACGGTAAAATTTTTTGGGGTGTGTGTTTTTTTCCCTGATTTAAAAAGACTATGTACTTTTACATCGCCTTTCCCAGATGACGTACTGGGAATACTACCATCAGGACTGGTGACAGAGCCTGGTTGCTGATTCTGCTCATATGTGGACTGATTTGAATCCATTTTAATGAGCCCAAACCACTTGTAGTGCAATTTTTTTTAGAAATACTGCTGACAAATATCACTTTTGACAGCCAGTAAAATTATTGTTTCACACTGGAGAATATGGGACACCCCAAAAGCACTTGTAGTGCAAAATATTGTTTTAGATACTGCTGACAAATATGACTTTTGACAGCCAGAAAAATTACTGTAAAACACTGGGGAATATGGGAGACCCAAAAGCACTTGTAGTGCAAAATATTGTTTTAGATACTGCTGACAAATATGACTTTTGACAGCCAGAAAAATTACTGCAAAAGAACGGGGAATAAGGGACACCCCAAAAGCACTTGGAGTGCCAGAAATTGGAAAAAAAACCCTCCTCTATCCTCCTTTTACTGCTGTAACAATTGGTATTAATATTAGAATTGTATAGAATAGAAACAATAATGTGTCCAATTATTGCTCTGTCCCTGCGCTGATATAGTCTGTGACCTAACCCTGCTCTCTCCCTCTGTCAAATGGCGATGGATTGCTGTGGAAGCTGGTATTTATGCTTTTCAAATATCGCGGGAACCAAGCTCAGAAATATGAATACGTTACGATGACGTTTTGCCTCGATTTAGATTCCGAATGGGCGGGAGAGTACCGAGCGTGCTCGGCTCGGTACTCGGATAGGCGAAATTCGGATGGATTCGGATCGGGAACCGAGCCCGCCCATCTCTAATTAAAACACTATTCCGACTGACTGGAGAGAAAAGAGATATTGCACCCAAAAGCACAATGCTATGTACTAACTGTTAAGCTCCGAACAGGTGAATATTATGATTTTTAACTGTGGCGGGATCGACCTTCCTAATCCGCAAATGGAAAAAAAATAACTTATTGTATAAATGTATTTCTATTATTGGTGAAAAACGGTTTGTGTATAATATGGTGAATGCAGAAACTGTATTTACAACTGGGGTGCAGTTAGTACTCACAGTCGGTGAGTGTCTGGTGGTCGAATAACACCAGTAGGACTGGTCAGTAATTGCAGATTACTGATGGTAAGAGGAAACTCAAGTTCATTCTGTAAACCACCTTCCCCTAGATGAGGAGTAAGATCATTCTGCTACAGATATAGCTAAGTACGCAATAATTTCACAACTATGAATTGTTTAGATTACACTTTAGATACCTTTATTGAAAGGGAAGGAACATTTGAAAATTCATGAACATTTAATACTGTTAGGATATGTTGACATATCTTATTTATTTAGTACTCATGTTAACTATTGAACTTAGTAGGACTGGTAATATAATCAAAGTGTCTTTTGTTAGTGATAGTTCTATACAAATTATTCTGCAATTCATTCATCTTTGGTTTAGTGTAACCCTATCCCATCCTTCAAAAATCACCCTCCTATTTCTATTTATTTCCTTCTTTTCCCAACTAATAAAAGTCATCCATTTAAAAGCTTCCAATTTTTGGGGTCTTGTTTTGGTTGGAGAATCTAACCTGTCTCTGCATTGAGATTGGCAACACTCTCTCTCTGTAATCAAGGAACAAGGGAGCGCCTACAAAGGAATGCCCAACAAGAGTACCACAATATGCTACAATTAAATGGGCCTGATATTGCAGTGATATTGAAGCAACATGGGACCACTGGATAGCACAGATGAGCAGTTCAGATTTGGAGTAATGTGACAGATCCGAATTTTGAGTTACCAAGTCGAACCGAGTCATGACTTGGTTCCTTGCACCAAATTTGTATCAGAAGACAAGGTAAAGCGTAATTTCCGGGAAAATGTTTGATCTTGCGAGTTTTGGATCGAGATCTTCTATATATAGTCCTACCTGCTGTACTCAGCTGCCATTTTACAATTGATAGTATGGGGAGGTCATTTACAGCAATTGTGTGCTCATAAAGTGGGTTGGACAGGGTGAAAGAGGCAATCAATGTATGTTGAAATAGCTGTGATTTTACTGCACAAATGTTAACAGTATATTTACAGATCTGCTGAAAATGTGTGCTGAAAAAATGGTTGTAAGAGAGTGAAGACTAGACAATCAGTGACTACTGGTAGTAATTGTAAATGAGTATATTAGTAAACTAATTAGGAGTGGACAAAAAATAAATAAATTCTTGCTTCGAAAATCCTAGTGTTTCAATATAAAGGCTATAGTTTGAGGTGCAGTATCATCTGTGCTAGTAAGTGGTCAAAAAATAGAGTGCTCTTTGACTCTTAGCAGCACACTTTTAAAAAAATATATTTTTAATGAAATTGTATACAACTTTTTTTGTGCCATCTATTTTTATTGAAGAAGATTTCAGAAAATCATTGGCAACAAAACAAACTTTGCAGATGATACAGGTCAGGCAACCACAAAACATAATGAGCTCACAGCACGGTTGCAAACAACAGTACAGACAAAGTTTGTCTTAAAAGACAAAAAAAAAATTGTAATACAGCCTGTAAACTGAGAACTGAAAAATAACAAATATAATCAAGAGGACATAACAATTAGGGGATAGGGGAGTCACTCAGGAAAGAGAAAAGATAAAGGAGAGGGAGGTGAAACAAGAGGGGGTAGAGAGAAGGGAGGTACATGTAAGAGTTGTTGTAAGATAACTTTTGGTCTGTCATGTCTGCTATAATCCCTCCCACTTGAGTGTGGTATGTGCAGTGGCGGAACAAGCAAGTTGTGGGCCTAGGTGCAGAAAACGTTTCCCTTGCCCCTCCTCATATACACGCACAAAAAACATTGATACCATGCATTAAAACAATTATTGGCACTGCACCTTAAAACTAGCATTGAAACAACATATAACAGCTAACTTTTTCCACGTCAACTACTCATATGAGCTAGAGCCAGATTAAGGGGTATATTTACTAAACTGCGGGTTTGAAAATGTAGAGATGTTGCTTATAGCAACCAATCAGATTCTAGCTGTTATTTTGTAAAATGTACTAAATAAATGATAACTAAAATCTGAGTGGTTGCTATAGGCGACATCTCCACTTTTTCAAAACCGTAGTTTAGTAAATATACCCCTAAGACCTCATGGGATGGCAAGACACTGCCCCCCCTCACATAAACTATATAATATATATATGTTGCAAGTACTTATCACTTCCTGCCTCTGCTCCGATCCACTGATTTCCTCCTCTGGAAGGTTGGTTCTCTCAGCCTGAGTCCTCAGAACCGCAATTGTTAGATGGCTGGAGGTGTATTATATATATATATATATATATATATATATATATATATATATATATATATATATATAAAATCTATATCATCATCTATTTATATAGCACCACTAATTCTGCAGCACTGTACAAAGAACGCACTCTAGTATGTTTTTGGAGTGTGAGAGGAAACCAGAGCACCCGGAGGAAATCCACGCAAACACAGGAACTCTCTCTCTCTCTATTATAATGTATATATATATATATATATATATATATATATATATATATATATATATATATATATAAAAATATATATATTGTAACAAAGTGAGGCATTTTTCTGGCAAGAGGCAGAGAAAGTATACAAACAGAATAAAACATTGGCACAGTTATGCACCTAGGTTGAGATTAAACCAGGTAAAAACGTATGTGTAGTTTAAAATTTGTTAACTTACATGATTTCCTCTCAGCAAACAGACAGGGTGTGTCTTTGCAAACAGAGCCAGTGATGGGTGTTTTCTTTTAAAGAGAAGGTGGGTGCGTCACCTGAACATCAAGCTAAGGCTGGGGGAAGAGCAATATGTTTAAAAGCTTGATTGTGTTATTTGTTCAGGGAGACCAACGCTGGGCTAGCTGGCTGGTCTTGAGAGAGAGCTGGTCTATGTATAGCAAGCGTTTAGGGTCTCCATAATTGCTGTGAAAGTATACGGTGTCAAAACATTTATCATCCTGACAATAAAGCTACCTAAAAAGGAAGAAGTTGTTCGCGTGTGCTTCTGCAGTAGCGGGCTCTTGCCACAAGTGGTGTCAGGAGTGGGATACTCCGGGAAGCAAGTTTCCGCTACCCAACCCGCGCAGACGTCAACATGGAGGAATCACTGAGAACCCTCGTGAATGTGGCCGCTGCGCAGCAACAGCAGCAAGCTCAGATGCTACGAGTTGCCGAGGCACAGGTGGAAAACACAAGGCTCTTAAGGGAAGAGTTAAGCTAGGTAAGGCATGACAGAAATGAACCACCTGGTTCTGTTCTCCAGAAAATGTCGCCAGGTGATGACATAGAAGCATATCTGGTGTCCTTTGAGAGACTTGCAAAAAGGGCAAAATGGCCTCCTAAAGATTGGGCTGAGAGACTGGCGCCATATCTGACTGGTGAAGCTCAGCGAGCTTATATGGATCTAGATGAGGAACGGGCCTCTGATTATTTATGCCTAAAGTCTGAGATATTGGCTCGCATTGGAGTTTCCGGGCCAGGCCGAGCCCAGCGCTATCACCAATGGCGCTATGATAAAGAAAAAACTGTCAGAGCGCAAGTGGCTGAGCTTTCTAAAATTTAAAAAAAATGGCTGCAGCCTGAGGAGAATTCGCCTTCTCGGATTATTGAAGTTCTGGCGATAGATCACTGCATCGGGGGCTGAACCGCGATTTGCAAAGGTGGGTGCTGCAATCAGACCCACAAACTTATGAAGAGCTTGCCACCGTGGTAGAAAGGTTTTATGCGCTACAGCAAATGACTAAAGAACCTGCATTTGTGCCAAAGCCGCTGCCACGCCAAAAGCCAGGTTTGACAATCCTTTCCACAGGGCCCAATGGCAAAACTGCTACGGACAGAGGGCCAGGTGCAAAGCTGTCTAATCTGAAGTGTTTTAAATGTGGTGAGCCAGGCCACTTTAAGGCAGAGTGTCCTAACCTACAGGAACCCATAGACTGTTCCGTGGCACATATTGGGCCTGCATTTCCAAGCTGTTTTACCATGAGTCCCACATCAGGAAGTCCTTGTTTGTTCTGGGTGACTGTGCTAATCAACCAAAACCTTGTTCTGGCCTTGGTTGACTCGGGGAGTGAACTCTCATTGGTTTCCAGCTCTGCCTTACCCGAAACCATAACTTCTCGGTTGCCCAAGGTGAAGGTTCTTTGCGTACATGGCACGACAGAGGAGTATGAAAGAACAATACTATCAGTCACACTCAAAGACAAAACTGTTATGGTGGTAGCTGCCATAGCACCTAAACTCCCATATCCACTCATTTTGGGGCGAGACTTCCCACTGTTTAATGACGTCCTCGGTGAGCGGATCCGGCCGGACATGCCGTCAACTGATGCAACGGTTGGAAGCCCGGTCTTAAAGGAACTGCCTAAGAATTCACAACATCTGGACATCGATCTTTGGGAACCGCAAAACCGGGATGCCATCCTGGGAGTGACAGCAGGAGTTCCACAAAAGCATCCACCTGCAGGGAAACATGGACAGTCCAAACTAGCATTGGTCGGTGATGTTGCAGATGAGTCCACCCCGCCTGTCAGTGAGGATACGGACTGGTCCGCAATACCAATTTTGTTTCCTCTGCAGGACTTTGCTCAAGACCAACTTAATGATGCCACTTTGGAACATGCCTTTAAAAGTGTGACTGAGGTAAATGGGGTACCGAAAGCCGCCCAGCCAGTAGAAGTTATACCATATTTTATTGTTAAAAATAATTTCCTGTATAGAGTTGCTATTGTACAGGGGATAAAAGTAGAACAATGAATGGTTCCTCAGGTCCATGTACCCCTAGTGTTAAAAGCAGCACATACACATGTCTGTGGGGGACACCTAGGGGAGGATAAAACACGGGAACGAGTTCTGCTTACGTTTTACTGGCCCGGTGTACACATGGCAGTGAAAAAGTATTGCCGGTCCTGTCCCATTTGTCAGAGAACCTGTCCCAAACCCATGCACAGGGCACCTCTCATTCCAATACCAATAGTACAAGTTCCCTTTGACCGGATAGCTATGGACCTTGTGGGGCCACTGGAAAAATCCGCACGTGGGCACCAATATATACTAGTGGTGCTTGACTATGCAACCAGGTATCCAGAGGCAATTCCCCTACGAAACATAAAGTCCAGCACCATAGCTAAGGAACTTGTATTGATGTTTACACGCTTGGGAATACCCAAAGAAATTCTCATAGATCAGGGTACTCCATTCATGTCTAAACTGATGAAGGACATGTGCCAGTTGCTAGGGGTTACGGTGCTTCACACCTTTGTATACCATCCACAAACAGATGGCTTGGTGGAACGCTTTAACCGCACATTAAAGCACATGCTCAGGAAAGCAGTGGCTCAAGAAAAAAAAGATTGGGACACTCTTATTCCCTATTTGATGTTTGCCATCCGTGAGGTACCTCAAGCTTCAACAGGGTTTAGTCCCTTTGAGTTATTGTTTGGGAGACAGCTCAGGGGTATCTTGGATATGTTAAAAGAAGGGTGGGAGCAGCAAGGTCCCAGGGAGCCAAATCTGGTTCAATTTGTGTCCCAAATGTATGAGAGGCTAGGAAAGATAGGGCCCATTGTGCAGCAACATGTAAAAGAGGCTCAGGAACAACAGAGAAAAAGTTATGATAAAAGTGCTGTTGTTCGATCTTTCAAGCCTAGGGACAAGGTCCTAGTCCTGGTTCCCACCCAGGAAAGCAAACTTTTTGCCCATTGGCAGGGTCCATATGAAGCTCTAGAGGCTGTCGGTCCTGTCAATTACAGAGCCCGACAGTTAGGTAGGAGAAGGGAGGAGCAAATATATCATGTTAACCTCCTTAAACCTGGGCATGATGAGGAAACCTCTCAGGTAGTGAGTACGGCCATTGAAAAGTCTGAAGTGCCCATAGAGCCAGCTTTGTCCATTCAGCAGAGACAACAGACTGAAGAAATGATTCGCCGGAACAGGGATGTCTTCTCTTCCATTTCTGGGCGCACTACCTTAATCGAACACAACATTGTCACTGCGCCAGGAGTCATTGTAAAGCAGAAGCCATATCGTATTCCAAAAGCCAGATGGGTGGACGTGAGAAAGGAGGTCGAGAAGATGCTTCAGTTAGATGTGATTGAAGAGTCCACTAGTAAGTGGAATAGTCCCATTGTGCTTGTCCCGAAACCCAATGGGACAATTAGGTTCTGCAATGACTTTAGGCGCCTAAACAGTATGTCGCAGTTTGATGCCTATCCGATGCCACGTGTGGATGAACTAGTGGAAAATCTTGCTGGTAGCAATTATTTGACAACCCTTGATCTAACAAAGGGTTATTGGCAAGTTCCCCTGACTTCCACGGCCAAGCCAAAGACTGCATTTTCCACCCCGATGGTCTCTATCAATATAAAGTCCTACCCTTTGGTTTGGATGGGGCACCTGCCACCTTCCAAAGGGCCATGAATAAATTGCTACGACCTCACACAGCTTATGCAGCCGCTTACCTGGACGATATAGTGATTTATACCCCAGACTGGGGATCACATTTATCCAATGTTGAGGCGGTCTTAGCTTCATTATGGTCAGCAGGATTAACAGCTAACCCAGAGAAATGTGCCATGAGAGAAGCCAAATATTTGGGGTACATTGTTGGTCGAGGGCATGTAAAACCCCAGGTAGACAAAGTGGAGGCAGTCAAGACCAGAAAAAAAGTTTTAGGCTTAGTAGGTTACTACAGGCGGTTTGTAAGCCACTTCGCCACTAGAGCTGCTCCACTTACGGACATGTTAAAAAAAAGTTATCCAGATAGATTAACCTGGTCTGACTCTGCAGAAACCGCCTGGTCTGATCTTCAGTTAGCTCTATGTTCCTCTCCAGTTCTACAAGCACCAGATTTTACCCGGAGGTTTTTCCTCCAAACTGATGCTTCTGGTGTTGGCATAGGTGCAGTCTTGTCACAGGAGAAGAATGGAGAAGAAAACCCTGTCCTGTACCTAAGTCGGAAGTTGCTTCCAAGGGAACAAAAATATGCCACTGTGGAGAAAGAATGTCTCGCCATAAAATGGGCTACAGAAGCTCTGCGCTATTATCTCCTAGGCAGAGAGTTCACCTTAATAACAGACCATATACCATTGAGATGGATGCAGAACAACCGGGAGGTAAATGCCAAGGTAACCCGCTGGTTCTTGGTACTGCAACCTTTCAAGTTCTCAGTAGAACATAGACCTGGGATTCTGCACAAGAATGCAGATGCATTGTCATGAAAATATGCGCTCCTCGTGAAGTCCGCGTCCCCCTACTTGGAGACGCTAGGGGGAGGGATGTGTAACAAAGGGAGGCATTTTTCTGACAAGAGGCAGAGAAAGTATACAAACAGAATAAAACATTGGCACAGTTATGCATCTAGGTTGAGATTAAACCAGGTAAAAACGTATGTGTAGTTTAAAGTTTGTTAACTTACATGATTTCCTCTCAGCAAACAGACAGGGTGTGTCTGTGCAAACAGAGCCAGTGATGGGTGTTTTCTTTTAAAGAGAAGGTGGGTGTGTTACCTGCCCATGAAGCTAAGGCTGGGGGAGGAGGGTATAAAAGCTTGATTGTGTTATTTGTTCAGGGAGACCAACGCTGGGGTAGCTGGCTGGTCTTGAGAGAGAGCTGGTCTATGTATAGCAAGCGTTTAGGGTCTCCATAATTGCTGTGAAAGTATACGGTGTCAAAACATTTATCATCCTGACAATAAAGCTACCTAAAAAGGAAGAAGTTGTTCGCGTGTGCTTCTGCAGTAGCGGGCTCTTGCCACAATATATATATATATATATATATATATATCTCTATCTAACTATATATATATATATATTTATATATATATATATATATATATATATATACACACTTTTGCTCCAGTGTCCAGTGTTCATGTCCCCCGGAATATATTACCTACTACCTGCACAATTCTAAAACTTTATGAAAGCAAAGTGGTGTGCGACTCACCTCTGTAGTCTGCAAGTCTGCACGCTAAGATCCGCAATTTCCTATGGGAGGAATGGCTGTGGCCGGACCACCTGACCAACTAACAGGTGAACCGACCAGCAGGAGGGGAAGCCTCCTTTTAATCTGATGGGCAGCGGCGCAGAGGAATGGGTGTGGCCAGATCACCTAAACAAACTAACAGGTGATCTGATCAACGGTGGGGGGCTCATCTTAATCAAACACTGTCCAATGCTGGCGATTTGGCCCCGATGCCATGTCCCGGCTGCACTGCCAGTAGTTCCGCCACTGGGTATGTGATTAGGACAGCATGGGTATCAAGGGAAGGTTTAAAGAAAAAGAGAAATCTCAGGCAATCATTTAACTACTTAAGTTTATAAGCACCGAGTCATCAGAATCAACAGTGATCACAATTTAAAGCTATTAGATTCTTTGTAGTCTATCCAACCATCATCATTATTTAAGCCTATAGCGCCAGCATTTCCGTGTTGCTGTACAGAGAATATTTGTCATTCACATTAGTCCTGCCCCATTGGAGCTTACAGTCTAAATTTCCTAACACACACAGACAGATGACGGTTTATCATGTCAGTTGACAATTAACCTACTAGTATGTTTCTGTAGTGTGGGAGGTAACTGGAATACCCGGAGGAAATCCACATAAACATGGGAGAACATACAAACACCATTCTCTGGTATGGAACCGAACTCTTGACCCCAGCGTTGTAAGGCAGCAGTCCTAACCACTGAGTCACCCTATGGTCGTATTGCTTAATGGCAATATCTTGCTGCATGTGAGCAGCATATTACAGTGAATTTTCTAGTCTTCCTTAAATGTCATTCTTTGGGGTAATAACTGACATAGGTTTTATAAAGCGAAAACGGGATATGCATGCATGGAGCATCTTTCTTACAGCTTGTTACTTTGATTAAATGTATATTAATGTCTTTTACAGACAGATGCATTAAACAGGGTACCCAAGTTAATCTCCTATTCATATATCAATTATGTGAGTTCCGCCCCAGTAGGATGAGGTGAATGGAACAATTTTGCTAAATAATCTCCCATTTACAACAGTTATACATCACCTAAAAAATGTTGTGCTGTAGAACACCGCAACTGAACAATTTGTTGATTAAGTTAAATATCTGATTAGTTGCTTTCGGTGTTTAGAACATCTGTGCTAACCATACCATGTGGCTATAAATTCAGAGTACTTGCGAGTGGCCTAGGATATTAAATCTTCCATATCCATATAAGGATAGATTCATTTGAACCACTGAGAGATGGTTGGAGGTGATGTGGATCTCCAGTTTCACACAATAATAGCTTCGGCTGTTTTCATGAGGTGTTTTAATAGTGACTATTTAAATATACAGATGTGCAGAGCCATCAAGTTAAAAACCCATAACTCATGGGAAAAGGCAGTTTGGAGACCCAATATTTCCTTGGAGATGCATCTCACCTCCCGCCACTAACTAGTCGATCTGTAACAGTGCCATCATATATGAGGAGGTGTACCAGAAACCCAATTGCACCTCCAGAATAGATCAGAGGTGCTGGGTATCATTCTCTTGAGGATACTCATGCATCTATATAACCTAGTAATAATCTTCAGCTGTGTTTCTAGGACTGCAACCGAGCTGGAATTGCGTGAGCAAATTAAAAGATCTGATGGCAGTGAATTTTGTCTAAGATCACCTCCAGTTCCCAGTTCAGGATAAAGCATAGTTGGGGAATGAGGAAGTAACCATCCCTAAGCATAGTTTATAAATTTGCGAAATTAGATATTTTGGAGGGATCATAGAGAGACAGAGACTCAAATGGGGACAGTCCTCTATGAACTATTTGGTTATTACAAAGGCTTAGAATAAAGTGCCTCAGTTGAACATAAACCCTGATAGCTTGGTTTGGTAGATTGAGTAGTTTTAAGATCAGACAAGGGTTTCATGCCTGTTTCAGTTGGGCCAGTCTGAGAACCCCATCTGTTAACCAGTAACTAGTTTTAGAGAAAGCTACAGGGGAAAGTCCAAATTGAGTGTTAATGTGATGAGTGGGGAGACCGCAGGAGCAAATTGTCAGAGAGACCTGAACCTATTTCATCATTGTACAGTGGGTTGAAGTATGGTATGTTGAATAGTAGCTATTAGAGAGAAAGCCTGGGGAGAACATGGGCCCAAGCTGGTAGAGACTGTTTCTTAATGAGGACCCATTGTTTAAGACATTTCTCCTGGGACATTTCATCACCAAAATATCTTGTTTAAGTCTTGGTATCCTGCTTTCCCCCCATCCCAGACAAATCCCACAACAGTTTTCGGAAGCTGAAAAAGGTGATTGGGATGTGTATGTGGAGGGTCTAATAGAGATGTAGGACTTTGTCAAAATATACTTCTTAATAGTGTTTTTTTCTCCCCAGCCGGGATAGTTTTTAGGGGCACCCCCTTGAACAAATTAGAGTTAATTCTGATTAAAGGGACTCTCAATTAATAGATATGCGAGGAATGCCATTTAAATTGAAAAGCAGACTGAAGCCCTTTCACAGAGACCTCTGGAGGAGAAAGATTTAATATAACTGACTTGGTAAAGTTGATCTTAAAGTTAGATAGATGACTGAATCTCAGAAATTCTGTCATCAGATTAGAGAAGGAGACCACCGGATTAGCTTCCTCAGCAAGGAGATCATCTGCAAACAGGGCGAGTTTATGTCATACTACACTGATAGCCTTGTTGGCTCTGATAGCTCTTGTCTAAGCCTCCATGCAGAGAAGAAATATGCGAGGGGAGAGTGTACATCCCTGCCTTGTTCCATTTGAATTAGTGAATGGATCTGAAAGCGCACAATTAGCCTTAATCCTGGCCGAGGGGGAACCATATAATGCCAAAATCATACGAAAGCAAAGAGGACCCAATCCCATGTGCTCCAGCATGCCTGACATAAAATCCGTGGAAAAGAGAACCTCATGGGATCTACTGCTCCTTACGTGGTGAATTAAATAAACCACCATTGTAGTACTTTCTTTAACTTCTCTTCTCAACACAAATCCTATGTGGTTCAGGTGTAACAACTCTGGGAGAAGAGTCTTCAGACAATTAGCGAGAATGCTTACAAAGAGTTTTAGATCTATATTTATCAGGGAGATTAGCCTATAGCCCAAGCACTGGGATGTGTCTTTTCCTTCTTTTAGAGTAATTGTTATGTGAGCCTCTAGGGACTGAGGGGAGAAAGTGTCTTCCCCAGATATTTCATTACAGGCTTATAGAAAAATAGGCAAAGGATTATGTTGAAATGTTTTGTAATAAATGACAGGGAACCCATCTGGATGTTAGGCTGCTGGCCTGATCACCAACCCACAGAACTAGATAACGGAGGTTTTCACCTATAGCAGCCGCCTTTCCCTTAGAGCTTGATGCGCTCACCGGTACTCAGATGCCGCCAGGATTTAGCTCCAGATGTAGTGTGGGTTGGTAACGCAGGACCAGGAATGAATTAATTAGCCTACAGGCTAGTAACAGATTTGCGCACGCGTCCGGCTGTCCTCTGTTGCCGGGACGCGGCGCTACAGCAATTGGCGTCTGACCGTTTCCTTGGTAACGGCTGGGCTTGACCTGGAAGTGACGTCCCGGTCGTCTCCTTGGGGCAGGACAGAGAGAGAGCCGCCACGGCTCGTAACAATACCCCATCCCCCTTGAGGAGGGGTTAAGGTACCCTGACACCCAGGTTTCCAAGGGAATTTTTGGAAGAATTCTTTCAGATGTTTTGTAGCATGAAGTCGTCTTTGTGGAACTCAGGACCGCTATTCCAAACCTCGCGTCCTCCACTGTACTAGGAAGTGCACCTGACCCTGCACTCTCTTAGAGTTGAGAATATTCTGAATGATATACTTCTGTGGTTTGTTCCAATTCTGCACACGTGAACTTGAAGGCTGAGATTGGTCTGGGTATAGCACAGGCTGAAACAGAGAGCAATGGAATGTGTTAGGGATTCTCAATGAACCAGGAATTTTCAATCTGAAAGCTACAGAATTAATCTGCTTGACAATGGTGAAAGGACCGATGAATTTAGGCCCCAGTTTCCTGCAGGGCTGTCTGAGCCTAATATTGCGTGTCGAAAGCCACACTTTTTGCTCACTTGAGGGAGCAGGTGGTACGGTGGCGATCCGAAAATTTCTTTGCAAAAAATGAGGCTCGTCTTAAAGAGGACTGTACTTTTTTCCAAATAGATGTAAGATCAATGGCCGTGGAACAAATCTCCGAAATACGAGCGGATTTGAGGGAATACAAGGAATTGGATCTGGGATGAAAACCAAAATTACAGTAGAATGGAGAAGTTTGAGTAGATGAATGACATGAATTATTATAGGCAAATTCTGCTCAGGGTAACAAGGAGGACCAGTTGTCGTGAAATTCTGAAGTGTAACATCGTAAGAACTGCTCTAAGGACTGGTTAACCCATTGCCGAAGTCAGCAAATTGGATAAAGTAATTTCAATTAATATTGAGCAAACTTGGTTGTCTTTGTCTGAAATTATGCGTAGAGCATGCTACGGCGTGGAGGGGCGTATCAAGCCACAACACGTGCCAATAACAGGTTTTACACACATTCAAATGAACATACACATTTGTGATTAGTACACATTAATTGTAGTTGCAACACATAGTTATTTATGTCGAAATATAGCATTATTTATGTTTAGTATTATAAGTCATATACATGTTAGTGAAACCAAAGGTTCAGGTTGTCATGTTTAGTATCATTTTGATCCCCTATTCATCAGCAGCTGTCCGGTTCATTTGCCGAAGAGATCGCACATTGCATACTCTAGTTAGCGATGTTAGGGAATAAATGTTTAAAGTGATACTGACTGTATAATGCAAATAGACTAGTTGAAACTGGATTCTTGGCGGGAAAATCGGAGTGCATCCCCTGGAGAGCTGACCCCACCTTTGGATATTTTGGTTTGAACTGGCCCATGACCTGCAATACACTGGACCTTCCTGAAGCCTGGACCAATAGAAGCAAGCCACACCATCTGCATTGTTTTACTGTATTCTCTGACAGTATATAAGCAGGGGCTCTGGACCTAGTGACCAGTCTTCTTGACCACAGCCTTCAGACCTGAATGACTGTTCACTGGATCCAGTGCGCCTGCGATAAGTAACGGCTGTACTTATTTTATTCTGACTTGTTATTCTGCTACTTTTGGCTATTAAATTACTTTGTGCTTTGGAACCACACATCGGGATTCGACAATCGTTATTGGATAGCAACTAGACGTGCATAACACCTTCCAGTTTGCCCATTAGACCGAGGGTGGTATGCAGACGAAAGACTAATCTTGATTCCAAGAAGGATATAAAAAAGTTTCCAAATCTGTGCTATAAATTGGGAACCACGATCAGAAATGATATCAGTAGGAAGTCCATGGAGAAGGAATATATGCTGAATGAACAGGATAGCCAAATCTCGAGCACTGGGGAGCCTGGTTAGTGGTATGAAGTGTGACATTTTACTGAACCGGTCTACCACCACCCATATGGTATTGTGTCCTGCAGAGAGTGGCAGATCAACTATAAAGTCCATTGACAAGTGTGTCCAGGGTTTTGCAGGAATGGGAAATGGAACCAACTGGCCTACAGAATGATTCGTGGGGACTTTATTCCTGGCACAACCCTCGCAAGAGAGGACATAACTTTTGACATCATACAGTACGGGAGAGGATTTCCGAAGTTTTATGGATTCCAGGATGTCCAGCAGTCTTACTGTCTGTCACGGGCACTAGGAGTTTTACCCAGAATTCACCAGGTGGAATTTCACTTTACCAGAGGCGCGGAGTCTAACACAGTGGCTGGTCTTCTCCAGGAACTCCCGCAAGGGAGTATGGTTTCAGCGGCTGCCACTGTGCAGGTCGCGGCCCTCTGGGAAGTGTGGTGAATATATGGAACTGTACAACTGAATAGGCAAGGGAATGTCAATGATATAAATGCAGAGTCTCTGAACAATGGAAACAATGGTAACACGGTAGACTGATGAGCAGTAATAAAAGGAGGAGAAAGTTCCAAAGTGCATTAGCACACAGGTAGCATACAGCAGACCAATATATGACAACTGGATACAGTCTATGGAAGGACCAATCAATAATGCAGCAGGAGAGTCAGCGACTCGCCGCTATACTTCAGAGGCACTATAGGCTTTAGTCCTAATAACAGGTACCATGCAAAATAGTAGGGTAAGCTGCTCCTGACATATGTTCCCGCTGGTAAATGTAAAGACTTGTGCAGATGCTGGTATAATACTAGATAGCGTGGAGCAGTCTGTGACCGGTAAGTCTCACCACTGATGTGGAGAGAAGACTTGTCCAGGTGCAGGTATATTACCAGGTAGCGTAGAGTGGTCTGCGGCTGGCAAGTTGTACCACTGATATGGAGAGAAGACTTGTCCGGGTGCAGGTATGTTACAAGGTAGCGTAGAGTGGTCTGCGACTAGCAAGTTGTACCACTGAAATGGAGAGACGACTTGTCCAAGTGCAGGTATGTTACAAGGTAGCGTGAAGTGGTCTGCGGCTGGCAAGTTGTTCCACGTTATGGAGAGAAGGCTTGTCCAGGTGCAGGTAGGTAACAAGGTAGCGTGGAGTGGTCTGCGGCTGGCAAGTTGTACCACAATATGGAGAGAAGGCTTTTCCAGGTGCAGGTATGTAACAAGGTAGCGTGGAGTGGTCTGCAGCTGGCAAGTTGTACCACGATATGGAGAGAAGGCTTGTCCAGGTGCAGGTATGTAACAAGGTAGCGTGGAGTGGTCTGCGGCTGGCAAGTTGTACCACGATATGGAGAGAAGGCTTGTCCAGGCGCAGGTATATTCCACAGCAAACAGAGAGCACTAGTAGAAACCGGAAACACCTCGGAGTCACAAGGGAATGAGAACCAAGAACAGGCAACGGTAATAGGGTAACAGGTGCCTTAAGCAGTGAGAGGTGATTGATTGACCAATGAGACTATGAGCAAGGTTTTAACAGTCCGTGGTTTCTGCACATGCGCAATCCTTGGTCAAGATGGCGGATGGCCGCGGCGCAGAAAAGGCGCCTGCAAGAGAGAGAGGGACCCATGTCCCAAACCAGAGGCACTAACCGTCCGGTGAGTGACACTGTCGTGTGCTTCTGAAAGGACCGCCTTCCTTAAGTGGACTGGAACAAATAAACATCCCTTCAGGGTGTTATCAGGAGCTAATCTTTGAAACCTGCGAAGCGTGGTGCTCAGGTCTTGAGTTAACCCAGCATGGATTATGGAGGAGGGAATGATAGGCACAGGATCTAAAACTGGAACATGATATGCCAAGAAGCTCCTAGATAGAGCATCTGCCCGGACATTTTTAGAACTTGGTCGGTAGGTGATCCGACTTTATGTATTGTAAATTCTTATATCCGTTATGACTGAGATTAGATGTGTAGCACCTTCCAGCTAATGTCGCCACTCCTCAAAGGCCCATTTAATTGCCAATAGTTCCCAATTGCCAACACCATAGTTTGCTTCTGCTGAAGAGAACTTACGGGAGAAATAGGCACATGGATGTAGGCGGTGAGTGTGAGGATCCTTCTGAGATAAGATAGCACCAGCACCGACGTCAGAGGCATCGACTTCTAGAACAAAAGGTATTTCAGGATCTGGGTGTCTAAGGACCTGAGCAGATACAAAGGCTTTCTTCAAGGTTTCAAATGCGGTTACTGCTTGGGGTGGCCAGTTAGTTGGATCTATTCCTTTGCGGATCAGGGCGACAATAGGAGCCACAATATCAGCAAAGCCACGAATGAATCTTCTATAATAATTGGCGAAGCCCAAGAACCTCTGCACCGCCTTGAGATTGCTAGGTTGTACCCAATCCAGGATAGCTTGGACCTTGGTTGGATCCATGGAGAACTCAGCAGAAGAGATTACGTATCCCAGGAATTATACCTTCTGCACCTCAAACTCACATTTTTCTAGTTTGGCATAAAGGTGGTGTTCCCGTAGTTTCTGTAGAACCTGCTTGTCCTGACCCCGATGTATAGACGACTTAGAGTATATGAGGATATCGTCTAAATTACACAACCATGAAGTAGCCAAGGAATTCACGAACAACTTCGTTGATCAAATCTTGAAACACTGCAGGTGCGTTGCTAAGACCAAATGGCATGACCAGATATTCATAGTGGCAAGAGTGCATATTGAACGCTGTCTTCCATTCATCTCCTTCTTTGATACGGATGAGGTTATACACTCCACGGAGGTCGATTTTAATGAAGACTGTAGCGCCTCTTAATTGATCGAATAATACAGAGATGAGAGGAAGGGGATAGGTGTTCTTGACTGTAATGAGATTTAGTCCTCTATAGTCGATACAGAGTCTTAGTCCACCATCTTTTTTGGATACGAAGAAGCATCCAGCTCCCACTGGAGATTTAGATGGCCTGATGAATCCTTTCTCTAAATTCTCATCAATATAATCCTGCATGGATATGGTCTCTGGACCGGAAAGAGAATACAAGCGTCACTTAGGTCATTTGGAACCAGGAATAAGCTTGATGGCACAGTCAAAGTCACGATGAGGTGGTAAAGCGTCAGCAGCCTTTTTAGAGAACACATCCCAGAACTCATGATATTGTGAAAGAAGCTGCTCAGGAATTGATTGCAGAATACGAAGAGGTAAGGTTAAGCAAGACTGTGTAAAATAAGAGCTCCACTGGATAATTTCTCCTTTTATCCAATTCACAACAGGGTTATGTCGGGAAAGCCAGGGATGGCCCAGAATCAAGGGAACCGACGGGCAAGGAAGAAGGTCAAGGACTCTGAATGAAGAGCTCCTATGTTTAATTGCAGCACCGGGGTCTCCCAGGTAATCTTGCCACCAGGCAGCGGACTCCCATCTAAGCCACAGACAGTAATAGCAGATTTGAGCTTCACCGTCGGAATTCCAGCAGAGCGGGCAAACCCAATGTCAAGAAAGTTGTCCACAGCTCCACTATCAATGAAGGTCAACAGAGCCACGGAACAGGCACCGAAAGTAACTTGTGCAGGAATCAGGGCAGCATTCTTTGGGGAGACAATTTGCAGAACTAGGTGAACCTTCCCCTCGTTCCCTAGGCATGCTCTTTTCCCGGTTTGTTAGGACAAGAGCGGGAGAAGTGGCCTTTAGTATCTCAATAGAGACAAAGACCTTGTGACCATCTTCTGTCTTTTTACTCAGGAGAGAAGCGATATGCCCCTAACTGTATGGGTTCCTCAATATCCGTAGGAACAGGAATATATGCAGAAAAGAAAATTAAGATGTCTCTTTCTCTGTCCTCCTCTCCTTAATTCCCCTGTCAATTTTAATGGCGAGTTGCATAAGGGTCTCCAACGAGGTGGGAGAAGAATACTGCACCAGTGAAGCTTTGATCTGCTCTGACAGTCCTAGGCGAGACTGGCTGCGTAATGCTGGATCATTCCATTCACTGTTAGGCGACCATCGGCGAAACTCAGCGCAGTATTCCTCTGCAGAACGCCAGCCTTGCTTTAAAGCCCGTAGATGAGCCTCAGCTGAGGCAACTCGATCTGGGTCATCGTAGAGCAGACCCAATGCATTAAAGAAGGCTTCAACAGACTGCATGGTAGGACTCGTCTGAGGCAGGGTGAAGGCCCAAAACTGGGGGTCACCCTAAAGGAGGGAGATGACAATCCCGACCCTCTGCTGTTCCAAACTTGAAGACCGAGGTCTCAGCCGAAAGTAGAGCTTACAGCTCTCCTTAAAGTTCCGGAACAGGGCGCTATTTCTGGAGAACCGGTCCGGCAAATTTAACTTGGGTTCACCTCTTGAGCGGACAAGCGCTGGGACAGTCCCTGAACTATCTACGACAGCGTCTGAATTTGAGTTAGTTCCGCTTTCATCCATTCCGATTTTGTCTCCAAAATTTCTGTATGGCCGGTTATAATGTTAGGCTGCTGGCCTGATCACCAACCCACAGAACTAGATGACGGAGGTTTTCACCTATAGCAGCCACCTTTCGCTTAGAGCTTGATGCGCTCACCGGTACTCAGATGCTCCCAGGACTTAGCAGATGTAGTGTGGGTTGGTAATGCAGGACCACAGTGGTGGGCCAGGAGACTGGTAGAAAGCAGTGGATAGTCAAAACGATAGAAAAGGTCAAGGGTCAAGGGTCACAGGCAAGCAGGGTAGTCAATAAACACGCCAGAGGTCAGGGTCCAAGGTACAGGCAAAAAGGGTCAGAGTCACGAGCAAACAGGCAGAGTCCAAAAATCCAAGCAGGGGTCATACACAGGAAATCCAACAGAGTATCCTCAGGACAGGGTACAGCAAAGAGGAGCAGGTCAGCAAGACTGGTTCAGAAATGCTATAACCGCCAGGGAGGCTAAGCCCTCCCTGCCTTAAATACTGAATGTGGCCAATCAGAGCCTAGCTCTGCAAATCACCCCCAGCCTTTGCCTAATACAGTTAGAATGAATTAATTAGCCTACAGGCTAGTAACAGATATGCGCACGCGGCCGCCTGTCCTCCGTTGGCGGGACGCGGCGCTACAGCAATTGGCGTCCGACCGTGTCCTTGGCAACGGCCGGGCAGGACCCGGAAGTGATGTCCCAGTCGTCAAGGAGACGACCAGGACGTGGGGCAGGACAGAGAGAAAGCCGCATCTGCTATGGGCACTGCCGCGGCTCGTAACACTCACCCTATCAATGCCTGCCCCCGACATGTCTGACCTACAGATCCAAAACCTCAAAATCCTTAAGCACATTCTCCAATTCTCACAGCCAATTTTTACACTGACCTGACTCAATTTACCCTGCCACCACAAAATCATCAAAACACTGCAAATGGAAGAAAAAGGCTTCGAAAAAATGCTATGATACTGAACAGACCATAAGAAAACACTTGTCTATTAAATAATACCCATGAGACTGGAAAAACCCATCAACATAAAGCTTTCAGGGTGCAGCGGCAATATTCGAAAGGTAGACTCTATGGGGTAAATGTATCAAGGTGCGATTTTGCAAAATCAGCGATTTTCTCGGGAGAGTTGAAATTCGCAGATGTATGAAGCTGAGATTTCATGCAATATCACCAGAGTTGTGCTTCTGTCAAAATCGCTATATGCAAAATTGCTAGAGATCAAACTCCCGACTGTTTGCCACTGCAGCTATACAAGTCTCAAATGTATGAAGCTGCGATTAAGCAAACTCAGGAGAGTTTGCTTTCAAACACGCCAGATACAATACGCTGCTTGCTAGCAGCGTGTTGTATAAACACATCACTGTTACACTGCCTGTCATACAGCTGCTGGAGCTCCGGCAGCTGTCAAAACTGTGAAGAATAGATCAAAGTTAAAAAAAAAAAAAAGCGTGAGCTCCCCCCTCTATTCAGTCTTAACCCTAGTGCTGACCTGCTGGTTCCGTGAAAATCGGGGAAAAATTTTGTGTGGGGTCCCCCCGATTTTCATTGAACCAGCACTAGGCAAACCAGCCGGGGTTGGAGGCACTATAGCAGGGGGGACAAGCGGAAGGGGTCCCCCTGCCATAATGACTAACCAACCCCAGGCTGTTCAGCTCTGGGCCGGATTCCCTAGGGAGTGGGGTCCGCCGAAATAAACGAGCGTGCTCCCCCCTAGGGACACCCAGCTCAGTGCTGATAGCACTAGGGCTCTTCCTACACTGGGCGGTGGGTGTAGGGTAATAACGGTGATTTAATTGTTAAAAAAACAAATTAACGCCATTTTGTTTTGTGGAACTACAAGTCCCAGCCAGCCAGGTTGCCCTAAATAGTGTGGGCATGTTGCTACTTGTATAACTACAAGCACCAGCATACCCACGGCAGCCCGGTCTTGTTGGCACTTGGAGAACCACAAGTGCTAACATGCCCTGACACCCACGGCTGGCTGGGACCTATAGTTCCACAATACAGAATGTTTACAAAATCACCAAACCCTCATTAAAACCACTAGCATTTATTAAAAATAATAAACAGAGAATAATGACAGTAAACACCTTCATTTACACCACAGAGTTTTATTAAAAATAATAAATTCCCCAAAATACTCACCAATGAAGTTTTCATCTGTTGTCAAGCAGCTTTTAACCCCAAAATGGCTGTAAACAAAGTCCAAAATAAATTTGTATCCAAAGTCCTGCTTGCCCCTGTCCCAAACAAATTTGTACTTCCAATAGTCCGGCTTGCCACTGTCCCAAAGAAATTTGTACTTCCAAAAGTCCATGCTTGTAATTGTCCCAAAGAAATTTGTACTTCCAAAAGTCCATGCTTATATTTGTCCAAAATAAATTTGTATTTCCAACAATCGTGGGTCTTACAAATATGGGCCCACCCTGGGCGAAGAACAGAAGACTTCAAGCAACAATGGGCCCCCCTGGGCAGAAGAAGTGTACAGATTACAAGCATGGACATTTGGAAATACAAATTTATTTTGGACAATTACAAACATGGACATTTGGAAATACAAATTTATTTTGGACAATTACAAGCATGGACTTTTGGAAGTACAAATTTCCTTGGGACAGGAACAATCCGCACTATTGGAAGTACAAATTTCTTTGGGACAGGGGCAAGTCGGACTTTTGGAAGTACAAATTTCTTTGGGACAGGTGCAAGCAGGACTTTGGATACAAATTTATTTTGGACTTTGTTTACAGCCCTTTTGGGATTAAAAGTTGCTTAACAATAGATGAAAACTTCATTGGTGATTATTTTGGGGAATTTATTATTTTTAATAAAAATATGTGGTGTAAATGAGGGTGTTTACTGTCATAATTGTGGGTTTATTATTTTTAATAAATGCTAGTGGTTTTAATGAGGGTGTGGTGATTTTGTAAACATTCTGTATTGTGGAACTACAGGTCCCAGCCAGCTGTGGGTGTCAGGGCATGTTGGCACTTGTGGTTCTCCAAGTGCCAACATGCCCTGGCTATGCTGGTGCTTGTAGTTATACAAGTAGCAGCATGCCCACACTATTTAGTGCAACCTGGCTGGCTGAGATTTGTAGTTCCATAAAACAAAATGGCGTCTTTATTTTTTTAACAATTAAATCACCATTATTACCCTACACCCACTGCCCAGGGGTGTAGGAAGAGCCCTAGTGCTATCAGCACTGGGCTGGGTGTCCCTGGAGGGGGGTCCGCTCATTTTATTCGGCGGACCCCACTCCCTAGGGAATCCAACCCAGCGATAAACACGTGTCCCTCCTGCTATAGTGCCTCCAACCTCGGCTGGTTTGCCTAGTGCTGATTCCATGAAAATCGGGGGGACCCCACCCAAAATTTTTCCCCGATTTTCACGAAACCAGCAATAGTCAGGCAGCACTAGGGTTAAGACTGAATTGAGGATGGACCCCATGCTTTTTTTTTTCACTTTGATCTATTCTTTACAGTTTTGACAGCTGCTGGAGCTCCGGCAGCTGTATGACAGGCAGTGTAACAGTGATATGTTTATAGAACTCGCTGCATAACACAGAACACAGGAGAGTTAGCTAACATGGGTGTGTTTTACATCGCAGCAAATCGCCAGAGATGACCAGCGATTTTGAAGATCGGGGTCAAAATCGCAGCTTCATACATTTGAGAAAATTTGGACTAAAATTGGGGGTTATCACCCGCGATTTGCCGCGATTTTAACACGATGAAAAAATCAAACCTTGATACATTTACCCCTATGTCTCATTTTGCTATAAGGGTGTTAGGAACTCCCAAGCCAGTACAATGAAACTCGGGGACTACGGGCCGACCGAGGGTCGAGTAATGTATACTGACTTAAGGAGAACCCAGGAGTGGAGTGATTGGCAGACAGTAGCGAGCAGGAAAACCAAGGTCAGAGGTCACAAGCACAGGTACGAAAATCCAGGGACAAGCGAAAGGTCAGGTGCACTAGCAAAGGAGCAGAATCCGGTATTCAGGCAAATGGTCAGGGTCAGAAGCGAATGTTCAGTGGTCCAGGAACAAGCAAAAGTCATACACGGGAAGTCAATCAAAGGTAACAATCACTAAGCAGAGAGAGAACAAGCAGGCAGCAGAACTGAGGACAGGACGCTATAACCGGCAGTGAGGCTCTGATCTAATTGCCTTAAATAGCACTAGGAGCCAATCAGGACAGAGGAGGGTAGGGCTGAGAATCAGCCTCAGGAGGCAGCTAATTAATCACTAGCCAGAACTAGCATAGGAAATAACACAACCAGGAAGCATGTATAAAAATAAAAGTGAACAGTTTAAATCATATAGGAGCTCCCCCTGGTGTTGGAGGATGTCCCTACACCCTCCTATATCTATGCCACAAGAATAATAACAGAGCACAGAATCTAAAGCACACACCCAGCTGCTAGTTCACGCTAGGATGTGGCATACAGCCGCGGCTCGTGACAAAGGGCCCCTTTTCCATGCTTTCTTACCTTTTTACAGCCCTAACAAAGGATTGATATTGGACCGAACACTTCTCCCTGTCCAGAGCATCGCTAACCGATGCCCCTGCCGGGTAAGATAAGTGCTGGATCAGCCTAAAATTTTCTGCAGCCCTAGAGGCAAAATGACTAAATTCTGAATGGGAGGCTCCTGGAATGGGCCAGCCATTCGGTCCAACATCAGCTCCTTGACAATCTTATCCCTGACTATTGCAGATTGCTTGTTAATTAACTTCAAATCCTTGTGACCCCCATCCCCTGGGGGGAATGCTTCTTGTAACAGTAATCCTAAAACCTTTCATAGAAACCTGACTGCAACAACTTGGCTTCTTCCCTTTTTGGGATAAGCCCTTATAGCTACTCCCTGATTAGATATCTTATCATATATTCCCACAGTCATACACTATATCACCTCTACTTTGTCAGGAAACCGCTGCTGAACCCCTTTATCTGTCACAAACCACCCTCTGCACACTTGTGACTTGGAAACTTACTGTAAGGGAACACACAGGATTCCAGCCCAAATCTCACACTCACCTCTCTTTAAGGCTACAGATATCGCTGGTCCCTTTTCCCAATACAGACGCGCGCTTCACACCTCTCAGCAACTGCCACTAGCTATGTATAAGGCCCGAAGCAAACCTATGACTTAATCACTCAATTGTGCACACTCTGTGTCCTGGTAGCTAAACAGTTAACCCTTCACACACTGGTTTCTAAAGAGTTAATTCCAGCCAAGCAATCTGTCTCTTCTAAACAGGCAATGAATTAGTTTAGAGCAATAAAGGACAGAACTATTAAATTTTAGATTTAATATACAAAAAGTACAATACTTATAGATAATAAAAACAATTAGATAAAGATTTAACATACAAATAAAAAATGGCAAACAGCTATAAAAACAAAAGAGATAAAAGTACAGAGCATAACTTACTTATTATAATCTGTATGCCTGGGGGTAGGCAGAAAAGATGGAAAGTCTTCTGCCTTACAGCACTGGGGTCATGAATTCAATTCCCGACCATGGCCTTATCTGTGAGGAGTTTGTATGTTCTCCCTGTGTTTGCGTGGGTTTCCTCCCACACTCCAAAAAAAATCATACTGGTATGTTAATTGGCTGCTAACAAATTGACCCTAGTCTCGGTGTCTGTCTCTGTGTCTGTGTGTGTGTGTGTTAGGGAATTTAGACTAAGCCCCAATGGGGTAGGGACTGATGTGAGTGAGTTCTCAGTACAGCGCTGCGGAATATAGTGGCACTATATAAATAAATGATGATGATACCTAGCCCGCCACTCTAGCATCTTGCTCACCTTTACTGGACTATTTGTCCTCTCCAGGCACAATCGCTTCGGGTAGCTTTTGTGCTTGAATGCTTGCGCAATATTTGGCAGAATGATTTCCGTCACAGAATGCACACGCATGTCTGAATCTACAGTGCGCCCTTGTGCAATGAGATTAGTAAAAAACTCAACACTTGAATTTTTCCTGCCAGACCATGCCAGGCCTCCCTGCTCCAAAAACCTTATTGCTGCACCATTCCTTTCCAACGATGCACCACTTGTGATCTTAGCCAAATATGTATACCCTACTCCAAAACTTATGGGCCTTTGCCCTTGTGATTTCAAACTAAAAGCCTCATCTTATCTACACCATACTGAACTTTAACATACACATTGCACTGCCTGGGAATGCCCCCATGTAACAACCAGAGTACATAAACATCCCGCTTAGCCAATTATCTATAGTTTTGTACCCATCTGCTTGTGCTGCTCCCTCTCTCTTTCCTTGAGTCTCACCTCGGTTAATGTAAATAGATCAACAAAATTATCCTTCTCAATATCCATCCTGGTGTGTTTTGGCAAATGTCCCGCCACTGTTCTCAACTCACAACTGACAGCTATGCTTCCCTGTACGAACAAACTTTCTTTCTGCGACTCCACCTGCACAAGCCTCTTCCATACCGAATCGACCCCGGGGCCCACTTGCTTCTTTTTCCTCCTAGTATTCCTTACTACTCGTCACTGCTCCTTCAACGACTTATACATCTGATCGCACTGCGACTCGGATTAACTATCGTCACCTGAACTGTAACCCACGCCCTCTTGATCCTTATAAACATCCCTAACCTTAGCATTACCTACATTATTAACATCAATTGTACATTACAATTTTACACAACATTATTATTAATCTCACCATTCCCTTGCGATGCGATGAATGTCCTTTTGGAAGCGCTGGAAATGGCATCAGCTGAAGATGATGCACTGCTGGCTGCACTGGACATGGCGTCAGCTCTCCGGTGTACATTCTCCTGTAATCCAATGAATGACTTTTTTTTTGGCTGTGCTGGAAATGGCATCAGCCGAAGATGGTGCAACGCCCGCTGCGCTGGACATGGTGTCACCTTTTCAGTGGACCTTCCCCTATGATGCCTTGAATGTCCTTCTGGCCATGCTGGAAATGGTGTCAGCTGTAGAAGATGCATTGCTGGCTGCGCTGGTCATTGCATCAGCTTTTCGGTGGACCTACACCTGTGAGATGATGCACAGGCCGCTGAACTGGGCATGGCGTCAGCTGTCCGGTGTGCTGGCGTCGGAGTCCCGCTGGACTGGGCGTGAACTCTGTAATGTCCATCAACAGCTTCTGCTGCCATTGCTTAACACCTTGAAGACCAGATCTTGGTAGGAGTGTGTTGGTTGGTTCAGAGATGAGATTTTAGATGTATGGTATTTTAAAAGGATATATATCGCACCAGGTAGACAGATCCTCTTTTTACCATAACCATCTCATTCATATAATGGTTTAGTCAATCTATATTGTTATTGTTTGGAGGACAGGTGCACCCACACTTTGTGTCAATTTTTAATTGTGAAAGAGAGAGAAGAATAGTGACAAAGGGGCACTATTTGTCTAAATAAAATTTACAAATCTTTATTGATATACATTAAAAAGTGTTCTTATATATGGAACATTCCCTTTTAATAAGTACAATTGAAAAATAGTGAAATATTTAAAAGATGAAATAATAGTATGATGATTGTGTTAATAACTGTTAAAAACTAGTAAATTACTACCTTAGCGCCTCGCTTATTAGTGTATGGGGAAAATTATTTTAATTCTGATAAATATATATAATGACCCAACACTACTTGCTATGTATATATAATGTACAGTTGAGCTGCCCGGATTTTGAGTCCGTTAGACAATAAAGTAGTTGCCTCTAATAACAGCTCCTTTTTAATCCATCCTAATAGGTATAAACAGACAGTCTCTTATCTGTTTAAGAAAATCCAATTAGACTGATTCCGCTATACTAGTACTGCTATGAATGAATAATCAGCTATGTGTGCCTTCCTAATTGGTATAAGTAAACATCTGATAATCCAATTAGACTGATTACGCTGTATTGTTACTGTTGTAACTAAATAGTAAGCTGTGAGCGTTAGTGTTACATATTATGTCTTGAGAAAGATAGATAGTGAAACGCGCATTGGCAGCACAGCGCGTCGCTCTCCTGCTTATTTAGACAGATATTGATTCTAATAAGATTCAGCTATCCTGCTAAGCCTTCACGCTGAGACTTTCAGTTTATCGCTAGATCGGCTAACTATTGAGTTCATAGAACTCATAATATGTAGCACTAACGCTACATGTTGAGACCATCTCTTTTTTCATGATTCCCAAGGCCATTAAATCCTTGATTCTGGGTTTGCCATGGCTTTGTCTTCACTCTCCTGGGATAGACTGGCATTCTGGTGAGATTCTTTCCTGGAGTTCTGCTTGCCACAGCAGTTGTTTAACTAAAGTGACTCCTATTTTTTCCAAGATTAATGCTCAACTGGGCAACCCCCAATTATTGCCTATTCAATACCAAAGTTTTGCAGATGTCTTTTGTGAACAGGAGGCCACTAAACTTCCACCTCATAGAAATTGGGACTGTGCTATTAATCTCCAACCTGGTAAACCCATTCCCCGTGGACGCTTTTTTCCCTTATCTGTTCCTCAGACTAACGCAGTATCTGAATATGTCCAGGAAAATCTCAAGAGAGGATTTATACGTAAATCATCATCCCCAGCAGGGGCAGGTCTCTTCTTTGTAAAGAAGAAGGATGGCGGCCTTCATCCTTATAGTGAAATCCCCTACCTTTGATCTCTGAGCTCTTTGACCAAATAAAGGGGGCTACCATTTTTTCCAGGTTGGACCTAAGAGGTGCATATAATATAATTAGAATAAGAGAAGGGGATGAGTGGAAGACAGCTTTTAATACTCGGGATGGACACTTCGAGTACTTGGTAATGCCCTTTGGGTTATGTAATGCTCTTGCTGTTTTCCAGAATTTTATAAATGAAATCTTCCAAGATTTACTCTACAAATTCGTAGTTATCTACCTAGATGACATCCTCATCTTTTCCCCAGATCTTTCATCTCATCGTAGTCGTGTAAGAGAAGTACTGAGTAGGTTTCAAAGGTATCAATTATATTGCAAACTTGAAAAATGTGTTTTCGAACAGAAGAAACTTCCCTTTCTAGGATATATTATTTCCGAAACTAGCCTTCAAATGGACCCATCCAAGCTTAAAGCCATCCTGGACTGGCCACAACCATCGGGCCTTAAAGCTACTCAGCGATTTCTAGGGTTCTCTAATTATTATCGACAGTTTATTAAAATTTTACTCTTCATTTGTAGCTTCCATTACAGCCCTCACTTGTAAATCCACCAATCCTAAAATCTGGACTTCCGAGGCAATCCAAGCCTTTAAGGATCTCAAGACCTTATTTTCTACAGGTCCAATTCTGTGGAGGTGGATGCATCCTCCGTGGGGGTCGGAGCGGTACTATCCCAAAAAGACTCAAGTGGTAAATTTTATCCTTGTGGGGTTTTTTCTCATCGGTTTCTCCCCGCAGATAAAAATGATGGGATCGACGATAAGGAACTTTTGGCAATTAAACTGGCCCTCTCTGAGTGGAGACATTTACTTGAAGGTACTCAGTGTCCGGTAACGGTATATACCGATCACAAGAATCTACTTTATCTACGGTCTGCACATTGTCCAAACCCCCGTCAAGCTAGATGGGCCATCTTCTTTTCACGCTTTAATATCAATATCACCTTCCGCCCAGGCTCAAAGAATGTCAAACCGGATGCCCTTTCTCGTTCACTTGATGCCACTGATACCGAAGCCTCAGAGAGAAATAAACCAATCTTGGATTGTTATATTAGCCTTGTCTCCATTGACTGAGAGAAGTTGTTCTCCGGGGAGAACCTTTGTAACTCCACACCTTCGTGTCAAACTATTACATTGGGCCCATTCTTCCATTTTTCTGGACATGCTGGGATGCGGAAGACTTGGGCATTAATCTCCCGAAAATACTGGTGGCCTACTATACTTAGACACGTCAAGTCTTTTGTCTCAGCCTGCTCAAGATGTGGTCAGCATAAAGTTCCCAAAGAAAAGCCGACTGGTCCGCTTATGCCATTACCTATTCCTGATATTCCATGGTCTCACATTTCAATGGACTTTATCACGGATCTTCCAATTTCTAAGGGATGCACCGTCATCTGGGTCATTACTGACTGGTTTTCTAAAGTAGCACATTTTGTTTGTCTGAAGAAACTTCCTTCATCTCCCTTCTTAGCGGACCTTTTTATTAAAGAAATTTTTCGACTCCATGGCTGTTCTACACACATAGTATCTGATCGTGGGACACAATTTGTATCTAAATTCTGGAGAGTTTGTGCCAAAAACTAGAGACCAAACTGGATCTTTCATTTGCATATCATCCTCAGACTAATGGGTTGACCGAGAGGACTAATCAAGAATTGGAGAAGTTTCTAAGGTTTTACATCTCTGCCAATCAAGATTATTGGGTTGTTCTTCTTCCCTGGGCAGAGTTCGCTCACAACTACCATTACCATGAAGCAGCCTCCAAATCCCCCTTATTTATTTTGTATGGTTGTCATCCTAGGCTACCAGCCTTCTCTTCTTTTCCTCACTCAGGGGTACCAGCAGTGGATTCTCTCTTTTGCAGGTTTTCTAACATCTGAGATATAGTGAAAACCAGCCTAAGGAGATCCGCTATCGGTGCTCAGAAGGCGTATGACAAGAAGAAGAGGGTAGCTCCTCAATTCACCCCAGGGGATAAGATGTGGCTATCCACCTGTAACATCCATTTGAAAGTTCCTAGCAAGAAATTGGCTCCTAGATTTATCGGTCCTTTTGAAATATCAGAGGTTATCAATCCGGTGGCTTTTAGATTAAAGCTTCCTTCTTCATTACGTATTCCTAGTGTCTTCCACGTTTCTCTCCTTAAACAAAGGCAAAGGGTGCAGTCCTGAAGAACGTTCATGGGTTTCTGCTGCCGATTTACATGCCCCATGACTACTGCGAGCCTTCCATAGGAAATTCCCCACCAAGCCGGTATAGGTGTTCGGAGTCCACCTTTTTTTGAGGGAGGTACTGTTACAAACTGACCTGTCCCCGTTCCTGCGCTGCGATCCTCTCTCTCTTCCGGGTCTTGGCAGCGCTGGTCACATGATCGCACAGGGCGGGGAATTCAAAGCTGCAACTACGAAAACCCTGCTCTGACGCCTGGGCAGCGTCAGAACAACTGCCTCCGTTCCTGACTTGGCATTCTCAGTGTGGATTTCCGTGTGTATCAGACCCATTTTGCTGACTTCCCAGGCTCTCTGTCACTCACCAGACTGCGAGTGCTTCTTCCCGTGTGTTTAGGAACCGTGGCTGTCCACCATCCTGCATGTGCAGCCCTTTCAAACCTTCTGTTCAGGTTCCTTTTAGTTAATTGGCTGATCAGGCAACACTCCCTATTTAAAGCACCTGAGTTCCATACCTCGTTGCCTGATCTTGGAGTCTCATTCCCCATGAGCCTCTGAAGGTGTTCCTGTGTTTCCTCGTGTATTCAGTTCTGCTGATTCCTGTGGTTTCCAGACCACTTCAACTCTCCTGTGTTTCATCGTGACTGTATTAGCTGATTCCTATCCGCTGCCTCCGTGCACTACAGTTATCAACTCACTTCAACTCTCCTGTGTTTCATTGTGACTGTATTAGCTGATTCCTATCCGCTGCCTCCGTGCACTACAGTTATCTACTCACTTCAACTCTCCTGTGTTTCATCGAGACTGCACCAGCTGATTCCTATCCGCTGCCTCCGTGCACTACAGTTATCTACTTACTTCAACTCTCCTGTGTTTCATCGTGACTGCACCTGCTGATTCCTATCCGCTACCTCCGTGTACCTGCAGTGTCCTGCTTGCCGCTACCTTTCAGTTCTACTCGTGTCTGCAGCCAGCTGATCCGCTCTCCGTGCTTCTACAGTATTCCTGCCTGTGTCAACTCGCCAGTCTGCATCGGATCAACGCCTCGCTGCTTTCATCTCGTCTAGACCATCTCTACTCTTCAGTGTTCTCCTGGTGTCCAGTTCTATATACTACGGCTTCCTGAGTATTTGTTTCTATCCCTGCTGGTCTACCTACCTGTGCGCTGCACCTACTTGATTACCGCTTCTACCCTCCTGGGACTTCGCATCCTGTCGGCCTCCAGCCGTTCAGGTATCTCTGCACTCCTGTCTGACAGCCTGCTCCTGAACCACGGTATGCATACTTCTCATTGACTGTGCTGGTGTATTGCATATCTTGCTGGACTGAGTTGTTCTCCTCTGGAGTTTACTATCCGCTGAGACTATTGCCATCATTTGACTGTGTTACCTTTTGCCCGGATAGTTCCTGTGACTTTGTATTATTGTGCAGTGCTGTTCAGTCATTACTATATTGTGCATATCATCGTGGGATCAAGTTCAGTGTGCCCGTGTATACTCTGTATTGCATTTCTCTCCCCGTGCTCCTCCTCACATATATATTCAGTGGTACAACTTGCTAGAGGCAGACCACTGTTCCCTGTTTCCTGAGTCACCTGTTTCCAGTATCCTTTCACATAGCAGTGGTACAACTTGCTAACGCAGACCACTGACTTCCCGGATACCTCCACCTGGATTCCATTCCTTCACATAGACAGCGGTACAACTTGCTAACGCAGACCGCTGACTCTCATCACCTCCTCGTTGCTTCTGGACATTCCTCCTCACTATAGCAGTGGTACAACTTGCTACCGCAGACCACTGACTACCCTCACGTTTCCTTGTCCATTCAGTTGCTCGTGTACTACTACCTATATATTACCAGTGCTGCTAGTCATAGACTTTCCACGAGCATTCTCTACCATCTGCTGTCTCCTGTTCCGTGATCACCCGGCTACCAGAGTACCATATTACCATCTATACTGTTCTGGTAAGTCCATCATCTGGTGATCCCTGGGTAAAGACTCCTAGTGCCCGTGACAGTAAGATCAGGCCATGACAGACCCAGATTCGGAACCTACAGCTAAAGAGATGCTGCAGCATCTGGTTACCCGTGTGGAGCAACAGGATGCTCGCCAACAGCTGTTGCTACAATGTTGCCAGGCGTTAGCCTCCCAAGGAACATCTGGACAGAATGTTACAGCTAATGTTGAAGCTCCTGTGCTTTCCTCCGTTTCCCCAGTGCCATCCCAGGTTTCTACGGCTTCCACGCTTCACCTGCCTACTCCGTCAAAGTATGATGGAGACCCCAAAACTTGTAGGGGTTTTCTCAACCAATGCTCAGTTCATTTTGAGCTCCAACCTCAAAATTTTTCTACCCATCGTTCCAGAGTGGCCTATCTTATTTCATTGTTTTCTGGACAAGCTCTGGCTTGGGCTTCCCCTCTGTGGGAGAGGAACGATCCAGTATTACAAGATAGTGCCAAATTTATTTCTATGTTCCGAAGTGTATTCGATGAACCAGGTCGTGTTATCTCCGCTGCTTCCAGCATTCTCCGTTTACGTCAGGGTTCTCGTACAGTAGGCCAGTACGTCATTCAATTTAGGATATTAGCCTCTGAACTTCAGTGGAACACTGAAGCATTAATTGCCGCCTTCTGGCAGGGGCTCTCCGATAAAATTAAAGATGCACTGACTACCCAAGAGCTACCTACGTCATTAGAAGATTTGATTTCCCTCTGCCATCGTGTAGACATGAGGTTTCGTGAAAGGGAATCTGAAAAAACAACTTCAGTTAAAGCACCTCTTCGCTCAACCCCTCAACTTCGTCCAGCTTCATCTCCTGTGATCCCCATGGAGATAGGACGTTCCAAATTAACTTCTGAGGAGAGGAACCGCAGAGTAAAGAATAGACTTTGTATCTATTGTGTTGATTCCACTCATATGCTCAATTCTTGCCCTAAGAAATCGGGAAATGCCAGGCCCTAACTAGTTCTGGAGAGGTGAAGTTAGGGTCCCTGGAGTCCTCTCCATGTTCTACGAAATTAAAAGTCTGCGCTTTTGATGTTACGATTTCCTTTGCTACCAAATCCTTTGAGTCCCAAGCACTGATTGATTCTGGAGCAGCAGGGAATTTCATTTCTAAATCCCTAGTGAATCAATGGTCCCTACCAGTGATTACTTTGGAAACACCGATTACTGTGACTGCTATAGATGGATCACGTCTCATCAATGGTCTCATCACCCAGAGTACGTCTCCAGTAACGCTTCTGATTGGTGTGCTACACCATGAACAGATTTCGTTTTTAATTCTTCCTGTTACTACAAGTCCGATTGTTTTAGGCCTTCCATGGCTTCAATGTCATTCTCCCCAGATTGACTGGCGCACTCCTCAAGTTACGTCTTGGGGAGCTGAATGTCATTATCGTTGTCTTTCCCAAGTCATTCCTCTTAAAATACAGCAATCTTCCATCTCATCTTCCTCACCGGGACTTCCTCCTCAGTATGCTTCATTTGCCGATGTTTTTGATAAAGCTCAGTCTGAACGTCTTCCTCCTCATCGTTCATGGGATTGTCCGATCGATCTTCTACCTGGCAAGACTCCTCCTAGGGGTCGAGTGTATCCACTTTCGTTACCTGAAACTCAAGCTACATCTGAATACATCCAAGAGAATCTCCAGCGAGGTTTTATTCGACCTTCCACCTCTCCCGCTGGAGCCGGGTTCTTCTTCGTAAAAAAGAAGGATGGATCACTACGCCCCTGCATAGATTTTTGTGGACTTAACGCCATTACTATTAAAAATCGGTATCCCATTCCTCTGATTACTGAGTTATTCGATCGCATTAAGGGAGCTTGGAACTTTACCAAGTTGGATCTTCGTGGTGCCTATAATTTAATTAGAATCCGGTCCGGTGACGAATGGAAGACAGCTTTCAACACCAGAGTTGGGCATTATGAATATTTAGTAATGCCTTTCGGGTTATGTAATGCCCCCGCTGTTTTCCAGGGCTTCATTAATGAGATCTTTCGGGACTTGTTATATGTATGTGTCGTTGTCTACCTGGACGACATATTGATCTTTTCACAGGACCTGCCTTCTCATCACCAACATGTGGCAGAGGTCCTTTCCAGACTCCGGAAAAATTCATTATTCTGCAAACTAGAAAAATGTTCATTCGAGTTGCCCCAGATTCCATTTTTGGGTTATATTGTCTCCGGAGTTGGTCTACAAATGGATCCAGAAAAGGTGAATGCTGTGTTACATTGGCCTCAGCCAACTACTCTTCCTGCCATTCAGCGTTTTTTAGGTTTTGCCAATTACTATAGATGCTTCATTCAAGACTCCTCGTCCATTGCATCTCCTATTGTGGCCCTGACTCGTAAAGGGGCCAATACTAAGCAATGGTCATCTGAGGCTCTCCAAGCCTTTCAATTTCTTAAAGAGTCCTTCTCCTCTGCTCCCATTCTTCGACAGCCTGATGTGACACTTTCCTTCTTCCTAGAAGTAGATGCCTCTAATGTTGGCTTAGGAGCCATTCTCTCCCAACGATCGGAGCAACAAAAATTCCATCCTTGTGCCGTTTACTCTCGGGGTCTCCTGCCTGCGGAGAGGAATTACACTATCGGGGACAAGGAGTTGCTGGCTATCAAAGTAGCATTAGAGGAGTGGAGATACTTGTTGGAGGGAGCTCGTCACCCTGTGACGATTTTCACGGATCATAAGAACTTGTCATATCTACAGTCTGCTCAATGCTTGAATCCTCGTCAAGCAAGATGGTCTCTTTTCTTTTCTCGTTTCGAATTAATCATAACCTTCAAACCGGCTGTCAAGAACAAAAAAGCTGACGCTCTATCCCGAGCTTTTGTGACGTCCTCTGACGTTGAAGAGGTTTCCAACCATTCTATACTAGACCCCAAATGTATTTCGCTTCCTGCTTCTTCCACTAAAGTGCTACCATTTGGGAAGACCCTCGTGCCTCCTACTCTTAGGAGGAAAATCCTTTCGTGGTTCCACTCTTCTCGTTTTTCTGGACATGCTGGTGAACGCAAGACCTTTGAGATTCTCTCTCGGAGTTACTGGTGGCCCTCGATGAGGAGAGACGTCAAAGAGTTTGTAGCTGCTTGTGAATTGTGTTCTCAGTTTAGGACCTCCCGCAGAACCCCAGCGGGTTTGCTTCAACCACTACCCATTCCATCCAAGCCCTGGACCCATATTAGTATGGACTTTGTTACTGATCTTCCGCCTAGTAAAAATTGTAATACTATTTGGGTAGTGGTAGACAGATTTTCGAAGATGGCTCATTTTGTCCCTTTGTCTGGTTTGCCTTCCTCTTCTACTCTGGCTGAGCATTTCGTCAAGGAAATCTTTCGTATTCATGGATGTCCGTCTGTGTCAGATAGAGGAGTACAATTCGTTTCCAGATTCTGGCGGGCCCTTTGTAAGACCTTGGGCATACGATTAGCACTCTCATCTTCCTACCATCCTCAAACGGACAAACTGAAAGGGTCAATCAAGATCTCGAGACCTTTATAAGGATGTTCTCATCAGCCAATCAAGACAACTGGGTAGAATTGCTTCCTTGGGCTGAATTTGCTCATAACAACATGTACCATGAGTCATCGTCCAAAACTCCATTCTTTGTGGTTTACGGTCATCATCCGTCTTTTCCGGAATTTCCTGCCCTCCCTCCCACCCAAGTTCCTGCTGTAGAGACTGTTTGTCAGACCTTCAAAAATATTTGGTCTCAGGTCAAAACCTGTTTAAAGAAGACATCTGACAAATATAAGTCTTTTGCAGATAAGAAGAGGCGGGCTATTCCACCACTGAAAATTGGAGACCGTGTCTGGTTATCTACCAAAAATATTCGTTTGAAGGTCCCATCTATGAAATTCGCTCCCCGTTTTATTGGTCCATATAGGATCATTCAAGTGATAAATCCAGTTTGTTTCAAACCTCTACTTCCTAAGAATCTTCGTATTTCCAACGCCTTCCATGTGTCCTTGCTCAAACCTCTCATCATCAACCGTTTCTCGGTCCCTCCTTCAGCACCTCAGCCAGTTCAAGTTCATCAGGAGGAAGATTTCGAGATTACTCATATATTGGACGCAAAAATTTCGCGAGGAGTTCTTCGTTTCCTCGTTCATTGGAAGGGCTTTGGTCCTGAGGAGCGTTCATGGATCAAAGCTGAAGATCTAAACGCTCCAGCTCTTCTTAAGAAGTTTTATTTCAAAAATCCAGACAAGCCTGGTTCCAGGTGTTCTGTGCCCACCTTTAAAAGGGGGGGTACTGTCACTCACCAGACTGTGAGTGCTTCTTCCCGTGTGTTTAGGAACCGTGGCCGTCCACCATCCTGAGGGTCTGCGCATGTGCAGCCCTTTCAAACCTTCTGTTCAGGTTCCTTTTAGTTAATTGGCTGATCAGGCAACACTCCCTATTTAAAGCACCTGAGTTCCATACCTCGTTGCCTGATCTTGGAGTCTCATTCCCCATGAGCCTCTGAAGGTGTTCCTGTGTTTCCTCGTGTATTCAGCTCTGCTGATTCCTGTGGTTTCCAGACCACTTCAACTCTCCTGTGTTTCATCGTGACTGTATTAGCTGATTCCTATCCGCTGCCTCCATGCACTACAGTTATCAACTCACTTCAACTCTCCTGTGTTTCATCGTGACTGTATTAGCTGATTCCTATCCGCTGCCTCCGTGCACTACAGTTATCAACTCACTTCAACTCTCCTGTGTTTCAGCGAGACTGCACCAGCTGATTCCTATCCGCTGCCTCCGTGCTCAACAGTTCCAGCTCATCTCAACTCTCCCGTGTTTCATCGTGACTGCACCTGCTGATTCCTATCCGCTACCTCCGTGTACCTGCAGTGTCCTGCTTGCCGCTACCCTTCAGTTCTACTCGTGTCTGCATCCAGCTGATCTGCTCTCCGTGCTTCTACAGTGTTCCTGCCTGTGTCAACTCGCCAGTCTGCATCGGATCAACGCCTCGCTGCTTTCATCTCGTCTAGACCATCTCTACTCTTCAGTGTTCTCCTGGTGTCCAGTTCTATATACTATGACTTCCTGAGTATTTGTTTCTATCCCTGCTGGTCTACCTACCTGTGTGCTGCACCTACTTGATTACCGCTTCTACCCTCCTGGGACTTCGCATCCTGCCGGCCTCCAGCCGTTCAGGTATCTCTGCACTCCTGTCTGACAGCCTGCTCCTGAACCACGGTATGCATACTTCTCATTGACTGTGCTGGTGTATTGCATATCTTGCTGGACTGAGTTGTTCTCCTCTGGAGTTTACTATCCGCTGAGACTATTGCCATCATTTGACTGTGTTACCTTTTGCCCGGATAGTTCCTGTGACTTTGTATTATTGTGCAGTGCTGTTCAGTCATTACTATATTGTGCATATCATCGTGGGATCAAGTTCAGTGTGCCCGTGTATACTCTGTATTGCATTTCTCTCCCCGTGCTCCTCCTCACATATATATTCAGTGGTACAACTTGCTAGAGGCAGACCACTGTTCCCTGTTTCCTGAGTCACCTGTTTCCAGTATCCTTTCACATAGCAGTGGTACAACTTGCTAACGCAGACCACTGACTTCCCGGATACCTCCACCTGGATTCCATTCCTTCACATAGACAGCGGTACAACTTGCTAACACAGACCGCTGACTCTCATCACCTCCTCGTTGCTTCTGGACATTCCTCCTCACTATAGCAGTGGTACAACTTGCTACCGCAGACCACTGACTACCCTCACGTTTCCTTGTCCATTCAGTTCCTCGTGTACTGCTACCTATATATTACCAGTGCTGCTAGTCATAGACTTTCCACGAGCATTCTCTACCATCTGCTGTCTCCTGTTCCGTGATCACCCCGCTACCAGAGTACCATATTACCATCTATACTGCTCTGGTAAGTCCATCATCTGGTGATCCCTGGGTAAAGACTCCTAGTGCCCGTGACACTCTCCTTCCCATTAGCCAGAACTGCTGCTGTGGGGTTGCAAGGAAGGGACCTTGAATATTAGCAGTCTTTAGGACTTCTTGCATAAAGGGCCAGAATACTCGATCGAACGCTTTCTCCGTGTCAAGAGCCACAACCAGAGAAGGGGTCTTACTTTTATTAGCAGCATGAAGTAAGTTAATGACTTTTCTCGTGCTGCCACTTGGCAATTAGGGATAAACCCCACATGGTCTGGGTGAACTAGGGAGGGAATAACATGAGCAAGTCGGTTAGCAAATATCTTCGCAAAAAGCTTTAAATCGTCATTTAGCAGGGAGATTGGCCCATAGCTTGAACATTGACTCGGGTCTTTTCCTTCTTTTGGGATTACCACTATATTTGCTCTGGTGGTGGCTCCAACGAACTTAGCTCTGAGGAGAATAGAATTAAAGAGGTCTATGAGCATGGGGGAGAGGACAGGGTGCATTCTTTTATAGTAAATAGCTGTGAAACCATCTGGGCCTGGCGCTAAACCATTCCTGAGGGAATTAATGGTGAGATTCAGTTCCTCAGCCGTTACTTCTTTATTTAGAGAGGTTATTTGAGCGTCACTCAGCACGGGAAGATCATACGATTCTAAGAAGTTTTTAATTCTGGATCTGAGATCTTTAAGAGGGGGCCTGTCTACATGCAAGTCATATAATTTTGAATAAAAATCTTGAAAACGGTTGGCAATCCTTTGCTTGTTGGTTGAAGCATCTTGAATATAGTTAATCCTGTTATGGGTTCTCTTGGAACGTAATCTACGAGCTAAAAGATTGTCGGCTTTGTTACCTTTTTCATAATATCGTTGGCGAAGCCATTTTAGAGTGTTGGCAGCTTTAGTTGACAAGATTTGTTGTAATTGTTCTTTGAGGGCCAAGATTTGTAAATAAGTTTTTACGTTTGGGGTGATGTTGATGTTTCACAGTGAGAGAGGATAGCTCAGCTTCAATGTCATGTATATGAGATAACTGGATTTTTCTCACAGCTGAGGACATGCTAATTAGTAACCCTCGACTTGTGGCCTTAATAGCTTCCCATCTTATAGATTGAGGAATATCTGGTGAGGAGTTAAATTCCCTGTACTCCACGATCGCCCGCATGAGTTTTTGCACATTTTCTTTTTTGGAGAGGAGGTTATCATGAAGATGCCAAGATCGGCAGGGGCGAACAGAAGGACAGATGTCTAAGTAGAGCGAAACCGCTAAATGATCCAAGTAATGGGGATTACATCCGAGGAACGCAATAGGGGAGTGGTGGATCTATCGGTGAGGATCATGTCTATGCGAGTATGAATGTTGTTAGGGACTGAAAAATGCGTATACGCACGTGCCGATGAATTAAAAACTCTCCACGTGTCATACATGTCATGTAACTTAATTAAAGAGTTCAATTGACGAGAGTCTCTTGACGAGCGCAGAAAGGAGGGAGAGGATGGAGAGCGATCCAATTTTACATCTAATGTTGTATTAAAGTCTCTCCCGAGAATAATATGGCCCTTAGTATAACAAGAAATATTGTCAAAAAAGTCAGCGAAAAAGGAGCCCTGTCCCAGGTTTGGAGCATAGAGAGTAGCTATAGTTACAGGCAACTGGGAGATCGATCCAAACAAGATTGTGTATCTAACCTGATCATCTAATATCGTGGAATGAACAGTTAGAGGAATTGAGTGATGAATTAAAATGGCAGTGCCACAATTTTTACGACTGGATGTAGAGTAAAACGCAAGGGGAATGTTTCTGTTTGGAAGGCCGGGATGAGAATGAGTGAAATGTGTTTCTTGAAGTAGAACCACATGAGCTTTCAGCCGTTTTAGCTGCTGAAGTGCCATGGTTCGCTTCTGAGGGGTATAGGGTTGGGGCCAGTGGTCGGATGAACAACCACCATTCTGTTGTAGAAAGAAGGACACATCCTGTGTGCCAGGGGGGCAATGGGAGCCAAAGAGATATTGCAACAAGCAAGTGAGCACACATAATTCAATATGTGAGAGTTATTGAGCCAGGGGGAAGGGGCTTACTGGCAGAGAAGAGGAGACAAAATGGCAGAATACAAGTACATAAGTAACAAGGTAATAAAGGGGAGGCAAAAAATAAAGATGGGACAACTAGATAAATATCTGAACATAGACATTTTGGGTGGCAACTCGGCATTCAGGTGGACAAGGCGCAGAATAAATAATTTGAAGCCCAAAAAATTAAATTAAACTAAATTAAGAGTCGAGAGACCTATCAGACCGATCAAACTAGTAAACATTTATCAGATTATCCCTTAAAATCGAGTATACCATTTAGAAGGATCAATGTGTAACCATTTAAAACCATATAAACCTTTGGAGTAGAAATGATGGGCCTATTTCAGAATGGACATAGCGGGGCTGGGATAAATTATCATAGTATGCAAACTGAAATGGATGAGCTCTAAGAAAAAACATTATATAAACCAACATTTATTACTTTGAAGAAGGAACCGCTAAGAGGGAACCGCTAAGATCTAGACTTTTTCATGAAACTTATCAATTTAATCAGACAACTAAACATCTGTCAGATTATTCCCTAAAGCCGAGTACACTATTTAAAAAGAACAATGCGTAAACATTTAAATAATAATCCGTATAAACCTTTGTATAGAAGAACCAGGTGATGGGCCGATGTCAGGCCGAAAAAACAGCGGAGCTGGGTGGAATTATCTTATTATGCGAACTAAGATGGATATGCCTTAAGAAAAAACATAATATAAACCAACATTAATTACTTTGAGGAAGGAACCGTTCAGAAAGAAGTTCTGGAGCAGGACCAAGACATTTTCAACTGCCGTTATGAAGACAGAGAAAAATTGCAGAACCTGAAAGAAGAAATAACAAGAAAAAACATATATGCATATCAAAATAAATCAGCTGACATAGGGCCCACTTAAAGATTTAGGTACGAGTCCAGGAAGGTGAGGGTGCTTTTTGGGAGGAAAAAAGAGACATCACTCGTAGAGCTAGGGGGAGCTAGAGGCACTCCCAATTTCTCAAGAACAGAAAGGCCCTCTTCACGCGTTTTGTAGTTGGTATCATTGTGAGAAATCTGAAGACAAAAATGGAAACCGCCAACGGTAGTGGATACAATGATTTGTGAGGGCTTTCGTGATGTTGATAAGGCTACGATGTTTACGAAGAGTAGAAGGAAAAATTTGAAAAATTGTTGAAAACATTTTTGAAAGTCCTGAAAAATGTGAAGATTATGGCCCGAGTAAGAAATGACTGGGGCATTACATGTTGAAGCGATGAAAAGTTTCTTGACTTTGTAGTAGTGGAATCTCACAATTACATCTTGAGGAGGTTGATCTGGTGATGGTTTGTTTCGAAGAGCTCTGTGAGCTTGATATAGAAGGAAGTCTGAGAAAGGTGAATCTGGCAGACGTTGGTGGAAGAGGTCTTCCAGATACTTGACTGATTTAGGTATATTTTTCATTCTTATATTATTGTGTCTTGAGCGGTTTTCGGCATCTTTTGTGTGATCTTGCATGTCCGCTACAGTTTGATGAAGGTCCGCAAGTTGCTTTTCAACAGTTTCTTGATAGTTACAGACTTTGTCTACTTTATGTTCTAAAGCATCAGTACGGGTACCAAGGGCAGCTACCTCAGTTTTAATATCTTGGATTATTGCCCACATTTCTGTTTGGATGGTGGTCTGTATCAGCTTCATTAGTTCTGGAGTGGAACAAATAAATCCAGAGGCTTGGCATTCCTCGTGATCTGATCTTGGAGAACGCGAGGACCCTGATATTGGAGAGTCTGGATTCGGGTTTTCTTTGCGCGAAAACATCGCAGGTTGGACTCCTTTTTTTGTCTGTGCGACATATCTAGCCTTAGCACTGAAATGTTAAGGTTAGTAAAGAGTCAAAAGCTAAAAGTCCAGTAAGATGACCCCCTGCCTCAGTAGGGGAATATTGTTACATGTTCATGAAAATTTCTATGTTGGAGAGAATAGTAAACTTAAGCAGCGAGGGACTGATGAGCGTAGTAATGTGTACAGCCTTTAGATGTCAGCAAAGATCCACCAAGCTTTGTACATATGAAAAATCTGATGACTTGAAAAGATGGAACTCTAGTTATGGTGAACAAAATTAAATCTTGATATATATCTTGGTCAATATTTCAATTTTGTAAAAATCAATGAAGAGCAGGATATCCCGATCAATAGAATCTACTGCTGATTGTCTGGTTAGTTTTGCAAATCTTGTAGGGTAAACAAAAGTGCAAAGTTGTCTGCAAAATATTATTTTTGTTTGATGTTTAAAACAGTTACAGCTCACACAGTTGCGAGTATACAAGGCAATTGAGACTTAAGATGGCGCCCTGTAAAAGCTTGTAAGCTTGTAATGGCAGGAGAAACACAACACCCAGAGACACTATAATTATACTAAATAATATTAGCCCAGTAATTTCTGAGTCTAAGTAGGGCACTTCTGTTATATCTACCAGGGTGACAGTTCTGTAGATAATATTATATTATGACAGGAGTACCAGGGTTGTGACTGCGTACAAGCTGGGTTTCAAGCAGCATGTCTCCAGAGAGTAGTTTTCAGAGATGGGTTCAGATCTCAGAATGACTCCTTGTTGGATCTCTGGATCACAGATGGCGGGAACTAAGGCCACCTAACTTCGTGTCTGTACAGGCAGCGACTTGGTCAGGCGCATGGCACCTGGCCGGAGTATAGCCATGGGCGGTAGATATCTTCTCGCAGGGCACGTTATCGTCTCCCTGCTGACACGTAGTAGAGGCAGTTCATTCATGGGTCACTCTGCAGGGTTTACCGCGGGTAGAGTATAGCTCCAAGCTAAAGATTCCTCCAGGTCACACAGCACCTAGCCGAGTACGTAGCAGGTTTTGCTACAGCCAACATAAGACTCTAATTTTAAGACTTCTGTTGTTTGGGACGGAGCTCTAAACACTTGCGGACGCCCATGTCTGAGTGTATAAAATGACAGAGGAGCCTGTCTAGCGCCGAGGAACGTGAGAAGATGGTGGATGAGGAGAAGGTGTCAGTGGGGGTTGCAACTATGGAGACAGAGACAGATGGTGCTGGAAGGAACAAAAAAATATTGAAAAAGTTAAGTGGGAGGTGGAGATGCTCAAGAAGAGCAAAGAGCAAAGCCAATGAGCCCAAGAAAGGTGGAGATGATGGTAAAAGTACTGGACCAGTACAACTACGACATTAAAAAAAAGTGTTTAGCATGTGTAGTGTACCTGTTTGAAGGAATTTATGTATTTCATTCTAGTCTCACACGAAGCAATGCAAACGCCTGATTTGTAACATAGAATTTTTTGTCAGAACGAAGAATTAACGGTGAGAAGGCCTGTTTAGATACCATTGATAACACTAATGTAACACCTGTTATCAAACAAGAAAAAATTTATGTTGAATACCAAGATATGAAAGAAGTTATACACAAAGGTATTTCAGTGAACATGTGTAGACAACGAAATGCTTTGGGCACATACCTGTACTGTTATAATAACCAAATAACCAAAATGGCGCCTGTTTTCCAGAATATAAGACCTCTATAATTGCGATTGCACCAGAGGGGCCACAACATAAACTGATCTTGTGCAGTGTGCAAGGTGAGCAAATGAGAGCATTTCTGGTGTTGGATATAGATAGAGATGCTCACTGACCCCCGTGTTTTGGTTTTAGATCTGGATTACCGTCATGTTTTGGTTTTGGTTTTGCCATACCACCCTTGCGTGTTTTGGTTTTGGTTTTGTTTGCTATTTTTGAAAATTTTTGGTCTAAAATAACCTAATTTAGTGCTCCACCAGTTTCTTGGATAAGTAAGGTAATTCTAAAGCTAACAAATTATGAAAAAACAGTTTAATCCCTGGTAGGCCATCCTTAATTCTAACACTTGCCTGCAAATTATACAGACAAACTGTATTCCCCCTCCATCTTTGACTATTGGCAATGTAGCCATCGTCTTTGGGTATATATTACACCCTCCACTTGTAGTTAAATAGAAAAAAAGCAGCCTGCATAGACTGTAGAATTAGAATATTAAAAGAAATGGACAAAGGCAGTTTGGTATATGTCTGCATCAGACCCCCTCTCCTCTAGGAGTAAAATAGAAAACTATTCAGCCGTTATAGACTGTAGAATATAAATAGAAATTGAGGACGTTCTCTACAGAGGGGCTCATTCCGGTTCCTGTATCCCTCTCTTCTGGCTAGGCTAGAGAGATTGAATATCTAAACCAAGTATCAGGTCAACAATAGCCTTATATGCTGACTGATTCTTGTAGTCACTCAAGCCCTTTATTGTCAGAATATAAATCTTAATGTGACACCACATCAAGCGGATATGATAGTTCAGTGTTCCTGTTGGTGACCCAGATCTCTCTGGTTTACACCCGCTGGAGGTCCTACTACTAACCATAAGACTTGCTAAGTTGCTACTGTTATTGTTATTGCCATTACTACTTCTACTGGTCTTGCTGTTTAGGCCATTGCAATTTTCTGATATACTGATAAGATGATTCTGTTAGTCACTGTCGTTAACCCCCCCTTTATCCCCCACCACTGGAAGACACCCGAGAGATGGTTGTGGCTCATCCACACCCGTCTCCCTGGAGCGGTTTGATGGTATACTATCTGTTGTGTTTTTCTTTGTTTGTTTGTTGGTGTCTGTTAGTGTTGTGTTTTCCCTCATATAATGTTTTACTTATTTGCAAGGTTCAAGGTCATCTATTGCTTACAAATGCCAACCCAACTGCTCAGCTATAAGAGTGACAGAAGTGCGTTTCTGAGATATTTAGAGCCACCATGACAGATAAATTTAAATTAGTTTCAATTAATGCCAAGGGTCTTAACCTCCCTGAAAAAAGTTCACAGGCATTGAGAGAAATGAGACAACTGGGAGCAGATGTTGTTTTTTTTCAAGAAACCCATTTTAAGCAGGGATCTGCTCCACGGCTCTCAAATGGCTTCTACGCTTCCTCATATTTTAGTAACAATAGAGAGGGCAGGACGCTGGGAGTTGCTACTTTGTTCTCTAAGAGATTACCCTTCTCAGACTTTCAGAAAATTCGTCTCGCAGAAGGAAGAGCACTTCTGATAAAATGTTGGTTATTTGATGTAACATATACTTTTGTGAACTTATATCTGCCTAACCAAGGTCAACCACTGTTTATTTCACAGGTCTTAGATAAAGTCGCAGAATATGCAGAGGGAATTCTGATTGTGGGAGGCGATCTCAATTGGACCCTTCAACCTGAAATTGATACCTCCAATGGCCGGACGGGGGTACGCAGATCGCAACATTGTAAGGTTAGACGTACACTTCATGAACACCAACTGGTCGACACATGGCGCTTGCAACACCCAGGGGAGAGGGACTATTCCTTTTTCTCCCACCCCCATGAGGTATACTCACGGATTGACTATCTGCTCCTTTCACAAAGGTTCCTCCCTAACCTCCTAACAACATCTATTGGTCAAATAACTTGGTCAGATCACGCCCCCATATCATTGACTTTCCAACTCTCTCATTTAAAGACTAAAAAATGCACTTGGCGCCTAAACGAGCTTCTCCTCCAAAATACATATTGTAGGGACCAACTGACTGCTGCATTAGATGATTATATTTCTGACAATGTTACTCCAGACGTCTCGAGAATTACTATCTGGGAGGCGCATAAATGCGTTATCAGAGGGAAACTTATTGATTTAGGCTCCCGTATGAAGAAAGAAAACATTGCGTATCGAGATCACTTACTTCAGCAGATTAGGGACCTAGAGACAACACATAAATCCAATATGTCTAGGGATCTGTTGAACAAGCTGACGGAGACGAGGGCAGCAGTTAACAAATTACTTTATGATAAAGTTAAGCTTGACTTCCAGAGGTGCCGCCATCGCTTCTTTCGGTGGGGAAACAGGCCGGGAACTATGTTAGCTAGGGCTCTGCGTAAACAACGAGCTAAGGATTACATTGCCATGATTAAGGACAGTAATGATCGTGAGTGCAAATTAACTGCTGACATAGCTGATGCATTCCACGCATACTACACCAAACTATATAATCTCGAAACTCAAGAACTTGACTCTATAGGTGCTACACGCTCAGCTCAGATTGCGGCATATTTAAAGGAGATCAGTTTCCCCACTCTCTCAAGATCAGATAGGGATAAGCTAGAACAACCTTTCACTGAAGGGGAGTTGAGGGAGGCAACTAAATCAACACCTTCGGGTAAATGTCCGGGCCCTGATGGCTTTTCCATTGCATACTATAAGACCTTTAAGGAGTTGATACCCCTGATGGTGCCGGCCTTTAATGCGATCTCTAGCGACTTCGCTTTCTCCCCACAGAGTTTGGAAGCCCATATAACGGTGATCCCCAAAGAAGGAAAGGACCCCTGTCAATGTGCAAGCTATAGGCCTATTTCCTTGCTGAACGTGGATATTAAGTTATACGTGAAACTTATCGCAAATAAAATACCTACTTCCAGACCTGATTCACTGAGATCAGGTGGGCTTTGTCCCGGATCGTGAGGCACGGGACAACACCACCAAGGTGATAGATTTGATTTATACAGCTTCATGCTCAACAACGGCTTCAATGCTCTTGTCTACAGATGCAGAAAAGGCCTTTGACTGTGTGAGTTGGCCGTTTATGAGAGGGCTCCTGGAGCATCTTGGATTAGGCCCGTTGGGACTTCATAGAATCTTAGCACTTTATCGACAACCCAGGGCTAGAATTAAAATTAATGGCGATCTGTCGGAACCGGTGATGATAAATAATGGCACTAGGCAGGGGTGTCCGCTATCTCCACTCATATTTGTGTTGTGCATGGAGGCGTTGGCAAGGGCAATCAGGGCCAATCCGAATATATCTGGTGTCCAGGTGGGTGAGAGAGAACATAAACTCGCTTTATTCGCGGGCGACCTTTTGGCCGTTATTACCAACCCGGTTGTTTCCTTACCCAACTTGGTTAAAGAATTTCGAAGGTTTGGTTTACTATCTAACTTTAAAATCAACTATGGCAAGTCAGTGGCTTTGAACATTAATACCCCGGCCCCCGTGGTGAAGGGTTTAAAATGCGCCTTTCCTTTTATTTGGCATCCCACCCAATTGAAATATTTAGGCGTAGTACTTTCTAGCGATCTCTCGCGCCTATTCGACCTCAACTTTAAACCACTTCTGGGGAATCTCCGGGCTGACTTGAGAGAGTGGCAGAGCAAGAATTTCACATGGATAGGTAGGGTTAACATTATAAAAATGAATGTCCTGCCTCGACTTCTCTACCTCATACAGACGTTACCTATTTTAATTCCCGACTTCTGGTTTCAAGGCCTCTAGAGTCTGGTGCGGGACTTTGTGTGGAGTGGGAGGCACCCAAGATTCAAGCACGAAACTTTATTCAGATGAAGACACTTGGGGGGTCTCCAACTTCCCCACATACCCTTGTACTATGATGCTGCAATCTTAACCAGAATAATGGAGATGTCGGTTTAGGAGGGAAGGAAACAATGGGTAGAAATCGAATCATCATATCTCGACTCTTCTAGTACTACATTAATCTGGCTAGCCAAATTACCCAAGATCTCACACCCTACCTTAGGGCCCACTCTCGTTAAATGGTCTAAGCTAAGAACTCTTACTCACATTTCATCTTCAATATTCCCATTAACGCCATTGTTCAATAACCCTAAGTTCCCTCCCGGAACTACTACATCAGCGTTTAACCTGTGGTTGCGGGCAGGAATCCATCGTGTTGGCCAGTTGGTGGGAGCTACTGGGGTCCTCTCATTTGGAGAGATTCAATCTAAGTGGAAACTACCGAATATAGAGATCTGGCGATATCCTCAGCTTAAACATTTTCTCTCTTTTAGTCTCCCAAAACAGGATATTAATAGGAATTTGACAGTTTTTGAGTCCCTTTGTAGCAGACCTCATCACAGCCCACACTCTTTATTGATTATCTACAAACTTTTAATCGAGTTTCTCTTTATATCTCCCCCGAAATTTCTCTTGGAGTGGGAAAGGGATCTGGGAATAGAATTACGAGAGACTGATTGGTCGAAAATCTTCCAAGCAATCCATGCTTGCTCACCTAACGTCTCAATATTAGAGACCCACTTTAAGGTTCTTACAAGGTGGTATAGATGCCCGGAACATCTTGCAAAAATATTTCGCGGACTGTCTAGGGCCTGCTGGAGGTGTAGTTCAGGATCAGGTTCTTTATTACATATCTGGTGGGACTGTCCCATATTACAACCCTTTTGGTCGCAGGTTATAGGCATCACACGGAAGTTGCTTGGCCAGGCTATTCCCGACACCCCGGTGTATTGGCTCCTCAATAAGGTAGATATGCCCTTTTCTTGCTTTAAAAAAATCTCTGTTAAAATTTGTGATATCAGCCGCCAAGGCAGTCATACCTGTGAGATGGAAAACAACCACGCCACCAAATATTCGGGACTGGATTAGGAGATTAGCATATTACAGGTCCATGGATGAATTATATTTGTCAGATATGAACTCTTTTGTAACATATTATACTATATGGGGACCTTGGTTAAATTTTATGGATTCGCCAGAGTTTGCGGCCTTGGGTACACCCACCTGAACCATGTATCTTTAGGTACAGGGGTGTATCAGCTGCATGTGATTGTTGGATTAGGCTATGTTTTATACCTCCTCTGTGTATGCTGTAGCCCTTTTACTATGAGGACTTGCATCATGCCATCCCCCATTCTTTCCTTATGTTTCTTTTGTTTTACCCCCCCCCCCCTGTCTGTCTTTGTGTTCTATGTGTCAGGTTAGCTATACCCACCTTTCGTGGATGGGAATGTATACTCTTTTTGATACATTAATCTTCTTTGGCTTAGTGTTATGATGTTATAATTTCTTTATCACTCGCCATCCAAAACGAATACTGTTGAAAATACATATGTATAACCTGTGTTTGTTGTTAAACCTCAATAAAAACTTATTTCATAAAAAAAGAAATTGAGAAAGGCAATTTGGTATCTGTCTGCATCATCCTCATCAACATCATCATTAGCGCCCTCGTCGCCTACACAAATCTCCCCCTCATCCTCTTCTATTTCCAAAGTAGCATCCTCAATTGGTGTATCACCAGCTACACTCGGGCTGTTAAGGCACACATCAGCAGAAATGCTGAAAGGGCCCTTCTTTATGGGTACACTAACAGAATGCTCACAATTAGACATACCACAGGTGGATGGACTCTCCACAGGGATTGGTGTCATTTCTGATTCAGAGCATACATTATCCTCTAATGCCTTACTGTTTTCTTGCAGCTCGGCTTTGACGCGTAACAGTAGTTGTGCACCACTTTTAGACTCCAAATTACTTGGTCTTGCTTGGTGACGAGTGACTGTACAAGAAGAAGGCTCAGTAACATTTTTTGATCTGCCACTAATAGAGAAAGGCAAAGGCCTCATTCTTTCTTTGCCACTGTGTGTGTAGAATGGCGTGGCAATTTTTTTTATCGGCAGTTAACTTTTCCTCAGTTACACTTCTTTTTTGCTTCAATACAGTAAAAAAAATTTGGGTGTGTGTTTTTTTCAGATTTAAAAAGACTATGTACTTTTACATAGTCTTTACCAGATGACGTACTGGGAACACTACCATCAGGACTGGTGCCAGCACCTGCATGCTGATTCTGCTCATATGTGGACTGGTTTGAATCCATTTTAATGAGCCAAAACCACTTGTAGTGCAAAATATTCAATAGATATTGCTGTTAAATATGACTTTTTGCAGCCAGAAATATTAGTGTTTCACACTGGGGAATATGGGACACCCCAAAGCACTTGTGCAAAAAATTGTATAGATACTGCTGATAAATATGACTTTTGACAGCCAGAAAAATTATTGTTTCACACTGGGGAATATTGGACACCCCATAGCACTTGTAGTGCAAAATATTGAAAAAAAAGACTCCTCTATTCTCCTCTCTTCCTGCTCTAAAAATTGCTAATAGACATGGTAATAATAGTAGAATTGAATAGAATAGAATTTAAATAATAATAGAAAGAATAAGGTGTACAATTATTGCTCTGTCCCTGCTCTAATACAGCCTGTGACCTAACCCTGCTCTCTCCCTGTGTCAAATGGCAATGGATTTCTGTGGAGGCGTGTATTTATGCATTTCAAATATCGCGACAACCGAGCCCCAAGATCCGACGACGTCACGATGATGTTTTGCCTCGATTTCAATTCCGAAAGGGCGGGAGAGTACCAAGCCTACTCGGCTTGGTACTCGGATAGGCAAAGTGCGGGTGGGTTCGGATCTCGGGGAACTGAGCCTGCCCATCTCTAGATATAGATTACAGATATAGAAGTTTAATGGTAAACATTTTTTATTTCCTTGTTTCGTAGGTAAAGAAATCAAAGGGAATATAAACCCAAGCGACATCAAGAAAAAAATTAAAAACCTTGAGAAAAATTTTGTTGAAATGTTTATGCTATTAGGAACTGTTCTGCCACAAACCAGTAGCACCTTTAAAGTGTAATACTATTTTTTTCACTTGTCATATTCTGCAATTAAAAATTTTGTACTTTTTCCAGCAATAAAACTGTTGCATTAACACTGTGTGGCTTATTCTGGGTATTTTACAAATATTAGTTAATAAAGGTTAATATGACTTTTAGAAGTTTAATAGTTTATAAAGGTATATGTTTAAAAAGGGTAAATATGAATAGGTTCCCAATATAGATGCAAAGGGTTACATAACACATGTGCTTTACCCAAGTGTAATGGTGTACAACCAGACAGGTGCAAGACACTACAAAACAAAAAAAACACATAAAAGGGGCGCTATTTAACCCAAGGTGCCCGATCAGGATGCTGCTATCTAAACAGGATCTGGACCTGCTGATATAGGTAAAAACAAAGAAAAATATATGATAGCGCAAAACTCAGATCAGCACAATTAGTTTAATATACACAAATAATGAAAAAAAAAAATCTAAAATTGATATCAATGCGCACTGGTATTAGGTATACATAGCATATTGTAATAAGCATGTGATGACACCAACTATACACTTCAATCGCTAGCACAGCGCCACTTGATATCAAAGAATGAAATACAATCGGGAGCCCAACAGAGTTCAAAGAGACCGCATGAAATGAAGATGTTACCAGTTTCAACAGACTGGCTTAAACGTTGTCCCGCACAACTGTGTGTGCAAATATTACTCTCCTTGTATTCTCATAAAAGTCTCAAAATCACAGGGAGCATATAGCATATATCTTGTGCAAAACAGCGTGTTTCCAACCTGTATAGTGGACTCGTTGTCTCCAGCTCCTAGCTCTTATTATGCCTGTGGTTGCCTGGACCTTGCCAAGAATAGTGTGGGGTATAGCAATATGAATTCAGTCCTACCCCGGGGTAATAGGAATGAAAAGTATTCAGATCTCCAGACCTCCAGTGTGCAATGTACGATCCACCTGACGCGTTTCTCGGCACTTAGCTGCCGTTTCATCAGAGGCAATGATTAACTTTCCGAAGTTGGTGGAGTTGTCATATACTCATCTAATGCAATCGTGTGATTTCTGTTGCCCAATGTAAAAGAGAGCGGTCACATGGCCCAGAAGGGCCAATCATATGTTTAATTCATTCATAAAAAGTTGAACAGGTATACTGTTGTTCAATGAGTGTTATAACGAACAATAACATAACAAACACTATGTAGATAGCGCTCGTACACATGTAAATATATTGATTTTTGCTCTAGTTAGACTTAATTAAGAACCGTCTGAATAATATTCAATAAAAATTGATAGTATATCTTAAAGTGAAGTAAAACAATAGCATAAGTAGTATTGACATCGCTCACAATAAAGAAACAGAGATATAATACAACATAAAGCTCTAAATATTAGTTGTAGTTAATAGATGGGTAACAACAAATCTAATTAATATATCACAATATCTAAATAAAAAATTATACCTATAGTAAAAAATAAAAAAAGAATACAGACAACCCTTATTAAGATGTTACTGTAAATAGACATATGTAGATATAAATATAAAATGGTGTAACATTCTAAAGAAAATGGAGCTAATGGGTTCACTTAATGTATATGTGGTGCTTGACAAAACACAAATAACAATGGTAAATAGAAAAATATTCACAGTCCTAGGTCTCATTATGGGCTCAAACCCATAAGATGGTCACTATGATAATTGTATTGCTAAATATTATTTAATTCTATGCTATCATTCAAGCCTTGTGGGGCCATAGTATTAAGTTTAAAAATCCAGAATGCCTCACGTTTACAGAGTAAATTAAATCTATTTCCTCCTCTCTTCATCTTGTCCACTTGTTCAATGGCTTTTATTTTAAGGCCAGATAGATTACCACCTTAACAGATATTGATGTGTGACGACAAGCTATGTGTTTTCACTTTATTCAATATGTTGCGTCTGTGCTCTAAACAGTGTGTACCCAAGGACCTGGTGGTACGTCCTACATATTGTACTCCACAGACGCAATTAATGAGATAAATGACGAAAGTGGATTGACAGTCCATAACTTTCTTAATGGGAAATCTCTCAACTGATGTAAAGGAGGAGAATTCACTAGCTCTCTGATCGGTATAACCGCATGTAATGCATTTTAATCTCCCGCATTTATAAAAGCCACTCAATCTATTTAGCCATCTGTCAGCAGGTTCACTGGACTTAGAAATACAATGGGTCTTATCAAAATGTTTGAATAGACTAGGTGCTAATGTTTCTTAAAGGTTTTCCGATCTTCTGAATACCACAATGTTGTTGGTTTTAATATCCTGACCTATAAAGTCATCTAATTTCAACAAAGAAGCATTTTTGTTGATGGCACTTTTAATGTCACGTGCTGCAGAATTATACTGTGTCACAAATGTGAATGTTTTAATACTCTTCTTCATATTTTTATTTTTATTTGATTGAATGAATAAATCTGATCTCTCAATCTTCTTAACATCCAATAATGCCTTGTCTAAGATGGAATCCGGATATCCCTGTTCCTGAAATGCTTTATACAACTTCTTAGAGTGAATATCATATTCCTCCGGTTGTGAGTAATTTCTTTTAACACGTAGAAATTGACCTCTGGGGATGTTGTCTCTCCAGGGTTTATGATGGTTACTCTTATAGTGGAGAAAATTGAGAGAGTCAACATCTTTAGAATAATTAGTGGTTACTATTTGCTTGTTGATAATTTTCAGAGTAATATCTAGAAAGTTGATGGTAGTAGGATGGAAACAGGTGGTAAATCTAAGGCCAAATGAGTTGGAATTCAAGTGGTCAAAATTTTTTTTTATGGTGGGGAGATCCCCATCCCAAATAAAAAAGAGGTCATCAATATAGCGGCCTTGAGGACCAGGTTCGCCCCAAAAGTTGAATCCCATAAATACCGGTCTTCTAGGAGTCCCATATAAAGATTTGCATAACTCGAGGCGAAGACACATTTATACAAAACATTTATACAAAACACACGTCAGTGATGTGCAGATAATGCACCACGTGGGACTGTGTCACTACACACACTGACCCGACTTTCGAACAAGTGGTCGTATGTTGGCTGGTTGAGCTGATTATTGGACGAAAACCATGTAGTGTTTACCCAGCTTGTGCCTCTGCCTTGTCTCACCTTAGATAGTATTATTTTGTTACACACATTAACTTGCAAGTATTCTAACCCAGACATCTCTGCTTAACAATTGCTACCTAGACATATCTGAGTGCAGTACAATTCCACTAACATTTATACTTTAGTTCACACTTAATAGTTTTCTTAGTTACTTATTTTAATGAATTTAATTTGTAGCATTAAAAAGACACACAATGCTCAATTAATTAAAATAAAATTAATAGTTCATCATTTAATTTTTTTTTTTCTTTTGAATTGATGAATTCATATTTTCCAGCCCCAGGGCTGATGCCCTTGAGCGTCCTGGTCTTCCTCTGTTAATTTAAAATCCTTGGAGGTCCAGAGGGTTGTTCAGAGTCCTTGCAAGACTGAAAAACTATGTATAATAAAATTCCTTCCCCCTCTCCTTTAACTACACTCACCTTGTCCTGCCTCCTGTCTCGCCCCCTCCTTCCCTGAGTGGCTACCTGCACTGCTCAGGTGTAACAAAATAGGACGGACTTCGTTATCTGCCCCCTTTATACATGCCACTTGCCTCGGGCCACCTAGGGACCATTCTCCCTTATCCCTCTTCGATGCCATTGCTGCGCCTGCCATTCCTTTGAGGCATAGGAAGATAATAGATTGGGAATAGCTAAAAGCTCTACCTCAACCAAAATAAAATAGATCTCATATAAAAATTACTATCACTGTTATTACACTCCCACGAGCCTAAATGAGATGTTTCATTCCTCTTCACCTGACTGCTGATGGTCTTCACCTGACTGCTGATGGTGGTGTGATCACAGGGGTACTATGCTACATAAATAATGAATCTGTCTGATTATAGCGCCTTTCTGGGACTCGGTTCATGGTCTCTTGAATACTCTATTTGAGATCCTTGTGGAAAAGGACCATGGATATATTTGTTGTGTAGCCCCCCCATCCCCCAGATCTTGACAGATACTGGCGGCAGCCAAAACCCCTGTAGCTCTAAATTGGAATAACACTTAACCTCTGACTGTCTCTGCACTCAAAAAGCAGATCTGGCAGCGTGTGGCCTGGCAGCCAAGATGGCTGGATGTACTTTCTGAGTGCTCCTCTCGTGGTCAGTGCAATACTCTCACCATCCGAGCTACTTTTACTCCTATCCATCGCTATCCACCCTATCTGATTACCAAGGTTCCGCTCATCTTCTTGCTGGTGTCATTAGAAAGAAATCTTGCTCAAAGTCCATGAATATTGTATTGTATTGTATTGTATTTGAGCTGTGTTGTGTGTTTCTTCACAGATGCAAGACGTTAGGCCCCCATTAAAGGTAGGCTCTTGTTACATGCTGTTTTCCTGCAATAACCTGTACTGTGGGGACAAGGTGTAGTTAAGAGCATGCACATAGCCAGGGAAGAACACACAGTAGTTTTCCCGTACCGTAGGTCCCTGGGGTTACGCTGGTTTCTAGAGGTAGTGACTGAGTATCTCACTGGCGGTGCGGCACAGCTCATTTGAGTTCCAGGGGCGGCCCGTGGTTCTATTTGGGTGTTCCAGTCCTCAGTTCTGGCAGGTTCTCTGGCGGTTCCGGATTGGGACAGGTGTTCCGCTTGAGTGAATGCAGTCGTTTCGAATTCCGGCAGTGACGACTGGTGATTCCGTGCGGCAGTTGACACTCCGGTGGTGTGCTGTTCCAGTGAGCCTCTTTCGTGCCCGTGCAACTAGTCCTTAGGATTCCGTGAGTGACCCCATAGCGAGAAGACAGTCTTCTCGGTACAACCTGGGTGAGGGTGTTAGGAACAGCCCTCCGGAATAGACCGTGAACACCGGCTGGTGTTCCCCGTAAAGTAGAGGGAGGAGGTTCAGGTAGTACACTACACCCAGTTATAGTTATATAGTCAAGTTGCGTTCCCGGGCATTAGATAGTTGTTAGGATTGGGTCACCTGTTGTTAGTTAGTGCAGTTCTGTGGGTGTCCATACTAACCTCACTGGTAGAGTAGAGGGAGGCTGTGTGTTGTCTGTCGTCCACAGGTGTTGGGAAGGAGAAGAAGGAGAAGGAGAGCAGGGACCGGATGTTGGAGTGCCCAGTGAGTAGAACGCTCTATTCCTTCTTTCGGTTAGGCCCTCACCGAGAGGTGGGTGGGGTACTTGAGGCGGGACTGTTCCTGGTCTCAAGTGCTTGTAGTCCCGCGCCCTTGGCAAGAGAAAAAGCGAGGTGGCGGCAAGCACGGTTGACTTGAGTGGCTTCGCTCATTGTCGTGGTCTCGGACAGCCCTTTCCTGGTAGGCACGGCCGTAATTTTTGTTTCTTCCTCAGAGGGAAGTGGTTGGAGGTGACAGAGGTTCGGTTGCTGGTCTGCTGGGATATGACAGCGGCTGGTGTGCATCGGAAGCGGACGGGATGTGACCATCGTTTGTAAGGTAAGTTCATCTGTGTGCGTCTGTCCTGTTCCCCGCAGGCGTTACAGCTGTCCCGGAGCTAAAGTAAATGAAGCTGCCGGTGAATTCATCTCATCTCAACTACCTGAAGAGGCTCCCTTGCTGACCGATCCAGAGTGTGGACGTTTGTGACCCTGAGGCTTTCACAACTGTTGATCGCTGCGTCCACTGTGATCCAGAGTGCGGGCTTGTGTACTGGCTATCGGCCCCTGCTGAAGATAGCTCTATGGTGCCCCGCCTGTTTGCTCTTCTGCCGTCTCCCTGAGATAAATCGGGCTCTCACAGCCTTCAACTACTGCTTGAATTGACAGTTCCCCGTCATCCTACGCCCAGCTGTAACCATCAGTTTGTAAATAAAAAACAAAAAAATAATAATAAAACAAAACATTTTTTAAAAAAAAATCCAAAAGAAAGAAAAGATAACTAGCAGATCAACCCATAGTGTCTGAATGAAGCACTGCAGTCTATTCCTCACTGGTTTTCCCAGATGCTGCAAAGACACATCACCTGAACAGGATAAGACTGCCTTGTTCTTCTCTAATAACTTCCCGAAATTTGAGTGCTCCTTACCACCATCTTGTGGCCAAAAGTGCTTACTACAAGCCTGTTGCAGTAAAACTGTACTTGGTACCATCTGGTGGCAGTTCTTATTATTGCATGTTGATCTCTTTTTCAGCAGCTCTTCCCTACACAGGAGATCATCTCTGTTGTATTCATAACATCCCATGATAATCATGCATTGTACTGCTATCCATTTTTTGTCAACCGCCTCTTTATCCTTATAATCTGCGTGTCACTTCATGAGACAGAGTCTCTATTGTACTTTTGAGGAGTTACCACACTGTTGCTCACCTCCTCTCCTGTGACATAGAGCCTAAAAATCTGATGGGTAGCCCCTCCTAAAGCTCAATAGAGTCCGGGGCTTGACACATTGCCCTATAAAGTGTATCTGTTCTAAAGATAACCTTTCTTTTATCTCAGTCTTCAAAATGTCTCATAGGAAGAAGAAACTAGTTCAGCCTGCTATGTTTTCGAGTAATGAGAAGCCTTCTACAGAAGTTGCCTCTCAGGACTCCTCCCCATCTCTTCACTCATACCTGGAGGTCCCCCAATTATCAGGGGTCATTTGTGCCACACCGGAGTTAATGATGATCATTCAAACCACAATTCAAACTGATGAGATGAGAGCAGTCATGCACGACCTCAAAGCTGAAATTGCAGCCATAGGCTCACAAACTGATTCTTTGAAACCAAAACTGGACGAGCTCTACTCACTATGAAAATACTGTTGAAACCGAGCTGACCGAGATCCGCCAATCCATGTCTGAAATGCAAGATCACATTAAAGATATTGAGAATCGTTACCTCCGCAACAATGTTTGATTCAAGAACATCCCTGAGTCTGTAGAAATGGATTCCCTTCCTGCATATTTAGAAGGTCTCTTCTGCTAATGCCTCCCTGGCTCACCTGTGGCTGACTTTCAGTTTGACCTGGCACACTGTGCTCTATGTTCTAAACCATCAGCTGATCAGTCCCCCAGAGATGTGGTGGTCCGACCTCATTACCAAGTCAAGGACCTGTTTATTGCTTCCACCTGCTACACTCTGGTTATTACTTGCTTTTAGGGGTGTGCACCGGCCACTTTTAGTGTTTTGGGTTTTGGGTTCTGATTAGCTTGAGGTTTTGGGTTCTAATTTGTTTTGCCAAAACACCCCACTCAAAGTTTTGGTTCTGATTTAGGGTTTTGGGTTCAGTTTTTTTCTTAAAAAAGCATAAAAAAGTGCTAAAAAACATTTTTTTTTTTTTTTCCACTCCTACACTATTATTAACCTCAATAACATTCAATAACAATCATTTCCACTAATTTCCAGTCTATTCTGAACATCTCACACCTCACAATATTGTTTTTAGGCCAAAAGGTTGCACCGAGGTAGCTAGATGTCTAAGCTAAGCGACACAAGTGGGCGGCACAAACACGTGGCCCATCTAGTAGTGGCACTGCAGTGGCAGACAGGATGGCAGTTTGAAAAACTAGGCCCCAAAGAGCACATAATGCCAAAAAAAGAGGTGCAAGATGGAATTGTCCTTGGGCCCTCCCACCCACCCTTATGTTGTTGAAATAGGAAATGCGCACTTTAACAAACCAATCATTTCAGCCACAGGGCCTACCAAACAACTGTGGCTGAAATGATTGGTTTGTTTGGGCCCCCACACAAAAAAAGCTATTCATCTCTCCCTGTACAAACTAAACTGGCTCTACTGAGGCAAGATGTCGTCCTCATCCTCATCCTCTGATTCCTCGCCCCCTTGAGTGTGTACTTCCTCATCCTCACACATTATCAATTCGTCCCCGCTGGACTCCACAATCACAGGTCCCTCTGTAGTCTCTGGAGGCCAGTGCTGGTCTTGATTGAAGAATTGATAATTCATTTTTATGAACATCATCTTCTCAACGTTTTGTGGAAGCAACCTCCTTCGCCGCTCACTGACCAGGTTCCCCGCTGCACTAAAAACTCTTTCCGAGTACACACTGGAGGGGGGACAACTCAGGTAAAATAGAGCCAGTTTGTACAGGGGCTTCCAAACTGCCTTTTTTACTGCCAGTAAGAATAAGGACTGTCTGACATGTCTACTTGGATGGTGTCAGCAAAGTAATCCTCCACCATTTTTTCAATGGTGACAGCATCCAATGCAGCGACAGTAACCATGTCTGCAATGGTTGGCAGGTCCTTCAGTCCGGACCAGATGTTCTCAGCATCCCCGCCAGTGGGTCGTTTATGAAATCTCAGCTGTTTTCTCGCAGCCACAGGTGTGGAAGAAAATGAAGGAGGAGCTGTTGGCATGTCACGGTCCTCTTCAGAGGACAATCTCCTGACCAGCAGGTCTTTGCACCGCTGTAGGCTTGTGTCCGCCGGACACAGAGACACAACATACGCTTTAAACCGAGGATCGAGCACGGTGGCCAGAATGTATTCCTCTGACGTTAAAAGAGTGACCACCCTCGGATCCTGGCAAAGCGTACGAAGGGCTTCATCCACAAGAGCTACATGCTTTGTGGAATCGCAATGCTTTAACAGCTCCTCCCTCACTTTCTCCAGCTGCTTCTGCAACAGCCTGATCAGGGGAATCACCTGACTCAAGCTGGCAGTGTCGGAACTGACTTCTCGTGTGGCAAGTTCAAACGGCTGGAGAACCTTGCACAACACGGAAATCAGTCTCCACTGCGCTTGACTCAGGCGCATCCCCACTTCTTTGCCTATGTCATAGGTGGCTGTGTATTCTTGAATGGCCTTTTGCTGCTCCTCCATCCTCTGCAGCATATAGAGGGTGCAGTTCCAGCGCGTCACAACCTCTTGTTTGAGGTGATGGCAGGGCAGGTTAAGGCTTTTTTGATGTTGCTCGAGTCTGCGGTAGGCAGTGGCAGAATGCCGAAAGTGTCCAGCAATTTTGCAGGCCACCGCAAGCATATCCTGCATGTCCCTGTCACTCTTCAGGTAATGCTGCACCACCAAATTTATTGTGTGGGCAAAACATGGCACGTGCTGGAAATTGCCCATATGTAATGCCCGCACAATGTTACTGGCGTTGTCAGACACCACAAATCCCCAGGAAAGTGTAAGTGGGGTAAGCCACTGCGAGATTATTTCCCTCAGTTTCTCTAAGAGGTTGTCAGCATTGTGCCTCTTATTAAAACCGATGATACACAACGTTGCCTGCCTTGGAACGAGCAGGCGTTTTGGAGATGCTGCTACTGATGCTGCTGCTGCTGCTGTTGCTGCGGAAGGAGATGCATCTACCCAGTGGGCTGTCACAGTCATATAGTCCTTAGTTTGCCCTGAACCACTTGTCCACATGTCCGTGGTTAAGTGGACAGTGGGTACAACCGCATTTTTCAGAGCACTGAGGACACTTTTTCGTACTTCTCTGTACATCCCGGGTATCGCCTGCCTAGTGAAGTGGAATCTCGACGGGATTTGGTACCGGGGACACAATACCTCCATCAACCGTCTAAATCCCACTCCACTGATGGCGGACACCGGATGCACGTCTAACACCAACATAGCTGTTATGGCCGCAGTTATCCGCTTTGCCATAGGATGACTACTGTCGTACTTGGTGCTCATGGCAAACGACTGTTGTACGGTCAACTGTTTAGTGAAAGACGTAGCGTTCTTACGACTTCCCCTCTGGGAAGATGACCGACTACCAGCAGCAACAGCAGCAGCGGCAGTAGTAGGCGTACCGCTGCAGGATCCTCCGGAGGAATCCCGGTTTGAAGAGGACTCAGTCATGCCGGTGACATGGCCTGCAGGACTATCTCTGACCGAGATCGTGGAGGAAATTGACGAGGAGAGTGTTGCTGGTGTGGATACAACAGGACCAAGGGATTTAGGTGTCCCTGGACTGCTGACGGTCCTAGCCACAGTTCCTGAACTAAACACAGATTTATGAAGGTTACTCAGGTGACGTATAAGGGAGGATGTCCCTAGGTGGCCAAGACCCTTACCCCTGCTTATTTGAGCTTTACATAAGGTACATATGGCCATACATTTGTTGTCCGGATTGGGATAGAAATAATTCCAGACCGAAGAGGTGGATTTTTTGGTCTTCTGCCCAGGCATGACGATGGGCTTTTTCATCCCATGGACAACAACTATTTCCCCCCTGGTGCCTCATTTAAGATAACCACACCAGCATCCTCCTCGTCAAGTTACTCCTCAGCGCCAGCTACATCAATATCCTCCTCCCGGTGTACAACTTTGACACCTTCATTATCCAAATCTGGATCTACACTGTGGGTGATCCTTCCAGCATATGCAGAGGGTGTGCTGCAAATGGTGGAAGGAGCCACCTCTTCCCGTACGGTGATGGGAAGGTCAGGCTTCGCAATCACCAACACTGCGTGTCGTAAATGGCATACTGGCAAGTTTACGTTTCTCCTCAGATGATTTTAATTTTCTTTTTTTGCTAATTTTAGTGAACTTTGGCTTTTTGGATTTTACATGCCCTCTACTAGGAGATTGGGCATCGGCCTTGGCAGACGACGTTGATGGCATTTCATCGTCTATGTCATGACTAGTGGCAGCAGCTTCAGCATTAGGAGAAAGTGGTTCTTGATCTTTCCCTACTTTATCCTCCAAATTTTTGTACTCCATTATAGTTTAATCTCTGGTACTAATATTTTTGGACTGCAGGAACAGTGAACGTAGTTTAATCTCTGGTACTAATATTTCTGAAGTGCAGGAACAGTGAACATAGTTTAATCTCTGGTACTAATATTTCTGGACTGCAGGAACAGTGAACGTATTTATATATTGCAGTACTAATATTTCTGGACTGCAGGAGCAGTGAACGTATTTATATATTACAGTACTAATATTTTTGGACTGCAGGAACAGTGAACGTATTTATATATTACAGTACTAATATTTTTGGACTGCAGGAACAGTGAACGTATTTATATTTATATATTGCAGTACTAATATTTCTGGACTGCAGGAACAGTGAACGTATTTATATATTGCAGTACTAATATTTCTGGACTGCAGGAACAGTGAACGTATTTATATATTGCAGTACTTATATTTCTGGACTGCAGGAACAGTGAACGTTTATATATTGCAGTAGAATTTTTTTTTTACTTTTTTCATAATTTTTTTATATTTTTTTAAAATAATTTTTGTATAATTTTTTTTAATAATTTTTTTTTTTTTATAATTTTTAAATAATTTTAAAATAACAATGGACTTAGCAGAACAGAGCACAGGACACAGCACCACTGGACTCAGCAGGACAGAGTACAGGACACAGCACTACTGGACTCAGCAGGACAGAGCACTGGACAAAGCACCACTGGACTCAGCAGGACAGAGCACAGGACAAAGTAACCACTGGATTCAGCAGGACAGAGTGACAGGACACAGACAGCACCACCAAAAAATCCAACCTCCCTCTTCCCTGATCTGAGCCCGACTGAAGATGGCGGCGGCAAGCGGGGAATTTATAGAATCCGAGTCTCGCGAGAATCTGACGGCGGGATTTGGAGCTCAGCCTCGCTTTCAGTGTTTCTTCCCGCCGGAAATACCCGAACAGTGCTCGGATCGCCGTCGGATCCACACTGTTCGGGTGGGCTCGGATTGCGATAATCGGAGCCCGCTCATCTCTACTTGCTTTGGTCATAATCTTCAAATTTTCCAGGATCTGGCTCCATCTACGTTGAGGTAACGTCGCAACTTGATCAATATCACCAAGCCACTTAGGAGTCATCGTTTCCGATATCATTGGGATCTCCCCTTTCACCTCCTGGTGATCAGCCACTGCTCTCTTCTGATCCATGTTTTATATTAGCCCTGGCGTGGCACAGGATGTGTCACTTAACTTCCAAAGGGCTCGAGATTGGTTTGTCCAACTCCTGTCTTCCTCCCTCCCCCCGCTACTTTCCCTTACTAACATCCCCCCTGGCTTCCCTCCTCCCTTTTGTATTTGGGAAACGAGTTCTCTCCCTACATAGCTATTGCACCTGTGCTTTATTTCCACCATGACACTAAAACTCCGATCCCCAAATGTTAACGGGCTAAATGTCCCTCAGAAACACACACTAGCTCTGCAATCATTTAAAAGACTAAAAGCGCAAATAATCTTTTTTCAAGATACTTATTTCCCCCGTTCACACCCGGGACTCACGAACCGGTCCTACAGACAAGCCTATTTTGCCACCTCAGACCGAAAATCTGTGGGACTGCCATTTTGATTCACCACTCCGTCCCCTTTATCCCAGATTCCACGATCCTGGATGAACAGGGGAGATATATCATTATTACAGGTATGCTTTCACAAACGCCTGTCACATTTGTCAAACTTTATGCACCAAACTTTTTTTGAAATGTTTTTTATACTAAACTTCATCAGATAGCTACAGGCTAGATCATACTCGGAGATGACTTTAACACCACTTTGGATGAGAAGTTAGACTGCTCTCCAACTCCTTCCTCCTCCCAGAGGTCCTCCAGAGAGTCATGCAGACTTGCCTCTCTCCTTAAGTTATTCAACCTATATGATTCCTGGAGAGCAGGGCCGAATTAAGGGAATGGAGGCCCCTGGGCTAAGGGGGCCTCCATTCCCCCGTGAGGGCCCCCCCCCTGTGATCTGAGCTCCCCCCCACCCGGTGAGCCGAGCCGCCCCCAAGGCACTTTCCTCCTTCTCTTGGCATTGTAGTCCTTCCCCGGCGCGCTGTATGCTCTTTACTGAGGAGATCTCGTGAGAGTGAGACTCACAAGATCCCCTCAGTAAGGAGACTACAGCGCGCCGGGGAAGGACCGCAGTGAAAGTGCTCAGCAGCATTGATCGGGCCGGGGGCGCCCCCGCCCCCGACCGATCAATACTGCTGCTGAGCACTTAAAAGGGCCCCCTGGATGCCCAAGGCCCCTGGGCTGTAGCCCAGTTAGCCCTATGGTTAATCCGGCCCTGCTGGAGAGTACTATACTCCTCCGCACAAGCCTATACCTTCTTCTCTACCCCGCATAATTCCCACTCAGATATAGATATGATTCTAATTAACAGCTTTGCAACCTCGCTCCTTCTTTCCTCTGACATTCTTCCCACCTTCTGGACAGATCATTCGGCAGTCGTGCTCCACCTAAAGATAGGTGCTGTTGCCACTACTCTCCCGCACTGGCTCCTCAATGATAACTTCCTTTCTAAGAAAGAAACCAAAGATTTCACAGTCGATCGTAGAGTACTGGGAATTGAATTCCTCTCCAGAAACCTTGCCACGATCTTGTGGGAAGCTAATAAAGCTACCATACAAGGACTCCTTATAAGTATGTCTTCTGCTGCCAGAAATACCCTTTTACTCCAGGTCCAATAATTTGAGGTTTCTATTTCAATCCTAATACTGAAACATCAGTAATACCCTAAGCATAAGACATATCAAGCACTATTACAATATATTACAAGCACTTAAGGGCCAGCTCCAACAAATTATCTTATCCAAACCAGCCGCTACTCTTCTGGTGGCTCCGCCAAAAATATTATGAGAAAGGGGACAAAGCTGACTCTCTTTTAGCAAGTAGCCTTAGGTCTAAAAGGACATGCAATAGAATAATGTACATAAAGGATTTGTCCTCCTGAAAAGTTTAGAATTCCCAAAATATTGCTGAACGCTTCCATGACTTTTATGCTCAACTTTACGACCTTCAATCAGAGACCTTCCCTTCCACAGACCTCCAGACAGAAATGAACGCTATTTTTCACAATTCCCTCTCCCGACCTTCTTTGAATCTCAATTAGACTTCCTTAACGCAGAGATCTCTGCGGAAGAACTCAAACAGATGGTGAAGACTTTTAGAAACACTTCAGATCCTGGCCCAGATGGTTTTACAAACTTTTATTATAAGAAATTACTACCAGCCCTTTACCCTATGCTTATTGATCTATTCAACTCCATCCTTGGAGGCAAAAAATTAGATGGGGCTACCACCAGAGCAAATATAGTAGTGTTTCCTAAAGAGGGTAGAGATCCCACCTATTGTGCAAGCTACAGGCCCATTTCCCTCTTAAATGTAGATCTCAAATCTGAAATTGTTTGCCAAAATTCTGGCCAACAGACTCGCTCGTTGGTCCATCCAGATCAAGCTGGCTTTATACTGCCAAGCGGCTGACAATACAAGGAGGGCCTTCGACATAATACACTTGGCTAACACTCGTAAGATCCCTGCTCTTAGAACTCAACTCCTCTCTTTTATCACATCTCCCTTTCTATCCCCCTCCCCTCCTATACTAACATCCCCATGTCTTCCATCCTTCCTCTTCCCTATATCTCCATGTTGTTCCTTCCTAATGCCAAACAACACAGCAGCACTTATTGATGCCTTAAGAATTGCCACAATTGCCACCACAGTGTTTTACCTTATTCTCTGTTTAGACTGAATATTGACCTCCACCTTTATTATACCGATATCCTCTGTACCAATTGGAAGACACTGTTATGTTATCTTATTCATGTATTTGCTCCCCTTATTTTTGTCCCACTCCCCTTTGTTTTTGTTTTTCTTTCTGTACCCCACAAGCTTTCCTCAAATTTACAAAAAAACTCAATAATATATTGTTAAAAAAAAAAGCAGATCTGGCATGTTGCAATCATGGAGGAGATAACCTACTACCTTCATGACATGGGCCATGTCTTCAACCAAGCCTCGGACCCTTGCTGTTCCTGGAACGTAGACCCGTCTCACGCCGTCTCTGTGCCCCCACCTCCTAGGACGTCCCAAGTGCGGTGATCAGTGTCTGTTCATTCGTTGTCTTTGGCTAACTCTGAAATACTTGTTTTGAGGTTTCTCACACTGTCCTATTTTGTGGTCACCCCTTACCCCCCCCCCTACTCCTGACACTGTACCCCTTACCCACATTTAACCTTATTTCTGCTGTTTCAGTTACTATTTAGTAATCTTATAGAGGAAAGAGAAAATGTGTCTAACGGGGCTAGTGTTTTTCATAAAACATAATATTAGCTTTATTGATATATATTAAAATCATATCCATTATACAAATTGTGCTATTTAAACACTGTTAGCGAAATAATAAAAGAGAAAGAAAAGAAAAATGAATACAATATCAGATACTATTGTTGATTATTGCTGATTGTAAAACCTTGAAAAACTGGTCATCTGTTAGAGTCCCTGGTGGCTCATTTTTATTTTCTGTGACATCTGTTCAGGGACGAACTGGCCCGCTGGGGAGCTGGGGTATTCCCCGATGGGCCCCAATACCTGATGGTTCCGACCTCTTAATTGGTGTGGCAGAGCATGGTACCAAAAAAAAAACCAAAAACTTAGCTGATCACAGCGCCGGTGTCCCTCCTTCCTCTTCTCTGCTTCTGTCGCACTGAATGTCTGACTTTCAATGAGGAGTGACACAGAGAGGAACCTGCAAGCAAGAATTCAGAAGACAAGAAGAGAAGAAAAGAGATGAAAGAAGCTAATAGAAAGCTAAGTAAAGAAACAGAGGCAAGGGGGGGAAGCAGAGTGATGATGGGGGAAGGCAGAATGGCACAGAGTGATGAATGTGGGCCAGGAGAAGGGGGGAGCAAAAGCAGCATGGCACAGTGTGATGAATGGGGGGCAGGAGAAGGGAGAGCAAAAGCAGCATGGCACAGTGTGATGAAGGGGAGCCTGGTGAAGGGAGGGAGCAAAAGCAGCATGGCACAGTGTGATGAAGGGGAGCCTGGTGAAGGGAGGGAGCAAAAGCAGCATGGCACAGTGTGATGAATGGGGACCATGAGAAGGGGGAAGTAAAAGCAGTATGGCACAATGTGATGAAGGGGAGCCTGGTGAAGGGAGGGAGCAAAAGCAGCATGGCACAGTGTGATGAATGGGGGCCAGGAGAAGGGGGAAGCAAAAGCAGTATGGCACAATGTGATGAAGGGGGGCCTGGTGAAGGGAGAGAGCAAAAGCAGCATGGCACAGTGTGATGAAGGGGAGCCTGGTGAAGGGAGGGAGCAAAAGCAGCATGGCACAGTGTGATGAAGGGGGGCCAGGAAAAGGGGAAAGCAAAAGCAGTATGGCACAATGTGATGAAGGGGGGCCTGGAGAAGGGGAGAGCAAAAGCAGCATGGCACAGTGTGACGAAAGGGGGCCAGGAGATGGTGATCATAAGGAGGCACAGTGTGGTGATCATGAAGGGGCACAGTAATGTGTGTGTGATGGCACAGGGGGCTTGTGGCAATGTAATGTGTGTGATGGCTGTAGTGTGCATGTGTGATGGCACAGGGGGCTTGTGGCAATGTAATATGTGGTGTGTGTGTGTGATGGCACAAGCGGGTTGTGGAAATGTAGTGTGTGATGGCACAGGGGGCTTGTGGCAAGGTAGTGTTTTATGTGTCTGTGTGAGGACAGGTGACTTGTGGCAATGTAATGTGTGTGTGTGTGTGTGTGTGTGTGTGTGTGTGTGTGTGTGTGTGTGTGTGAGAGAGAGAGAGGTGGGTTGTGGCTAATTAATGGGTGCTCTTTTGTTTGTGGGGTGATGGTGGGGCAATTTAATTTAATAGTGGGGACAATTAATTTAAGATGGGGTGATTTGAGGGCTATTGAATGTGGGGGTGAGCTTGGGGAGAATGAGGTCTATTTATTAAATGCGAATATGAATTATTTAATGGCAGTGATGGTTGCGGGAAATAGGCATATTTATGAAATTGAAATACTATTAATTTATTGCTGGGGCTGTTTGGAGGGAGGGAAATAGGTTTATTTATTAAATGGGAATACTATTACTTTAATGTTGGGGTTGGTTGGAGAGATATAGATCTATTTCTTAAATGGGAATACTATTATTTGAATGTTGGGGCTAGAGGAAGGCCTAATTATCAATCTTGAGTGCTTTTGATTTAATGCCAAGACTGGTTGGCATTTTCTAAATGTACCCCCAACATTCCAGGATACAGATAAGCCGCAACTAAAGAAACCTGCAGCCACAGGTGGTGAAAGTGACAAGAAGAGGTAGGAGAGAGCAGGACAGTCTGTCAAGTGTTCTGATTCTAGTGGGACAACCACGATTTTTGGTGACTGTTCTGCCCAATCTAAGGGGCAGGCCAAGACTATAGTGCTAGCTGTCCTTCATGGGCTTGCCAAAACCCACTCGTAGTTTGGTTACGCCTCTCTAGTGATGGGCCACACCCCCTCTGGTGGTCCTCTTCATGCCCCAGTCCGAATCTGCATCTATTTATATAGTTGAACTGGAGGCACTGTGGTACTTTATGTTATGTATGTTCCTCTCTGCTTCTTGCCACATGTCTATTGTTCTGTTCTTTGTATTTTTGACTGACCATTCAAAATAAAGAATTACAAAAAAATAAATAATTATTGAAGAAATTATTTTCTGTACCAAAAACAATCTCGCTCTTTGGTCTTCATGTGACATAATTGGCAACCCAAGTCAGGAATATTTTTTAATTTACTTGAATTGATTAGCCATTACACAGTTAGCATGTCATACTAAAAACATAAGAAAGGCAGTTTCCTGTTTCCACAGTCATTCAAATTGAACCTTCTTTGTAACCCAGTGAGGCAAAAATATTTAACAGAATCAAAAAAGCAGAATACTACTTCATTATCTTTGACTGCACTTCGGAGACCTCACACAAGGAACAGCTCTGTCAAATAACCAGATAACTTACAATTGCTGATGGACAATGCAGTGTTGAAGAGAGCTCTATAAATTTTATTGCTGCGTAGATAGAAGTTCCGCAATGATGGATTAGATCCCGGTAAGTCGTGGACAGGGCTATGACAACAAAGCAAATATGGCAGAAAATATAACGGTGTGCAAGCAAGACTGAAACAAGTAAACAATCTGGCTAGATTTGTTCCATGTGCTGCACATTGACTTAATTTAGTTAGAGTTCATGAAGCCAGTTCTTCTGTTGATATGGTGTTAATCTTTCGAACTGTTCAGAGACTGTATAATTTTTTTGGTTAGTTCAACAAGCAGATAAGAAACCTTGAAAAATATTCTGAAAAATTATGCTCAAAGGTCACAGTGACACCAGGTGGTCGTCAAAAGCACATGCTATCAGGTCCTTAAGTAACCATTTGCCAGGAGTTCTTGAGGCACTGCCCAAGATAGCTGAACAGATGTCATGTGCAGAAACAGTTTCGTCATCCAAACTGATTTAAAATTAATTTGCTTACTTCTAATGTGGGGCCCAATTTTAAACAATATTGACAGTCAACCAAGCACTGCAAAAGAAAGAATTATCTGTTGACTAAGCTGCAAATCTGATAAGTGGACTTGAGAATGGACTACAGCATATGCATGAAGACGGGGTAGATGCAATACTGAAAGATGAAGCTGTTCATGGTTAGTCAATGGATTCTGCTCTACAATTTCCTATTAAGAGGAAAAGAAAGATAAGAATGAACTATGAAGAAGCGCAAAATTAGAGTTTCAATATGATCACTGAGCAGGTTTTCAGAAGAGAAATCTTTAATGTACTGGATACTGTGAACTGAAGTGGCGTCACGAAACAATGATGGAAATCTTTTCAGAGTTTAAGTTCCTTATTGGGCCTGCCCTCTCAAACATGTCACTAAATTATATGAAGAAGTGTGCTACTGACAACACTACTCTAATCAGGGGCGGATCTAGAAAACTGGTGTACCCGGGGCGATTTAGGGGGGCGATTTAGGCCCCGCCCCTTTCTAACATCTTGTGTTTTAAAACACAATCAGAGCAGCCGGGCAGCACACTGTCCCTGCCTGTCACAGCTGGACGACCTGCACATAATGTGCAGCCGTCGGCAACAAGTGTCTGCTAGGGGGGGGTCCCGATCGCCCCCCCCTGGATCCGCCACTGACTCTAATGATCTCAGTGCCACTGAAATTGTGACAGAGAACGAGATTTTCAAGTTTCAAGCAGCCTCCATCCTCCTGATTGCAGCACAGCAACACCACAGGATATTTTAAACCTCATTCATGAGTGGTGCCTGAGTTCTACATATCCAAATATTGATATAGCTCTGTGCATCTTCCTGAGTATACCTGTCACTGTGGCATCATATGAATGGGGTTCCGTAAAGTGAAACAAGTGAAGTACTACTTGAGTTTTGGACAACAAGGCCTTTCAAACTTGGCAATTCTCTGAAAATAAACTAACAAGTTTGATTAATTGGTTTGAAAGAGAAATACAGATTATTTGTTACAATTAGTTTTGGTGAGTTTTAAGTCAATAAGCAATACAAATTTTTATACAGCTAGCATGTGATAGCTGCATTGAAAGTACTGTCATTCTATGGAAGCTCATTACATAAAGATCATTACAAAGCCACAGCGTGAATAATGCGGATGTCTAGTGCTGCTAAAGCACTAGCCACAGCCCCACAGTAGGTTGTCCATGGGGGCAAATGTCACTCCCACAAAAATGGGGGACGCTGCTGCCCTTACTCGCCCAAGGCACTAAAATATCTATTTATGGCTCTCTTACTCTTTGTATTGTATGATGGTCACTAGAACGCTCTGTTTTGTATGGTGGCCACTAAAATGCTACTAAGATGCCCTCTGTACTATAAATATATATATATATATATATATATATATATATATATATTGTAAGGATGTTTTCTGTATTGCATGCCAGTGACTATAATGCTCTTGCCAACTTTACTTGTACAATAGCTCAGCTATTGTCAAAGGCTCCACCTGCCCATGCTGTGACTCGGACTCCGCCTACCATTACATGTTGCACTTCCTTACCTAACACCAATGTGGCTTGGACTAATGGTGTGATACCACCAACTGCGTTACTGTTAGCCCTCCTACAGTTGATTTGGTCCCGCCTACATGAGGCTATTTTCAGAATTTTTCCAGGGCCAGTTTCTTCATCATCATCCTCAGCAGCAGCTATTTATACAGCGCCACTAATTTCGCAGTGTTGTACAGAAAACTCAGTCACATCAGTAACAAATATATAATGATGTTTCTCTGCGCGGTCTATCCACAAAGCTGCCTTTCCTCTTAAAATGCACAATCCCCAATTTATGCACTAATAGTGGTTTGAATAGAAAAATATTAAGAGAAATGGGCGCTGCCGAATATCACATAAACAAGGCAGATAGGACCATAATTATCCTACTTTAAACTGTAAGATGATCTTGCAATATCTAACACATAGAATCCAAAACACATGAAAAATACCAATAAAAAATAATAACAATAAAAAAAACCAATTTACATGGTGATAAACATCCATAAAAGTCTGTGTAGTTCAATTACTGTGTATATTCATTCTTCTCTGTTGCACCAAATCTTTTATAGTCGCTGGTCAGGTGGATGAGCATGTAAAAAAAGCAAATAAACAAACATAGTGCCACCTGTATGTATATCGAAATATAAAGGAGACAGAATCCTTTAGAGCCCGTGTGGGAGTGTTGTTAATGGAAACACCACGTGAAAACAAGGGGGAGGTGTTAGACCCCTCCAGGGTATGCACTTACTAGAGCCAATCTCAAAGGAAGCATATAAGTAAATAACCACCTCGTGTGTCAAATCTTCTTTACCCCTTATGGATATGTACTCACTAGAGTCAGCTAGAAATCAGGCATATCACTGAACAGATGTCTTCTTGTTCACTTTGTATACGAAATACCCGATTCCACTCCACCGTTATATAAACATGGGAGAAACACAGTGTTCCATAGTGTAAAATCCTTTTTCAATTTATTTCCAACATATAAAAAGCTAAAAACGTTCTTATACAGAAAAAAACTTCATGCATACGTTCTTGATATTTAAAAAAAAACAAAAAAAAAAACTCCTGCACCGAGGATGGATGGCCTCTTACCCTTTAGCTGAAAACGATAAGCATGATGACAAATAAAGCTCAGCACGGAGTGTCCCAGGTAGAACTCCCGCAACTATCGCTTCCTAAAAGGGCAGGGTCCTCACACCAACAGAGTCCCGGTTGGAACGTCTGACGTCACTCACTGCCGACGCGTTTCGATTCAATAATCTTTATCCAGGCATAGTGAGTGAACAAACGGACAATCCCTTTATACATTACTTCAACCAAACGGATCTTTCTGTTAACTTCTCCGCATAAAAGTACAACATTGCATATGATACAACATTCTAACCTAAACCTAAACCTCATTTTCATCTGGGACACAATAAATCTCCACATAATAATCTTTGTACAGGCATAGTAGGTGAATAAACGAACAGTCCCTTTGTACCTGACTTCAACCATTAGGATCTTTTTGTTAACTTCTCCGTTCATAAAAATACAATGTTTAAAACCTCAACCTAAACCTCATTAAAGACACAATAAGTTTCTACATGGTAATCCACTATATATATATTTCCATAACATGCTAAGTGGGGAGAGCTGGAATGTTAATCCCTTAGTAATAAAATATAATAACATAGGGTACACACATCTCCCATAACATCCACCACTAATTAAAGGGGAAGCATGCTCTACTAATATAAATCATTATCCCAAAAACCATTTAAGTTCAAAATCGGCGTTGAGGCCGTTCGGCGCCAGAGTGCCCATAGTGTAAATAATTTTCATTTCAGCCTTTGCTAAATCGCTAACAGTTTCACCTTTTCGCCAGTGACTTACAACTTTTTTTAACCCACAAAACATTATAATAGATCCCATATTGCATTGATGTGAATTTTTTACATTATAAAATTATTTACACTATGGGCACTCTGGCACCGAACGGCCTCAACGTCGATTTTGAACTTAAATGGTTTTCGGGATAATGATTTATATTAGTAGAGCATGCTTCCCCTTTAATTAGTGGTGGATGTTATGGGAGATGTGTGTACCCTATGTTATTATATTTTATTACTAAGGGATTAACATTCCAGCTCTCCCCACTTAGCATGTTATGGAAATATATATATAGTGGATTACCATGTAGAAACTTATTGTGTCTTTAATGAGGTTTAGGTTGAGGTTTTAAACATTGTATTTTTATGAACGGAGAAGTTAACAAAAAGATCCTAATGGTTGAAGTCAGGTACAAAGGGACTGCTCGTTTATTCACCTACTATGCCTGTACAAAGATTATTATGTGGAGATTTATTGTGTCCCAGATGAAAATGAGGTTTAGGTTTAGGTTAGAATGTTGTATCATATGCAATGTTGTACTTTTATGCGGAGAAGTTAACAAAAAGATCCGATTGGTTGAAGTAATGTATAAAGGGATTGTCCGTTTGTTCACTCACTATGCCTGGATAAAGATTATTGAATCGAAACGCGTCGGCAGTGAGTGACGTCAGACGCTCCGACCGGGACTCTGTTGGTGTGAGGACCCTGCCCTTTTAGGAAGCGATAGTTGCAGGAGTTCTACCCGGGACACTCCGTGCTGAGCTTTATTTGTCATCATGCTTATCGTTTTCAGCTAAAGGGTAAGAGGCCATCCATCCTCGGTGCAGGAGTTTTTTTTTTTGTTTTTTTTAAATATCAAGAACGTATGCATGAAGTTTTTTTCTGTATAAGAACGTTTTTAGCTTTTTATATGTTGGAAATAAATTGAAAAAGGATTTTACACTATGGAACACTGTGTTTCTCCCATGTTTATATAACGGTGGAGTGGAATCGGGTATTTTGTATACAAAGTGAACAAGAAGACATCTGTTCAGTGATATGCCTGATTTCTAGCTGACTCTAGTGAGTACATATCCATAAGGGGTAAAGAAGATTTGACACACGAGGTGGTTATTTACTTATATGCTTCCTTTGAGATTGGCTCTAGTAAGTGCATACCCTGGAGGGGTCTAACACCTCCCCCTTGTTTTCACGTGGTGTTTCCATTAACAACACTCCCACACGGGCTCTAAAGGATTCTGTCTCCTTTATATTTCGATATACATACAGGTGGCACTATGTTTGTTTATTTGCTTTTTTTACATGCTCATCCACCTGACCAGCGACTATAAAAGATTTGGTGCAACAGAGAAGAATGAATATACACAGTAATTGAACTACACAGACTTTTATGGATGTTTATCACCATGTAAATTGGTTTTTTTATTGTTATTATTTTTTATTGGTATTTTTCATGTGTTTTGTATTCTATGTGTTAGATATTGCAAGATCATCTTACAGTTTAAAGTAGGATAGCTATGGTCCTATCTGCCTTTTTTATGTGATATTCGGCAGCGCCCATTTCTCTTAATATTTTTCTATTCAGTCACATCAGTCCCTGCCCCATTGGAGCTTATAGTCTAAAATCCGTAACACACACACACACACACACACAGAAAGAGACGCTAGTGTCAATTTGATAGCAGCCAATTAACCTACTAGTATGTTTTTGGAGTGTGGGAGGAAACCAGAGCTCCCGGGAGAAACCCACACAAACATGTGGAGAACATACAAACTCCACACAGATAAGGCAATAGTCGGGAATTAAACTCATGAACCCAGTGCTGTGAGGCAGAAGTGCTAACCACTAGGCCAGCGTAAGTTCCCAATCCGCCCCTGGGGTGAAGATATTGCATGATTGGGTTTATTAGGCACCCATTGTGTTGTTGAGAGTTAATACTGTAACAAGGGAAATACCAATATCTGTAGATGAAAGTTGATGTATCACAGAGCTAGGTTGGGGTGTATCCGTCTCTTTCGGCTGCCAAGCCATGACCCTGCATTACTATTAATTTAATGTACTTTGTTGATTTATATATTATATTAATATTAGCAAGTATTGTAGCTATTGACTGTTATGTTAAATCTATCTTTCATCCCCTGACCTTTCCCCTTCCCTTCTGTCTCGTGTCTCCTCCTGTCTCTCGGCCATCTCATCTTGGATGTCCCAACGCTTCCTTAAACTCAATATTTCCATGACCGAGCTTATAGTCTTCCCCCCTGCCAGGACTCTCCCACCTCCCCCCCTCTCTATTTCTGTTCATAACACTACCCTCGTTTCTGTCCCCAAAGTCCGATGCCTTGGGGTCATCCTTGATTCCTCCCTCTCATTTACGCCTCACATTCTGTCCCTCTCTAAATCCTGTTATTTCTAAGATACGTCCCTTTCTCACCACGGAAGCCACAAAAACCCTTGTTCCCTCGCTTATTATCTCTCACCTTGACTACTGTAACCTTCTTCTCTCTGGCCTACCTGATACTCGCCTTGATCCTCTTAAGTCTATCCTCAATGCTGCTGCCCGCCTCATTTTTCTCTCCCGCCGCTCTATCTCTGCGGTCTTCCTCCAACAGTCACTACATTGGCTCCCCATACCCTACAGAATTAAATTTAAACTCCTCACCCTCACCTTTAAAGCTCTTAGTCAATCTTCCCCTCCCTACATCTCCAATCTCATCTCTACCTACACTCCTACCCGCCCCCTCCGCTCTGCCTCTGACCGCCACCTCACTACTTCACTGATCACCTCCTCTCACTCTCGTCTTCAGGACTTTGCCCGGGCTGCTCCCCTGCTGTGGAACGATCTTCCACGTTCCATCAGGTTAGCATCTACTCTTAAAGGCTTCAAGCGTGCCCTTAAGACTCATTTCTTTATTCAAGTCCATCAGTCATCCTAACTCTCTTGTCCTGGCTCTCTCCCCTAGTTAGTACCACCCTTTTTTGTGTCTCCCCCTTCCCTTTAGGTTGTTAGCTCTCATGAGCAGGGCCCTCTTTCCTTGTGTGCTCCTTCTACTGTTCCTTCACCCTCTGTACCTCTTGGCCTGCTTTGCTAGCCCTGTTTTACCTGTTTTATTAAGCTTCGGCCTTCTTCCTGCTGATTTCTACCATCCCTTTCACTATCTGTCAGATATAATCTGATTTGCTTTACCCATGCACCTGTGTTTGTATATATTTGTGTATCATGTTGTGTCTTGGTTCTGTTTTCTGTATATGTAATGTACGGCGCTGCGGACCCTTTGTGGCGCCTTATAAGTCAAAGATAATAATAATAATAATAATGTGTCTGCCCTTCAACATACCTGTCCTTGGCAGTAAAACAGGGGGAGTGGCCATGTCGCAATTGCCACATTGGGACAGGGACATAGCAATGCCCCCCAGAGAGTTGCCCATTAGATTCCTCCCTTCCCCTAACAATCCCACTGGCAGGACTTTCCCACTGAAATCAGGACAGTTGGGATGTATGCTTCAATTAAACTTTAAGCCTGTGCCCCCCCCCAAGTCCCTTTATCTATCTCCCCCTCACATCCATTGCTTATTTTAAACTGTTGTGTGTCAGGCGCCGTCCCACTGCTTCCCCAGGACAGCCGCCTGCCTTCTATCCCAGCGCGTCTGGTTGCTAGGCAAATGTGGTTTCATTTGCAAGTCCTCTTCTCCAGCTGGGGCAGGGTTTTTCTTTGTCAAGAAGAAGGACGGTTCACTGAGCCCATGTACTGATTACCATCCCCTCAACCGCATCACCATCAAGAATCGTTACCCGCTACCCCTTACCTGTTTCATAGAATCAGCGGTTTCCAGATATTCACCAAACTCGACCTTTGAGAAGCCTACAATTTGATTCGTATTAAGAGTGGTGATGAATGGAAGACGGCTTTCAATACCAGGGACGAGCATTTCGAGTACCTCGTGATGCCCTTCGGCCTTTGTAATGCCCCCGCCATCTTCCAATCGTTTGTCAACTATATCTTCCAGGACTTATTGTATACCTCCATGGTAGTCTACCTGGATGATATATTGGTGTTTTCTAAAGATCTTGTCTCCCATTGTGAACAAGTCAAAGAAGTCTTATTCAGATTACGAAAATACCATCTCTACTGCAAACTAGAAAAATGTGTCTTTCAAGTGCCACAAGTATCTTTTCTTGGGTTCATTGTGTCTGGCGAGGGGCTGCGGATGGATCCCACGAACATATCTGCCATCCTGGATGGCCCCAACCTTAGGGTCTCAAAGCTATTCAGAGATTCATTGGTTTTTCAAATTACTACCGACAATTTATCCAAGACTTTTCCTCCATCATTGCTCCTATCACGGCATTAACTAGGAAATCTGCTAATCCCAAAGTTTGGTCTTCGGAGGCCATTGCTGCCTTTGCCACTTAAAAAAAGGCATTTTCCTCTGAACCAGTCCTTGCCTCTTCTATTGGTATCAGAGACGTGCTTTTTCAAAAATCCTCTTCTGGTACTCACACCCCCTTGTGGGTTTTTCTGTAGTCGATTCCTTCCCAGTGAAAGCAACTATGGAATTGGAGATAAGGAGCTTCTTGCCATCAAAGCCGCACTTGAGGAATGGTGCCATTTACTGAAGGGTGCTATTTACCCCGTCACTGTATTTACGGATCATCGAAATTTGGTGTTCATCTGAGAGGCTCGTTGCCTCAACCCCCGTCAAGCCCGCTGGGCATCCTTTATTGCATGGTTCAATATGACCCTTACATTCTGTCCAGGCGCAAAGAACCAAAGGGCTGACGCCTTATCTCGGTCCTTTGACGATTTACCTGTTCTTGGTTCTCATTCCTTGAGACTCTGAGGTATTTCCTGGTTCTGCTCGTGTTATCCGTTTGCTCTGGACAAGTCTTCTCTCCACATCGATGGTAGAACTTACCCGCTGCAGACTACTCTCGCTACTCGCTACCTCTGTTACCTGCCTGCTTCTGGACAAGTCTCCTCTCCACATCGATAGTAGAACTTACCCACTGCAGACTACTCTCGCTACCTCCGTTACCTGCCTGCTTCTGGACAAGTCTCCTCTTCACATCAGTGGTATAACTTGCCTATTGCAGACCACTCACGTTACTCCGTTCCACGCCTGCACCTGGACAAGTCTTCCCTTTACATCAGTGGTACAACTTGCCTATTGCAGACCACTCACGTTACTCCGTTCCACGCCTGTACCTGGACAAGTCTTCTCTACACATCAGTGGTAAAACTTGCCTATTGCAGACCACTCACGTTAGTCCGTTCCATGCCTGCGCCTGGACAAGTCTTCTCTTCACATCAGTGGTACAACTTGCCAATTGCAGACCACTCACGCTATTCTGTTACACACCTGCGCTGGATAAGTCGTCTCTACATATCCGTGGTGAAACTTACCAGCTGTAGACCATTCATGTTTCCTTGTGATATAGCTACTACTCTGTATGGTACCTATTAGCTGGACTAAAGTCTACAAGTGCCTCTGTATTGTAGCTGCAAGTCGCTGACTCTTCTACTATATTGTTGATTGGTCTTTGCCTAACGTTATCCAGTTATCAAGTACTGGCCTGCTATATGCTACCTGCGTGCTAAGGCACTTGGACTCTTTCCTCATTTTATCCGGTTTACTAAACTGCCGTACCATCACAGTTCCACGGTGCCAAGACTCAGCATTTATGGTTCCACTGATTCACCACACTACCCAGAGGTCCGCACTTTTGGTAAGTGTAGCTACACCTGGTGAATTCTGGGTAAAACTCCTAGTGCCCGTGACAGCACCTAAATCAACCATTTATCCGATCATCAAGAACTTCAAGGCGAGAGATTCAATAGTTGTGAAAAATGCTTCAGTGCTCCCAAGAACGTTGAGCAAGCGCCAGGACCGTCTCCCAAAGTTGATTTAGCTGCGGGAAAGGGGCACCACCAGTGCAGAGCTTGCTCAGGAATGGCAGCAAGCAGGTGTGAGTGCATCTTCACGCACAGTGAGGCAAAGACTTTTGGAGGATGACCTGGTGTCAAGAAGGCCAGTAAAGAAGCCACTTCTCTCCAGGAAAAACATCAGGGACAGACTGATATTCTGCAAAAAGGTATAGGGATTGGACTGCTGAGGACAGGGGTAAAGTTATTTTCTCTGATGAATCCCCTTTCAGATTGTTTAGGGCATCTGGAAAAATGCTTGTCCGGAGAAGGAAAGGTGAGTGCTAGCATCAGTCCTGTGTCATGAAAACAGTAAATCATCCTAAGCTCATTCATGTGTGGGGCTGCTTCTCAGCCAAAGGAGTGGGCTCACTCACTATTTTGCCTAAGAACACAGCCATGAATAAAGAATGGTATAAAAAACATCCTCCAAGAGCAACTTCTCCCAACCATGGAAGAACAGTTTGGTGACAAACAATGTCTTTTCCAGCATGATGGAGCACCTTGCCATAAGGCAAAAGTGATAACTAAGTGGCTCCGAGATCAAAACATCAAAATTTTGGGTCCATGGCCAGGAAACTCCACAGACCTTAATCCCATTGAGAACTTGTGGTCAATCCTCAAGAGGCGGGTGGACAAACAAAAACCCACAAATTCTGACAACCTCCAAGCATTGATTAGGCAAGAATGGGCGGCCATCAGTCAGTATGTGGCCCAGAAGTTGATTGACAGCATGCCGGGATGAATTGCAGGTCTTCAAAAAGAAGGGTCAACACTGCAAATATTGACTCTTTTGCATAAACTTAATGTAATTGTCAATAAAAGCCTTTGACATTTATGAAATGCTTGTAATTTTACTTCAGTATACCATAGCAACATTTGACAAAAAGGTCTAAAAACACTGAAGCAGCAAACTTTGTGATAACCAATATTTGTGTCACTCTCAAAACTTTTGGCCATGACTGTATAATGTAAGATGTTATATCTTGTACCTTATGGCTGGCACTAAAATGTATATCTGAATATGTTTTACGATTTTTGTGCTTTCAACTGCGCTCTGACGCAAATACACTTGAATATAATTGTCGTGAACAAAGAGAACTTACAGTTATTTATAAGGGAAAGGGAGATGACCAGAAGGATCAACTCCACCCCCCTCAACACCATCACCCACTGTTTCTTCATCTTTGGGAGGGTTGGGCCAAAGCCTGTTTTGGGAGACACCCATCGATGTTTTGTGTGCAACCACTTCACCCTCCTCTGGGGGGTACCTTCCATGCAATCGGCTCCAGCTGTCCTGTATTGCTGGACCACAAGGGGGCCGGAAGGACAACCTGAAAACAGTCACTGTGAGTGACGAGGTAACTGTGGGGTTAAGAGACACTGGTGTGGATGTTATGCTAGTGTGTTCAGAACTGGTAGGGTTAGAGGACTTCATTCCAGGAAAGTGTATTTCTTTGCAAGGGGTGGGTGGAATTCACCTTACTGTGCCTGTGGCTAAGGTCTACTTTGTTTGGTGGTGCTGGACGAGGTCTAAGAGATGTCAGGGTTATAGATAATATGCTTACAAATGTGTTATTGGGGACAGATTTAGGAAGAATGCTGCCTCAGTATGTCTCTAATGATGATGTTAATGCCACACCTGTTGGTGTGTCAGAATCTGCTGAGAGTAAACACTTTTTTTCCCAGGTACCAGGTGGTGACAGGGAAAGGAAATGTTGTATTGTATCTGATGTGTGTCATGATGCTAATGCCACACCTGTCACTGTGTTAGAATCTACTGAGACTTCCCATGGTTCTTGCCAGGTGGTGACAAGGAAAGAGAATGTCATATTGTACCTGATGCGTATAATAAAGTTAATGTCACACGTCACTGTGTTAGAATAAGTTAAGAATACCAACGTTTTTTCCTAGGTACCAGGAGGTGACAGGGAAAGGGAATGCTATATTGTACCTTAAGTGTGTGATGATTTTAATGTCACCCATGTTACAGTATATCAGAACCTGCTGAGAGTAACCACGTTTTTTTCCCAGGCACCAGGATGTGACAAGGAAACTTCTATAGTACCTGAAGTGAGTAAGGATGATAATGCCAAAAGTAGTATTAGAATCTACACGTTCTTCCACTGACACCTTGTCGTGGTGTAGGGAAATATGACAGTGTTACTGCAAATATTGGCATTGATTCTGGTGTAGATATTATGCTAGAAATGGGACAGATGACAATGTGATTAATTCTGTTATGTTAGAGAAAGGCAATGTTTCTACCCAGGTAATATGCTCAGCAGATAGGGTACAGGTTAAATGGGATGGAGGGCAAAGTGAAACTGTGTGTTCTGTACCTGAATCAGCCGTACCCAGAGGTGTTGAGAATGTGGGGGAGATACATAGATCTGACCAACGGGAAATAGCGAGTGACAGCATCATTACATTGCTGCTGGAACCTGTAGTTCGAATGTTCACCACTCAGATCTACATCTGAGTTCTGACCATTCACCTGAGTTTTCTATAGACACAGGGAGGGGGGGGGGGGGCAGTTGCTAGCCCACACTCACTTAGTCAGCCGTCTAACGGCTTAGAGGAGCTAGATGAGGGGCCCACACTCCGTTATACTACATCCCCGTATAGATGAGTTCAAGGGGGAGGGGAGTGTCCTGTCTAGTAGCTCCCCGAATAAGAATTACCTAGTATGTCCCACTGACAGGGAATTTTGTTACTGGGAAACAAGGCAGAGTGGAAGTAGGTATTCTGCTGTGCCAGAATTAAGGGGTTCCCACTTACAGGCGTTTTTGTGGGAGGGAGGTGTTCTCTCAGGCAGCACCCACAAAGAGAAGCCGTCAGTGAATGTTACAGAGAGTGTAGGTAAGAACGCAGAGGTTAGCCCACAGCTATTGGAGGACCAGAAGTCCCAGCTGAATGATAGTTAACCCCTTCTTAACCCTTCTCACCAGAGAACCTATTGAGACCCAGCTAACAGCTATTCCAGTTGAACCAGGGGGAATCTGTGGGAGTTGGCCTGGGCAATGACCTGTCAGTCAATTCCCATGCCATCTCTTAAAAAGGGGAGGTGCCGTGAACATAGAGAACTTACAGTTATTTATAAGGGATAAATCATAACTGCAGTGTAAATATGTTATATGAAATGAATCCATTGATAAGTTCAGCTACGAAAGTGTAAAATGTGAGGACAGAAAGTCTGATGTAAATGTATTGGAGGGCTTTGCACATTCCAATGTGAGATGATAGGAGAGTCACCTATGGCAGCTTCAAAGGGCTCTTGCTGTGAGATATATCCTGACACAAGTTAGTTTATGGACTCCTGAATAGACTTTGTGGGGCCGGTCACAGCTGGACATCCTTGCAGCCCAAGGCAGCATTTTGAAGGTCTATACAGGTATATAGAAATATGAGCTTCAAAAGGAAAATGTCTTCATAGTTCATATTTTGGGAAATCCGGGTGGCACTCCATACTAAGGAGCAGAAATCACACCAGTGAATGACAGGTACGGGTGGTATCCGGGAACAGCTAAAATCACATATCTTTTCAAAAGGTATGTCACATTGTCAAAATGTCATCATGTTTGGTATAAACGGATGGACAGAGTCATAGGGGATTTATTAATAATAAAATTGGATCGATGTGACACTCTACAGAAAAGTTAGATCACATAGTAGAATTGGTTAGTAAAACAGGCAACATGCAAATGGTGATTGAAAAAAGTGTCACAGGTCACAACCCCCTGGGGGTAGAAAGTGGTGTGGAAGTGTCTTTAAAAGGCTGAGACCAGGTATAGCAAATTGTCAGACTTTTTGGGAAATCAATTCACATTGATAAGCTGTCCATCTTCCTTGCCAATTTCCCATGGCACAGATTATGCAATTCACATAACTGATAATCTGAAGGTAACCCCTTTTATTTTAAACTGTTTTGCTTGTTATGTCAATTTATTAATTGTTTTTTCATTATTTTTTATATCTGTATGCCCTGTACTTTTGTATATTAAATGTATAATTTAATATGTTGCGTTCTAGATACTCTAACGAATCCATTAGCCTGTTAAGAACAAAATAGCTCAGCCAAGTTAACCCTTTGAATGCCAGTGTGATCTGTTGATTATTATTATTATCATTTATTTGTTAGGCGCCACAAGGTATCCGCAGCGCCGCATATAGTACTAACAGTAGACTATACAGGGTGAAACCATACAGAACAATGAACAAAAAGTACCAATACTTCAGAAACTCCGGCTAGTCATATGCAGTAAAGACGGAGCGGAAGAACAGGTATGGAGACAGGAGGGGAGGGGGCCCTGCTCATACAAGCTTACATCCTAAGGGAGGGTAAACAGACCAGGCACAAGAGGAGCCAGGTGAGGCAAGAGGAGAGAAGGGAGGACGAGCAAAGGGAGGAGATGGGGGTTAAGTAGATGGTTGGTAGGCTTTGAGGAAGAGGTGAGTTTTGAGTGCACGTTTGAAGGAGCACGGAGTAGGAGAGAGACGGATGGAACGAGGGAGATCGTTCCAGAGAAGGGGGGCTGCACGGGAAAAGTCTTGGATTCTGGAGTGGGAAGAGGTGATAAGGGTGGAGGAGAGGCGGCGGTCGTTGGCCGAGCGCAGGTAGCGGGCAGGAGTGTGAATGGAGAGGAGGTTAGAGATATAAGGGGCAGTAGAGTTGGAGAGAGCCTTGTAAGTGGTGGTGAGGAGTTTGAAAAGGATTCTGTAGGGGAAGGGGAGCCAGTGTAAGGCAAGGCAGAGAGGGGAGGCAGAGAAGGAGCGGCGTGAGAGGATGATGAGTCTTGCGGCCGCATTGAGTATAGAGCGGAGGGGGAAGAGACGGGAGTGGGGGAGGCCAGTGAGGAGGAGGTTACAATAATCAAGGCGGGAGATGATGAGTGCGTGGATGATAGTTTTGGTGGCATCCTGAGAGAGAAAAGGACGGATGCGGCAATGTTGCGTAGTTGGAAGCGACAGGCTTGGGCAAGTGAATGAATGTGGGGGGAAAAAGAGAGAAAAGAGTCGAGGGTGACACCCAGGCAGCGAAGTTTGGTGACAGAGGAGATGGTGGTGTTGTTGACGACAATAGAGAGGTCATCATGGGATGGGAGTCTGGGCGGAGGAAAGACAATGAGTTCAGTTTTAGAGATATTGATTTTGAGAAAGCACTCGGACATCCAGGAGAAGATGGCGGAGAGGCAGTCGGATACCCGAGCAAGGAGGGTGGAGGAAAGATCAGGAGAGGAGATATAGAGTTGAATGTCGTCAGCATAAATGTGATACTGAAGACCGAAGGAGATGAGAGCACCAAGGGAGGAAGTGTAGAGCGAAAAGAGTAGAGGGCCAAGAACAGAGCCCTGCGGGACTCCTACGGGGAGAGGGTAGAGGAGGAGGAAGAACCAGACGTGGATACAGAGAAGGAGCGATTAGCGAGGTATGAGGCGAACCAGGCATGGACAGAACCAGAGAGGCCAAGAGAGAGAAGAGTTTGCAGCAGGAGGGGCTGGTCCACGGTGTCAAAGTCTGCAGAGAGGTCAAGGAGGATGAGTAGTAGGAGATCATTAGTAACCTTGGCCAGGGCAGTTTCGGTAGAATGGAGGGGGCGGTAGCCAGATTGGAGAGGGTCAAGGAGGGAATTGTCTGTGAGGTGCCTGGTTAGGCGGCTGCAGACAATCCGCTCAAGTAATTTGGAGACATAGGGGAGAAGAGAGATAGGGCGATAATTAGCAAGAGAGGTGGGGTCAAGATTGTTTTTTTTTTTGAGGATAGGAGAGATAAGAGCGTGTTTAAAAGAGCAGGGTACTACACCAGAGGAGAGTGATAGGTTGAAAAGGTGTGCTAGGTAAGAGCAGGCCGTTGAGGAGAGAGAGAGCGAAGGAGGTGGGAGGGGATGGGATCGAGAGGGCAGGTAGAGGGTGGAGAGGAAAGAATAAGGGAGCGAACTTCTTCACTGGTTGTAGGGCTGAAGGAGCACCAGAGTTGGTTGATGGGGGGAGGTGAAGCGATGAGGGTGGCGGGAGAAGGGGAGGAGGAGATGTTCAGTCTGATGGCCTCAATTTTGGAAGAGAAGAAAGTGGCGAAGTCAGAAGCGGAGAGGGAAGGCGGGACAGAGGGGGAGGGAGGGGAGAAGAGGGAACTGAAGGTGGCAAAGAGGCGGCGGGGATTGGAGGACTGAGAAGAAATGAGGTACTTAAAGAAGGATTGTTTAGCGAGGGAGAGGGCAGAGGAGAAAGAAGAGAGTATGAATTTAAAGTGGAGGAAGTCAGCCAGGGAGCGAGATTTCCTCCAGAGGCGTTCAGCAGTGCAAGAGCATCTTTGGAGGAAGCGGGTGAGTTTTGAGTGCCAGGGTTGGGGAATAATGCGGCGTCGGCGGATAGAAGAGGCCAGGGCAACAGCGTCCAGGGCAGTGGTAAGGGAGTGATTGTAGAGAGAGGAGGCCTGGTCGGGACAGGCCAGGGAGGGAAGGGGTGAAAGGAGAGTTTCGAGAGAGGAGGAGAAGGAGGTGGGGTCAATAGCATCCAGGTTACGTCTAGTGAGGGTTGCTTTGGGCGAGGCAGGAGCAGGAGAGGAGGACAGAGTGAAGGAGAGAAGGTGGTGGTCAGATAGTGGGAAGGGAGAGTTGGAGAAGTCAGAGAGATCACAGAGATGAGAGAAGACAAGGTCAAGGGAGTGACCAAGACAGTGGGTGGGGGAAGAGGTCCACTGAGTAAGGCCTAGGGAGGAGGAAAGGGCGAGAAGTTTAATGGTGGCAGGGTCAGAACAGTTGTCAATAGGGATATTAAAGTCGCCAAGTATGATGGAGGGAAGGTCAGAGGAAAGGTAGTGGGGGAGCCAGGCAGTGAAGTTGTCAAGGAAAAGGGAGGAGGGGCCTGGGGGACGGTAGATGATGTAGACACGGAGGTGGATACAGGTTGATACATTTGATTAACAAGCTGTGTGTGCTTGCATTTACATTTGTGTAACAGTCTGGAGGTGTGAAGAGTTAACTCTTTGCTTGCTGGTGTGGGACTTGCTAGTCTGTGCTGTGGATAGCTAAAAGCCTTGTGTGCCAGTGTGGGACAGTATATTGGGGTCCTATTGCCCATATTCAACAGGTGGTGGCAAACTAGAACTGTGTGAGGTGTGAGCGCTGTTTAGGGGAAAATCAGTAGGTCTATAACCTGTGTGATAGGTAAAGAGAGACTGCGGGCTGGAATCGTGTGACCTCATACAGCAAATCACCCAAAAATCACGGCAGCTGGGAGCGTGTTCGTGACAATAATGTATTATGTATGTTTTTTTGTATCTTTATGCAAAATAAAGATACATTTTTCAATAAAACAAAACTTGATTTTTAGGATCTTTTGGTCAAATATTAGCACTGTGACTTTTTGTTTTGTGTTTGGAGAACAGCAGAGCCGTAGCTTATAAATTATAGCGCTTGGGCGAGAAAGACAAATGCCGCCCCCCTAGCCCTCAATTGTAATCAAATGAACCTAAAATATTAATAAACTGCGCCCCCCTTCAGCATTGCGCCCTGGGCGGTCACCCCTATCACACAGCCCTAGTTACAGCCCTGGAGAACAGTTACAGACCTTATAATCACAGCCAGGAACAGGCTGTTCCTCCTGGGCCAGTCCCATAGTGGGCTAGGTCACTGAGCCACCTTCATTTTTTTCCTCTAAAATGTTCATAATAGACTTGAGTCAAATTTTGACACCCCCTTCAGCTCTCCCTTGATCACAGCTGCTGAATTTTATTATTATTATTATTAATAATAATCATATCGTCGTCGATTGGGGTTAGTTCTTGTTTAGTGTGTATTGCACAATGGTCTGATGCACGATGCGATATTCTCTATGGAATCAGCCGTCGATATAAATTGATTTAATAAATTTTCACTGGACGTAAAGACAACTGAGTCAATTTGCCCTCATAGAAACACACAGAAATACGAACATATTTATAAAGAAATCCCCGGTAATGTGGTCATTTATCATGGTAGTTTTTTTTTTCCATAAGGGTGGGTCATAGTGCCCGAGATCCTTTTTCTTTCTCCATTTCTCATGTAAACAAATATGTTCCGACCGAATACCGCTGAATAATTCTAGCTTGTTCTCACTGTCACAATTAAATGTAATTTGCTGTTGGGTCATCGTACTAGCGTTTAATTATTCTACATAAACTTCCATTGCCTTGAACTAAAACTACAATTCACATGATGCTTTGCGCGGGGCGTATCACTAACTACGCCATGCTTCTTCTAGTCAACCTAACACGACAGCTGATCCAGCAACCCTCTCTATAGGCTGCAGGGGCGATCGCTCTGGCATTGGAGCAATATTATTGGGCTACAGATCTCTTCCTCTCCCTCCTCAAGTTGCCAAGGAGCAGTAGCATGAAGTTAGTACGACCAGGTGTATTCCTGAACATGTGTATGCGCAGTCTGCGTAGCGCAGATCCTACATTGCATGATACGGGTACGATGATTACGTAGTTGCAGAGTGCCCGTTCAGAGAGACAGCCAGAGGTAAACACGGGTAACTGGACTGTCAGGGGCCTGTTCGTTTTAGTAGGTGGATAATACGCATGAGAACTATGCACACACCGTAGATATGGTCTCATGTATATTTTTTCGTAATAATTTATACCGTTTATTATACAGAGTCTGTGATCTTTGGAATAGGCAAGTGAGCATTTAGTATATGTGTATATCGCTTTATATACTTTGAATACGTATATATGCACTCTCACATAGCGTTTATATGTCGCACATATATAGGTATGAAGGTATTTTATACTGAACTGCAGTAGTTGTGTACCTAGGGATTGTAGTTAAAAGTTAGTGGATCGACATCTAACAGGGGCCCACATACCATATACAATATATCACTGTATACATGAAGTAAAACTATGTATCGCATGTTTGTGGCCTCTCACTGCTCTTCTGGTAATTCTTTGGCAATCTTTTTTTTTTCCTATTCGGGTGCTAGGAACTTTTACTCTATTAATGCCAGCTGTTTCTGCACTACATGCTTATTTACACATAAGTATTGTCTTACTGTGTGATGTTTTAATTTTAAAGGTGTCTAAGTATCAAGAGAAGTGGGAATGGTGCAATTTAAGAAAGTGGTGCCATGAGCTCCATGTTTTAACTTCATCATGGATAGAGCCAACATTGCTCAGGACATCATCCACAGACAGATCAGGGTATGTGGGGATATATTGTCAAAAGTGTGAAGGAATTGTGTTGTTAAAATATGACTGATGTGAATGCCTACTATATTTGACATATCCACACATATTCATATGTGTAATGGGAAATGTAAAAAAAAAATGAGTTGCACATTGTCTGCATAATACATTTAATATTTTTTAGGGTAACTATAAACTCCAAGGGGGTATTCAATTGACCACAAGTTTTTGTCCTGCAGCGGTAAAAAAAAAATATCACGCAGGTTTTTAACTGCTATAGAGACTGTTTCTAGTTAACGCAGCGTTAAAACTCGTGCAATTCAATTGAAAAACAGGGAACGCTGCCCCGTGCGTTAATCATTGTTAAAGATTTCCTAAGCAGTTACATGTACCCACGGGTTTTTAGGGGAGTGTTCAACGTGGTCATGTATAACACAAAGAAAGAATTGGCATACATTTTTTATACATTAGATTGCATTACAAACCATTCTATTTGATAATATCTACATTACAGTACTTTTATTTAAAATATTTTTTTATTTCAATATTTTTTTACTATAGAAACATCTATACCATGTCAAAACACATTACTACATACCTATTTGTACCAAAAACATACTTCAATATATTTTAGTGATTTTTATTTATTTTTTGGGGGGTTGTTTTTTCATTATTTTTTTCACAAGAAAATCAACTTCTTGTTATGCATTACTGATAAACATAGTTTCTTTTTTTTTTTCATTATTACATGATTTCAAATAGTTTTCTTAGGTTTTTTATTTTTTAGCACACCCCAAAGAGGTGCGAGATAAAATAGCATATTGGCCTGTTTAACGCTCCGCGTTAAAAAACAATTGAATAGCTTTTAACGCGGTGGGCTCTCACCCACCCTATACTTTCAATAGATCTTCTACCTTGAGCGCGAGAGGACGGTTTCGTGAAAAAAACCAGAGCGTTAAAAATAGAATTGAATCGCAAGTAAAGTTAACCCGCTCGAAAATGATAAAAAAAAACAGCGTTAAAATGACAACGCAGTGTTAAAAAATATCTTGCGGTCAATTGAATTCCCTCCCAAAAGATTTATAGGGGCATATTCATTTAAGAAGGGAGATCGCGGCTGAGCACATAAAGTGCCAATACTGTACTGCAACATCTTAGATTTCCCTTCTCAACCTGTTGTGGTGCAAAGGGAATCCGCTTCATCCTTCTTAATTGAATATGCCCCATATATTATATTATATGCACATATGTGTGGTATGTGCCGGTATGATGTACCAGAATTTCTCTCCACTTCCTTTGAAGCTGTCGGTTTTCACAACCACTGCTGCTCTTATTCTATTTAATTTTTTTTTACAGATAGCCTTGCTAATATTGTGTGTATATTACTACCACTGCAGTGAAGGTACTAGTTCCCTATCTGGAACACAAACACACAATTCTTTCCCCTCCCAGGGATAGTGGGAGATTGCTATTTGTGTAGAATTGAGTAGTGCAATAGGTCTGTGTCTGCTGGAAGGCCTAACAATGTAACACTTATGGGCTGGGAGATCATTCAAGGATCTGCACAGGAGAGCTTAACTCCAGCTGTGCTGCTGTGTTTAAGTTAAGTGACTGCAGCAAGTTGGGATCACACAAAATCCATTCACAGAGGTGCATGCTAAGGTTATATACAGGGTTTGTTAATATTATTCAAGCAAATCAGATTTGTAAGTGACAATAAACTTTGTTTTTTATATATGATAGGAGGCAGTGTGGAGCCAGTATTTAATTGTTAATGAGTAACTTGGTGACTTGATGCTGCTTAAACATTGGTCACTATTAAGATGCTGCAGTTAACCTGAGTATTTTTTTTAATAATAATAAAAATAAGACAGTTAAAAAAAAAAAGATAATTGGGGAGAAAAAGTTGAACTATTGTGAAAGGAAGCCTTATTTGGTGTTGACATGATTTTGCATATTGGATGTTGAATGAGGTAATGTTCTTGTGTATGCATGGACTAGTTGCAGTTAGGTATTTATATGAATGTATTGAGTGTGGTATGTCTTGCTTTTTTTCAAATTACCACTCTGTCTTATAGTATTAAAGTTGAAACACCACAAATAAAATATCTCCATAACTACTACTGGTGTAAGCAATCATTATTACTTTTAATAGCAATTGATTTTAACCTAGATAAAGGTATATTTCTACCTGTATGCTTTCTCCACTTCTTGTGCGTTAGCTCAGCATTTCTATCAGTCAAGAGATCTGTAAGTTTTATAGTCTTACATACCCAGGTGCTTAAACCTCCATATTTGATTGGCTATGGTGGAAATCCAGACCAAATGAGGATCTCACTTGTGGGGCCAGTTATCACTCAATCCAGAAGCACAAGTTGCATTTCACAATATTGTAACCTGGTTCCATCAACAAGTGTGATTGAATTGTTCACAGGTCTGATCATTTAGTGAAGTGCCAGATGGCCGGGTTCCAGTTTGTTTGCGTGGAACATTACAGTAGGGAAGGTAGTTGAACATTCTACACTTCGGAGGTACAGTTTGTGACGCTACATAGATGAGATTTTTGTACATAATTTAAATACATTTTGCGAATACATTTTAGAAGCTTATGTGTTATTTTAGCTGATTTTCTGTAACTAAGTGTGCTGTACTTTCTTTAGATTTCACTTTTATAAGGCTAAGGCATTGTTGTTTTGTTAGCAGCCTGTGTTGGGTTGTTTCCATATGATTCCATATGATGCTGTAGCATCACAAAAAAGGATGTGTTTTCTCCCCTAGGAGAGGAAAGCTAGAAGTTTTCAAAGACGTCATCATGTAACAGACCCGTTAATCCGTCGACTGGGACTAGAAGCGGAACTACAGGTAAGCATGTTGGTATACTATATAATGAGCAGTAGGTCTGAGTAGAAACCGTTTTAACTTCTTCTATTGCTCTCTCTTTTTGTAGGGTCACTCTGGTTGTGTCAATTGCCTGGAATGGAACGAAAAGGGGGAGTGAGTATTTATATATTTGCTGATATCCAATAATCCTGCTAGTTTTTACCAACTTGCCATTCCCTGGTATACTCTCTCTTTTCATTCTTTACAGTCCCTCTTTTGAGGGATTTCATATTCAAAAGTCACTGCTTTTTCTTCTCTTCCTTTCACATGTCACAAGAACCCATTTTCCATGTTTCAAAACCTAAATTCAATATTAAGTCTACTTTTACTGATTGTTTTCTATTCTCTGCTCCATGGTCTAACTAATATATCCTCTAATACATCCTCCAAATCTACCACCTTTATCTTTCAAGTTGCAAGCACCTGTGAGTACATGTAACTGCTTAGGAAATCTTTAAGGTTTTTGCTAGTTGCCATTGACAACCAGTTAACATTTTGAGCTCCATCAAAGTTCCCTGATAGGTTATGATGATGAGGTGGGATATTGTTTGTATACCTCCCTATTTTATATACAGCCGTTGTGGATAGTCCATTACTACCAGCAAAAATCTACCAGGGAGTGAAGGCAATTACACGTGGGCAGCATTTATATATTGCAAAAATGTAAAATTAGATTGTTAAAGGTATATATTTTTTAAGTGGCAGTTAATCTACAATTCATTTGTTCATTATTTATTCAAAGGCTCATTCATTATTTTCTTTTGGCAATAGATTTTTTTCAAAATCCTCATTGTGTATAAATGCATAAATTGGATTATATTAAACTGTAAACATGACATCTCTCAAAATAGATTACTTAATCCTAATCAAGGTTTTTCAACTCCAGGCCTCATTTACCCTCAAATGGTGATGGTGGTAAGGTGTCCATCTATATGAACAAAGATTATTTCACTTGTGTAGGATTAAGGACATCTTGAAAATATGTTGGGATTACTTGAGAATCAGTTCAGAGAAACCATGAATTATACTATAAAATGTACTCCCTCATTCCAAAACCCCATTTCTCCTTTCTTTTAATTATGTATGTGTACCCTTATGCATATGGCTAATGATCCTCCTTTCTCTTTCTCTGCATCTCCTTTCCTCATTTGTGAACACACTTTCCCTTTTGCACAGTTTGCTGGCCTCTGGCTCTGATGATCAGCACATGATGCTGTGGGATCCCTTTCATCACAAGAAACTGCTATCTATGCACACAGGACACACTGCCAACATCTTTTCTGTTAAGGTGAGCAATGTCTCCATAAGCGCCTTGGACACTGGATAGCGGTGCCCATGCTAGCACAGGCTAGCTTCACTCTGATATGTTCCATTCTCTCTGATGCCATTAGTTCTGTCTGTTTTTTTGTGTTATTGGTTGTCCTGCCCCACTAACTTACTATACAGTTTGTAATCTGTGGCTAGGTCTTGTTCCAACCCCATTTCAAAATTTTAATTACCCCTATAACTTCATCACTTTTTCTCTCTGACATGTTTATTTTTCTGTTCCCTATCAGTTCCTCCCTCACTCTGGGGACCGCATCTTGATTACTGGAGCAGCAGATGCTAAGGTTCATGTTCATGATGTTAACTCAAGGGAAACCCTTCATGTTTTTTCTGAGCATACCAACCGAGTGAAACGCATTGCCACTGCTCCTATGTGGCCTAACACTTTCTGGAGTGCAGGAGAGGATGGCTTAATCAGGTGAGAAATTCTGAATGTCGCTGATAAGAGAAGGGAAAATCTGACTTAAAGGAAAACTTGCATTTTAACTGTTTTCAATCCAAAAACTTCCCTGTTTGCCCTTATTTCAGGCAGTACGACTTAAGAGAGAGTAGCACCCACTCTGATGTTTTGATTGATCTGACGGAATATTGTGGTCAGCTTGTGGAAGCAAAATGTGTAAGCATAAGCCCCCAAGATAACAATTGCTTGGCAGTAGGAGCCAGTGGACCGTTTGTGAGACTGTATGATATCCGGATGATCCATAGCCACAGGTGAGCTATTGATTTTTAGGAGGGGTGTCCTAGAAGCACATCATTTAAACAGATGTTTTTGGGTTTCCTTTTTTTTTTTAAACTATGGCAGTCTCTATGTTGGGCTCTATTTAACTCTCTCCATTGCAGGAAGAATCTCCAGCAGGCACAATCTGGACTCCACACTTTTTGCTCAAGGCAAAAACCTATCCCAGAGGGAGCTGCACAGTATTATGTGGCAGGTGGGTCCCAATCGGTCCAATCACTTTTCTGTTTGATTTCTCCCCCCACATTCTCAGCTCCATTAGGCATTACCAACTTGAATTAATGTGACAATTTGTTCCTACAATAAGACTGGTTAAAAACAAAATGGTTCTACAAACAAAATAAGTTGTTGACAATCACAACCTGTGATATGGACTAATGTATTCAGTAAACCAGGTTGATTATTTTTTTGAGGGAAAAATATTAGATTTGTGTGTATGTATTTTAAATAGGCAAGTTAAAATTCAGAATTTTAAAGTAAACATCTGGAAACCACATCTTAATCCAAATCACTGTATGGGGTTACTTAATTCCTGGATGGACGATCTGATCTGAACAGTTGTATTGTTTTTTTGTTTTTTTTTCGTGTGCTAAAATTAATCGTTGGCTGAGTTATTTTGAAGTGAGCAAAATACTACATGACCGCCATTTCAAAGGGTAGAATGCCTTTCCAGTTTAGGTAGAGACTGGTTAAAAACTCTCCCCTGGATGGTATAGAAGGCCACGCCTCCTCTTCCCTGTGTCTTGAAGTGAAAAACTGCTGAAACTGGGTGAGAAACTGCCATGGAATATGAAGAGGAAAAGGAATTGATGGCAAACATAATTCACATTTTTCCTCTTCAGTCCTCCATGACAGCCATTGCAGTAGGATGTAGCTAAGCAATACAATAGGGAGTGCCATAAAAAAACTAGCAACATTATGCTGCAAAATCTTGAATGTATTTAGTGGTAGAGCTAAAAACATGTTTCCATAACTAAGAATCAGTGGAGATAAAATTTCCAGATGGTTATGGTTAGCGAATACAATAGGGAGGGCCACACAAAAAAACAAACTAGCCACATATGCTGTAAATTCTTGAATGTATTTAGTCGGGTTGAGCTGAGAACATGTCTCCTAAATTGAGAATCGGTGCATAAGATATCCAGATCATAATGGCAAGTGAAGGTATGAATAGACGTCTAGCCAGCTGCTCTGTAGCTGAAACTGAGCCTTTCTTGCCCAAGATGTTGCTACTGTTTGTGTTAGTTGGTCCCTCAGGATGTCTGGCACCTTACTCCAATTCCTCTTGTTTGCCTGTACAATTACTTCTCTAATCCATCTGGAAATGGTTTGTTTAGTAGAAGCACACCCATTTCGAGGCCTTGCAGGAACCACAAAGCATTGTTCTGTGTTTCTGAATTCTTCTGTTCTGTATAGGTGTATGGGAATTGCTCTTACCAAGTCTAAGGAATGCAGTTGTCTCTCTTTCTCATCCTTGGGTTGTGGAAAAAAGAATGACAGTCAACCTCCTGATTACTGTAAAATATAGAGACTACTTTAAGAAAAATGCTGGATTGCTTCGATGTACCATCTTGTATACATACACATTCTGAAAGGGCTTCTTACACAACAGTGCTTGAAATTCTCCAACTCTGTGAGCAGAAGTGATTGCTACGAAGAACCCCACTTTCAGTGTCATCTATATCAGCAAAACTCCTTGCAGTGCTTTATAAGGGTCAGACATCAACGTATTGAGCTCTAAGTTAAGGTCCCATGGAGCCACAAAGTATTTGATGGAATGATAAATCTCCTTTATTGATTTGAAGAAACGAATATTCAAATCTTCGGAAGCTAACTTGGTATCCAAGAAAATACTCAAAGCAGACACTTCTACATTGAAAATAGATAAAGAAAGATCTTTATACCATCCTGAAAGAAGTCAATGACTTGAGGAATAGTTGCTGCAGTTGGATTTAATTTAGAGCCACAAAGTGGGATACAGTTCTTCCAAATTCTGTAATAGATTATTGAAGAATTCTTTCTTGCCTGTAGCATAGTGCTTATTATTTGCTCTGAGACTTCTTTACTCAACTGAGCAGTACTTGCTCAATTTCCATGCCATTAAAGCTAGCTGCTCTTGAATTGGATGAAGAATAGGGTCTTGGTTTAGGAGATCTGACCGGATATGCAGAGACCATAGTTGCTCCCATCCCACAACATCTGTCCGGCTAAAGGAAACCACGGACGATGAGGCCAAAAAGGAATGATTGCTATTATGTCTGCTTTCCTTTTTTCTGATCTCTTTTTAGAATACATGTGGTAAGTGAAAATGGAGAGAGGAAGTAACTAAGGTGAAATGTCCATAGAACCGAACCGTTAGAGCATCTTTTCCTTCTGTCTCTGGAACTTTAGAAAAGAACCTGGGTACCTTGGCATTTTTGCTTGTTGACATCATGTCCACTTGAAATTTCTCTCTGTCCAAGACATGATTCTTGCCAGTTCCACCTTCAAGTTTCTGCTACTGGTACCTCCCTTTGATTTATGAAGGATTGTTCTCTGAGAATATTCTGAGATGCTTCCCTTTTTAGATGAAGATGAAAGTGCTGAATTGCATTCCACCCTGCTCTCATTTCCAAGACATTTACATGAAATAATTTTTTCACTTTGTGACATTTGCCTTGTGTCCTCTGTTCCTGAATGTGAGCTCCCCAGCCTTTGACACTGATGTCTGTCATAAGTATTATGCATTCTCACTCCACTTGTCTTTGACTTTGGGCTTAACCACCACCTGAGGACTGCCTTGTGTCTTTTAGCAGGGTGATGGCATGCCTGGCGTACTGTTTCTCCTTGGCTTGTAATGTCTCTCCTCTCTGAAGTGCTGATGAGCCGTGGTAGAGTACTTGGGCATTCTCTCCTGTGGAAAATGGTTAGATTTACCCCCAGAGAATTTCTGTATGACACTACCAATTAATCTCCAAAGAACAGGAATCCTTCAGATGTGACAGTGGCGCAACCAGAGAGCTCTCCTAGCCACCGCTGCTGGTATTACTGCTGAGTAAGCATTATTGTCTAAAGATGCTTTACACAAAAATGCTTTTCATACAGAAGATCAGACAACAGACGTTAAGGTGTCTTTCCCCACAATCTCAGTGTCTTGACCTCTGAGACCATATCCATACCATATTTCAAAGTGGTGTTCGATTAATATACGAATCCTCTTATAACAACCCTCCATCTTCTTATTCCTCTGGGTGACCCGCATATTCAATAGGGATAGTATTTCTTGATGACCTAATGGCCACAGATCCCATATTCCTTTTGGATCAAGCTCCATTTATGAGCCTATTCACTAAATGGATAGATTTCTTTAACTTAGACTGGTACTTGTTTACCTATGCCCATTCCTTATGCATAAGTTCTTTCACCACTTGATTAGAAATGCTACCTTTTCTAATGTGATCTTCAAACAGGGAATTATCAGTTTCCTACATACCCATAGATTTGTATATGTGTTTAAGCGACATCTCCACATTTGTCCAAATCAAACATCCTAAGTGTTTCTATAATCTCTCCAGATTCATTACTTCAAAATTCCCCAGAGAATAGTATTCTGACTGCAAATACACTTCCTCTAAATCCATTCTTTCTGATACCTGCTATGGTAAATCACTGTATAGCAGATGCCAATGTCAATAAATATGGCGCCCAGTTCGAGATTGTATAGATATAGTTCAGTAATAGTTCACACCTGAACACCTCCTTCATACAAAATGGCAGCCTCCTTTCAATTGTTCCTCGATTAAATAGATTCCTTCATCCTTGCCATAAGTTCTTTAAACTGCTCAGGCCACGGTGTTTTTTCTTTTGAGTTGAGAGCTATATATTGTACAAAACAATCTTTTTCAGACTCGGTAGTTAAAGGCTTATCAAAGGCTCTAAGAGTACTGAAAGGACATGTCCCTATTATACTAACTTACGCCGATCAGTCACAACATTAAAACCATTTTAAAACCATTGACAAGTGAAGTAAATAACATTTAATATCTCGTTACAATGGCACCTGTCAAGGGGTGAAGTTGATGTGTGGGAAGCAGTGGAAGAAGGTGGCCTGGTCTGATGACTCACGTTTTCTTTTACATATTTGGACGGTCGCGTGCGTGTGCATCGTTTACCTGGGGAAGAGATGGCACCAGGCTGCACTATGGGAAGAAGGCAAACTTGCGGAGCAGTGTGATGCTCTGGACAATGCTTTGCTGGGAATCCTTGGGACCTGGCATTCATGTGGTTGTTACTTTGACACATACCACCTACCTAAACATTATTGCAGACCAAGTACACTTCTTCAAGGCAATGGTATTCCCTGATGGCAATGGCCTCTTTTAGCAGGATAATGTGGCCTGCCACACTGCAAAAATTGTTCAGGAATGGTTCGAGAAACATGACCGAGTACAAGCTGTTGACTTGGCCTCAAAATTCCCCAGATATCAATCCACACAAGCATCTGTGGGCTGTGGAGGAAAAGTCATAGCCATAGAGGCCCCCCCACCTCTCAACTTACAGGACTACTGCTAATGTCTTGGTGCCAGATACCACAGGACACCTTCAGAAGTGTGGAGTCCATGCCTCGATAGGTCATAGCTGTTTTGGTGGTATGAGGGGGACCTACACAATATTTGGAAGGTGGTTTTAATGTTGTGGCTTATCAGTGCATGTATAAAGTGTTAAATACCACTAATCCTAGAGGCTTAACTAGTGTGGGGGTACCCTTTTTGGGGATTGACACAGGCTTTAATATGCTTCCAGTTTCTATGCACCAAACTGAGTGTAACAAAACGTTTCCCAAGGCAAGGAATGCTTTCAAGCAGTGCATGTGCAGATCGCCGAGGTCTTAAACTCAGCTCGAAATTTTAAACTCCTTCACCAGAACTGCTCCCGGGGTAGCAGACCGTTGATGCCTGGGTAGCCAGCCCTGTCCCTAGACTGCAGCATGAGATGGAGCGTAGCTGGGATCCCTGAAAGTGTAAACCACTGTACTACAGAACATAATAGAACACTACCTGACCTATCTAATACCGGAGACAGGGAAAGGGGAGTAGCTGCTTTTTATACCATCCAGGTGGAATTTTTTTAAAAGGATTCTACCCATTGTATGGGTGCTATTGAAGACGAAAAATGAATACCTTTCTTGTTTTTTTCTGCTACACTGCCTTCTAATATTTCCATTATTCATTTACATTTGTTTTCCTTGTTTTCACTTTTCCAATCCAACCTTACAAATTACTGAACCATTTTTTCCTTCAGGCCACCTTCCAGTAAAGCTGCCAGATTATAACAACAGGTTGCGAGTTTTAGTGGCCACCTACGTAACATTTAGTCCAGATGGGACTGAGCTGCTTGTCAACATGGGAGGGGAGCAAGTGAGTATGCTGAGCATGGAAAGTTAACTTTTTCAATACTGTAGTTCGTGTAAGAAGAAATCAATGTGCATTATTTGCTGAGAAGATGAATTTGGAAGAATTTCGGGGAATCATCTTGGAAATGAATATTGTGTATCACTTTCATAGGTGTATCTCTTTGACCTAACCTTCAAGCAACGACCTTGTACATTCCAGTTTCCTAAATCTCACCATACATCTGGAGGTGAGCAATCCTAAATAGTTGGTTGGACCATTATTTTTGAACATCATTTGAGATATCCTTACCATGCCACTACATATGAGTGGCTATAGATAATAAAAAGTACTATTCTTGGAATTGAAAGTTCTACTATTTGTTTAGATTCTAGGACATGTTTTAAAAAAATATTTGTTTCAACTGCTCATACTTGACATATTCTTATTGTAATCTAAAACGTATTTTCATTTAATTTTCACCTATATTATAACTGTAACCGTTGGCCTAGGAAAACAACCTATAATATTTTGCCACTTTAGAAGTCCAAAATGGGAAGACCTCAACCAATGGATTGTACAGTAATGGCATTCGTGTGAATGAAGCCAAGAACGTGGTGGGGTGAGCATTTTACTTTTCTATAAGTGTTATCCTCTGTGCTTCATTTTCAGTTTGCTTTTCATATAAAACATAAAAAAAATAAAAAAGCTTACAGTCTCATGCTGAATTTACCTATCAGACCTTCATTATCTTGCTTCCTGGTTTGTAGGGTTTCCTTCATCTATGCACTTAATGTAAACTAGATGGAGCATATGTAATCGGGCAAAAAAGATTAAGTAAGCTTTTTGAAACCCATAAAATTGAGTTGGGGTGAACTTTTTTTGAATCAAAATGTAGAATACGATATGTGCAGAGAGGACAGGCAGTAAAAAAAAAAAAAAGACTTGCAGAACGACTGTTCTGCAAATCTGCATTAAATATTCTAGAATAAAAGTAGGGAGGAGAGAGAATTAAAAGCAAAATTGTAGAAGCTTAAAAACAGTACTGCAAAACACGAGATGGATGCAAAAGCAAACCTGAACACTCCTACCTTCCCAATCAATGATAAAATGCGACATTGCTGAAACACTAAAATAAACAGTCCATGATTACTGTAGAAAGGCATTACTTTAAAAAATATGCAGAGGGTAATAAAAGCATGGGTGGGTGTGCAGGCAATGTCCTGATGGCCAAGCCCTCATATGACTGAAACAAAGCGTTCATATAAATATATATTCTGACCATGCTGAACAGGCTCCTCAATTTATATTGTGATGGTCTTTGGCTACTCTGGAGGGCTAAGTACCTTTCATCATTCTTACTTTAGTACTATCTGACATATATAATATATTTGTATGTATGTGATGGTATGCTATATTGAGTATATTTAGATATACGTGAAAACAAATTGTACACCAGGGTTACTTTCACATCAAGAGTACACTCTGGGACATATATACATATATATGTATAAAACAAGTTATATTGGGAGGTACTGTTTGGGCTTCTAGCCAGGGACAAATTCAGTATCTTTTAAAATAAATTCATTCTGCACCCTTGTGGGACTGTTACCTTTCATGCTTCTATTACTTTTCAGTAGCAGGTGTATTGGTGCAATAGGTACCTTGAGCAATGTCCGACAAGGGAAAAGCACTACTGGTAATATACTTCACCTGTTCCAAGTGTAAATCAAAACTTCCCAGTGTACAGCAGGATCGGGAGCGGTGTATGCAGACTGTGGGGTGGGGGCCCGGGGTAGTGCAGCATACCAGATGGGAGAAACCTGTGTGGGCAACTATGCTGGCATAGTAGGTCCCAGCACTTGTTCAGCTGCTCGCCCGCCTGGCGGCCCCCCTTTCCTCTCCACTCCCATTCCAGTAGTCCCTTTTGCAGCGGTCCTGATACCGGCTGCAACTGAGGATGCGGATCTGTGCCTTGCTAGTTTAAAATCTTCTCCCTCTTTCCAGGCTCCTCCCCAGTGAGGACCCGCTTGGTCCGCATCATTAGTTAAGGTCCTGGAACAGTTAAACTGGTACCTGGACTCGCCCATACCTCTGGCACCATGAAACAAGCATTGTAGTTCCACTCATCCCTTCCTTTTGATCTCTGAATCAGAGAGATTGTTGCAGAAAGAGAGTGAGCTCTTTGAGGACTCTGACTCCCGTCAGGTTGGGGAACATCCAGGGATCAGGGCATTGAGGATCTGGTAGTGGTGGTTTGCCAAGCTTTGGACCTTTTAGACTTAGGTGGTTGACCTGAGTCTATTTAAATGCAAGAAGCGGCAGGTTCTTTGTTTTTCAGCCTCCATCTGAACTTGCGTATATAACAGAATCGGCTTGGTAACAGCCTGATTGTAAGTTTGTCATACCTTGCAGATTCCTTGCCCTTTATCCGCTGCAGGTTGAAGAAATGGCCCGCTGGGAACAGGTGGCAAAAATTGATACACCCGTGGCTAGGTTGGCTCGCCATACTACACTTCCAGTGCCTGGTTCAGCGGTCCTTCAAGATGACACCAACCACAAGGTAGCGGGCTTTCTCAAATACGTCTATGTGACGGCGTGAACTTCGCTCAGACTCATGGTGTACTCTGCATGTGTCTCTAGGGCAATGGAGACATGGACCTACCAGCTGGTGGCAGGGTTGCAAGACTCAGAACTTCTTCCCCTGGCTCTGCATTTGAAGGAGGCTTCTGAGTACATGTATGAGGCGGCCCAAACTGCAGCCTCAATTTCGTCATCTGTCTCTGAATCGGCAGTTGTGGCCCCAAGGACCCTTTTGTTGCGTCCAGGGACGTTGAGTCGAAATAAGTCCCTGGAGGCTCTTCCCTGTTTGGTTTTTGGGCAGGAATTAGACAATATCATCTGTCAGGCTTAAGGAGGTAAGAGTACCAAACTTCTGGTGAATGTTTCCAGGCCTCGGATCCCAAGGTTAGGTCCTTTCGCTGGCCCTTTCAGGGTGGTTCATCTGCTAGAGAACAGTCTTCCAGTGGAAGACCCTTTATGGCCAGGGGTTGCTCCCAAAGGTCCAGCTCCTCGTACTCAATGAGGCGTCCAGGGTCCAAGCTCCCAGATAATCCTGCAGCATGACGGAAGCCCCTCTCCTTGTAGCTGTGGGGGTAGAGGGGCGCCTCCTGTTCAGAGACCAATGGACGACGTCCTTCCAGGATCGGTGGATATTGGGGATCACGTAAATAGAGGTTACATGATCGATCTACTAGGTCTGGGGTCTGCATCGTTTCTTTGCCACCACTCTTACGCGATTCCGTAACGATTCGCGATGCTTCACTTTGACTCTTTACTTCTTTCAGAAGGTGTTGTTTGCTTGGTTCCAGTGGGGCAAAGGGACCGGGGGTTCTACTCAAACCACTTTCTGGTCCCTAAGCCTGACTGTTCGTTCCATCCTATCCTCAATCTCAAGGCTCTGAACCTGCACTTTCTGGTGGAAAGTTCTGCGTGGACTGGCTCAGAACGGCGATAAATGCCTACTTCCATGTGCCCATCTGGGAGGGCTATAATTCACTTCTCAGGTTAGCAGTGGGAAACTCACATTATCAGTACCGGACGCTTCCTTTTGTGCAGTACACGTTCAGTGTTACGTACAGTTCCTTCCTTTCAGCCAAAGGTGGTTTTGGGTTTTCAACTGAATCAGAGATTGTGGGCTCGATCTTTCAGGAGGCGGCTGCCTTTTCGGGCCTCAAATCCGTGGCTTCCCTGGATGTGGTTCGTGCTCTCCGCATTTATGTGGAACGGACATCAGCCATTCGGCGGACTGACTCTTTGTATGAGGTACTCAGTGGCCATAAACGGGGCTGACCAGATACTAAGCAGACAATCTCCAGGTGGATTACGTCCACTATCAAGCAGGCCTATGTGAGTTCTGATCGGCCTGTGCCTAATCGTATTGCTGCACATTCCACCCGCTCTATGGGGGCTTCTTGTGCTGCACTTAATGGGGCATCTGCTATACCTTTACTAAGTTTTATCAGCTTAATAGTTTTGGCCGCAGTATTTTGCGTGACGGGCTGTCAGTGAACCCTGCCTTAAGGGGCTGCTTGAGAAGTTCCCCATAGTAGCAGTGTCCCCAGATTGGATGAAAGAGAGCAGAGGATTTTATACTTGCGATAAATTTGTTTCTCTGATTCCATCTAGGCACATTGTTACCATGTATTGTATTTGGGGTGCGAGGAGTTGCCACTTAACTAGATAATTAATTGTTTATTTTAACTTGCTGACAGAACTCCTCTTCTCTGCAACCCCCTGTGTAATTCTAAAGCTCCAAAGCAGGGGAGTCGAACAACAGAAGGGAGGAAACACATTGTCCCACAGATGGAATTAGAGAAATTAAATAAAAATCCTCTTCTCTCTTGCATCCATTGGGGAACACTGGAACAATGGGGTATAGAGTTGCATGCAGGGGCTTGGGCATTTATGTTTAAAAAAAACCAAAAAAAAACCTGTCTTTTTTTTTTTTTTTTTTTTTTTTTTTTTTTAAGTGCCCTTTGGAGTAGGGCGCTTTTATCTATTGTGCTGCCTATGATTGCATTGGTTTATTGGGTCTAGCTTTTATTATCCAGACCCGGAAGCTCCCACCCTGCCCAGCGGCTAGGTGTGAGTGGGCATGCATCTCTGACATCATCGCGACGTCTGTCAATCCAAATTAAAAGCGCCACATTGCCGCTTTAAATTTGGATTGACAGACGTTGCAATGACGTCAGCCTGCACTGCCGAACACTACTTCAATCGGAATGGCTTGCTGTCAGCATGCTGATCCAATCGGAGATCTCCATCGTCGGATTTAAGGTAAGTCTGTTTCATTTTTATTCGGGTTTTCATTATTTCAGATTTTTCTGTGTCGGAATTGTGTTGATCGGAAAAGCGATTACCACTGCTCATACTTTCACCACAAGTCTTGACATAAAAATTTGAAGAGACAGAGCTTACGATAGGCCATTTGATCTTTACACTGCTCAGGGGTGATCATCCTGGTTCCAAAACAACCATTCCAACAGTTTCCTAGTCCAGAAGCCAGACGGTGGTTTCAGACCAGTTATGAACTTTAAAGACTTGAACTTCCATCTTTCAAAAGGTTGGAATCCGTGATCTGTGATAAAAAGCATTGAGGACAATGAGTTTCTGGTGTACGTGGACATTGGGGACACACATTTACAGTGCATCTTCTTCAGGTTTTCAGTCCAATCTCAGCATTACCAATTTCTCCTTCATCCACTCTGGGGGACACTGCTACCATGGGATTGTATGAGGGCCCATGGAGTTAGCACTTAAATAGTTAACTAAGTTTGCTGCTGACTCCTCCCGTTGCAACCCCACAGACCTAAGTTTGGTTTAAGTGCCCAAGGAGTTGGGCTGTTAAAGTACTGTTCTGCAGTACTTGCTGCTAGATTAGATTTTTATTATTTTGTAAGCGTTACTGACATGTCAGTGAGGTTAGGATTGGATTAGTGTTATGTTTTACACTGGTCCATTTAGTTTTTAAATGGAATATAGTTCTGTTTTTGTTTATTAAAAAAAGAAAAAGAAGAAAGAAAAGAACCAGCCTGCAGGCAGTGACAGCCACTATGCAACGGTCACTGTATTCTTCGACTGGTCCGGCGCTGCCTCAGGCATAGAGTGCAGAGACTTCGTCTGAAGAGCGTCTTTTTTTTTTTTTTTGGGGGAAATGCCAATCTCCCGCTGAGGCGGAGGTTGGACTTGGATTTCATCTGGCCACAATCTGAGCACAGATTAAAAGGCTGTAACGCAAAAGAAACAAAGGAGAGCTATAATAAGCAAAAGCCTCCAGTGAGCTAGTAGCATAATCCTCCCCAAAACAAAAGCCTCCAGTGCGGCGAGTGTAATGGAGATCCCCCCCACTGATTGGTGCACACCAAAGGTGGGAAAATTCAGCTAAAGTTTACCTCAGATGGACTCCTGACTGAAATAATTGAGTCCATCTGCTGCCTGCTTCCCTTCCTTGACAATTGTACGAAGCACCCCAGTGGGGGAAGTTTGTTTTTGATATAAGTCAGCAGAGCTATATGTGTATGTTTATGTATATATATGTGTTTACAAAGGGCATATAGGGTTATAACTAGACTCTATCTGCACTTAGGTGAATTTTTCTCAATATCTTCCACTTTTATTATATTGTTACCACAGATATTTATATTACTGTTTTGAGGCTATTTGCCAGAGTCAGAACTAGTAATTAGTTTATTGTACTATTCTCTGTGAAAATTGCCTAACCTGTATTTCTTTAAAGAAAAAAAAGAAATATAATGCCTGATAAGAACAAGAATTTGTGTGCAGAACTCTATACCAGTACAAAATGCTCTGCCAAATTACCTGGGGGGCAAAAAGTCCAGGGGGCCATTCGTGCACAGTGTGAAACTGCCCTCAGCAGCCAAGTATATCTCCTACAATTCATCAGTGGGTGGCATCCACCTGAGATATTTGGATCTTGGGGATCATGTCCAGAGTGGCAGAAATACCGCAGGTTGTATTCAAACCTGTTCTTGGTGCCCAAACAGGACAGTTTGTTTCCATCAATACTAAACCTCAGTGGGCTAAGCCAACATCTACGAGTAGACCAGTTTCGGATGGAATCAGTCCTTTGTTTTTACAGTAGGAAGCTCCCATTATCAAATTAGGTTTTTCCCCTTTTGGCTTTCCACAGCCCAGAGAGTTTTCACAAAGATTATGACATTAATGGCAGCATGTTTACATGCCTTGGGAGTGAACATTATTCCGCATTTGGACTATTTTTTTCCTCAAATCCTTATCGGGTCCTTTTCTCTATCCGCACCTGACCGTGTCTATTCGAGTTCTGGGGCAACACTGTTGGATAATCAATTATTCCAGTTCCCATTTGATGCCCTCACAGAAGGTGACGTTTCTAGGATTAATAATGGACACCACTTTTCAGAAGTTCCATCTCCAGAACTTTCTCTACAGATTCCTACATCTCTCTGTATGGTTAATCCGGAGTCACCCTTGTCCTTCCATACGCTTGAGTATGGGGATTCTAGGGTTGATGGTCGACGTTTGAAACCCTCCCATACAGTTGTTTCCACTCTTGTACGTTCCAGTAGAATCTACTAAGACAATGGTCGGGTCCCCCTTTTTTTTAATCTGGAGACCCAACAAATCAGACTCTCCAGAGAGACTCGTCAACCTCTGAAATAGCTACTTTAAACATTTTCTGATGATGGGCCGATCTCTTGTCCTGTGGTATTGGATTCTGGTGACCACAAATGGCAGTCTGAAGGGCTGGGGAGCTGTTGTTCTCCAGCTTCGTCTCCAGGGTCTTTGGACAGGCAGGGAAGTGCTTCGTCCCATAGATGTTCTCGAGCCAAGAGCCATGCTGTTCTAACCCCAAACGCCTTTTCAATACATTTAATCATCTTCTCAATCCTCCCACCCCGAACCCTCCATCTACTATCAGTGCTCAGGATCTTGCTTCCTACTTCAAGGACAAGATTGACAAGATCAGACTAGAAATGGTATCCTCTTCCTCAACAAGCCATCAGCTCATTTCCTTCCCACTACCCTCTGACACCCTTTCTTCATTTGACCCCACAAATGAAGAGGAAATTTCTACGCTCTTCTTATCTTCCTACTCTACCTCCTGTCCTCTTGATCCTATTCCCTCGCAAATTGGTAGATCCCTGTCTTCTGTGCTCATTTCACCTCTAACTCAAATCTGTAATCTCTCACTCTCTACTGGCATCTTTCCATCACTATACAAGCATGCAGTGATTACTCCTATTCTAAAAAAACAAAACTCCGACCCAAACTCTCTCTCAAATTACCGTCCCATCTCTCAGCTCCCTTGCCCCTCCAAGCTTCTAGAGAGACTTGCCTACACTCGCCTCACACGCTTTCTTTCCGCAAACAACCTGTTGGATCCTCTTCAGTCTGGCTTTCGTTCTCAACACTCCACAGAGACTGCGCTGACCAAGGTTGTTAATGATCTGATCACTGCTAAGACTGAACGCCATTACTCTCTCCTAATTCTCCTTGATCTCTCGGCTGCATTTGACACCGTTGACCACTCTCTTCTCATACAAACACTGCAATCCCTAGGTCTTCAAGACACAGTTCTATCCTGGTTCTCATCTTACCTCTCTAATCGCTCTTTCACTGTTAATTTCTCTGGAGCCACCTCTGCTCCGCTTCCCCTATCAGTTGGAGTACCACAAGGCTCGGTGCTAGGTCCTCTGCTGTTCTCTATCTATACCGCTTCTCTTGGAAATCTAATAAGTTCCTTTGGCTTTCAGTATCATCTCTATGCGGATGATACCCAAATCTATCTATCCTCTCCTGATATCTCGACATCTGTGTTGTCCCGTGTAACTGACTGTCTTTCTGCCATTTCATCTTGGATGGCCTCTCGTCAACTCAAACTTAATCTTTCTAAAACAGAGTTAATAATATTCCCACCCGCCAACAAGAGCATACCTGACATTTCTATCTCTGTTGATAACATGACCATAAATCCCACCCCACAAGCTCGCTGCCTAGGTGTAATCCTTGATTCACGCCTATCCTTTGTTCCCCACATTGACTCTATATCTAAATCATGTTACATACATCTAAAGAACATTTCCAGAATCCGCACATATCTCACACAAGACACTGCTAAAACCTTAATTCATGCACTAATCATCTCCCGCATTGACTATTGCAATTCCCTCCTTACTGGTCTTCCCAAAAACAGACTCAAACCCCTAAAATCTATTTTACATGCTTCGGCAAGACTGATTTTCCTTGCAAATAGCTATTCCTCTGTTGAATCACTCTGTATGTCTCTACACTGGCTGCCTGTCTTCTACCGAATCCAATATAAAATACTTTTACTAACCTACAAGGCCATCAACAAAGCTGCACCAACATACATCTCCTCTCTTGTCTCAAAATATCTCCCAACTCGGCAACTCCGTTCTGCAAAAGATCTGCGTCTCTCATCCACCCTCATTACATCCTCCCATTCCCGGTTACAGGACTTTTTTCGGGCTGCACCCACTCTATGGAACTCTCTCCCTCGCACAATAAGACTCTCCTCTGTTCTACAAACTTTCAAGCGTTCTCTGAAAACCTACCTATTCAGACAAGCTTATAATATTCCTCAACCACCATCTTAACCTCACTACCTTTAGCCTGTTACACAATTTCACACAAGACAACTACCCCCGGAATAACATTGTTGTGTGACAGGATCATTTAGCTTATGAGTCACCCTACCTTTGCAGTCTGGCTGGGCCAAGATGCAAAATGTATACTTAACCTCATGTGTCAATCTCCCATTGTCCCATAGATTGTAAGCTTGCGAGCAGGGCCTTCTCACCTCTTTGTCTGTTTTACCCAGTTTGTTTATTAGTTTATTACGTTTGTCCCCAATTGTAAAGCGCTACGGAATATGTTGGCGCTATATAAATAAATGATGATGATGATGATGATGATGATGCTGTTAGCCCTCAAGGGAGCTCAGTTTCTCCTTCAAGGAAAACCAGTCCACTTCAGTGGCATATGTAAATTGCCAGGAAGGAACAAGAAGCGCAGAAGCTATGCAGGCAGCGGAACAGATCTACTTATAGGCAGAGCAATGCGTTCCAGCGATTTCGGAAGGATTTATTCCCGGAGTGAACAACTAGAAGCAGATTATCTCAGCAGGCATGCAATTCTTCCAGGAGAATGGAAACTGCATCCTCAGGTGTTTCAGGAGTTAGTCTGGAAATGGGGAGTGCCAGATCTGGATCTGATAGCATCCAGACACAATCATTAGGTTCCAAGATTCTGCGCAACAACCAGAGTTTCTCTGGCTGTGACGGTGGATGTAATGTCCATGAGGTGGGACATCTGTTTAAGATAACACTTTCCACCAATTCCTATGATCCCGCGGGTTCTAAGGCGAGTACTATTGGAAGGTCTTCCGGTCAATCTGGTGGCACCGAATTGGTCCAGGTGGTTCTGATTTGCCAACATTTTGCTTCTGGTGGAAGGGTCTGGCTAGGCTCTTCCCCTCAGGCCCGATCTTCTCAGTCAAGAACCATTTACGTCATCTGTACTTACTTTGCCTGGCTTTAATGGCGTGGCTGTTGAAGCCGACCTCTGGCGGTCAAGGAAGTTTCTCTTCCAGGGTAGTGGAGACCTTCATAAAGGCTTGAAAGCCGGTATCGGCTAAGATCTATCTCAAGGTGTGGAGGATCTATGTACAGTAGTGCGAGAAGACGTGAAATAACCCTGCCTCTTTCAGATTAACCCATCCTGAAGAAAGGCCAGAAAATGGCTAGAGTGGAAAAGAACGTTGTAAAGGTGATATCGATATCAAAATGTTGTATTGTGTGTAATCCTACACGTTTCACCCCTAATAGTGCTTCTTCAGGGGAGGTTAACACCACAGTAAAGATTACTGTGGTGTTAAGATATCGATATCATCTTTACAACGTTCTTTTCCACTCTGCGGTGCCCTGTTACTGTTTCCTCCAGTGCGCATGCGCTACAAGCCGGCCTTCCAATTTCCCCACACTTCCGGTGGGATCGCCTTGCGTGAGGTACGGATCAGGAGGACAAGCAAAGAAACCGGACACCCAGAGGATGGTCTCTCGGATAGGGTAAGTGCACTGCCCTCGTCTCTCACCATATACTTTTTAGCGGCATTTTCGAACACCGGGTTACGGGTTTATTACATTTCTGTGAGTCCGGTTCACGGACATTCAGCCCATACAAGCACTTTACAGACCCTTTCGGTTTAGCATACGTCTGGAAACAAGACATTTGATCCCTAAGTCCGAGCTACCTTACGGGACTATACACTTGTATTTCTCTGTTACCACTTGCTCCAGGATTGTTTTTACCGTACATCTCGGCTTACAAGTACAGAACTTGCACACGGACACCCAGGTACTATGTCTCCTAAAATTTGACATACTGTTTCCTGTAGGGTTACAATAGTAACAACTCCTAACTGTTCATATCCATTTAGGGACCGAGCCGGCTGGCTTGAACATTCGAAGCCAACCACTGCCTACACAAGGCATTAGGCTTAAAGACTGTGCCCAGATCCGGTTCAATCTTTTCTGTCTACATCTACACAATTTATCTTTTGCTGATTGAGCTATTCAGGTATTATACCTGTAATAAATACAAGTACGCCGGCTGGTTTACTTGGTTTAATATTATTTTGTCCTTCAAGTATTATATTTTGGCGTTTCTTTCCCTCTCCTTTCTCCTCTCTCTCCCCCTTGTCGCGCCGGGATATCTGACCACTGTATACCACTAAGGGTTTGGGACCATTCCCTTACTATTTATCCCCTTGGCTGCATTTACTTTCCCTAGGGAAGCACAGACTATCCGCATTTTTTTTTATAGAGATGGGACTAAGACTGAGTTCTTTGAAGGTTCAGGTCTCTGCACTTTCTATTTTCTTTCAGCGCCGGTTGGCTTCCCTCCCTGACGTTTGTACTTTCCTTCAGGGGGTGATTTATGTTCAGCCTCCCAATGTTCCTTTGTTGGACCCATGGGATTTGAACCTGGTTATTGAGTTTCTTCAGAGTCAGATGATCTGCGTATCTTGACATGGAAGGTGGTGTTTTTTTTGCTGGCCATTGCATCTACTCAATGGGTGTCGGAGCTTGGAGCCTTGTCCTGTAGGGTTTCTTATCTGGTGTTCCAAGAAGATAGGGCGGTTCATAGGACCGTACCTATTTTCTTGCCTAGGGTGGTTCGGCCTTTATAGAAGGGATTGCTCCTTCTGGGCCTTTTTCCTCTGTTAGTCTGGACATGGTCCGAGCTTTACGGGTTTAAGTGGACAGGACTTTTGCTGGTTGCAGGTCTGACTCTTTTTGTTCTTTACGATTCTCATAGGAGAGGTAGGCCAGCCACCAAGCAGACCATTGCCTGTCGGATTAGGTCTATGATTAAGCTTGTTTATGTGTGTAGAAATCAGCATGTGCCTCCAGTTCTCACGGCGTACTTTCCCTGTGCGGTAGGGGCTTCCTGTGCTGCTCGCCATGGAGCATCTGCAGAGCAGCTGTGTAGGGTGGAGACCGGGTCCTCAGTTTATACCTTTACAAGGTTTTACCGGTTCAACATTTTTGCATCTGCGAACATCCGTTTTGGCTGCAGTGTTTTGCAGGTTTTTAGACTAGAGCATTCCCTCCCTTAGGGGCTACTTTAGAAGGTCCCCATGGTAGCAGTGTCCCCCAGAGTGGATGAAGGAGAAAAGAAGATTCTTGTACTTGCATCAAATCTTTCTCCGATTCCATCTGCAGGACACTTCGTTCCCTCCCTTTTGCTGTTCTACGGTTAGTTGTGTTGTTGAGCCCTTTACTTGGGACTTTAGTATTACTGAGGTCTGTGGGGTTGCAGAGGGGAGGCGTCGGCAGCAAACATAGTTAACTATTTAAGCGCCAACTCCATGCGCCCTCGTACAACCCCATGGTAGCAGCGTCCCCCCAGATGGAATCGGAGAAAGAGATTTAACGAAAGTACAAAAATGTTCTTTTTGTGCCCCTCCCTTTAACCTAGTAACTGTGACGATTATGGCAGCAATGTTGACACTCTTGAGAGTGAAAGGTTTGACTATCATCCCCTATTGACCTGCCTATGAAAGCAGCTTTTTATGCATTCTTCCTATCTCACACTCAGATGATGGCCTGCATTTTGGAATCTCACTTGTGGTTAATAAATGACTAAAAATTCAGTCTGGTTCCCGCATAGTGGATGATTTTCCTAGGACTTCTTTTTGATTCATCAGAGAGAGAACAAGATCCTCATTGTAGAGATGATTAAGTTATCTGTCAGATAAATCTCTATTCGACTGCACACAAGTGTCTTGGGAAAAATGGTGTCAACCTTCGAGGCGCTTCAGTTTGCTCAGTTCCACTTGAAGGTGTTCCAAATAGAACTGATATGTAAAAAATCACACCATCTGTCCAATAGGTTCATCAGGTTGTCTTCAAAGACGTGCTTGTCACTCTGTTTGAATGGTCAACAAAGACAACCTCACCAGCGATTGTTTGTTCACTGTTTGGGACTGGACAATTCCAACGACAGTTGCCAGTCTACAGGACGGGGCACGGTAACCCTTTAATGCCGTTTACAGAAAGAGGTCAAGATGATCATGTACTGGGAGGAACTTAACGTTCCAGCAATCTTGATGGTGTTCATTCTGGGGAGTAGAGAACTAGGAGCATGCTTTCTCTGCTTGAAAACACTAACTCATAGTGAAGGGACAATTCCCTGATATGTATTCTTTCAGATAATCGAAAAGTAGTGTCAACCAGAAATCTGCATGATGGAATCTCAGTTGAACTACAGAGTAACCTGCTACGGTTCAAGCACAAAGGATCCAAGAGTGTGTATATTAGACACCATGTCATTTTCTGTGGAACATTCATCTGGTTTACATCTTCCCTCCAGTACCAATGCCATCAAGGATTCTAAAAATGCTGAAAAGGGAAAGGGTTAAAGCACTGACTAGTTTACTACAGTGCTTGAAGGAATACCTAGAAAGTGGTTTAAGACTTGGCTAACTATTAGTACAGGTTAATAGCTCTGTCAGTCTTATATTTAGAGACAACTGACAGTTTAGACTTTTGTGCAAGGTGTTTTGCATATCCAACCTCCATATATTTTTTCAATTGCACCGTGGGATTTTTACTGTGTTTTAAACGCCTTATAACATCTTCCCTTTGAACCCTTATACTGTGGAGCTCAAGTTTCTAACTTTTTCTCTTAACTATTTCTATTTCTACGAGTTAGGTGCTCTCTCTCTTGGAGATCCCCCTTACATTCTTTTTTGATGGAAGGACTGCTTTACATACTAGGTGCCCATTTCAGCCAAAGGCAGCATAGCATTAGTATTTCACTTGAAACAAGAAATAATCATCCCTAAACTCGGGATAAAACAATATTTTCATTTAAAAGATTAATTTCTTGTTCTAGATGTTGTCAGAGCTCTACAAATGTACCTGTATAGGACTGCTTGTTTCTGCAAGACATAGGACATCCTAAAGAGTGTTTGGTCGCTGGCCAATCTATCAATAACTAGATGGATTACCTTGATACTTCGGCAGGCATACATTGGAAAAGGCTTGCCTGTTCCCAAAAACATGAGGGCATATTCCATCAGGTCTGTGAATGCCTCTTGGGCAACATAGAACCTTGGCAGAACAGCTGTTCCGGGTGGCCATCTGGTCTTCTGTCCATAACCTCACAAAATTCTATAGATTCAACGTCTTTGCATCCAATTATGCTAGTTCAGCAGCTTCAGAGCTGTCCCTCCTTTAGGGACTGCTTTGGGAACTCCCATGATTTCAGTGGCCCCCAATGAATGTAAGAGCAAAAGGGATTTTTGTACTTGCCTTTTAATCATTTTCTCTAAAGTCCATTGGGGAACACTTGACCCCCCCACTCATTTTGCGCTCTGGTTTTTATCCTTGTTTTTTTTTTTTTTAACTCAAAATTTTTATTGCATAATAAAGTATGAATGACATAGACTTTGGACAACAAGCATATTGATTGGAATAATCACAGAGCAGAGTAGCTATACAGCAATGTCACTCACACAACAGTAAAATATATTACAATATAACAGCATGGTAATGGGTAAGGGGCGGGAGGGAAAGGGATTGGGCATTGAAGGAGGTGTAGGGTAGGTAAGGGAGGGGGGGAGATGGTCGATTCATAGGATATAATTAAGAAGAGCATGTTCACCTTCAGAAGGGAACATTGTCAGATCTGCATGGGAGTGTTTTAAAGGAGTAAGGGGGTCATTGTTATCTGGAGTTGTGAAGGGAGAGACTATTTGGAGGAAAAGAAAGCTGCGGGGATCTTAGGCATAAAGCCAGGGGGCCCAGGTTTGATGAAATTTGTCTTCTTTGTCTCGCAGCAGCGACGTGATTTTTTCCATGTTGGCAATAAACCATATATAAGATCTAAGAGAAGTGATGCGGGGGGGGGGGGTTCGCCTGCTTCCAAAATTTAGCAATCAGACATCTGGCGGCTGCCAGGACATGCGAGGCAAGTTTTGCGGAGTGGATGTCTAGATCTTGTATAGGATAACAGAGTAGGAAGGACCATGGATTCTTTCTGATAGGGCATTGGAGGAGGGAGGAAAGAAGTCTCGACACCCTATCCCAGAAGGAGGAGATAACCGGGCATGACCACCAAATATGCACGAAAGTGCCTCGATGGCCACAATTTCTCCAGCAATCGGGAGAGGCTGACTGGTACATTTTTGCAAGCCTGTCAGGTGTAAAATACCACCTGAGGTAGACTTTGTACGCATTTTCCTTAATTAATGTGGAGATGGAACTAGAAGCCACATTCAGCCTGATGGTCTCCCAGCAGTCCTCCTCCGGGGGTGGGCCCAGATCCCTCTCCCACTCTCTCTCATGTGCGTTCCCGGAGGGTATCAGTTTCCCTAGTAGTAGGCTATACAAGGACGAGATCATACCCCTTCGCAGAGGGGAAGAGAGGCAGAGAGATTCGAATTGGGAGGGGGAGTGAGGTGAATTGTCCGACAGGAGGAAGTGCCGAACCTGCAGGTATTGGTAGAACGGCGGGTGAAAGTTAGGGACTCTGGAGCAGAGGGCGTCATAGGATATGGGCCTTCCTCGCTCAAGAAGGCTCCCCGCAAAACGGAATCCCGCCCTAGTCCATAGCCGAGAGAAAGATCGGGACTTTCCCGGAGGGAAGGTGGGGTTATGCCACAGAGGTATAATGTGCAGAGGGTTAGGAAAGATAGAGAGATGGCCCTTGCAGGTCTCCCAGATCCGAGTTGCAAACTCCAGAGTTGGAAAACGTTTGGTTAGGACCTTCCGAATATCAGAAGGGAGTCCCCAGAGGCCTGACAGGCCGGGTATGGAGAGATAGGCAGCCTCCAAGTCTGCCCATGCATGAGATGCCGGAGGAGCAAATGAGGAAGCTATTGAGCTAAGCTGGGCTGCCAAGTAGTAGGCCTTGAGATCGGGGAAGCCCCTGCCTCCACATCCCTTAGGTTTTTTGAGTAGTGCCAGTCGAAGCCTGGGAGACCTGCCACGCCAGACAAATTTAGAGAGGTGTTGCTGCATAGAGTAAATTTCAGTTAGGGGTATTCTCACAGGTAGTGTCTGGAAAAGGTAGAGAAGTTGAGGGAGGACAGTCATTTTAACCACAATGATCCTGCCCAGCCACGAAATGATTAGGGTTCGCCAGGAGAAAATGTCTGATTTGAGTTTGTGGAAGAGAGCTGGATAGTTCTCCTGATATAGGGATTCATATGAGGTGGTTATATATACTCCCAGATATTTTAATTTTTTCTTCTGCCACCTAAAATGAAAATGGGAGGTGAGATCACAGCAGTCCTGTGAGGGCACATTAAGGAATAGGGCTTCGGATTTTGTTATATTGATTTTATACCCGGACAGGTCGCCATACCTCGAGAGGAGGCAGAACAGGTTGGGCAGAGATATTCTTGGCTGCTGGAGCGTGAGGAGTATATCGTCAGCGAACAGCGAGAGCTTACTCTCCAGAGACCCTGTTTTCACTCCTCTAATATCTGGGGAGGCTCGGATAGTGGCTGCCAGAGGCTCAATCACCATGGCAAAAATTAAGGGGGAGAGTGGGCATCCTTGGCGGGTGCCATTGTTTATTGGGACGGAGTCAGAAGGAGAACCATTGACCATAACCTTAGCAGAGGGGTGAGTATACAAGGCCTGGACCCCCGACAAGAAATCCCCAGACAGACCAAAATGCTTGAGGGTATGAGTCATGAACTGCCAGGAGATCCTGTCGAAGGCCTTTTCGGCATCCAAGGATAAAATGATGGAGGGAGTTTTCCTAGTGTTAATTATATGAATGAGGTCGATAGTTCTCCTTGTGTTATCCCTGGCCTACCTACCAGGGACAAACCCCACCTGATCATAGTGAACTAGCCCAGGGGGGAACAGTGTTTAGGCGATTGGCCAGGATCTTAGCGTAAAGTTTCAAGTCATTATTAAGGAGGGATATTGGGCGATAACTAGCACAATTATGGACTTCTTTGCCTTCCTTGTGGATCAGGGTTATCTGAGCCTCCAGAGATTCTTTAGGCCAGGGTTTGCCCTTTAGAATAGAGTTAAAAAGAGTTGAGGGGCTAGGAGAGCAGCGAATTTCTTATAGTAGGCTGCCGAAAACCCATCAGGACCAGGTGCCTTTCCTGTTTTCTGAGCCTTAATAGCCTGCACTACCTCCTCCAAGGAGATGGGTTCCCTAAGACGATCTGCAGCCTGGGGAGTAAGCTTTGGAAGGCGAGCGTCTTCCAGGAACTTATCTATACGCTCTGCCTGTTCCCGGTGGGCCGAAGTGTTGGGGGGTTGAGGGAGATTGTACAATTTTAAATAGTAATTCTGGAATTCTGAGCGGATTAATTTTGGGTCATAGACCAGAGTTCCGGAGGGATCCCTAATAGCCATAAGATTACGGGCCGAGACTTTGGTCCGCAGCCGAGTGGCCAAGAGCTTGTCCGCCTTATCACCTTTTTCGTAAAAGCGCTGGTTCAGCCACTTCAGCTTGTTGGCCACTCGGTGGGAGAGAAGTAGGTTAAGTTCACCCCTCACAGAGGCCATTTGTTCAAATAAAGCAGGGTCAGGGTTAGATTTATGTTGTTCCTCCAACTGGTGGAGGGCCGTTGAGAGACGCATGGTCTCGGCCGCCCTAGCTCTCTTGGCATTTGCTGCCGAAGCCATTAGATGGCCTCTAATGACCGCCTTATGAGCATTCCAGAGAGTAGAGTGGGAGATGTCAGGAGATTCATTTGTTTCAAAGTATTCGGATATTAGGGATTTAATATGAGCTACTGTATTTTTGTCGTGGAGAAGGGACTCGTTGAGTCTCCAGGAGAAAGTGGAGGAGCGGGAGGCTAGGGAGGAGAGGTCCGCCGATATTGGGGCATGGTCAGACCATGTAATTGAATGGATAATAGAATTAGTGAGTTTGAGGGTCAGGTCGTGGCTGAGCAGGATCATGTCGATTCGGGAATAGGAGTTATGGACTGAGGAGTAGAAAGAATAATCTCGGGCCAAGGGGTCAGAGATTCTCCAAGTATCGTACAGATTGTGCAGTTTCATAAAATCTTGCAGGGCCCTAGAGTTCCTCCTGTCCCTCCCGTCGGAAGGAGCAGTTAAAGGGGCAGATCTATCCAAATGGGGGGTGAGGACCACGTTAAAGTCTCCTCCCACTATCAATTCTCCCTTGCGAACCTAAGAGAGTGTAGCTCCCAGGTGCTTAAAGAATTTGTGCTGGTCTTGGTTCGGGGCATAGATATTCACTAGCGTGCATGGGAGGTTGTTCAATTTACCTACTAGGATAATGTATCTACCTTTATCTCTGTGTGAGTCTGAGAGATCAAAGACAAGATTACGTGAGAATAGGATTGCCACCCTGCATCTCTTCTTGGCAGAGTCACAAGCATGATAAGAGAGGGGGAATCTCTTGGATTTAAGTTCCGGGTGCAAATGTTTGATAAAATGGGTCTCCTGTAGGAATACTAGGTCGCCCTTAAGGGCCTGTAGAGAAGCGTAGAGTTTGCCCCTTTTTTGTGGAGAGTTAAGACCTTTAACATTGAAAGAAATCAGACGGAGTGTCATGAGAAAGTCAAAGTGGAAGAGTCAGGAGGTGAAAATATGTGTAGTGAATTGTAGTTTTGATTTGCTGAAGGGATAGATACCAAAGACGACCATGGTTGGGGAGACATTGTAGGTGTGGTGGGAGAGTGGGGGTAGGAGGACGGGAGTGGTGCAGGGAACCCTTCCAGGATGCTGGTGGGGCAGAAGGAGCGGTACTCTAGGTACCCGGGGACCAGCTGAGAGCAACCAAGCTCTATGGGGGAGGTGGCTAGGGCTTACCAATCAAGAGGGCGAAAGGTAAATGGCTGACAGGGGTGGGGGGGGGTGGGAGGTGGGTATCTGCTACCCAGTGGGCCCATGTGTGTGGGTGTGGGGGAGGAGATGACAGAGTAGACTGTATCAGTAAGGTGGAGCCACATCATGTAAACATATAGATTAACTATGTAATATTGTCAAATCAGTGGGTACAGAGGTAACAGGCGAGTGCTTACAAATGCCAGTTTGAACCACTGTGAACGTATAGAGAATTCCAACAGTTAAACAAAAAACAATTACATAACGAGTCCAAATGGACCCCAAAAAACAGATAAACATGCCTGCCGATGGTCATAGGGGAGGTGCAGCCTTTCCGAGGGGGGTCCATAGCGGCATTCCGCTGTAACTCCAAGAAGCCCATGGGTATGGAGATCCACCTGTACACGGAGAGAGCAAAAAACAAGACAGGGCAGACAGAAACACCAGACCTCAGGCATGTAAGCGATATAATGAGAAATTAGGTAACATATGGACATTTCGGAGGGCTCGTCTCCAGGTAGGCATAGTTCCTCAGATATCCTCCAGCAGGAATGGCCATTAGACGATAAGGAACGGCTTACAATAGCCCTGATCCAGATTGACCTTCCCTGGGTGGGGAGTTTCTCATCCCTAAAAGACAGTCAGGAAGATAGATTACTAGGTCTTGCGAGGAGTGGAGGACTTCTGTACTGTGGACCATTCACCTCGCGGAACTCTTTGGGTCCGCGGGTTTATATCCTGGTTGCTCGAAGTAGATGAATGAGAGGCGCCCGGGGGGGGGGGGCTCGAGGACAAGGCCTAAGCGGTGTAGGAGGGCCTGAGCCTCCGGTAGTGTGCGGGCGGAAATCTGTCGCTCTTGGTGCCAGAGGAACAGGCGGAAGGGGAAGCCCCAGCGATAACGGACATTATGATCTCGTAGAACTTGCGGTACCGGGGCAAGCTCCCGACGTCTGGCCAGAGTGGTTGGTGACAAGTCCTGGAAGATCTGTATGTTGTGAGCTTCGAATATGTAATTTTCTAGCTCCGCGCAAGACCATCTCTTTGGTAGTATAGAAGTGAAGTCGTAAAATGACATCTCTAGGCTGGTTCTGGTCGGTAGATCTAGGCTTTAGGGCCCTATGGGCTCTGTCCAGTAGTAGGTGGTCTTCCGGGACCTCAGGGGCCAATTGGGAGAAAAGCTTCTTCAAGTATTGATCCAGGTGCGCAGGTTCGACCGTTTCCGGAATGCCCTTCAGGCGTAGATTGTTCCGCCTCGCCCGATTGTCCATATCCTCTTGGTGCTCCTGGACAGATGTCAAGTCATTTCGTAGGCGTACAATGTCTTCCTCCATACCTGTCTGAGAGGACACCACCGTCTCCAATCTTTCTTCAACTTGGTCAGTGCGAGTTCCTATTGAAGCCACCTCCGTCCGCAGTGAGTGGAGAGCAGCTTGCACTTCTGAGTGCACGGAAGATTTCAGTTCTTTCATTTCTTTGATTAACGTAAGGAAGTCCCGTCTGGTTATCGGGGACGTGTCATCTTCCTCAGTCAGATTCAGCAGAAGTGTGAGGGGAACCCGTCCTCGACCGATGCGGGGTTGAGGTTGATTGCTTCGAGAAATATTGAGGGAGGCTTTTAGAGTGGGATTTCTTACTGCCCTTAGGCATTGTGGAGGAGCCTCAAAGGCAGGACTGTCAGACAGTAAGAGGGGCGGTATGAGCAAACCGGATAGTAGAGTAAATTACAATGGGTGGGCCCACATAGGGAAGAGAATTCACATGGGTCTGAGTAGAAGTAGCATGGAAAGGACTTCTTCCCCCTGTCAGCACTTTAGGGGGTTACAGGGTCATTGCGCACCCCTGGAGCTCTGGGGCCGGCTCCAACAATAGGTAAGATACAATATGGGCTAGGACTGTAGTAATTCAGGTAATGTGAAGTCTTAGAAGAATCTCAGAATACTTGAAGGAGGCAGGCAGAATGGGCAGGGGTAGTGTAGTTGCCCCGTGTGTGGCAGGTTTCTCACACTAACCTGGCTCCTATGTGGTTGGACACTGGCAATGGGTGGTCTCTCCGGTCTCCTCGCCAGCCTGGGTACTTTTTCTTCGGGAAGCCGATCTTCAGCTGCAAGCTTGGCCCGGGTCCCCTGGTCCAACACCGCTGGGGGATACACCTGTGCCGCTGATTGTCAGGCCGGAAGTGCGCCAGGTGGTTGGCTGCTGGCAGGCCCCTGGTGGTAGGGATCCCCGAGCTCCAGCCCAGTCACAGGCTCCAACTTGAAGGCCCAGCGCAGGGAGCCTTGGTACGCTTCGCCCGACCGGAAGTCCCCGCGGCAGAACCGGAAGTGGATATGTCCGCCGGGCAGGTCTTAAATTGAGCCCCAGGTCTTCACCGGAAGTAGGCCTCCGGGTCCCGCTCACCTAATCTCAGGCAAGGCTCGCCTCGCGGGGGAGTGCTGCCGCACGTCTGCTACCTCCTTTGCCCTCAGCCGTCCGCTGTAAGTAATTCCGGCCTAAGTATGGAGGGGCCGGTCCAAAAGCTTGTGGTCCCGCCGGTCAGATGGCGGCGTCCGTGGCTCCGAGTGCCGTGGGGGCTCGGTGGAAAGCGGAGCTCCGCTTAGAGAGGCCCCCGGGAGTTGTCTTTTGGGAGGCTTGTATGGGCGGCCAGGAGCTGAGAGAGGCCCAGCGTGGCGGGAACCAGTTGCGGTATCGTCGGGAGGGGGAGACGAGTGACCAGCTGCAGCTGAGGTATCCAGAGCAGTGCCCCAATCTTCTGGTGCCAAATTTAGGGAGTATATGTCGGATAATTCCGAGTAATTCCCCAAATTCTAAACTTGAGTGCAGGAGCTGACGTGAAATGCGACCACCTGAAATGGCTGCCTAGCCACGCCCCCCTATCCTTGTTTTTTTAAGCTGTCTGTCATTGGCAGATGAGATCCCCCTTATTGTTTAGCGCTCTCTATTAGCTCTCTTTTATGCAGGGGCTGGATTAGAAATATAATTGGTCGTCTTCCAGCTAAGGGATATAGACGGGGAGCTCAGACTTCAATAAGTTTTTCTTTTCAAAGTGCCAAAACACCTGCAGGCACCTCTATCCATATTTCATGTTTCCTGTGTCTCCCAATGGACATGAGTACAAAAATCCCTTTTTGCAGCAGCGCCTAATGGTCTGTTGATTGTAGACTTTAAACAGACATTTTACCATTGAAAGGTGCATGACGCTGAGACCGGAGACAAACAGGAGCAGCTCACACTGACTTCTATTAACCAAAACATCTACAGGTTTTAGTAGCTTTTTACATTCACAAAATCGAGTCTTCTACTAAGATGTTGCATGTATGTGTACACAATAATTTGATATATCAAAACCATGTAGTAGGTGACTTCAAAGTAGAGGATACAAATGAAGCCGACACTGATCCTAAATCAGTAGATAATTTTAAACTATTAAAACATCAAATCATGTAGCAGCATGTTATCATTGATGACCAGGTAACCCTAAGCCCGCCTTCCCTCCTCTGAGGGACTGATCATGACTTTTTCTGTCTCTGTGCACATATCATAGTGTTTGGTTATATCTTTGTTTTTTATTTGCACTGCTCAATATAGTCATGTACTCCAATATTTCAATTTACCTTTCCAGTCAGCCAATTCATAATTCTTTTACTCACTCTTCCCTAGGTCATCAAGTGAACTTCCACCACACCTAGAAAATGTAAAGCAAAAAGCTAATGATGCATTTGCCCGGCAGCAGTGGAGCAAGGCAATCGAGCTATATAGCCAAGCCATGCAGAGGGCTCCTCGCATTGCTATGTTGTTCGGAAATCGTGCTGCCGCATACATGAAACGCAAGTGGTGAGTAAAATGGATTGTAATTTAGAAATGTGTCTTGGGACAGAGTTTCATCAGATACTTTTTTTTTTTCTTTTCCTTGTGCTACTAGGGATGGAGATCATTATGATGCCCTGAGGGACTGCCTGCAAGCACTGGCGTTAAACCCAGCACATCTAAAGGCTCACTTTCGACTAGCCCGCTGTCTGTTTGAGCTCCGCCATGTCTCTGAAGCACTGGATTGTTTGGAGCGGTTCAAGGCCAAGTTCCCAGAGCAGGCCCAAAGCAGTGCATGTAATGCCCTAGATGGGGACATCAGAGTTGCTTTATTCTCCAAAACTGACAGCCGTAAGTCCACTCAACCTAAAAATATATTTTCTTCAGCAGCATACACTTTTAACATTCTACATTTGCCATACTTATCAATTTAGGACTCTAGGGGGCATATTCAATTAGCTTTCGGATTCGCGGTAACGGGCGTTACCGCGAAAAGTGCGCGTTCTTGCGGGTATTACGGTACCGCATTAACGCGGATTTTCGTTCGCAACCCTATGGGCTGCGAACGAAAATCCACGTTATTGCGGTACCGTGTATTACGTTTCGCGGCTGTTCCGGCGCGTTACCGCGAATCAGAAAGCTAATTGAATATGCCCCTAGATATATAATAGAAGCATTTAACCACACTAAATAACCAATTTTGTAAAACAGATTCTTCTCAGTTTATGGTTTATCTGTTTAAAATCTTTCTGCTGTCTATTTTAAATGGGTCATTGCCTCCCAAGTCAAAATAGCTGAATTATATTTCCTTGGGAAAATGTAGAATAAATATTATAGAGATCATTTACATAGGGAAAAAAGCCATCTGCACAGTGCAAATCCAGCTTTGGACTAGCCTTTTGCTACTCATTCTGTAAGTGCATATAGACTTTGGGTTTTACCAAGGAGCAGAGTGGAGTTGGGCAGTGGGAAAAGTAAGTGCAATGGCGCATCAAGTTTTGCAGAGCAATGCCAAGATGAGCTTTCCTTTTGTGGACAGTGATTATCGCATTTTAATAAAGTGCGGGAGGAGGCACATTTTTTGTTCTACTACTTAAATTTCATAATTTAAGTCATAATGAAAGGTAACAGAAGAACAGGATTTTAGGAGAAAAAAAATTAAGTTTATTCATTTTTACAATATGTAATCTTTGTAAAAGACAAAAAATAGACAAAATTAAACCTGAGTTATATGTAGTAGTGTGGTGTTTACTCTGAATTTATTTTTGTATTTTAATTATACTCTACTTTTATCTATTGCATAAAACTTGACACATATTCTGTTGTGTTACACAAATTAATTTTATCTAAACTTCAGGCTTTAACTGCCTTAAAGTTGTTTTCTCCATTTACCTTTTGTTGACCTCATGTCACAAAACTGACATAGTATAAGAGTTAACTGGAGCTCCCCGGGAATTCATAACAGCAGTGGTCTCTGATGGACATACTAGGTGGACACTAAGTAGAAAAAAATGACTCTTTTTTTATATGCATTCTCTTCCTGACAACCAAGAGGAGTCGTAATTTTTTCTAAGATTCCATCTTAAACCATTATGTTTGTCTGTTCATTGTGCATATTAGCCAGACAATTTTGGAATCTTGGAAAAAATTCTGGCCCCTCTTTGTTATTGGGAAGAGAAGGCATATGATGATGCCATAGTCCAGGCACAAGAGTTGACACTTCATGGGTTCATTTTATGTTTTACATAAAATGTAACATTTCATTTGCCCTTTGTTCTCTTCCCTTGTGTAAGGTGTTTCTAAACTATTCCATTGTATGCCCTTCTCATTCGTGTGGACATGCAACTAAACATCATTCAGACTGACAAGCCAGCCAGTAAATATGTTTACAATGATCTCTAATTATGCTAATAATTATAATGAATTATAAACATAACTGTATTATTAGAAACTGGATAACTGTCTTCCCTTCCTCTCTGTGAATTCTTATCATTTATCCTTTTGTGCCTCACACCTATTGTCTATTGCATTCTAGTGATGTTCTCATCTTGCAACCATTACCTTTTTATATCTCTCCCACAGAGGATGACAAAAAAGGGGGCTCTGCTCGCCTGAGGTCGGGGGGAATGAAGGATTCTCTCTCGGAAGATGAACTGCTGCTTAGAGAAAGAAGCTTGGATTATAAACATAGATACTGTGGCCACTGTAATACCACCACAGACATAAAAGAAGCCAGCTTTATGGGGAGGTAACCCAAATATTGTCTTCACTTACAATAATTTTGGTAATTATACTGTTCTTTGTACCAAATACTGCTCTCCGTTTGTATTGTAAAATTTCACTGCAACCAGTGTATGACCTATTGTACCGGTGGCTTAAAGGTTAGTACTTCTGCCTCACAGCACTGGAACCATGACCTTATCTGTGTGGAATTTGTATAGGTTTCCCTTGTGTGCCCTGGTTTCCTCCCACACTCCAAAAACATACTAGTAGGTTAATTGGCAGCTACCAAATTGACCATAGTGTGTGTGACTGTGTGTATGTATGTTAGGGAATTTAGACTGTAAGCTCCAATGGGGGCAGGGACTGATGTGAGTGAGTTCTCTGTACAGCCTTGTGGAATTAGTGGAACTATATAAATAGATGATGATTGTACACTAGATTACCCAGGCTTTTATTGTTTAACCTGACTTCAGCTCCTGGCTGTAGACACTCCTGTTACAGAAAATAACCATTAATTTAGTTTAGTGTGCTATGGTGGCAGGACACTTGGTTTTTATTTTGGTGTATAGTGTACATCAAAATAAACTCCTTTATAAGTAAGCTGGGACTAGAGGTCATATGTAACACACAAGTCACTCTTGGAGTTAGGCCAGGAGGCTAGAAGACTGCGAGGACTCGTCATGCTTGTTTACTTAACCCACTTGCCTGTACATTTCTGTAATATCTACTGGAGGCAGGGGAGAGTGGTCACTTTGATTCCTCCTCTGGCCTGTTCCAGAGGTAGTAGTTTACTTGAGAACAGCCTTAGCCACCCCACTATATACCAGCATTGGCTCCCTCTATCATGCTGCTGGAATTCAATATGGCAGGTTCTCTGCACAACCGGGCTCCCACAACTAAATTTTGGTGGGAGACTCTGAAGGGGGTACGAAACATAAGTATTCTCTCCTTAGACCACTGGGGAAGACTTTGTTGGTAGATTTTCTGAAAGACATCTATTGGCCTGTGCGGAGGCTGCCTGGGCAAATGTTGTGCTTTTCCTCCTTCAGACTGCAAATTCTTGCTGTGCCTCCTTCTTCTGGGGGCCCTATTCTCTCTGATTTATATTGGAGACTAGAGTGCTGCTGTCAAGCTCCTCAGTGTGGTACATGGAGCAATAGTTATATTTTATTATACTGGCATTGCCTGTTCTGGTACTGCTCTAGAGATGTTTGATTTCTTCTGTTCTTCTGTTGATTTCTTCTTCACTGACTAGCTCAACTTTGTTTCCTCTGAGAGTTTGTATACAAGTATGCTAACCCTTCACTTGTCTGGTACCTCAGATTTTTGTTTGCCTTATTAACACTTTATTACAACATATTTCATAGGATTAAAAATGCTAAAGAAAAGGGTGCTTCATGTTGTAAATCTTGTAATATTTGACTCTGACCTTTCCAAATGTAAATGTGTTCTAAAATTATTCAAGACTATGCTTCAATAGACTATGGAAAAGCTGTGTGTTTCTGTTCAAGGAACACCTCTGGTTCCAGGGTCTGTAAGACCTATTGATCCCCAAGAGTCGGCACCAACAAGGCAGACTCCATCCCATTTTCCTTCCAATTCTGAGGTTAAACTCCACTCTATATCTTCATGAAGCAGCTCTCTAACAGTCAAACAGAATTCCTCAGAGGATGGGAGTGGCTACTCCTTTTCACAGTTCTTCTTGAGGAGAGGCTGGCAATGCTTGAATTCAAATGACTTCGTTCCCTGTAGCCTCAAAGGTGTATAGGGTCCATGGAATACAAAAGAAAAAGTCTATAACCTCTATAACCTTTCCTGTATTTAAAGATCCCACTGATATTTTAGTTTCCAGTAGCCAATATGAAAATATTATCTGTTATGGGACAAAATTCCCAGAGTAATTTGGCTATTTCACTTCTATCAATGCCAAATACTCTCCCTGCAGTGTATACAGTTTAATTTCATGACCCTTCGGATCCCCTATTGGGAGTAAATTTATCAAGCTGAGAGTTTTCAGCAGGTTTGCAAAGTGGAGATGTTGCCTATAGTGACCATTTTATATTCTAGCTATCATTTTGTGTAAGGTACTAAATAAAGGATATCTAGAATGAGCGGTTGCTATAGGCAACATCTCCAATTTTCAAACCCGCAGAAAACTCTCAATTTGATATATTTACCCCTGGGACTCTCTTCATGATGTAGCTAGGCCGGAGATATTGAAGACACTGATGGCAGGTTCTTTCTTCTGAGCAATGACAAACACTAAGCGGCACATGCCGGGCCATCTGGTTAAGGCATTGGTTATGAGGTGCTACTTTTAAAAATAAATTTATTTCACTGTGCTTCATCACACCTTATCTGAAAAATAATTTCTCACAGAAGTCAGAAATTATTCCTTACTTCCTTCCTGCATGGAAATGTTCTCTCACAGATTTCAACAGACTTCATTCAGGGTGAAATCCATGTTTCTTAAGTCCCTTTCAAGGCCAAGTTGGGTCTTCAGGTTGGAGCTAGAAAAATAATTAATCATGGAATCCTCAAGGCAAGTTCTACACAAACCTCAGATCACCATAAGTTCCAATTAACTGTTAATCCACTGAGAATGTCTGAAAGCCACTGATGTAAAGCTTCTCTCTTAAGGAGAATGGCTTCATCACATCATAGACCCTTGTGTACATCAGGATTTCCATCATTTTCAATTCTCTCCATTTTGAAATGAACAACAGTGCACCCAAAGATTGAGTCAAGTGATTAATTTATTCTCTGGAGAAGGGCATCTTCAAGATTGAATTAACCTGTAGGTGTCCTGCACATCCACATGAACCTATCCCACAGTAATTTTCTTGATTGTCAAACATCATCATTTCCATTCCAGGACCCTTCCATTTAGACTCTCAGATGCACCACATGTGTTGTCTACACTAGTGGCTTACCTAAGGAGATGGGAGTATTCATTTAACCATACATAGATGTCATCCTTCTGAGAGCTCCAACACATAAGGCACTAAAGAGTACCACTTAGTCCATACAGATGGTTACTAAATTTCAAATACTTTACTCCATCCTCCTTAAACCATCAAGTTTGTGGAAGTCCAAATAAAAAACCAGGAAAACATACATGCCACCGCTTCAATCTTTTGCTACAAAACTTGAACAAAGATTACAGGAATCTGTTGCAGATCATCCCTCTTATATAGTGCTAACACTAGCTCAGTCTGGTGAGACCCAACCATTACCCCTACACATATTACGATACTAGGTTACACAAACCTTGATTATCACAATGACAGATTCAAGTCACTGTGGCTGGGAGCGGTGCACCCACTATCCGGTCAATCAATCGCCAAGACCGCACCAGTAGTCTTGTGGCACTATAGAAGGTATCCAGTATCCTAACATCTTCTTTCAAGGATTTTAAAACAACAGAGTGGATTTCCTCGGCTGCAATAAAACTAGGAAAATGGTAACTCCACATGAAATTCTTTTAAGTCATGAATTAGTGAGTCACTGGGCTCTTTCAGTGATTAGAATTCATGGCAAAAGCTACCAGTTTATTGGGTGCAGACTCAAGACGCACAAGCCTCTTTTATTGGTGCTCCGGCTAGTCAGTGGAAGTGTCAGATGATGGTTCTTTTTCCTTCAATGCAGCTTCTTCCTTCTCATTGTTGTGACATGATCCGGGCACTAATGGTATTGTAATCTTAAAAAGTATCTCCTCAGTCAGACTTGTTTCTTCACTTGAAGACCTGGCATTTGAGTCCCACTTATGGTAAGCCATGGACTTGGTTATGAACATCCTTATTCATGTAAAAAGAAAATCTGTGCGTTCCAAAGCCTATTACCACTGTTGAAAGTCTTCCCAGCATATTGTGACATTCGTTCACCAGCTTTCCTAACATTCCCAAAATACTCAACTCTTTCTAAAGCTTGGTGTGAACAAATACCTCAAACGATTTTCCCACAAGGCTTAATTATCGGCATTAGGCATTCTTTGCTAGCAGCAACTAGCCTTGCACTTGGACATTCGCTGCTTCTTTCAGATAGTAAGTTATATCCATTATCTATTTAAACAACCTACTCCACCTTGAGATCTATATCTAATATTCTCCATTCTGCATAACCCAGCATTCGAGCTACTTTCTTCCTGTGACCTAACACTTCTTGCCTGGAAATCAACTTACTTTCTGGCAATATGCTCAGTGTGTGACTTTGACTGCTAAATTTAAAACTGTAATGTCTTTAAGGGCAAAACTTAAAATTTGCCCTGCAAAATTGCCGAATATCGACAACTTGCAGAAAGGTCAGCACAATACATTTACCCCCTGGTGTGTAATCCACTTCTTGAGCATTGTTCAATATGATACCCCTGAAACAGATTGGTCAGGCATCTATGCAGCCCTTTCTTGGTCTGCAAATTTTTTCTTTTTGTTTCCTTTATAGATTTCCATACAGTTTTGACAAACTTAGGACATTTCCAGTACAACATAGAATGTTCCAAGAAAAGTTATTTTTTTTATTTCTTGGAGGCCTCTACGGTCTGTGCCCACATTATTTTTTGTTAATTAATCCTTTTAGCCATGAATTTCTAGACTATATAGCCTAGTAAAAAGTTATCAAAACTAAGGGCCTCCTCCTACCGTTGGGGTGTCTACAGCTGGGAGGAGATTTCTGTCTTAAAACTATTCTAAGTATTGTCTTACCTCCCAGTGGCAAAGCAACACATACGAACCTTCAAAATAGGATTTAATGGTAAGTGAAACCCCATCCTTCTTTTTTTTTTTTTTTTTTTTTTTTTTTTAATGCTCTTTGCTATCTTACAAATAATCACTTCACTGACAAAGCTTTGTTTCACTCCCATGTTATTTTACCATCTCTGTACCTTAAAATTTGCATCTCTGTTTTCTTTAGCAATGCCCAGTACATAGTGAGTGGTTCAGATGATGGTTCATTCTTTATCTGGGAGAAGGATACTCGTGCTCTGATCCGGGTCCTGCAAGGAGATGAGTCCATTGTAAACTGTCTACAGCCACACCCAAGTTATTGCTTCTTGGCCACAAGCGGTATTGATCCTGTTGTGCGACTGTGGAGCCCACGTCCTGAGGTTGGAAAGAAATTTTATAGAGAGATAGAATATGAGGCAATGATATGTGTTATGTAGCAAGATGAATTTGAGCTGAAAAGTAATTTTTTTTTTTTTATTAGTATTATTATTTTTACATTTGTTTTTATTATTAATGCATTTTTATATTGTGTATGTATATATAAAAGAATGCGAAATGGAAGTTGCTCAATCAATTTATACGTTTACAGTAGGTGCTAGAAAGGGAAGGGTTATCTAGAAAAGAAACACACAGAAAAATCCCCAGCACACAGCTGTGAACCAGTATAACAACTGCTATTCTATAATCCAATTCTCTTAAGACAGATATCTTGTCAATCAGTAAACTGGTCCTCCAGTTTTATTTTTACTCAGGGCTAGAGTTGAGCTTGGACACACCCTATCCACTACAATAGGGGGGCACTTATTTAGTGTTATTTCAGTTATAAATGTGTTTTACTTGTCACTGGAGAGAGGGCTGTGTAAATAATATTTTTACATCCTGCTGAGGGTGCATAAGGGTGACAAAATAGTCGGCTTAGGCAGTTCAGTGGGGCTGCCATTGAGACCATGCAGAACGTGTGTGTGGGGGGCGGGGGTAGCATATAGTGATATTGCAGTACTTTAAATCCACCGGAGGTGAGGCATTATAGTATGATGTATGTTTGTACCTAATATATTTAATGGAAGACATTTATGTGAAAGTGTATTTATGCTTTGAGGGCAAACGCAGGATTTCTAGAGGAGGGGTTCCATGCCACACTGCCAGAGTGGGCAAGAATATCATGCAAGGGACATGCTATCATATTAGACAGTGTTAGGCTCGTCTCCATCCCCTTAAAATACACAGGCAATGCTGCATGCAATTCTGTTGGGGCATGCAGTTTCCCCTTCATGAACAGAACCGTTTTAGTGGTGTGAAGCGGGATATACCTCTATTGTCCTTGCAGTCAGACCAAAGTCATGACTAAGCAGAACGGTCACCCAAGTTCAGCACAGTTGGCCGACTGTCCTGCTCTTTCCTACCTTGTTTCCTATCTTTCACTATCTGCAGCTACAATGTCTTCACTTCATATGTTGTTTGTCTGGATCCTGGAATGTTGGCGCCCTATTTTGGGGAAAAAAGCATAGGTGTATGAAATATGGACAGCCTAGCAATGAGTGTGAATAATCAGGCTTGCAAACATTTTTTTTTTTTTTTTTTTTAAAACACGTGTTTATTGTCGGTCAAGTAAGATACTTTACAGGAGTAGAAGTAAAATTCTGTTAAGGTATGCAAAAAGAGTAAACTTAACTTATTAATGTAGAATATTATGTGTTACTTGTTTACAAATGTTCTAAGTGTTTGGGTGATGGTTCTCCTTTTGGGCCTCAATTAGAGTTGGAAGTTGCACCTGGACAATATTGTGATGCGTGGGGTGCAAATTCAACTTTTTTATATATTTTTTATTTTTTTTTGCATGCAGGAAAGATATTGCTTGCTTTTGCATACAGCACATACATAATGGGCAACTTTATTTTTTCACTGAGTTTTAGGGTTGAGCTAGAACACTTTCTACACAACTGCAGCACAACATGGTTTTGCTAAGGTGCAAAAATGCACCTTCTGTCTGGATTTTACTGCAAACTCTAAGTGGGGTATTAATGTCCGTGTGAATTGCTGCAATTGTTTTACTGCACATACTATCGGGTACTAAGAGAGAGAAATCTCAGCTCATTTTTGCTCGCACTTCGCACAGAACTGAATTTCCCCCTAAATGAGGCACTTTGCATGTTTGGAAGTTTATGTGTTTGGAGTAGATGTATTTTGAAGTGGTGTGTGTTTAGGGAAGGAGTGTGTCCATGGTCAAAATTTTGCTTACTATATAGTACTTGTTTTAACTTTTAAAGTTTGGTTTTGAAGTGTGATTCAACAAATCACACAAATTAAGCATTTCAAGGGATTGTACAGTCTTTTAAAAGCTATTGTAACTGTATGGTTTAAGCATACTGTAAAAGGGTAACCTAATATAATGCATCCTGTAACATTCAAAAATGTATCTTACAGTTCCCCAAACTTGACTTTTGACACTGTCCTAACATTTACTGTGCATTAGTGCAAGATATTTTTATTTTATCACCCATTTCAATTTGAGACTCTGGCTTCAGAGTCACTAAACAGGCTTGAATACAGAGCATTTTATTGTGAATAATAGGGAAAAAGTATATTCCACCAACTTTCTAGCTTTGTCAAACATGTTCAGTATTGGTAAGGTCCTATAAGTGTGCAGAATATTTACTGATATAGTAGTGAGCTCCAATATCTTTTTTTTTTTTAAGACTGTTCAATATCATGCACACAAACTCCTCTTTTATTCTTTTGGCAGAGTGAAGGCCTAGACCGGCGAGTGGTACAGGATATGGAGGGCGCCTGTCAAGCTAACCAAAGGAGAATGAATGCCGACCCCCTGGAAGTGATGCTTTTGAACATGGGTTACAGGATTACAGGACTGAGTGGAGGAGGTCCAGCATCTGGTGATGGGGGCTCAGACGATGAGGATTCTGCTGAGGGGCAAGTGCAATGCCGACCCAGCTAACCTTGTCGAGATGGAGGTGTGTGGGATATGGAGTGGATGCACCTTATAAAGACAGGCTTGACCATATTTTAATGGCCACTCATCTTTCTTTCAAAACATTCTGTGCAGACCAACATACCTCATAAAGACTAAGGTAAAGAAGGTGGAGGCACAGAACCAATCCTTCCACACCATCACCACCACCACTGTATAGAACTTCTTAACCAATGACTAGACATCTCTTAATCCCCAAGCTCCAGAATAAATCTGATGCTGATCACTGCACACCCCCTACTCATTCTGGAGTTTCACTGCGATGAACGTAATATGAAGGTCACTCTAAAGAGGCAATAAAAGCAATGTGCGGTATTTTGAGATATATTCTGGTTACTTTAGTTTTCTTCAGGATTTGTAAGTTGGATTGAACCTGCAGCATGGGCAATGTTTGTAGGAGCGCTTTAGGCAGCTTAAGCAAATGTGGAAATAGCTATGACTTAGACCTCTTAAGTTTGCCTCACGTGATTTCTAGAATATATGGGCAACGAGTTGATGTTTAAGCCTGTCTCTAAATTGATGAGGTTACAGGCACAGTGGTGTGGTTCAAAACTTTTTTTTTTTTTTTTTTAAAGCGTGTATTTCTAGATTTTTACCATCTAGAAGGGTGGTTTGTAGATGCTATGCCTAATTTTGACTAATGTGAACACATCTTTCAATAATCTAGAATGTTTTCTAGACCCTGCTAGTTGGCTTAATAATTTTATGTTCAAAATAAGACCTCTACCAATTGTCATTCAGCCCTATCACAACCTGATAAAAAGTTTTTGCTGCCAGCAACATCCCTCTTTCTTTTCAGTTTCAAATGGGGGAAAAGCTATCTTAGACCTGTGAGTAACTCTAATAAAGTTGTATTTGATGTACATCTACAAATAAAAACTTGGTTTATTTCTGAGCAGAAGTATAATGCATTCTGAATAATTTTGATGCTGTCTAGCATATGCATTCTGAAAGACTGGGTTTAAAAGTTTGCTAACTTCACTTTGTGTTACATTTTCTTGGCAGTGGACATTTAAAGGTTAAGGTTGTTGTGTTTAGAAAGACATAATTAATTAGCCTCCTTTTATTTATCCCAGAGAATAATTATAGTTGGGCATTTTGCTAACACACAATATCTATCTAATCTATCCTGCCAAAGTGTCAAGTAGGAGTAACCAGGAGTCAGGGCAGGCAACAATCAAGTGAGAACTAGCAGAAACCAGATGATAGATCAAGGGTCAGGCCTCGTGGTAATGCAGCACATAAGCCAGTGAGGTATGCACCAGGTACAGCAGAACTCGCCTAGGCATATTTTGGTCTGTTTACACAGTGATCGATCGGATGATGATGCATCTGCGCTCTAAATATCTATACATACTTTTCAGTGTCCTCACACTTTCCGGATCAGTATTAACTCAGTGATTTGAGTCCAGACATTCACTCATGATAGCATCCGAAAAGCCAAACCTACACCCACTTCTGCATGGTCTTTGAGCTTGTATCCTTTTGCAGTTAATTGCGTTAGTGTCTCAGCTATCGTGCCTCTTGACCTAATGCACACTGATGTTGTGTGCTAGGTCAAGCCACAACTGAAGTTAAACATGGCACGTCAGACCCTCTCACTTTGCATACTATCCTGCCTTGGAATGTACAAGGGGCTAAGTATTGGGCAAAGGAACTGCCACAGTACGTTTGAGGGAAGGGGGTTTAATACAATTGTTTCTAATTAAAAATATCTTTGATTTCTCATTAATGACTTCTGTGTGATTCATCTCTTGAGTTTAACATTAATTCTCCTAGACCTATGTGTCCCATGAACAACCTGGTTGGTAACCCATGCAATTAAGTAAGCTCAGTTTTATTCCTACCATACTTGCCATAAAGATGCAGAATGTACTGCAGCCGAAATCTTTTTAGAGATGCCTTCTAAATTTCATCATGTGCACAGCAGTTTTACTCCTTTACCCCCACCATATACTACATGTTTAAAATCCAAGTAAACACTGAATTGGCAAGCAATTGAACAGAACAAACTGATGTAGAGATCATGTTGCTCTATACTCAGAGATTTAACCCTTGTTTTACTTTAGAAGTAATGTCACATATAGATTGCTGTGCCTATAAGGAGCATTGTGGAAGTTGTACATTGTGTTATTTACCTACATATAGAACACATCATAAAGTTTCTTAATAGAATGTTGAGCCAAAACAAGGGATGTAACACCAACACCGTTCTTTCACAAGAAATTCTCTGTTAATGTTCTGTTAATGATTGGTGCATGCAACAGCTTACCACAATCTAGATTCTATGTCTGAATCCATATGCCTTTCCTTCATCAGTGGGATAAAGTTGGTCTGTGACTACCATAACCTTGTGAGCACCTTTTGTGAGTAAAAAGTAGGTCTGTGATAACTCAATAACCACTGAATGCCCTTATAATGCACATCTTCCACCCCTGTAGTCTAATTTTAAGTATCTTCTCCCAGAAAACAATTTTTATTTTTTTTTGCATTCAAGTGCAATGCAGGGTGGATGAGTTCCCTGCCCACATCATCCCATCAGTAAACTAAATGTTTGCACACCTACAAAAATCGCCATATTTATGTGCAGATCTTACAAAAGCAGGAGAATTTGTACAATATAATACTCATGTCACAAAACTGCATGTTTTGAGGATGTTTTTTACATGTTTACAAATAACCCTTCATCATCATCATCATCATTTTATTTATATAGCGCCAGCAAATTCCGTAGCACTTTACAATTGTTAACAAACATTAATAAAACAATACTGGGTAATACATACAGACAGAGAGGTAAGAGAACCTTGCTCACAAGCTTACAATCTATGGGACAATGGGAGTTTGAAACACAAGGACGTGCTACATCATATTGCACACTGGACCAGCTAGAAAGCAAAGGTAAAAGTACTGAGTGGGCTGTGTGTGTACCAATGTTGGTCAGAGGGTTGTTGTCTTGTGTTAGCTGTTTAGAGGGTGGTAATATGGGAGATTAAGATGGTGGTTGAGGAATATTATAAGCTTGTCTGAAGAGGTGGGTTTTCAGAGAACGCTTGAAGGTTTGGAGACTAGAGGAAAGTCTTAATGTATGAGGGAGGGAATTCCACAAAGTGGGTGCAGCCCGAAAAAAAGTCCTGTAATCGAGCATGGGAGGATGTGATGAGAGTGGAAGAGAGACGCAGATCTTGTGCAGAACGGAGGTGTCGAGTAGGGAGATATTTTGAGACAAGTGAGGAAATGTATGTCGGTGCAATTTTGTTGACGGCCTTGTATGTTATTAGAAGAATTTTATATTATATTCGTTGAAATACAGGCAACCAATGTAGAGACTGACAGAGTGGCTCAGCAGAGGAGGAACGGTTTGCAAGGAAAATCAATCTAGCCGCTGTGTGCATAACAGATTGTAGGGGTTCAAGTCTGATTTTGGGAAGACCAGTAAGGAGGGAATTGCAATAGTTGACGCGGGAGATGATGAGTGCATGTCTTGTGTAACCCTTTTTATGTCTTCTTAATTTTATACCTGGTATAACAATGAACAAAAAATGTGGCGCATCAAACAGTAGTGTTTGCTTACTGATTTTCAAAGAGTACCCATCGAACAGATATCCCCCGTACCCCACCCCCCATCCTCCATGGCCCTTACTTAGAGAACAAAAGGTCTTAGAATAAATTTACATTTAAGGGTATGAACATATTTTCAGACTCTATTGGTGCATTAGTGATAAGAAATACCAGTAACTTAAGCCTCGCTATTCTGGCCTTCCGTCGACTGTCTGTGACGTCACTGACCTATCATTTACTGTGCACTTCTATTTAAACCTGACTCCGATACCATTAGGGTGCCAGGGTATCAGGTCTATCTGGCCTCCAGCGTTCCATGTGTTGTATTTCTACTATTGACCTCCTGTTTGACCCGGCTTGTTCTGTGACCATTCTTTATCCTGATTTGGCTTGCTTGATCTCCTTGTTTGACTTTGGCTACTCTGACCATTCCTTTGGATCTCCCTCGGTACTGCATTGTCCTATTGGCTTGACACAAATTGACCTGACCACCCACATCACTACTACACTGGTAACTGTCATGGAGAACTGCGACCTATGCACCGATTCCAGCTAAGTCCAATCCTCCATGCTGGCGTCCCTGGTGAATACCGGGGGTGCGTTAGATTCCGTGCCTCCTTGTACAGTTGAGCCAATACCAGTTAGTAGTTACATCCAATTCACTATCCTGACAAACACTGAGAAATTGGTGATTTAGTGATTTTGCAATGTCTAGCGATTTTATTTTTTTGGGTGGGAGGTTTGAAAAATTGGTGATCTATAGGTCAATTTGGCTTCAATAGACTTGGTAATAGCGACATTGACCTCTGAATAACTAAAAAAAATAGCAATGTTATCACAATTTCTGTGAATCAAACTTTAGTAAATTACTCTGCCCCACACATTTGGTTGCTATATGGGTTACTGTGCATTCGCACTAATTAATCCCCAATGTGCCCTACATGCAGGACGTAACTTAGTCACTGAGCCTAATAGCAAAATTTGTTGGAGATGAAGTAGGCCATAGTTATTCACTTACTCTTATTGAAAGTGAAAGTGCAGGATTGGTGCTCTTGTGCCCCAAGTGCACAAAAAAGTGTAAAACCAAAAACTGCCCAAGGGTGTGGAAAATTTCAGCTCCTCCTCAAAAGAGGAAGGGGCCCGCTAACCCTATTCCTGAGAACAAAATAACCCTTAGGAGGCAATGGTCTTCAGACCCCGATTTACCACAAGGCTAGGGGGACCCTTTCCCCTGGGATCCACCGAAGTGTCACCCAGGCACTGGAACTTGCAAGCAAGTGGCGGGGGCCATCACATCCCCCAAACTTGCTCTTTGGACCGCCTTTCTGGTAAACCTGGAGGAGAGGACCAAAAAGTAGGCAAGTATGCTGCAGAGCAGACAAAATGTATCGTAGCCCCCATCCCTCACTGTATAGTTACACCACTGCCTCTGTTTGTGTTGATAAGGCTCCACATCCTGGCTTAATGTTGTTATCCCTGGTGGTCTAGTGATGACAGGAAGTGGGGCAGCCTTACATGCGCGGATCGGAAGTTCGGCTTTTCTGCTGTTCTGCAGACACCCTGACACGTCCGGTATAGCTGCGTCATCCCATGTGTACAAAAGTGTTCAGGGGCAGAGTTGGACTGGCCCAACGGGGTGCCAGGAAAATCCTCGGGGCGCCCCACTGCCAGAAGGCACCACCCCCTTTACATAGGGGGTCGAGCTGAAACGTTTCACTCTGCACCCACAGCCAGCCAGGGAGTAGAGGAACAGAGTGCTGCAGCTCAGTAATACTGAGGACAGTTTCCTGCTGAGACAGGATTTCCTCTACTCCTGTTGGCTGAGTGGCATCACACAGACACTCAGCCACTTGAAGCATAGACATGCCCCCTAACTACATTAGCACTGCCAGAGCAAGAACATGAAGGAAGTACAGCAGAAGGTTAGTTTGTGTTAATTATTTGTGCTATTATTGCTAGCTTCAGTTATTTCAAGTTTATTTAAGATGTTATTAGTCTGTTAGAGATTAATTACTGGTATTATGCTGTAATCCTTCAAATGCTGCTCTTTAAAAATTTGCCTTTTCCCAAGAATAGTAATTTAAAAAACGCCTGCCAATGTCAACCAAAGGGGCATAATCAATAGTCCGCGGGATTTGCCGAAAATCCCGCGGTCCGCGCAGGATTACCATTATTATGGTAATCCTGTGCAGGAAAAACCGTTAATACGGTAATTTACTCGCTGGATTCCAGCGAGAGATTACCATATTAACGGTAATAGTTTTTCTGCGCTCGAACCCGCGGACAATTGAATAAACCCCAAAGAGTCCTAAATATATCCAATATACAATACAGTTTTATTTTTTATTTCTAAACACAGCCAAGCGAACAAAAACATTGCTGGCAAGTGGACAGCAACAGGCAGACAATTGCTAGGCTGCCACTAGGGAAGGGGGGCTGTCTATACTAAACTTTACGGTGTGAGAGAGAGGCTGCCATATAAAACTATAGGGAGGGGGTCCTGCTATAATATGTGAGGGAAGACTGATGTATGTTGCTATAATGTGTGAGGGAGTGGGGGGGGTCTTAATATATTGTGTGATATGAGGGAAGTGAGGGGGGCTGTCTTAATGGCACTTTTGGTGGGTCATAGGCTATTAATATAATGGTGGGGGCTAAATATATATATATATATATATATATATATATATATATATATATATATACACACATACACACACACACAGGATTTTTGTACTCACCACAAAATCTTTCTCTAAACACAGTTGGGGGACACTGCAGACTATGGGTATAGAGGGCGCTGTGGAGTCCAGGCACTAAACATACTTGTCTATCCTGCTCCCACCCCTCTATACCCCCACTCCATCGTGAATCTTCAGTTAATTTACTAAACTCCGGGTTTTGATGTACTGGCTGGAGGGGTTTCTAACACCAGTGGCTCAAACGGCAGTTCCTGTAATGCGCAGAGTACCAAGTTTAAGTCCCATGATTCTACTGGAGACACAAAGGGGGTTTGCATGTGCCAACACCCCTTGAAGAAAAGTCTGCACAGAGAAGCCAACTGTCTCTGAAAGTAAACAGACAAGGCTGAAACCTGCACCTTAAGCGATGCCAACCACAAGCCTTTGTCCATCCCATCCTGAAGAAAAGCCAGCAACGTGCCACTCTAAAGGAAAAAGTAGGACACTTTCTCAACTCACATCAGCCGATGTACGACCTCTAGATCCTGTGGTAATTGGTGTAAGAGAAGGACTTCCGAGCACTGATCATCATGTGAACAACCCTGTCAGTAAAAACCTTGTATTTCAAAATCATGGTTTCAACCCCCAGGCCGTCAAAGCCAACTGTGCCAGGTCGTGGTGGAAGATTGGACCTTGGATAAACAGATCCTCACTTAATGGAAGACGCCAGGGGGTTCCACCGCCAATCTGAGAAGATCCATGTACCAGGACCTCCGAGGCCAGTCGGGAGCCAGAAGAATGACTGTGATCCTTTTCTCTTAACTTTTTGAAGTACCTTTGGCAACATTGAAAGTGGAGGAAAATCGTACCCCAGGTCGAAATGCCAAGGTACCGTAATGGCATCCCCTAAAAATGTCTGTGGATCCCTGGTCCTGGCACAATATTTGTCCACTTTGTAATTGAGCCATGAGGCCGTCAAATCCACCTCTGGCAGACCCCATTTGTGAATAATCATTTGGAAAACCTCCGGGTGTAGTGACCACTCTCCCGGATGCAGGACATGGCACCTCAAATAGTCCGCCTCCCAGTTCTAAACACCTAGGATGAAAACCGCTGAGATGACTGGAACCCAACGTTACGCCCATTTTAATATTTTGGACACCTCCAACATCACCAAAGAACTCCTGGAAGTGCGAGCCAACCCTTGGCCCGCATCCAAGACTGCATCCCCCATAAATTCAGCAGCTTTTCTAATATGGTCGGTTAAAGGAACGAATTAATTCCTGGCGGTACCAGATTGATAGCCATCACCCAAAGCTGAGGCCCATGCCTCCACTGCTTTGACTATCCAAACTGCTGCCATAACAGGTCTGAGAGATGCACCCGATGCCAGGTAAATAGATTTAAGAATGCCCTTGCACTTCTTGTCTGAAATGTCCTTCAAACTGGCCGAACCAGGTCAAGGAAAAACAGTAGCTTTTGCCAAATGTGCAACTGAGGCGTCCACACTAGGATGTGTCTCCCAGGATCCCATTTCCGTGTCAGGAAAAGGAAAGTATAATCTGTCGCTTTGGCATCTGAAATTTGGTATCCGGCTTAACTCTAGCTTCACCCCAAATCTCAAAGAGTTGAGGAGATAGTGGGGAAATAAAAACCCAGTTTTCTTTGTTCTTTTGAACATAGAAGTCTATGTCGGGTCATCATCTGAGATATGAAGTATCTGTCTTACTGCTAAAATGAGGTCCTCAATCCCCTGCTTCGTGGATGGGTCTTCCTCCCAAACCAAAACTTCTTCAAAGTCTGAATCCTCATACAGAGAGTATTGACAATACAAAACGGCACAATCATTCAGTCAAAATATCACAGATTGGTACAGGAAAATTTAACTTAACTCCCTCCCCAGGGACATTGAGACAGAGTGAGGTAAAATGACGCTGGACACTGTAGAGCCTGGGAATGACAGGTAGTGGAATTGCTCCTCCCCCTTTTCTTATACCTCCTCTATAGAAAATGGCTGACCCATATCTTTCAGTGTAATCTGGTGAGGACTGTGCTCAGGCAATAGCTCCTCACTAGAAATGCACATAAAAATACCTGCCAGATCCATTGCTGTGTTTCTCACTCCATGTGAATATTTCTGTAGGTAGGGCATGAGCTGCAGACAGCACCATCACCCCTTCAATTGGGGACCGGCAATCTGTGACCGCAACCCCCAGGGCGGCTTGATCCACTTACCTGGAAGTGGCTGGGTCCCCAAACCTCCAGAGAGGTAAGTGACCCTTTTTCCTGGGGGTCCGCTACATGACGGGGGGCGATTGTAAAGCTCAGTGAGCGCTCTCCCTGTCAGCGTGTGTGAACGCCGCACAGAAAATAAAGCAGGCTGGTAAAAAAATAAATACAACAAATAACTAGTCTAAAGTGTAAGCCCTCTATACCCATGGTCTGTAGCGTCCCCCAACTGGTTGTGCTAGAGAAAATAAATAAATATATATATATATATATATATATATATATATATATATGTCAAAGTCGGCATATTGGATAAAGTCATTTCAATTAAAATCGAGCAAACTTGATTGTCTTTGTCTGAAAAGATGCGTACGGCACGCTACGGCGTAAAAGGGCGTACGCAGCTGCAACACGTGGCAACAACAGTATTTAGTCTTTTACATACAGTCGCACACACACGCACACTTGTAAAATAGTACACATTAATGGTAGTTGCAACACATAGTCATTTATGTCGAAATATAGTAGTATTTATGTGTAATATCATAAGTTATATGCATATCAGTAAAACATATGGCACAGGTTGAAGGAATCTTATCATGTGTGGTATCATAATACTCCTCTTGCCATTTGCAACTGTCCGGGCCACTCTGCGAAGGAACCGCAGAGTGCATACGCAAGTTATGAATGATAGGGAATTATGAACTATTTAAGACTAAGGAATCTTGGCGGGAAGATCGGAGCATACCCCCTGAGGAGATTACCCCCTCCTTTGGATTCTTTAGGTTAAACTAGCCAATGATTGACAACCCCTTGGACCTTCCTGAAACCTGGACCAATAGAAGCAAGCTATACCATTCTGCATTGTTTTACTGTATTTCTGTGTGCATATAAACAGCAGCTCCTCATCTAGTGTGCAGACATCTCGTCCCCAGACTTCAGGATTGAATGACTGTACACTAGATCCAGAACGCCTGCGATAAGTAACGGCTGTGCTTATAATTTTCGCTTGAATATCTACTGCTACTTTTTGAGAATAAATCTTTGTGCGTTGGAAACACAAATCGAGATTCGACAATCGTTATTGGTTAGCGACAATACGCACTTAACAATTTGGGGGCTTGTGAGTTTTGGAGGTTTCGTTGCCGGACGATACGCAAGACCAACGGATTTCGGTTCCGCAACAAAGGGTGGAGACGCGTCATATACGGGTAAGAACGCAATGTGTTCAAAACCTGAATTTTACTCTGTGCTGTGAAACCGAATATCCGTTTTGCATTGTCTAGGGCACGCTAACTAGAACCTAGGGACAAAAGAGAAAACTGTTTCTTTTTATTGTCATTGTGCGTTTTAACTGTATTGCATTGCTTAGCGTATGTGTATTTCCTGCTGTGCGTACGCGGACTTCCGGTAGATTTGCCACGTGGTTAAACAATCGTTTTAATAGTTATTATATGTGTATAGTATAATTACTTGTGAAAGCATCTTAGACATTATTTCTATTGTTAAGAACTTTTGATTTTCTGCGCAGAAAAGGTGTATAGTGTGTGATGTTGTAACGTAGATACACTGTTTTATTGTGGATTGTGCTCAGTTGCTGTCTGACGAGGCAGGTTGCCCAACTGAAGGCCGGTATACAGGGCAGGTATACCGAGTGCGAAAACCGGGTTTTCGCGAATCGCCACCAATAGATCGCAAGGTTTACTGATAATTAGTATTAGTAGACGGTGCGATCTAACCGCACGGTAAACACAACCGCGAGGGTAAAATTGGAAGTGCGTGGAGGAATTATATTGGAAAGGCTGGTTGATTGTTTCGACTTGGTGCTACCAGTTATAATACACTCAACAGAAATTTGAGATAGCCGGGCTATCGAGGAACTATTTCTGTGTTAGGGATTCTTGTTCGAAACAAGAGTAAGCGAGTGGAAGCGGCTATTTGGAAATACGTCCACTGGGGCATTAGAGATCTCTAGCGGTGATTGTAGCAACAGGGTTGAAATTGTTAGGTGGAAAGAACAGCATTGCGGTGTGTCTGTGTTCCGTGTAGAAGGTATTGTTCAACATGGGTGCTAAGCATACGCTAGAGATGGCCAGTGTACTGCCTAAGGAAGGGCCTATTGGTTCAGCGAGGTTTCTCATGTGTAAGAAATATGGTGCATACGCAACTGTGTATTGTGACACGTGGGTCAAGATGACCAAAGATTGTGTTAGGCCTTTCCCAACAATAGGAAGTTTTAATGCAGAGGTACTAAATACTGTAAAAGATAAAGTATGGTTGATTAAGTCAACGAAAGTGAGGAATAAACATAATGAATGTTTAAAATTGTGGCAAATGGAAGGTAACACATGGCAGAGCAGTGAATGCACGGCGGAAGTAGCCGTTGAGAAGCGTGGGGAAATCAGCGCAAACGCGCCCCCGCCACCTTATGTGGCGGGAGGGGTAAGTACAGCCGTTATTAAAACTGAAAAAAGAAAAATTGCTAAGTTTTTTTATATCCTGTCTTAAGCCAGTTTAAAACCAGTGTATCAGAAGATGAACCCACTGTGATTTCAGCCATTGCTCATGCTGTTAATATGCTAGAGGTTCAGCGTAAGTATGGGAAAGGAGCAATGGCTGAGATAGGTGAGAGTAGTGTGATCACTAGGAGTGATAGCAGTCTAAATATTGAAGCAGCAAATCCTGTAGTGTCTTCTGAAGACAGTGAACCAGTGGGAGCGTATCCAGTCCGCAGAATATCAGTTCCCAATGGGAAGGCGGACAAGGATGGTGTAGTTCCTTTAAAGAATGTTACAATGCATTGTCCCTGGACTAGATCAGAATTACGTTCCATTATGACTGATTTCCCAGATCCTAGAAAAGAGTTGGCAAAGTGTCAGAAATTTGTTAAAGACTTAGGAAATGCACACGAACCAACCAATAAGGATTGGCGTGTAGTGTTGAGGGCGTGTCTTCCTCCCAATACTGACATACAAAAATTTATTAAAGATTGTTTGTTGGATGAAGATGACACCTTGACTGATGAGATTAACCAAGAGAATATAGAACAAATTGTCAAACATTTAGCCATCTATTTTCCAGTAGTGGTAAATTGGAGTAAGATTTTCACCATAAAACAAAAGGATAGTGAAACGGCCTCAGAGTACTTTGCTAGAGCTATAGCAGCGATAACACGGTTCACTGGGATATCCAACATAGGTGAGGACCCACATCACAGAGAGGTAGCTGTAGGAGTATTAATGGATGGCCTTAGAGAAAATTTAAAGACGAGTACAGACCACATTACCTAATTGGAGAGGCATCACAGTAGATTCTCTTAGGGAGTCTGCTGTGGAGCATGACAAAAACCTCTTTAGAAAAAAAGAAGAGAAAAGTGATAGGTTAATGACGGTAAGTATATAGGCTTTAGAGGGAATGCATACACGACCACCAGCATACAACCCACATAATAAGAAATATAGAATAATCAGGTGTTTCAATTGTAACGAAGAAGGCCATTTCGCAAGAGATTGTAAAAAAGAAAGACAGTATACACATACGGGTGGGTCACGTAGATATCCTCCAAAGGGGAATTTTCATGGATTAGAAGACTCACATCTACCCGCCCATATTATAGCAGTAAATGCTGCGCGGGAAAAAGATAGTCAGCGCTAGGGGTCAGGTCATACCTGTAGTCTACAGCCAGTGAGGTTAACTGAGAGTCTGAGAGAAGAACCAACAATGATAATTGACATAGCTGGTAGGAAAGAAACTTTTCTTGTAGATACAGGGGCTGCCTGATCTGTGATAACCTCTCCTTTCAATCTACAGGTGACCAGTAAAACTGTTCCAGCTATGGGGGTAATGGGAAGACTGTTGCATTATCCACTAACTAAACCTGCTGAAGTTACTATCGGGCCCCTGCATACCAAGCATTCATTTCTCTTGGCTGCGGCGGCTCCTACTAACTTGCTGGGAAGAGACTTGTTATGTAAAATGGAATGTGTCATATACTGTACTTCAGATGGTGTGTTCTTAGATATACCGGAGAAAGTTGCACATGAGGTACAGGATATATTGGACACCCCTCAAAGGTTAATGTTACACTCTCCTGTTATAGAACAAAGTCGATCTCAAGTAAAGGGGATGTTGCTGGAAATACCAGGTTCACTATGGACCAGAGATGGACAGGACACTGGACTGATGGCAAACGTAGCCCCTGTCATGGTCAATCTAAAAAGTGGTAGGATAGCTCCAAAAATCCCACAGTATCCATTAAAACCAGAGGTGGAACTAGGGGTATATCCTGTTATTGAGAGGCTGTTGCAACAAGGGATTTTAATTCGTACAGCCAGTACAGCAAATAGTCCCATTTTCCCTGTGAAGAAGAGTGGGGGGAGGGACTATAGAAGGGGAATTAATAAAGTTGTTGAGAGCCGAATCCAGCTGTCCTCCTCATGCAGATTCCACCGTCTGCTAGTCACTTTACTGTCATTGATCTATGTTCTGCTTTCTCAGTCCCTCTTCACCCTGACTGCCAATACCTTTTTGCATTCTCCTACCGGGGAGTGCAATACACATGGACCAGACTTCCCCAGGGGTTCATTGACAGCCCCAGTATTTTCTCCCAAGCCTTACATGACTGTTTGCAATCCTTTCAACCCCACAATGGGTCTGTTCTAATTCAATATGTGGACGATTTGTTGCTGTGCTCTGATTCTTTTATGTCATGTTTACATGATACTAAATTGTTGTTGCTCCATCTCTCACGAACAGGGCACAAGGTGGCAAAGGACAAATTACAGCCATGTCAGACTAAGGTCAAATACTTAGGACACTGCCTCACTAAGGGGCTAAGACACCTGACAACCGACAGGATTGAGGCTATACAACACATGACTCTGCCGCAGAGCCAGAAGCAGATTCGTACCTTCCTGGGGATGTGTGGATACTGTAGATCCTGGATCCCAGGTTTTTCTATTCTGGCATTACCATTGCAGGAGCTAGTCTCTTCTTCAAAACCAGAACGTGTTGTACACACAGAAGAGTCAGAGCAAGCATTCTTTAATCTTAAAGATAGTCTGACTAAAGCACCTGCATTGGGAATACCTGATTACGAAAAGCCTTTTGAGCTATACTGTACGGAAGCTGATGGTTGTGCAGCAGGTGTCCTCACACAGAAACATGGTGACTGTCACGAATACTCACCTCTCCTCGTTCCCCCGCCGCTCCGTCGGCGGTCACGTGATCGCTACCTAGGGCGGTCACGTGATTACTACCCCAGGGCGGGGAATTCAAATGGGACACACTATTAAAACATAGCTCTGACACTTGGTGAGTGTCAGAGCAACTTACCAGTTCCTGGCTCCTGATTCCTGTGTCCTTCCTTGTTCCTGCTTCATCTGTATTGACTTCCTGTGTACGACCCGGCTTGTTCACTCTTCTGGATTCCGTTGTCCTCTGTGTACCGACCCGGCTAGCTGACCTCGCTTCTGTTCTGGTGACCCGTGTACCGACCGGTTTGATTGACTCCGAGACCGCCTCCTGATTCTGTCTGCATTGCCTGCCTGTGTAACAACCCGGTCTGTCCGTTTAATCTCATCTTGCTCCTGCTCCGCTGTACTACACCTTGGGGAAAACCTGAAGACCGCGACCTGCGACTCCTGGCAGCAAAGCCCATCCCGCCTTGCGGCGGTTCTTGGTGAATACCGGGGAGATCGTTAGACTCCGCACCTCAAGTAAGCCAGCGTTAATCAAGGTTAGTAGTGAATCCAGTAAATCTGTTACAGTTTGCGGGGGGCGTGGCTTGGACGCCATCTCGGGAAGTCGTATAGTGTGTGAGCTCCCGCAAACCGGTGGCCAAATCTATATTTTCCGGGCTTCCCCCTGCCCTAATCACCCCCTTGGTGGCTTCTACCTGGTCCTTATACCCCCGGGACACTTCTGAACCATTTCCGGGCCCCAGATGTCCGTGAGCAGCTAGCGGTGGAATTACTGGCCAGCATCAGCGTGCCGCAGTTCCCGGGGTCACTGCATCCCTCCGGAATAACACTCACCCTGATAGCCTCCTCTGGTGCCCGCCTGCCTTGCCGCCGATTCTCCCGCTGATCTTTGAGAGCGAGGGAGCTCTGCCGGGAGCCGCGCTGTGTACCCCGGCAAGCCTGACATCAATTGGTGGTGTGCAAGGGTGGGAGCCCAGCTGAACCACTCCTGAAAGATCCCTGGTGGGTGCTCTCTCGTAGGCAGCCCCCCCTCGAGTCCTCCATCAGCAGTAGCAGACCAGATGTTGGGGCCACCATTATCACCTTCACTTCCGACTAGTTGGGAGCAGAGCCTTCTGGGAGGTGAAGGGAAGGAGGAGCACGTGTATGGCGCCCATGTTCAGGTCAGAATACCACAATCCATTTTATTAAGGGGTTTCCTCTCACCCTAGCCAGTTCTGATTCCCTGAACACACTCTGTCTGCTCCGTTTACAAAAGTTATCAGACCAGGAATCCTACAGCCTCTGTATCGCTGACATCATTGTTCCCCTTATAGTGAATCTTTGGCGCCATCTTGTGGTGAAAATTTCAAACTACAAGTGTTATTATTATACAGCAAATCCTTGAGAATCTACTTGTAGATAAACCAGCATTACTGAATGCAACCCGGTCACCCATTATCTCAAGCAGAATACCCTGCTGGAATCCCTTAGACCTTTCCTACAACTGAACCTCCTGACATCCCATCACGTAGAGTTCAGACAGGAACTTATCTATCTCTACAAGCTTCCACATGCCAATGTAGCCCTGATTATGGCCGGCTAACGATCGCCCTCCTGGGGAGGGGACTCGGGGGTCTCCTGATCAGTACCACCCATATGGGTTTCCACTTGTACTCGGGGATGTCGATGTGTATGTAATCATTGTATAAATGGGGAGAGACAAAAAAACTCCTGCTCAAAAAGCACCGAAGAAATCTAGAGATTCTACACCTCGTGGTGCTTTTCAACAGTTCTTCGCTTCCAACGCCTCTACAACACCCCCACAAACAGCATCTGAAACACCTTCACGGGATCCTGCAGATTCACCTCAATCTACTTCATCGGCATCTTCTATCATCATGTCAGAGAAAGGAGACTTAGGGGAGATTTTAGCCCATCTGAAATCTCTTCCAACTAAAACGGACTTTCAAGCCCTAGAGTCTCGGATACAAGAGGCCTTGCAATCACAAATTGCTTCAATCAAGTCGGATCTTTCTCAGATGTCTGAAAAGATTGTTTCCATAGAGGACCACTCAGAAACGGTTGATACACGAATTGACAACCTCCAGAGTATGGTCACTCAACAATTCAGTGAATTTCGTAGAAGATTAGACGACCTCGACAATAGAGGCCGTCGCAACAATCTGAGAATAAGAGGTGTTCCAGAAGATATCTCCCCTCTTGGGATTACGGATGCTCTCACCAAAATATTCAATGAGCTTTTGGAAGCAGACCCAGATAATCAAATTATCTTTGACAGGGCTCACAGAGCGTTACGCCCTAAGAGTTCTCAGCCTGACAACCCACGTGATATCATCTGCAGGTTGCATTACTTTTCAGTCAAAGAAGCAATCCTCAGGAAGGCAAGAGGAGTGTCTGGTATAGACTTCAACGGTCACGAAATTCAAATATTTCAGGACTTGTCCTGGTATACATTGCAACAAAGACGGGCTTTAAAACCCCTTACTGATGAACTCAAACAGCGCTCCATCCGGTTCCGATGGGGATTCCCGTTGAGTATCCAGGTTAACCACGAAAGGAAAACGGTGACCCTCCATAGCCACTCGGATGTTGGATCTTTCTGTGAAAATCTGAATCTGCCTAAAATTCAGATTCCTGATTGGGACAATCTAGTGACGGCGCAAATCCCCCTCCCTGCCTCCAATAGAGGAGGTTGGCAGAAGGTCTCAAGGAACAACAAAAGATCTCGCCCAATGGTTCCAGTTGGTTCTCAGAGTGGGACCTGACATCGAAGTTTTGTTTGTTTTGTTACCTTGTTTACTTACCACTGCTACTTGTCTCAGTTTTGGATCATTGATCCTGATTAGGATTGTATAGTTACATACCTCCCACATATGTTGTCAGATGCTTCTCTATTATTAGCAATGTTCAATAATAGATTTATGTTAAACTTTTCTCTCCCCATTGATCTTACTTACAATTATTTACACTAGTACCAATAATACTATTGATATCTGAATGGTTCGAACTGGGGTTATCCCAGGCGAGCCATTCCATATACACCCCCCTTGAGTTTATTTTGATATTTTGATATTCATCTATAATTACAAGTATAGTCTCATTTCTCATTTCTGGTCGGAAGATTCCCGACGTCCCCTGCTAACCCTTGATTTTTCCGTCCTGTTAGATTTGTCCAGGGGGTCTCGTTGCCCCCTGGTCTGTGTGACTGTTGTTTACAATGTCATTTTCCATGTTTCGATTATTAATGATATGTTTTTTGTATGTATTTTGTTTTCTTTCTCTCTTGTTCTTCTCCCCCTCCCTTTTGTGCTTTCCCTTCCTTTCCCCCCTCCGGGAGCTTCTCTAGTGTCTACAAGTTGGTTGGAGTGAATCCTTCCTCATGGTTTATACCCGGGTTTTCCAGATGTCATAGTCGGGATCTTGGCCGCCGATCTCCTCTTCAATGGATAAGTTGAAATTTATTTCTACTAATGTTAGAGGTTTAAATATCCCCCAGAAACGTTCACGCCTTTTGCATACATTACATATAGATAAAGTAGATTTCGCATTTGTCCAGGAAACCCACTTTAAAAAAAGCCATGCCCCCACACTCGCCAACCACTACTACCCCACAGTTTTTTTTAGCAATTACTCGTTATCCAAATCTAGGGGTGTCACAATTCTTTTCGCAAAACACCTACGCCTTTCCGATATATCCACTACGGAGATAGTAGAAGGTAGAGTCCTGCTTATTAAAGTTAAGATTTTTGACCAACAATTTTCTCTAGTAAATATATACGCTCCCAATACTTCTCAGGTTGCGTTCTTTACCAAAATTCTGACAAAGATTGAAGACCATTTAGAAGGTGTGGTTGTCCTAGGCGGTGATCTGAATTGGTCCTTTCTCCCCCAAATTGACTCCTCGACTGGTGCTCCTAGGACCTCTCTTCGAGATGCCCGTAAGGTTAGGAGGGAGTTTCACGATCACCAGCTGGCCGACGCGTGGAGAATATTTCATCCTGCAGATAGAGATTACACCTTTTTCTCATACCCTCACTCCTCTTACTCTCGCATAGACTATCTATTTATAGACCACAGAAGGCTGGACCTGGTAGACGACTCCTGGATAGGACAAATAACGGACTCTGACCATGCCCCGATATATTTGTCTATCAAATTGGTTTCCCCTCCCACCAGACAGTGGTCTTGGAGACTCAACGAATTGCTGATGCAGGACGCATACTGTAAATCACAATTGAATGATGCTATTGGGGAGTATTTGGATATTAACGATAATGGAGAGACGGCCAAGTTGTCAGTTTGGGAAGTTCACAAATGTGTTTTGAGGGGGAAGTGTATTCAATTAGGCTCATTTCTCAAGAAGCAGAAGGATGAGGTTCGCAAAGCACTCTTATCAGATATCAAGAATTTAGAAACTAAACACAAAAATACTTTGTCCCCTGAGACCTTGGTGGAACTCCATAATAAGCGGTCAACTTTAAATTCTCTACTAAACGATCGCATGAAAAAGGCCTGGCGGTGCTGTAGAAACAAATTTTATCAATGGGGGGATAAGCCGAGCCGCTTTCTTGCTAGAGCCCTTCGTTCCCAACGTAACCGCTCCTACATACATAGCATACAAGACTCTGGAGGCACCACTAGGCACACAGATAAGTCCATCGCTGAAGCTTTCCGTTCCTACTATGCAAAGCTATATCACATTCGATCCCAGGTATCTGAAAACGATAATGCCCGGGCTGAGGAAGCTATAGGAGACTATCTACGGGGTATTGATTTTCCAAAAATCTCCCAAGAGGCAAAAGATCTTTTAGATTCTCCCTTTTCTCTTTCAGAACTAAGGGGAGCTATAAAATCTTCCCCCCTTGGAAAAAGTCCTGGCCCTGATGGGTTCTCCATATCATATTACAAAACATTTTTGGATAAGCTATGTCCCATTCTGCTAGATGCTTTCAATGAAGTGTCGGACACAAAGGGTTTTTCGCCACAGTCGCTGCAAGCGCATATTACAGTTATCCCTAAAGAGGGTAAGGATCCAGCTCTATGCCCTAGTTACCGTCCAATCTCCCTTCTAAACGTAGACATTAAACTTTATGCGAAGATCCTTTCAAACAGGTTAAAGAATCTCCTCCCGGAATTAATTACAAACGACCAAGTAGGATTTGTACCAGGCAGAGAAGCAAAGGAGAATACTAAAATTATTAATCTAATACATTACGCATCTTCTGTTAACCTGCCCACAATTCTCTTGTCAACCGACGCAGAGAAGGCATTCGATAGAGTGGACTGGGGCTTCATGAAGGGGGTACTTCTCCATATGGGACTTGGCCCCTCTTGTTTACAAATTTTTTTGGCCCTGTATAGATTCCCTTCCGCTAAAGTTAGAGCAAATGGCATTTTATCCGACTCCTTTACCATCTATAACGGCACTCGTCAAGGTTGCCCATTATCTCCTCTGATATTTGTACTCTGTATGGAAGCCTTGGCCAGGGCGATTCGATCTAACCCAAACATCACGGGTTTGCAGATTGGTAAAGAAAACTACCGATTGGCCCTATTTGCAGATGACTTGCTTGCGATCATCACAAACCCCATCACATCATTACCTAACCTGATGTTAAAAAATCTCTACTAAAACATCTCAACAATGCGGCCAGGGCAGTTGTACCGACGCGCTGGAAATCCCGAACACCCCCTCTGATTATGGACTGGTTCAATAGAATTGACTATTATATGTCCATGGAAGACATCATCCTCTCAGCTAATGACAAATCCACAGAATTCTTGGCCACATGGTTTTCCTGGATTGAGTTTAAAAATTCAGAGGATTTCAAGATAGTTTGTTCTTTACCTGTCTGCGCTTGTTAGCTCCCCTCCCCTCTCTTCACCTTCCTTATGTGTCCTCTATCCCCCCCCCCTATTTCCCCTTTCCTTTCTTGTTGTCCATCTTTGTCTCCCCCTCCTTGGGGGAGTGTTTTTTCTTTCTGAGTCTGTGCCTTATTACCAATTTAAAACTTTTGCGTAGTGAGTTACGTCAATGCTCCGGGCTATTGATGGTCCATTTGTTACAAGTGTTTTGTACTGACAGTATTTTTTCCTAATGGATCATTCTTTTGGTCAAGTTTGTAATAACTCTTGCTCACTCGCAATGAAAATAAAGAATTTAAAAAAAAAAAAAAAATCTGTTACAGTTTGCTCTGACCATGGATTCAGCGTTCAAAGATCTCCTGGAGCATTTAGTGGGTAGAATGGACAAACAGGAAGCAAACCAAGAGCAACTTTTAAAATTCCTCCAGAGCCTATCTACTCGGCTGGATGTTGTTCAGAACACCTTAGTGGCCACCGGTCCTCCTGTACCTGTGATTGCGGCAGACCCCCCCTCAGCAGCATTAGCTTCTTCCTCCCAAGTACGGATGCCTAATCCGCCCAAATTCGACGGAGACCCTAAACTTTGCAGAGGATTCCTGAACCAATGCTCCATTCACTTTGAACTATTGCCGGGAAATTTTCCTTCTGAGAAGGCTAAAGTGGCCTATGTGATATCACTGCTCTCTGGTCAAGCCTTAGCGTGGGCATCCCCGTTATGGGAGCGGAATGATCCTATCCTGCATAATTTCTCCACCTTTTTATCCACCTTTAGGAAGATTTTTGACGAACCCGGAAGGGTTTCCAATGCCGCTGCTGGGTTATTGCGTCTCCGCCAAGGGAACCAGTCTGTGGGGCAGTATGCGGTCCACTTCAGAACTATGGCCTCTGAACTCAGCTGTAACGATGAGGCTCTAGTAGCTACATTCTGGCAGGGTCTTTCGGATCGAATTAAAGATGAGCTGGTGTCTCAGGAACTCCCTGCATTTTTGGACGATCTCATCTCTCTCTGCGTTAAGATTGACTTACGATTCAAGGAGCGTAGTTCTGAGAAGGAACAGTCTCGTCGCAGTATGATTCGTCTAGCTCCCAACTTCCAAACACCTGTTCTTCCACCCGAGGAACCGATGCAATTGGGAAGGGCCCGCCTATCGGCTGAAGAGAGAGAGAGAAGATTCCGAAACAAATTATGTTTATATTGTGGAGAGAGCGGACATCTTCTGAACTCTTGTCCCAAACGTCCGGGAAACGACAGGGCCTAACGTGTTCAGGAACTGTGTCGTTAGGCCTTCTTATTTCATCTCCCTCAGTTCCTTATTATAATGATTGTGTCACCATTCCCATTTCCTTACAGTCTGGACAATACGCTTTTTCTCAGTCCGCACTCCTTGACTCAGGAGCAGCTGGGAATTTCATTTCGGCTGCCTTGGTAAAGCAATTCTCTATCTCCACGCAAGCTCTAGAACAACCTATCTCCCTTTTAGCCATCGATGGGGGAAGAATTCCAGAGGGTTCTATCTTCTTACGCACCACTCCTCTTCGTCTCCAGATTGGAGCCCTACATCAAGAGAGTATCTCCTTATTCGTCATCCATAAGACTACCAATCCTGTTATCCTTGGACTTCCGTGGCTCCGTCTCCATTCTCCTAACTTGGATTGGCAATCCGGCCATATCTTATCCTGGGGACAACATTGCTTTAATCATTGTCTATCGAAGGTAGTTCCCAAGGAGGATCCCAAGTGCCACAGGAGGTTACCCTTGGCACTCCTTCCTGAACCCTACCAAACCTTTTCCGATGTCTTTTGTGAACACGAGGCCACCAAACTCCCTCCACATAGAATTTGGGACTGTAATATAGATCTCATTCCCGGTAAACCGGTACCCTGAGGCAGAGTGTATCCACTTTCTGTTCCTGAATCCAAGGCCATGGAGGATTATGTCCAAGATAATCTGGGAAAAGGCTTTATTCGAAAATCCTCTTCTCCTGCTGGGGCAGGTTTTTTCTTCGTTAAAAAGAAAGATGGGGGCCTCCGCCCTTGTATTGATTATCGAGGCCTAAATGCCATCACCGTAAAAAAACGATACCCTTTACCACTAATCTCAGAATTATTTGATCATATAAAGGGGGCTACCATTTTTTCTAAATTGGACCTCAGAGGAGCCTATAATCTGGTGCGCATTAAAGAAGGAGACGAGTGGAAGACTGCCTTCAACACTCGGGACGGGCACTTTGAATACTTGGTTATGCCTTTTGGATTGTGCAATGCCCTGGCTGTTTTTCAAGGTTTCATGAACAAACTTTTTCAAGACCTATTATATCAATGCGTGGTCATCTACCTGGATGATATCCTCATCTTCTCCCAAGACTTAGTATCACATCACAAACATGTCTTGGAGGTTCTGTCTCGTATTAGAAAGAATCATCTATATTGTAAATTAGAAAAATGTATCTTTGAACAGAGACAAGTTCCTTTCTTAGGTTATATTATCTCCGGCACGGGATTGCAAATGGATCCTACCAAGTTAAGAGCCATACTAGATTGGCCTCAACCCTCAGGCCTTAAAGCTACACAACGGTTCCTAGGGTTTTCCAATTACTACCGTCAGTTCATTAAAGGATATTCTACCTTGGTGGCACCCATCACTGCCTTAACCCGTAAGTCTGCGAACGCCAAAGTATGGACTGAGGAGGCCACCCAAGCCTTTGCTACTTTAAAATCTCTTTTCCTCAGCACCCATCCTCCAACAACCTGACTGTTCTCGCCCGTTCATTCTAGAGGTGGACGCATCCTCTATAGGTACGGGAGCAGTACTCTCTCAACGAGATTCTACCGGTAAATTACATCCGTGCGGATTCTTTTCCCGTCGCCTGCTACCTGCTGAAAAGAACTACGGTATCGGTGACAAGGAGCTCCTAGCCATCAAATTGGCTCTTTCTGAATGGAGGCATCTCCTGGATGGAGCCCAGTTTCCTATCACCATCTATACTGACCACAAAAACGTACTATATTTACGTACAGCACGCTGCCTAAATTCTCGACAAGCAAGATGGTCCTTATTTTTCTCCCGATTTGACTTCAACATTTCCTTCCGTTCTGGATCTAAAAATATCAAGGCAGATGCTCTATCTCGCTCATTTGATCCTGCTGATTCGGAACCCTTGGAGGAGAATAAATTTATTCTGGATCCCAGTCGAATATTGGCAGCAACTCATATCAAAAAGACCTGTCCTCTTGGCAAGACCTTCATTTCTGCACCTCTTCGCATCAAACTCCTACGATGGGCTCATCGTTCTCTCTTCTCAGGTCATGCTGGCATTCGTAAAACTTGGGCCTTCTTATCTCGCAACTACTGGTGGCCTTCCATACGGGAGGATGTAAGAAGGTTTGTGTCTTCATGTTCCATATGTGCCCAACACAAGACCCCCAGGAGGAGGCCTTATGGTCATTTACTTCCATTACCAGTTCCTGATTACCCATGGTCACAAATTTCCATGGATTTCATTACGGATCTACCTCCCTCCAAATCTTGTACAGTGGTCCTAGTGGTCACGGACCGCTTTTCCAAAACTGCCCACTTCATTCCACTAAGAGGTCTTCCATCTTCCTCCTCGTTGGCTGACATCTTTATCAAGGAGATATTCCGCCTTCATGGTTGTCCTCTTCACATTGTCTCCGATCGAGGATCTCAGTTTATATCCAAGTTTTGGAGATCGTTTTGTCACAAATCTGGAATCAAGCTTGATTTTTCCTCTGCATATCACCCCCAGTCTAATGGCCTCACAGAGAGAACCAACCAGGAATTGGAGAAATTCTTAAGAATATTCATCTCTGCCAATCAAGACAACTGGGTAGATCTCCTTCCATGGGCTGAGTTTGCCCATAATAATCATTTCCATGAGGCTCTCTCTAATTCTCCTTTTTTCGTGCTCTATGGCTGTCATCCGAGACTACCCACCTTTTCCCAAATTTCTGCCTCCGAAGTTCCTGCAGTGGACGTATTATTTCGTAACTTCTCTCATATCTGGGAACAAACCAAATCAAGTCTCAGAGAGGCTATCACTCGTTCTAAGGAGGCCTATGATAGAAGGAGAAGAGCCGGGCCTAAATTCTCCATCGGTGATAAAGTCTGGTTATCTACACAGAACATTCGTCTAAAGGTTCCCAGCAAGGAATTTGCTCCCAGGTTTATTGGTCCTTTTTCCATCTCTGAGATCATCAATCCAGTAGCTTTTAGACTAAGCTTACCACGTTCTCTATGTATTCCAGATGTTTTTCATGTGTCGTTGCTGAAACCAGTAGTTACTAACAAGTTTGCCACCCCTCCTAGGGCTCCTCCTCCTGTTATTATTCAGAATCAGGGTGAATATGAAGTAAAACAAATCTTGGACTCCCGTAAAAACCGAGGGGCTGTACAATTCCTAGTAGACTGGAAAGGATATGGTCCCGAGGAACGCTCCTGGGTAAGAGCAGTCGACCTGCATGCTCCCCGTCTACTCAAACTCTTTCATAAAAAATTTCCCTGTAAACCTGTGTAGGTGTCCGGAGTCCACCTTTAAGGTAGGGGGTACTGTCACGAATACTCACCTCTCCTCGTTCCCCCGCCGCTCCGTCGGACCCGGAAGCCGCACTTCCGAGTTTGGCGGTCACGTGATCGCTACCTAGGGCGGTCACGTGATTACTACCCCAGGGGAATTCAAATGGGACACACTATAAAAACATAGCTCTGACACTTGGTGAGTGTCAGAGCAACTTACCAGTTCCTGGCTCCTGATTCCTGTGTCCTTCCTTGTTCCTGCTTCATCTGTATTGACTTCCTGTGTACCGACCCGGCTTGTTCACTCTTGTGGATTCCGTTGTCCTCTGTGTACCGACCCGGCTAGCTGACCTCGCTTCTGTTCTGGTGACCCGTGTACCGACCTGGTTTGATTGACTCCGAGACCGCCTCCTGATTCTGTCTGCATTGCCTGCCTGTGTACCAACCCGGCCTGTCCGACTACTCTCATCTTGCTCCTGCTCCGCTGTACTACACCTTGGGGCAAACCTGAGGACCGTGACCTGTGACTCCTGGCAGCAAAGCCCATCCTGCCTTGCGGCGGTTCTTGGTGAATACCGGGGAGATCGTTAGACTCCGCACCTCAGGTAAGCCAGCGTTAATCAAGATTAGTAGTGAATCCAGTAAATCTGTTACAGTGACGCTAGCAGACCGGTAGCATACTACAGTGCACAATTGGACAATGTGGCAAGATCACTCCCAACATGTCTCAGAAGTGTAGCAGCAACTGCTCTTCTGGTAAGTAAGAGCGAGGATGTAGTATTAGGACATAATTCAACTGTCTGAACACCTCATGCTGTATCCGCTCTGTTAAATTCAGCCCAAACCAGACATGTTTCTTCAGCTAGATTTACAAAGTGGGAACTAGCCCTGATGGCACCCTCAAACATCACCATCAAATGATGTAGCACCTTAAATCTAGCTATATACCTTCCATATGTGTCTCTAGAGACACAAAGAGTGGAAGGTGAGGAGACCCTGGTCGATGATGAGTTAGGCAAGAGTACTGACACGCATGACTGTATGGAACATCTGAATCAGACCTTTACTGCAAGGCCCGACATACGTGACACCCCCTTAGAAAATGTAGATTTTACGTTTTATACAGACTGGAGTTGTCATAGACAGACAGAGATGGGAGAACTATGTACTGGTTACGCTGTTGTAGACGATCAGGATGTGGTAGAAGCTGAACCCCTTGGCCCACCTCACTCAGCCCAGGTGGCGGAACTAGTAGCATTAAGGAGAGCGTGTGAATTGGCAGAGGGTAAATCAGCCAATATATATACTGACTCTAGATACGCCTTCGGGGTAATGCACGATTTTGGGGCCCTTTGGTGTCTTAGAAACTTTAGGACAGCAGCAGGTACGCCAGTGGCACACTCACAACACATAAAAGGACTTCTGACAGCGATACAGTTACCCAGAACAGTAGCCGTCATAAAGTGCAAAGCCCATACCTTTGAAGAAGACCCAGTGTCATTGGGCAACAACAGGGCAGACGAAGCTGCTAAATGGGCAGCAGGGCAACCTATGACTGTATCGACCGAGACTATGATGGTTTTTCAGACATTAGACATGCAGAAATTAATTGAAATGCAAGATTTGTGTTCCCTGCAGGAAAAGGCGGTCTGGAAGGCGAAGGGATGTGGTCAAGAGTCCTCAGGACTCTGGAGGGATGGACAAGGTAAGCCTGTAGCTCCCCGAACTAACTATTCAAGCCTGGCTGAAGCAGCACACGGTCTGACTCACCGGGGTAAAGAAGGTATGTGCAAACTGGTGAGAGCATAATGGTGTGCTCCCGGATTTTCCTCTCAGGCTGGTAAGAAGGCAATGTCATGTCTTACTTGTTTGAGGAAAAATGTTGGGAAAACTATTCCAACTGAGCCATCCCACATCCCTCCTACAGACGGACCTTTTCAGGTAATACAAATTGACTTTATCCAACTACCACCGTGCAGGAATCTAAAGTATGTGTTAGTATGTATTGATGTGTTTTCCGGTTGGGTAGAAGCATATCCGGCAGCCACTAATACTGCTGTGTTCACTGCAAAGAAAAATTGTACAAGATTTTGTATGTAGGTTCGGTATCCCTAGAATCATTGAAAGTGATAGGGGTACCCACTTTACTGGTGATATCTTCCAAAATATGTGTAAGCTCATGGGAATCGGTAGCAGACTTCACACCCCTTACCGACCACAAGTCAGTGGTAAGGTGGAGAGAGTAAATTGTACTATAAAGAACAAGCTTGGTAAGGTAGTGGCTGAAACTGGGTTGGCATGGCCTGAGGCTTTGCCATTGGTCCTCCATAGCATTCGGACCACTCCTAGACCTCCTCTTAATCTGTCCCCCTTTGAGATACTGTTCGGACGACAACCTCATTTGATCGTGAGTCCACAAGACGACTTGAAGTGTAATAATGAAGTGACTGTACAATATCTTATAAGAATGAGTAGACAGCTAAAGCAACAACAACAAAAACTCAAAATGCTGTCACCTGGTATGCCAGAAACGAACTGTCATGATGTTGAACCTGGGGACTATGTTATGATCCGCAATTTCTTACGTTCAGGTTGTTTAACAGACCGTTGGGAAGGCCCGTACCATGTGCTGCTGACCAGTACTACATCACTGAAAGTTGGAGAGAGAGACACTTGGGTCCATTCCACCCACTGCAGGAGAGTCTGTAACTCGGAGAAAGTGCAAGATAACACTGAGACCAACGACATAGATCTGTCACTTGTGAGTCTGTTCCGGGAGACCTAAAGCCTGCAGTCGAGACACCTGAACCATAGTTGTTGCCTCAGAACTATCTGTCCAGCGATGGAGTGGCGGTTTTTGTTTTTCTTTTGTTCCAGGATTTTCCTTGTTTTTACTTTTTCTAGGACATTCTATTTTTGTGAAGGAGGATGGAGGACGGAGGAGGGTTCTGGTAGTGATGCGGATGAGATGGAGGCAGAGGAAAAGTTATTAGAATACTCAGAGCATCCCATTATCAAGCTTGGGCCGGGGGTTATGAAAAGGTCTGCTAGCTCAGGAACTCGGAGACAGTGTGAGGGGCTATTGTCTGATGAGTATTGCATCTGCAAGTTCTGTGACTCCCTAGTTGAAGAGAGATGCATCCAGCGATGCCAGTCCACCGATAATCTGAATATGGGCGGGCATCCTTTGGAGGATTATCACTCCCTGGTGGGTAAGGTGCTAAACCAAACCGAGTGCTGGGTGTGCTCTCACGTGCCGCAGAGGCAGCATAATATAGGACTAGTGCCATTCCCTCTAAACATTTCCGAAGTACTCGAATTGAGGGGTGGGAGGCCCATAGACGGGAGGTACAATAACACTAGGTCCCCTAGTCTGACGCTTCGACAATACTCCGTAGACAGATCTTTGCTGTGCCTAAATATATCTCATGCAAAGCGTCTGGAGAATTGGGAGGCTGACCTATCAGATCAGACAATGGCTCGCCACGCTCATGTTGGAGGGAGACTTACAAAATCACCCATAGGCAGGAATGTTGATGGAAGTTATAAATTAGGACGTATAACCAAACATAAGAAAATGTCCATTGGTAAAGTCTCTATAGATAATTGTGAGAATGTCATCTATACAATCCAAAGGAGGAAAAATAAGAATAGTGACCTAAACAAGCACTCCAGGTACATATAAGTAAAGAATTAATACATATTATTTTTATTGGTATGCATTAAAAATGGTACGTATAGATATACCACACAGATAAAAAAGCGAAATATAAAAAAGATTGTAGTGTTGAAAAGTATAGAATTTAAAAATAAGTTGACCCTGTGGTGGAGCCGATGAGAGTTTGTACTATTTCCAAAAGGAAAATCACTGTTATACAATCTCTTGTGGGAATATACAACACAAATTAGTTCATAAATATCGGAATAGGATGGCAGAAATTGAACATATTCTGCCTAGTGACAGCGTGTCACTTATATAGTCCTCAGTATATAGTGTTGTGTATATTATAAACTACAGATGGCAATATTTGCCTAGTGTATTCCACATATATAGAGATTTTATCGGATTACCATATGAATTAATAGTTATTTTAAATTCATAGGATACGAGCCTTATTTAGTGTATCAAGAGGTTTGCCAAGTATCTGATGGCTAATTCACATTTATGTGCACCTACTTAGGCTAATGAGTAGTAGCTCTAAGATTAGCCAGGTAACTTATATTTAATAGGTAATCACTATAGCATCAGTCTCCTCATCAAAACGCTAAGTCGCTAATAGTCTGTTCTCATATGATATTTCATTGGTCTGCTATGTTGAAATAGCGAGTATAATACCGCTGGTGAAATATTTGTGAAGGAATCTGAGTTGAAAATGTTCTGCCTGATTATTTATTTTTTATTATTTTTTATTCTTTATTATTTATTTTCTTTTCTTGTATATTGTGTATTTTGTATATTTTTTATTTATTTTTATTGGTGCAAAATAGCATGACCCACTAAATTGTATGGATATTGCCACGTGAATTAAGGACCAATACTATTGGTCAAGTGAAGGAAATTTTAAAAAAGCAAAAACAAATATAAAAAGTAAAAAGTGATGTTAGATGTGTGTTAGGTCTGTGATATAAGAAAATAGAATTATATAGTTAAATCATTAATCAGGTTCAATTGACCATAAGTGTATTGTCTACGTGCTTATCAAGGTTGCCCTCTAATGTTCCTTCACAAAAGGGTCCAATATGTAGTGTATAACAGAGATATTATGTGATATACAAAATTACGATCAAACCTGAATTGTACTGAATTATTGATACAGGTATAATAAAATTAAAAACAGCCGTTGGTATATAACGAATCATTTTCATTATTTAGTAAGTATATTATTGATGTTATAATTTCACAGCGTATTCTAAGAGCAAAATTCAGAATCCATTGTGCAATAGGAGTGTTGCCTCATGGGATTTAGATACAGAGGTATTGGTATTGTCTATTCCTACAGAAAGCTAGTATAACTGGTGTTCTCATTTAAGCCGAATGGCATTACAGAATTCATTAAGAATATCCATCGGCTTTCCCTCTGTAGGAGCTGTTTGGTAACATCGCCCCCTCTGATACCCATCTTAATTTGTTCAATCCCAAAGGCCTTCATATTTTGAGGATTTCCTCCATGCTTATGAAGGAAATGTCGTGCCACTGATGTTAGTTGTTTAAATTTGTCTTTGTCAGTGGGTGCATTTCTGATTGAGCCAATATGTTCTAGTAGTCTATTTTTAAGCATTCTACTGGTCATGCCTATATAGATCAAATTGCAAGGACATTTAAGGGCATATATCACACATTTAGTAGTACAGTTAATAAACTGATCAATTTGATGTTGCCTCCCATATCTATCAGAAAAGTCCCTGGTTTTTTCCATGTAAGAACATGCCTTACAGTGACCACATTTATGGGATCCTTTAACTGATGGAATTGGGGAACCCATTGTAAAGTGGCTTCTCACCAACTTATCACCTAAATTAGGTGATCTACGCCAGCTAAAATCAGGTCTTGGTCCCAGATTCTTAGATAGATCTATATCTGATAGGAGAATAGACCAATGTTGTTGTACAATGTTTTGTATCTCCTTCCATTCATGGCAAAAATTGCCCACGATTCTGATTTTCTTATCATTTTTAGATTTATTCTTACCATACACCAGTTTACTCCTATCTTCAATATTAGCTTGATTGAAAGCTCTTTTAATGAGTCTCTTACTATAACCTCGTTGTACAAGTCTCGTACTAAATTTTACAGATCTTTGCTTAAAATCAGAGGGGTTGGAACAGTTGCGTTTTAATCTCAGAAATTCTCCCTTGGGAATGTTGTTTATAACAGGTGGGAAGTGAGAGCTTTCGCTATGTAGTATACTGTTGGTTGCTGTTTTCTTGCGGAATAAGTCTGTAGCAATTCTGCCATCTGCCATTTTCTTGATCGTCAGATCTAAGAAATTGACATGTTTCTGATGCATTTCATATGTTAAACGTAAGTTGTTTGGGTTGTTATTGAGAGTTTCTACGAACTCCACAAACATTTCTTGCTTCCCGTTCCACATAATGAGGATGTCGTCAATATAGCGCATCCAAATAATTATATTATCAGTATATCTATTAAGTTGGTCACAAAAGACGGTCTCCCTCTCCCACCTGCCCAAGTAGAGATTAGCAAAGGTGGGGGCACAAGCCGCCCCCATTGCCGTCCCTTGTACCTGGAGGTAAAATCTATTATCAAAGACGAAGAAATTTCTCTTTAGTATAAATTCAAGAAGTTCAATCAAGAAGAGGCTAAATGTAGGGTTGTCATTGGCCTGTAGAAAAAATTTGACAGCATCGATACCCACTTCATGTTGGATGCTAGTATATAGTGACTCTACATCCATTGTGATGAGCCAAACATCTTGTTCCAAAATGACATCATCTAGAAGTTTAAGGATGTCTGTAGTATCCCTTACATAAGAAGGTAAGGAAGTGACATAGTCACGCAAATGTAAATCGATAAAGATGCTTGCTTGTTCGGTCAAGCCTCCTATACCTGAAAGGATAGGTCTTCCAGGTGGTTTTATAGCATTTTTTAATGAATTTTGGGCAGTAGGTATATTGTTGGTATTTTAGGATTATCAATGCTTAAAAATTCAAATTCTGATTTCAAGATTGTTCCACTATCTAGAGCTCTTTTGATCATTCGATCATATATCGATTTGAAATCATTTAGAGGATTACAAAAAAGTAATTTATAACATTGTTTATCTCCTAGTTGTTTCTGCATTTCTTCCTTGTACATAGTAATAGGCCAAATCACTACATTTCCACCCTTATCGGATGGTTTAATGACCACATCTTGCCAAGATTGAATTTCTTGAATAGCTCGTCTTTCATCTCTTCTCAAATTGTCCCATTTTCTATTTTTGTTCTTCATGGATTTGAGTTTTAGGGTATCTAGGTCACGTGATACCATATTCTCAAACACTTTTATTTGTGGGCTGATATTATCATGGGGGCAGAAAGTGGATCTTTTTTTACACGTAGGTCAGGGGGGTTGGGTTGGGTATGATTATCCTATCGGTTTGTTCCTCTAAGAGATGTTCTAAAATAGATAGAGCAGTGTTATCTTCCTCCTCCAGATTGACATTCCTTGTTGGTATTACTGGATTTATGCTAGTATTTGTTCCTTCTGGGATAGGTATAGGGATGCTGAGGAGTCTGTCGAAACCCTCTCTGGTATCCACAAGAACAGATGTGTTGTTTCTTGTGATTTCTTGTATGTTAGTGGGCTCATTGTTATTAAAAAATTTGTTCAGGCGTAGTTTCCTTGTAAAAAGGTGAAGATCTTTTTCCCATCTAAAACGGTCAAAATTATTCACTGGTGAAAACGTCAAACCATAACTCAGTAATCTTGTGTGGGAATTATTTAGAATTCTGTCTGATAAGTTGATTATCTGTAAGGAATCATTTATTTGCCCCTGTATTTTCTGTTGTATTGATATTTGCCCCTCCAGGGAACTCGTGAGCGGTCGCGTAGATTTCTTGTGTCCCCTCCTAATACATTTGTTCCACCAGTGTCCTCCCCTAGGGATCTCTGAGTTTCCCCTAAAAAAGTATTTTTATTGGTGTTTCTCCTAGTTCTAGAAAGAGTTCTACTCCTGTTGAAAGGGTTGTCATTATCATTGTCTGAGGATTCTAATTCCGACGATTCAGGACTGGTAGATGTATTTCGTCCTGTTTTTACGGTGGTATGGTATTTCCATTTGAAAATGCGGCCATTCGCATAATCTCTTTGATCACGATTGAATTTGGATTTTTTCTTTTCAATAAGATTGTCCTCAAGTCGATCTAAATCTTGTTTATGTCTTTCGTATGTCTTCTGAAATGAATCTATTGTTTCATATTCTTTCAATTTGAGACTAAGTTGTTCAATGTCTCGTGAGTATGACTCTAGTAAGAGATTGTCATGCTTTAGAATAATTAGCATCAATTCCTTGGAGCATTTAAGGAGAGCCATTTCCCATTCTGACTTTAATTCCTTAGTGGCTAACTCGTATGTTGGGAATATCTTAGGTCTCAGGCCTTGTGGAGTAATCATTTGTTTTATATAATTTTCAGTAGTGGTTATGTTCCACCATATTTTACTTTGTTTGTGCATTAGTATTTTTAATTGATTTAGATCTTCCAACCAGGGATCATTATTAGGACTGGTATTAGGTATATCTTGATCAGGGAAAATGGATCCAAGATTGTCCTTCCACTTATCACACCTCTTGCTGAGATCTGCTCTGAGGTTGAACGTTGCCATTATTAGGTTCTACAAAGAGAGGGTGAATTGCTCGTAGTTTTAAGAGCAAAAAATTTGGAAGGACACTTAGGGGAATTAGGTTACCTATTAAAGAGGGGTATATCAATAGATAAGGCAATAGATTAGATATTGGTTTGGTCGGTAGCTGTTTGTTATCTTTAGATGATCAATATTACCAGATAGGAGATGCCGTTGTTATATGGACTACAACATGCAAAGTTGATTGCCCAGAGTATTACAGTATACCCATATATAGATTTCTTGTATAGTCATACAGGTGGTATATCAAATTAATTATTAGTCTAAAGCTAATTGTAACAAAATGAATTTTCATTTATTGTGGACGTTATTGTCATATCCGTGCAGGAGCTAGAGTCTGAGTATAGACACTCAGTGATGCATGTAATATCATGGAAAGAAATGGGGAAAGGGGAATGGGAAAACCGCTCCGCACAAGATAGTACCCTACAAATAAATAGAAAATAATACAAACTAAATAAAATCACAAAATATAGAATTAATAACAATAAAAATATAAATAAAAATAACAATAAAATATAAAAAAAATTCTATATACCTTTTCACATCTCACTTTTATCATCAGATCAATGTCTTAGAAAATGCTTAATAAATAACCCCTGATACATAACTTACATATGATTTGGGAGTTAAGTAACCCATGCTGACACAATATTATATGCACATAAGTAGTCCATTATTGTATAATAATTACATCATATTCTGCTTTATTCTAAACAACTTAAACCAATTATAATATAGACAATTATTTGTATGCTATACTAACCTGACCATCGGGTATAATGATGTTTTAAACTCACTTAATTGTCCTGAATAGAATCCCTATATGTAATGCCATGTATTATTACAACAGACTTTCATTAGGAGTGATGTAATCCATAAACAAAACTGATTGGTTCTCAGTAGTATAAAAGCCATTCACAATCAGTAGCCCAGTAATTCCATGACTAAGCAATAGCGAAACGTACGTCGGGGTGACGTCACGTCGTGTGACGTCAGACCCGGAAGTAGGTGGAGCCGACCACGGCGCTCTGCCGCTGACACAGACCAACAAACTGTTATTCAGACTCCTCTACAAACACTCTATTAGCGCTATCCCAGTTTAATAGACTAATGAATCACTATATGGAAATATACTACTAGTGACTTAGCGCTTTGATGAGGAGACTGGTGATATAAAGATTACCTATTATATACGAGCTACTAGATCACTTTTAGTGCTACTATTCACTAACCCCAGTATGTATATACATATGATAATTAGCCACTAAATACGTGGCAACTTCTTGACACATTGGATAGGGCTTGTGCCTTATGAATTTCCAACACCTTTTAAGCTATATGGTAACCTGATAAAGTCTCTATAAGTGGGGAACATACTAGGCAAATACTGCCATTCACAGCTTATGTTGTATACAACACCAAATACTGAGACATGCTGTCACTAGGCAGAACATTTTCAACTCAGATTCCTTCACAAATATTTCACCAGCGCTATTATACTCGCTATTTCAACATAGCAGACCAATGAAATATCATGAGAACAGACTATTAGCGACTTAGCGTTTTGATGAGGAGACTGATGCTATAGTGATTACCTATTAAATATAAGTTACCTAGCTAATCTTACTACTCATTAGCCTAAGTAGGTGCACATAAATGTGAATTAGCCATCAGATACTTGGCAAACCTCTTGATACACTAAATAAGGCTCGTATCCTATGAATTTTAAATAACTATTAATTCATATGGTAATCCGATAAAATCTCTATATATGTGGAATACACTAGGCAAATATTGCCATCTGTAGTTTATAATATACACAACACTATATACTGAGGACTATATAAGTGACACGCTGTCACTAGGCAGAATATGTTCAATTTCTGCCATCCTATTCCGATATTTATGAACTAATTTGTGTTGTATATTCCCACAAGAGATTGTATAACAGTGATTTTCCTTTTGGAAATAGTACAAACTCTCATCGGCTCCACCACAGGGTCAACTTATTTTTAAATTCTATACTTTTCAACACTACAATCTTTTTTATATTTCGCTTTTTTATCTGTGTGGTATATCTATACGTACCATTTTTAATGCATACCAATAAAAATAATATGTATTAATTCTTTACTTATATGTACCTGGAGTGCTTGTTTAGGTCACTATTCTTATTTTTCCTCCTTTGGATTGTATTGTATGTTCATATGCATGACCTTAGCACCCCCCACATAATAGTTTACCTATTAGTGAGGTAGGGTACTATCTTGTGCGGAGCGGTTTTCCCATTCCCCTTTCCCCATTTCTTTCCATGATATTAGAATGTCATCTATGCTGACACGTGTCTTGAGCAAATGAAGACTCTAGGCATGGGTAGTTTCGTCAAAACTCTGTGCGATATAATTAATGGGCATAATGTTCCTTATGTACTCCCTGATGATGTGTACTTTGTTTGTGGGAGGAAAGCTTATTCCTGGGTAACTCCGAGTTCCAAGGGCTTGTGTTTCTTAGCTAAACTGGTTCCTGAAATCATGACTATTACTCATAAAGAAATGGTTGATATTCACAAGACTACATCACCACCATACATACACACACAGTATGAACACCGTGGCAAGAGAAATATGATTCCTGGTGAGGAACCCATAGCTACAAAATTGATTAGTGAAACCGCTGGTTTTCAAGTTATGGTTGCTCTAGAGCTCACCATGACTGCTCGGGGAACATTAAGCTTTAAATATATCCAAGACCTAGCTAAATTAATAGATCATATCACAGAGATGTATGATGACACTTTCAGGTATACTGGAAGGGAGCTACAAGCGTACAAGAAGGAGTTGGTGCAACATAGACTGGTACTAAATTATCTCATTTCTATTACTGGTGGGTACTGTGTAACAATGGCCACCCAGTTCGGTGTCAAATGTTGCACGTACATCACCAATAATACAGATGACCCTAAGGAGGTTATAGACCGGAAGATGGATGAAATTCTGCAACTGAAATGGGAATTTCGAAGGAACCATAATTCTTCGTTATATGAGGTCGGGGAAAAGGTGGCAGGTTGGTTCTCTTGGTTGATCCCTGTGAAATGGTTCTCCGGTCTGGGTGAGTGGGTACAGGAAATGGTTGCTAGTGTAGGTAAGCTCCTTCTCCTTATACTGGGTGTCATCTTAGCGATTGGTTTATGTGTCAAATGTGTTCCTACTGTGTTGAAGTGTGGAAAATGGTCTCCTAGGAGAAACACTGAGATTGAAACTGAAAGGGTGGTGCCAGATACCGAGATCATGGTCTGTGAAGAAGTGTTGTATAACCCTGAACTTGAAACGGTGATTAGGTGATAGTTTATTACACTATCAAAGGGTGGAGCTGTCGAAGTCAGCATATTGGATAAAGTCATTTCAATTAAAATCGAGCAAACTTGATTGTCTTTGTCTGAAAAGATGCGTACGACACGCTACGGCGTAAAAGGGCATGCTACGGCGTGAAAGGGCGTACGCAGCTGCAACACGTGGCAACAACAGTATTTAGTCTTTTACATACAGTCGCACACTTGTAAAATAGTACACATTAATGGTAGTTGCAACACATAGTCATTTATGTCGAAATATAGTAGTATTTATGCGTAATATCATAAGTTATATGCATATCAGTAAAACATATGGTACAGGTTGAAGGAATCATATCATGTGTGGTATCATAATACTCCTCTTGACATTTGCAACTGTCCGGGCCACTCTGCGAAGGAATCGCAGAGTGCATACGCAAGTTATGAATGATAGGGAATTATGAACTATTTAAGACTAAGGAATCTTGGCGGGAAGATCGGAGCATACCCCCTGAGATTACCCCCTCCTTTGGATTCTTTAGGTTGAACTAGCCAATGATTGACAACCCCTTCCTGAAACCTGGACCAATAGAAGCAAGCTATACCATTCTGCATTGTTTTACTGTATTTCTGTGTGCATATAAACAGCAGCTCCTCATTTAGTGTGCAGACATCTCGTCCCCAGACTTCAGGATTGAATGACTGTACACTGGATCCAGAGCGCCTGCGATAAGTAACGGCTGTACCTATTATAATTTTCGCTTGAATATCTACTGCTACTTTTTGAGAATAAATCTTTGTGCGTTGGAAACACAAATCAAGACAATCGTTATTGGTTAGCGACAATACGCACTTAACAATATTATACTACAATTATTTTTTTTTGTTATTGAAGGTGGAGATTTCTGCTGTAATTGCCGGCAATGTGCCCAGCACAATGTCTGTGTGTCACATCGGCGGCAATTAAATCCCCCCCATTACAGTAGAAATTTCTGTTAAAGGCTCTGCTGCAAAGTGTCTCACGGACATTCCAGAGACACATTGTGGCTAATTACATTCCCCCCATAATGCTGTGTGTAAAAAGGAGCAGCCACAGCCCATGTTGGCCATACACCCCTCACATCCCCCTTTTGACAGCTCTGCCGCTGCGCGGCGTCATGCATCCCTTTTCCTACTGTTTGTGAAGGGGCGCCCAGAAAGCAATTAAATCCCCCCCATGTTACTTTATGAATGAATTGGTTTGGAGTTTAAAATTTTATGTAATTTTTTTCTCATCATTATTGAGTTTAAGGGTTTTTGAGCGCCTTTTAATTTTTATTGTGTAATTATGTTTGTATGGGATTGCAGAGACCCTAGTGGCAGTCATTTCTCTTTTACAGTTACACTTGTGTTTCATTATTTCAAACATATAGATGTCTATGATTATTTTTATCACACATATATTGCTTGTTATATAATTATATACTGCGTGATCTGTGCTGTGTACTGTGTTCACTAATTATTTTCCACATTTCATGTACATTTTCCAAACAGGTCCCAGCATTCCAGGATCCAGACAAGAATCTAGTACCAGTTTGTGAAAGCTGCAATAACAGGTAAGTGAGAGCAATACCATTTTAATACATAATGGGGGCAATTCGATTGCCAGTGATGTGGAGTGCGCCGCACACATTGCCGGCAATTACAGTAGAAATTTCTGTTAAAGGCTCTGCTGCAAAGTGTCTCACGGACATTCCAGAGACACATTGTGGCTAATTACATTCCCCCCATAATGCTGTGTGTAAAAAGGAGCAGCCACAGCGCATGTTGGCCACACACCCCTCACATCCCCCTTTTGACAGCTCTGCCGCTGCGCGGCGTCATGCATCCCTTTTCCTACTGTTTGTGAAGGGGCGCCCAGAAAGCTGTTGTATCGGGCCCCCAAATTCCTCTTGACGGCCCTGAACATTCCCTGCACTGTTATTAATTTAAACCACCACCAATCACTGGGCACATTTAGGACTCATAAACAATTGTTACAAAAGAAGTGTTTTCTTGCAGATGCTAGCAAAATTTCACTTTTGTGGTGATCACACTGGATAGCCATTTATGAGGGAAGGGAATTATCTTTAATGACTTTTTTTTTTTTTTTTGAAGCGCACAGTACACATATTAATATATTATATAGAGAGAGATTTGACTGGTAGGTTGCAAGTCAGGACGTTAGGAAAGATGCAACAGTGCGGTGAGGTGCTCATATGTTACTCTGGCAGACTGATCAAATACAATTGTGCCAACATGTTTCGCAAAAGTTAAACTTAGAAACATATCTGACTTTTTTTAATATGAAGATAATTTTGGAAGGATGTGTTAGTAGGCAACTAAACAAATTTGAGCAAAGAGATATAAACCAGTCTCAAATCATCCAAAAGATTCAAGTATTTTTATAGCACAGGACTGGAAGCATTTTCCCTGCATTTCTTTAGAGATGTGTGTGTGTTAGGTAATTTAGACTGTAAGCTCCAATGGGGCAGGGACTGATGTGAGTGAGTTCTCTGTACAGCGCTGCGAAATTTGTGGCGCTATATAAATAAAGGGTGATGATGACCCATTGTGTCTTAAATCATCACATCCAGGTTTTCCTAAATGTTACTATAACCAAATTCCAGTAGTTCTAAATGCCGCCTACTTTTATATATTGTCGAAGTCAAATAATTGGATATGGTCATTTCAAATTAATATCTATCAATCAGAATGTCTATGTCTGAAATTATGCAAATAGCACGCTACGGCGTGGAGGAGTGTAATTAACCACAACACGTGCGTACACTTATACACACATTTACACAAACACATAGACTTGTAATTAGTTCATATTAAAAATAGTTGCAACACAGTTATTTATGATGAAATGTAGCAGAGTTTATAGTTAGATCTCAATAAAGTGTATATAACATTATAATATTTAAGGTTCAGGTTACAGGAAACACATATTGTTTGATATCATTCTAATTCCCTATTTATTTGCAGACGTCCGGTTCTATCGGCTAAGATATCGCTTCTTGCATATGCAAGTTATGGATTATAGGGAATAAATTATCAGAATTGTATTGTGTATGTGTAATGTAAATAGACCAATTTGAACCAGCTTTCGGTGGGAAGATTAGTATGCATCTTTTGGAGAGCTGACGCCCTACCCTTGGAGGCCATTGTTTGAACTGGCCAATGACCTGCATTACACTGGACCGTCCTGAAGCCTGAACCTATGGAAACATGCCAAATCATCTGTATTGTTTTCACTGTATCACTGACTGTATATAAACAGGAGCTCTGGGCCCAGCAGACACTCTTCTCAACCACAGACTTCAGGACTGAATGAATACTACACTATGTGGGACATTTTTGTTTCTTATATATCGGTTGATGGAATGGACCGGATGTGAACATTAACACCCAGATGAGATCATACAGATAAGCAAAATCTTTTGTTTTATTGGTACGCATGTAATAAGGTGATGGGTTTCTTATTGAACACACCAGTTGTCTGACAATACTAAACTATTCTGGTATTTCTATTTTCTTTTTATGAGGGCACAAAACTGGGGTGAACGTACATGATCTTTGTGAAACTACCCAGACTCTAATGAATTAAAACTCTAATGGATTAATGAACATCTTTGAATTTTATATCTGGTACGCCTTTATTTATATCCACTGTATTTTGGACTATTGTTCCTGAAAATATCATACTATAGCACGCACTGTTTCCTTCGGTTGCACCTATCGGATTTATTGTCTCAGATTTACCAACCAGAGTTTTGAAGGAAGGCTGCCTCCGTACCTGGAAGAAGTGTATTGGTGGGATTGGACTAATTGATACTTATACAATTTGGATCTGGATTAACCTCGTGTTTTGGATCTGGATTTTTTAGAAAAATATGCTGAAATCACGTAATTTTGCTTTTTTATTTTGTTCCTACATTATTATTAATCTCAACACTAATTTCAAGTAATTTGCAGTCAATTTTGACCACCTCACAGGTCACAATATTATTTTCATACACTTTCGAACAAATACTGCAGCAACCTGGCTGGATGCTAAGCGACACAGCAATGACACAAACACACAGCTGCTCCTAGCACATCTAGGACACATTGCCACACCGCAGTGGCAGAAAAGAAAAGTGGTGCAAGATGTAATTGTCCTTGGATCATGAAACCTGTTATGGTTCATTTGATCGCATCACCCGTTTCTTGGATAACTGAGGTGATTCTACAGCTAATACATGGCCACGAGCGCTGCCCCCCCTGGGATGCATGCTTTTATCAGACCAAGAGCAAGCCAGGGTGCCAGACAATGCACTAAAAAGAGCCATTGTAATTCCCAGCAAAAAGTAAGTTCATCAATGAGCTTCAGCCCCATTTCCAACAAAATTATAATATATACTTTGATGTAAAGTGCGGATTACAAACACTTGATGAAACATCAGCAAAGTGGAAGGTAATACATATATAGATATAAGATCATGAAAGCATGGATGTCTATTTAGACATCTGCAAGCAACGTTGTTCTTTGTTAATAAAACTGTTGTCTTTATACCGTTCAAATTAATTAAAAATAATCCTCCACCATTCTTTGGATGTTGATAGTAGGATCAGATAGAGCCTAAGGTAACAGTGCTGTTAATGAACTCTGTGGCAAGATATTATCGTCATCATCCTCAGCCTCATCTTCACCCTCATCAGTTTGTACATCATCCTCACACATTAATTTATCACCACTGGAATCCACCATTGCAGAAGTCTCAGTATTTTTATGTAATTGGCGGGAAAGGCCTTCCTCGTGGAACTTGAAGTTCATTTTCATGAACATGATCTTTTCCATATTTTGAGGGAGTAGCCTCCTATGCTGATCGCTGACAAGGTTCCTGGCTGTGCTGAAAACTCTTTCAGAGTACACACTGGAAGGTGGGCAGCTTAGGCAGTGCAAAGCGAGTTAGTACATGGGTCTCCAAATTCCCTTTTTTTCCTCCCAGTATGTAAAGGGACTATCTGATGTGTCTATTTCTATGCTGTCGTGAAAATAATCCTCCACCATGCTTTGGATGTTAATAGTAGGATCAGGTGGAGTTACAGAAGAGGTGTCATGTTATTTGGTCAATTCTCTTAGATCAGACCAGATGTCAAGGTTTTGTGCTGAGTCAACTGCATCATTCCTGAGTCTCTTGGGAAAGCTAAGTTTTTTCCTAGCAGCAGTTGAGTGAGAAACTTAAGGAGATGCCATCCTGTCACGTAACACTTGAGCTGTCATCTTGCTCACCAGGAGCTCCTTGAATCTCTTCAGATCTGGGTCAGTTGGAAACAAAGAGAAGATATAGCTCTTAAACAAAGGATCAAGCACAGTCACCAAAATGTAGTGATCTGATTTCAAGATTTTAATAACTATTGGATCCTGTGTGAAGCAAATAAAGTACTTGATCTACAATTCCAATATACTTGGGGTAATTGCTTTGTTTCATCTCCTCCTTCAGTTTCTCAAGCTGCTTTTCCAAAAGTCTAATTAAGGGAATCACTTTACTCAAGCTTGCAGTGAACTCACTTCACAGGTGACTACTTCAAATGGTTTCAGCACCTTGCATAACATGGAAAGTATTCTCCACTGCGCTTGACTAAAATACAGCCCCCCTCCGTTCCCAATTTCATGGCTTGTGGAGTAAGTGTGGATGACTTTTTGCTGTTCCTCCATCCGCAGAACCATATACAGGGTGGAATTCCACCTTGTCTCCACCTCTTGCTTAAGTTGGTGGCAGGGCAAATTTATTTACTCTTGTAGCTGCTGCAATCTCCTACACGCTGTTGCCGAATGTCAGAATTGTCCAGATATTTTACGGGCCACAAACAACATCTCCTGCACGTCCCTGTCATTTTTTAAAAAGCTCTGCACCACCAAGTTTATTGTGGGACCAAAACAAGGAATGTGATGGAATTCACCCAGCTGTAATGCTCTCACAATATTGGTTACGTTATCAGAAATGACATAACCTGAGAAGGGTCCAAGCGGGATAAGCCATGTTGCAATGACATCCCTTCATTTTTGTAACAGATTGTTAGCTGTATGCCTCTTAGTGAAGCAGGTGATACAGAGTAGCCTGCCTCTGACAAATGTGACGTCCTTGGGTACCTGCTGCTTCTGTTCCTGCTGGTGAAGGCGAATCACCAACCCAGTGGGCTGTCAGAGTCATATCTTTAGTTTGCCCAGTTACGCTTGTCCACATATCTGTGGTTAAGTGTACAGTGGGTAGAATGGCATTTTGTAGGCCAATAATTACATTTTTACGAACCTTCTGGTAGAGGTGAGGAATAGCTTTTCTAGTGAAATGGTGTCGTGATGGAATTTTGTAACGGGGACACAAGACCTCAAGTAATTGTCTAAAACCAGCTGCATTAATAGTGGATATTGGATGCAGATCTAATACCAGCATAGTTGCCATGACATCTGTGATCCGCTTTGCAACTGGGTGACAGCTTTCATACTTGCTTCCTCTTGCAACCGATTGTTTAACAGTCAACTGGTGTAAACTACTAGTAGTCTTCTTCTTGGTCTGCTTCTGGGATGAAGATTCACTCTCCGCAGCAGCAGCAGTGGGACTAACGTTCAAGAATTCTTCTGAGGAATCCAGGATAGTGGAGGAGTCATCTAACCTTACCAACTTGGATGCAGGATTAACTCCGATCGCTACTGAGGATATTGATGAGGACGGTGTTGTGGGTGTAGTTTGCAGGCGTCGGGATGTAGGTGAGAGAAGGGACCTAGCTGATGATGGACTGCTTGTTTGTTTTTTTTCATAAATTTCTGATTTTCCCAAAAGCTTGCCATGAACTTGCTTCAAATGGCGTAACATGGATATGGTCCCTACCTCTACTGACTGTGGCTTTACAAACGCTACAAATGACTAGATAACTGTTGTCAGGATTTGGGTAAAAATAATTGCACGCATAAGAGGTGGATTTTTTGGTCTTATGCCCAGACATGACAATGGCTTTCTTGTTATCATGTGCAAGAACTGCTTTCACCGGTGCAGGACTTACACAAACAACATCATCCTCATCAACATCCTCATTAGCGCCCTCGTCTGCTACACAAATATCCCCCTCATCCTGTTGCAATTCCAAATTGGCATCCTCAATTTGTGTATCACTGGCTACACGTGGGCTGTTCAGGCACACATCTGCAGAAATGCTGAAAGGGGCCTTCTTTATGGGTACACTATCAGAATGGTCAGGATTACACTCGTGGATAGACTCTCCTCGGGGATTTGTCATTTCTGAATCTGAACATAGATTTTCCTCTAATGCCTTACAGTTTCTTCCAGCTCGGCTTTTATACGTAAAAGTATTTGGACACCACTTTTGGAGTCCGAATGACCTTACAAGAAGATGCCTCAGTGACAGTTGCAGAACTAGCACTCATAGAGAAAGGCGAAGGCCTCGTACTTTCCTTGCCACTACGTGTGTAGAATGGCATGTTGGCATTTTGTTTTTCTGCAGATAACTTTGCCTGGATTACAGATCTTTTTTTTTTCCTTCAAAGTCCAAGGTGTTTTTTTACATTTTGGTTTCCCTGACTTACAAACACTCTGCACTTTATCAGATGACATAGAGGGATTACTATAATCATGACTGGTGCCAGCAGCTGCTTGCTGCTCCTGGTCTTCTTTGTACTGCTGTGAATACATTTTGATAACACTGTTCACTTTGACTGCAAATTAAGAAGATCAAGCCTGCCAGCCCTAGTATTTGTATTTGAGCAATAACAATTAGCAATGGAGCTCTTCTCTTTGTGTGTTACCTATATAATAGAGTACAATTTGACTGCAGATTGACAGCAGGCCTGCCAGCCCTAGTATTTGTATTTCAGCAAAGACAATTAGCAATGGAGCTCTCCTGAATGTCACTAGAATTTGAAGAACACTGCTACCCCCTCCTCTTTCTATTCTACCTATGACACTGCCCAACTGTTCTACAGACTGTGCTACCCCTTCTGTGTCCCTCTGTGAAATGGCTTTGGATCGCCGTAGAGGGCGGTACTTCTAAAATCCAAATATATATATATATATATATATATATATCTAATATATAAATGCTTAGTGGCATCTGTGTGTGGAAAAAAAAAACAAGTTGCAGTGCCACCTGCTGGGCAGAGTTATACACTGACCTACTAAATTAGTGTGTGTGGGAAAAAAAAATTCAAAAAGGGCTGAAATTTGGTAGGGCTCAAACTCATTTTCGTGAGGTAATTTTACCTCATGAACACACGTGTAGAGGCATGCGTTAGTGTGTGTGTGTGTGTGGAAAAAACTATTTCCTCAGAAAGGGCTCATCCAATTGACCTGAAATTTGGTATACTGACATTATTTGACAAAAAAATTAGAATAGTCAAGTCAGTTAACTTCCATCATCCCCCCTTCCCCCTGTCGGAGGGGTAGTAAAGGCTAAATTTACGAGTTGAGGGGTCAAACTCATTTTCGTGAGGTAATTTTACCTCATGAACACACATTAAAAAGGGCGCTTGCGTCGGGAAGTAACGATCTTCCCCTGAGGAGGCCTGGGCTAGGCCCAAGTGCATGACAAGAACCTTTTTAAGACCTTAAGTATCTTTATTTGACTAGAACGCATGAGTTTCATGCACGGGTTAACTTGTGTGTGTGTGTGTATATATATATATATATATATATATATATATATATATATATATATATATATATATATATTATAAACATTTTTCTGTAGCCATCTCTTTCTGCACCCCCTCTCTTTTTGCGCCCCTCCCCCGCTTTCTGTAGTCTGTGCTTACCTTCTTTTCTCACTTCTCTGCTTGATCCCGGCTCGTCTCGCTGACATCACGGCCGCAAGCAGGACACACAGATGCAGTGCTGCACTGTAGCAGCTTCGCAGAGAGAAAAAAAGTTACCAGAACACCGTTCGCAGCGTTTAATGACAAAAAAAGCCCTGTATATGTGTATATAACTATGTATATGAGTTATACTTGCCAACTCTCCCAGAATGTCCAGGAGACTCCCAAAATTCGGGTCGGTCTTACGGGCTCGCGGGAGAGCAGGCAAATCTCCCGCATCCCGCAACTGCCTAGCCTGAATCGCATCATTTTGGCTGCGCCCCCGCAACAAAACAGCATCTCCATCTTGGGGGCGGGGCCAAAATTACGTGTTTGGCTGTGTCACGCCCCCTCCCCCTAGTCACACCCCTCTCCCGGAATACTCTTGCCAAAAGTTGGCAAGTATGATATGAGTATATGCAGCGTCGGACTGGCCCAGCGGGCTACCTTACGGCCACACTACATTTAACCTGTGGGCGGAGCTTACCTGGAGGCCCGTCCTCACGAGGGTCCTCTCTGGCATCCCCGCTGCTCAATTGCGATCGCAGCTGCGATCATGTGACCCTCCCCCTGTCAGCTGATGTTCCCGCCACCGCTGAAGTAGGGAGGAGTAGGGAGCTTGGTAAGTATATTAACCATTTGTTTATACTATATATATATATATATATATATATATATATATATATATATATTGTTATGTGCGTATTGTCGCTAACCAATAACGATTGTCGAACCTCGATTTGTGTTTCCAAAGCACAAAGATTTATTCGCAAATAGTAGAATAAATATGCTCAAGCGAAGTAATAGTAAATACAGCCGTTACTTATCGCAGGCGCTCTGGATCCAGTGCAGTCATTCATTCCTGAAGTCTGGGGACAAGATGTCTGCACTCTGGATCACAAGCTGCTGCTTATATACACAATCACATACAGTAATACAATGAAGATGGAATAGCTTGCATCTATTGGTCCAGGTCTAAGGAAGGTCCAAGGGGTCGTCATCATTGGCCAGTTCATACAAAGGAATCCAAAGGAGGGGGTCATCTCAGCAGGGGGTATGCTCTGCTCTTCCCGCCAAGATTCCTTAGTTTTAAGTAGTTCATAATTCCCTATCATTCATTACTTGTGTATGCACTCTGCGATTCCCTCGCAGAGTGAACCAAACAGTAGGATATGTAACAAGGTTCAGTATGATACCACTCATGATGTTATTCCTTCAACCCATTCCGTGTATTTCACTAATATGCATGTAACTCTGATAGAACATATAAATACTACTATATTTCGACATAACTGACTATGTGTTGCAACTACCATTAATGTGTACTATTTTATAAGTATGCGTGTTTGTGCGAATGTATAGTAAAAGACCGATTACTGTTGCTGCCACGTGTAGTGGATGCGCACGCCCTTTAACGCCATAGCGTACCGTACGCATCTTTTCAGACAAAGACAACCAAGTTTGCTAGACTTTAATTGAAATGACTTTATCCAATTTGCTGACTTCGACAGTTCCACCCTTTGATAGTGTAATAAACTATCACCCAATCACCGTTTCAAGTTCAGGATTATACAATACTTCTTCACAGACCATGATCTCGGTATCTGGTACCACCCTTTCAGTCTCTTTCTCAGTGTTACTCTTATGAGACCGTTTTCCACACTTCAACACAGTAGGAACACATTGGACAACTAAACCAATTGCTAAGATGACACCCAGTATAAGGAGAAGGCGCTTACCTACACTCGCAATCATTTCCTGTACCCACTCCTCCAGACCGGAGAACCATTTTGCTGGGTTCAACCATGAGAACCAACCCGCCACCTTTTCCCCGACCTCATATAACGAAGAATTATGGCTCTTTCGAAATTCCCATTTCAGCTGCAAAATTTCATCCATCTTCCGGTCTATAACCTCTTTAGTGTCATCCGTATTATTAGTAATGTACGTGCAACATTTGACACCGAATTGGGTGGCCAGTGTCACACAGTACCCACCAGTAATAGAGGTGAGTACCAGTCTATGTTGCACCAACTCTTTCTTGTACGCTTGTAGCTCCCTTCCAGTATACCTGAAAGTGTCATCATACATCTCGGTGATATTATCTATTAATTTGGCTAGGTCTTGGATATATTTAAAGTTTAATGTTCCCCGAGCGGTCCTGGTGAGATCTAGAGCAACCATAACTTGGAAACCAGCAGTTTCACTAATCAATTTTGTAGCTATGGGTTCCTCACCAGGAATCATATTTCTCTTGCCACGGTGTTCATACTGTGTGTGTATGTATGGTGGTGATGTAGTCTTGTGAATATCAACCATTTCTTCATGAGTAATAGTCATGATTTCAGGAACCAGTTTAGCTAGGAAACACAAGCCCTTGGAACTCGGAGTCACCCAGGAATAAGCTTTTCTCCCACAAACAAAATACACATCCTCAGGGAGAACATAAGGAACAGTATGCCCATGAATTATATCACACAGAGTTTTGATAAAACTACCCATGCCTAGTGTCTCCATCTGCTCTAGACACGTGTCGGCATTAATGATATTTTCACATTTATCTGTAGAGACTTTTCCAATGGATACCTTCTTATGTTTGGTTATACGCCCTAACTTGTGACTTCCATCAACATTCCTGCCTAGTAGTGACCTTGCGAGTCTTCCTCTAAAATGAGTGTGGCGAGCCATTGTCTGATCTGATAGGTCAGCTTCCCAATTCTCCAGGCGCTTTGCATGAGATATGTTTAGGCACAGCAAAGATCTGCCTATGGAGTATTGTCGAAGCGTCAGACTAGGGGACCTAGTGTTATTGTACCTCCCTTCTATGGGCCTCCCACCCCTCAATTCGAGTACTTCGGATATGTTCAGGGGGAATGGCACTAGTCCTATGTTATGCTGCCCTTGAGGCACGTGAGAGCACACCCAACACTCGGTTTGGTTTAGCACCTTACCCACCAGGGAGTGATAATCCTCCAAAGGATGCCCGCCTATATTCAGAGTACTGGGGGACTGGCATCGTTGGATGCATCTCTCTTCAACTAGGGAGTCGCAGAACTTGCAGATACAGTACTCATCAGACAATAGCCCCTCACACTGCCTCCGAGTTCCTGAGCTAGCAGACCTTTTCATAACCCCTAGACCAAGTTTGATAATGGGCTGCTCAGAGTATCCTATTAACTTTTCTTCGGCCTCCATTTCATCCGTATCACTCCCAGAACTCCCCTCCGTCCTCCATCCTCCTTCACAAAAATAGAATGTCCTAGAAAAAGTAAAAACAAGGAAAATCCTGGAACAAAAGAAAAACAAAAACCGCCACTCCATCGCTGGAAAGATAGTTCTGAGGCAACGTCTCTGGTTCAGGTGTCTCAACTGCAGGCTTTAGGTCTCCCGGAACAGGCTCACGAGTGACAGCTCTATGTCGTCGGTCTGCGTTTTGTCTTGCACTTTCTCCGGATTATGGACTCTCCTGCAGTGGGTGGAATGGACCCAAGTGTCTCTCTCTGCAACCTTCAGTGATGTAGTACTGGTCAGCAGCACTTGGTACGGGCCTTCCCAACGGTCTGTTAAACAACCTGAACGTAAGAAATTGCGGATCATAACATAGTCTCCAGGTTCAACATCATGACAGTTCGTCTCTGGCATACCAGGTGACAGCATTTTTAGTTTTTGTTGTTGTTGTTTCAGCTGTCTACTTATTCTTATAAGATATTGTACAGTCACTTCATTATTACACTTTAAGTCGTCTTGTGGACTCACGATCAAATGAGGTTGTCGTCCGAACAGTATCTCAAAGGGGGACAGATTAAGAGGAGGTCTAGGAGTGGTTCGAATGCTATGGAGGACCAACGGCAAAGCCTCAGGCCATGCCAACCCAGTTTCAACCATTATCTTACAGTTTGTTCTTGATAGTAACGTTTACTCTCTCCACCTTACCACTGGCTTGTGGTCGGTAAGGGGTGTGAAGTCTGCTACTGATTCCCATGAGTTTACACATATTTTGGAAAACATCACCAGTAAAATGGGTACCCCTATCACTTTCAATGATTCTAGGGATACCGAACCTACACACAAAGTCTTGTACAATTTTCTTTGCAGTAAACACAGCAGTATTAGTGGCTGCCGGATATGCTTCTACCCAACCGGAAAACACATCAATACACACTAACACATACTTTAGATTCCTGCAAGGTGGTAATTGGATATAGTCAATTTGTATTACCTGAAAAGGTCCGTCTGTAGGAGGGATGTGGGATGGCTCAGTTGGAATAGTTTTCCCAACATTTTTCCTCAAACAAGTAAGACATGACATTGCTTTCTTACCAGCCTGAGAGGAAAATCCGGGAGCACACCAGTATGCTCTCACCAGTTTGCACATACCTTCTTTACCCAGGTGAGTCAGGCCGTGTGCTGCTTCAGCCAGGCTTGGATAGTATGTTCGGGGAGCTACAGGCTTACCTTGTCCATCCCTCCAGAGTCCTGAGGACTCTTGACCACATCCCTTCGCCTTCCAGACCGCCTTTTCCTGCAGGGAACACAGATCTTGCATTTCAATTAATTTCTGCATGTCTAATGTCTGAAAAACCATCATAGTCTCGGTCGATACAGTCATAGGTTGCCCTGCTGCCCATTTAGCAGCTTCGTCTGCCCTGTTGTTGCCCAATGACACTGGGTCTTCTTCAAAGGTATGGGCTTTGCACTTTATGACGGCTACTGTTCTGGGTAACTGTAGCGCTGTCAGAAGTCCTTTTATGTGTTGTGAGTGTGCCACTGGTGTACCTGCTGCTGTCGTAAAGTTTCTAAGACGCCAAAGGGCCCCAAAATCGTGCACTACCCCGAAGGCGTACCTAGAGTCAGTATATATGTTGGCTGATTTACCCTCTGCCAATTCACACGCTCTCCTTAGTGCTACTAGTTCCGCCACCTGGGCTGAGTGAGGTGGGCCAAGGGGTTCAGCTTCTACCACATCCTGATCGTCTACAACAGCGTAACCAGTACATAGCTCTCCTGTCTCTGTCTGTCTATGGCAACTTCCATCTGTATAAAATGTAAAATCTACATTTTCTAAGGGGGTGTCACGTATGTCGGGCCTTGCAGTAAAGGTCTGATTCAGGTGTTCCATACAGTCATGCGTGTCAGTATTCTTGCCTAACTCATCATCAACCAGGGTCTCTTCACCTCCCACCCTTTGTGTCTCTAGAGACACATACGGAAGGTATGTAGCTGGATTTAAGGTGCTACATCGTTTGATGGTGATGTTTGAGGGTGCCATCAGGGCTAGTTCCCACTTTGTGACTCTAGCTGAAGAAACGTGTCTGGTTTGGGCTGAATTTAACAGAGCTGATACAGCATGGGGTGTATAGATAGTTGAATTGTGTCCTAATACTACGTCCTCGCTCTTACTCACCAGAAGAGCCGTTGCTGCTACACTTCTGAGACATGTTGGGAGTGATCTTGCCACATTGTCTAATTGTGCACTGTAGTATGCTACCGGTCTGTGCTAGCGTCACTATGTTTCTGTGTGAGGACACCTGCTGCACAGCCATCAGCTTCTGTACAAAATAGCTCAAAAGGCTTTTCATAATCAGGTATTCCCAATGCAGGTGCTCTTGTCAGACTATCTTTAAGATTAAAGAACGCTTGCTCTGACTCTTCTGTGTGTACAACACGTTCTGGTTTTGAGGAAGAGACTAGCTCCTGCAATGGTAATGCCAGAATAGAAAAACCTGGGATCCAGGACCTACAGTATCCACACATCCCCAAGAAAGTACGAATCTGCTTCTGGCTCTGCGGCAGAGTCATATGTTGTATGGCCTCAATTCTGTCGGTTGTCAGGTGTCTTAGCCCCTTAGTGAGGCAGTGTCCTAAGTATTTGACTTTAGTCTGACATGGCTGTAATTTATCCTTTGCCACCTTGTGCCGTTTGTGAAAGATGAAGCAACAACAATTTAGTATCATGCAAACATGACATAAAAGAATCAGAGCACAACAACAAATCGTCCACATATTGAATTAGAACAGACCCATTGTGGGGTTGAAAGGATTGCAAACAGTCATGTAAGGCTTGGGAGAAAATACTGGGGCTGTCAATGAACCCCTGGGGTAGTCTGGTCCATGTGTATTTCACTCCCCTGTAAGAGAATGCAAAAAGGTATTGGCAGTCAGGGTGAAGAGGGACTGAGAAGAAAGCAGAACATAGATCAATGACAGTAAAATGACTGGCAGACGGTGGAATCTGCATGAGGATGACAGCTGGATTTGGCACTACGGGGAATTGGCTCTCAACAACTTTACTAATTCCCCTTAAGTCCTGGACTAATCTATAGCCCCTCCCCCCATTCTTCTTCACAGGGAAAATGGGACCATTTGCTGTACTGGCTGTCCGAATTAAAATCCCTTGTTGTAACAGCCTCTCAATAACAGGATATACCCCTAGTTCCACCTCCGGTTTTAATGGATACTGTGGGATTTTCGGAGCTATCCTACCACTTTTTAGATTGACCATGACAGGGGCTACGTTTGCCATCAGTCCAGTGTCCTGTCCATCTCTGGTCCATAGGGAACCTGGTATTTCCAGCAACATCCCCTTTACTTGAGATGGACTTTGTTCTATAACAGGAGAGTGTAACATTAACCTTTGAGGGGTGTCCAATATATCCTGTACCTCATGTGCGACCTTCTCCGGTATATCTAAGAACACACCATCAGAAGTACAGTATATGACACATCCCATTTTACATAACAAGTCTCTCCCTAGTAAGTTAGTAGGAGCCGCTGCAGCCAAGAGAAACGAATGCTTAGTATGCAGGGGGCCGATAGTAACTTCAGCGGGTTTAGTTAGAGGATAATGTAACACTTTTCCCGTTACCCCCATAGCTGGAATAGTTTTACTGGTCACCTGTAGATTGAAAGGAGAGGTTATCACAGATCGGGCCGCCCCTGTATCTACAAGAAAAGTTTGTTTCCTACCAGCTATGTCAACTATCATTGTTGGTTCTTCACTCTGACTCTCAGTTAACCTCACTGGCTGTAGACTACAGGTATGACCTGACCCCTAGCGCTGACTATTGATTTCCCGCGCAGCATTTGCTGCTGTAATAAGCGCGGGTAGATGTGAGTCTTCTAGTCTATGTGAATCCCTCCTTGGAGGATATCTATGTGACCCATCCTTCTGTGTATTGAGTCTTTCCTTTTTACAATCTCTAGCGTAATGTCCTTCCTCGTTACAGTTGAAACACCTGATCACTTTAGGTTTCCTGTTATATGGGTTGTATGCTGGTGGTCGTGTATGCACCCTTTCTAGAGCCTGTATACTTACCGTCATTAACCTATCACTTTTCTCCTCCCTTTTTCTAAAAAGGTTTTTGTCATGCTCCACAGCAGACTCCCTAAGAGAGTCTACCGTGACGCCTCTCCAATTAGGTAATGTGGTTTGTACTCTCGTCTTTAAATTTTCTCTAAGGCCATCCATCAGTACCCCTACAGCTACCTCTCTGTGATGTGGGTCCTCACTTATGTTGGATATCCCAGTAAACCGTGTTATCGCTGCTATAGCTCTAGTGAAGTAATCTGCTGCTGTTTCACTATCCTTTTGTTTAATGGTGAAAATCTTACTCCAATTTACTACTACTGGAAAATAGATGGCTAAGTGTTTGACAATTTGTTCTATATTCTTTTGGTTAATTTCATCAGTCAAGGTGTCATCTTCCAACAAACAATCTTCAATGAATTTTTGTATGTTAGTATTGGGAGGAAGACACGCCCTCAACACTACACGCCAATCCTTATTGGTTGGTTCGTGGGCATTCCCTAAGTCTTTAACAAATTTCTGACACTTAGCCAACTCTTTTCTAGGATCTGGGAATTCAGTCATAATGGAACGTAATTCTGATCTAGTCCAACACAATGCATTGTAACATTTCTTAAAAGAACTACACCATCCTTATCCGGTTTCCCATTGGGAACTGATATTGTGCGGACTGGGAATGCACCCTCTGGTACACTAACTTCAGGGGACATTAAAGGATTTGCTGGTTCTAGATTTAGAATGCTCTCACTAAATCTAGTGATCACGCTACTCTCACCTATCTCAGCCATTTTCTCATACTTGCGCTGAGCCTCTAGTACACTAACAGCATGGGCAATGACTGAAATCACAGTGGGTTCATCTTCATTTTCAGATACACTTGATTGAAACTGGCTTAAAACAGGGTACAACTTAGCAATTTTTCTAGTTTCAGTTTTAACAACAGCTGTACTTACCCCTCCCGCCACATAAGGTGGCGGGGGCGCGCTTGCGCTGAGTTCGCCACGCTTCGCAACGGTTACATCTGCCTTGCGCGCGCTTTTCGTCACGCCTACTTCCGGTTTGCATTCGCTGCTCTGCCACGTATTACCTTCCATTTGCCACAATTTTAAACAATCATTATGTCTATTTCTCTTTTTCGTTGACTTGATCAACCATACTTTATCTTTTACAGTATTTAGTACCTCTGCATTAAAACTTCCTATTGTTGGGAAAGGCCTTTCACAAGCTTTGGTCATCTCGACCCACGTGTCACAATACACAGTTGCGTATGCACCATATTTCTTACACATGAGAAACCTCGCTGAACCAATAGGGCCTTCCTTAGGCAGTACACTGACCATCTCCAGCGTATGCTTAGCACCCATGTTGAACAATATACCAACTCTGTTGCTACAACCACACTTAGAGATCTCTAATGCTCAGTGAACGTATTTCCTTTAGCCGCGTTCACTCGCTTTTCTCGCCCCTGGCGAGGATCCCTAATACAGAAATATCACTGTGGGCCCCAAGGGCTATCTGCTCCTCGATACCCTGGCTCAACCACAAAATCTGCTGAGTTTATTATAACTGGGAGAACAAAGTCAATACAATCAACCAGCCTTTCCAATATAATTCCTCCTAGCTGCTTCACCAAATCGCACTAACGGTGCGGTTTGATCGCACTGCCTACCAATACTAATTATTAGCAAACCTTGCGATCTATTGGTAGCGCTTTGCGAAAACCTGGTTTTCGCATTCGGTATACCTGCCCTGTATACCATCCTTCAGTTGGGCAATCCGCCTCGTCAGACAGCAACTGAGCACAATGAATAATGAACAGTGTGTCTACGTTACAACATCACACACTATACACCTTTTCTGCGCAGAAAATCAAAAGTTCCCAACAACAGTAATAATATCTCAGAGGCTTTCACAAGTAATTATACTATGCACATATAATAACTATCAAAACGATTGTTTAACCACGTGGCAAGTCTACCGGAAGTTCGCGTATGCACAGCAGGAAATACACATACGCTAAGCAATGCAATACAATTAAAACGCACAATGACAGAAAAAAAAGAAACAGTTTTCTCTTTTGTCCCTAGGTTCTAGTTAGCGTGCCTTAGATAATGCAAAACGGACATTCGGTTTCGCAACACAGAGTAAAATTCAGGTTTTGAACACCATGCGTTCTTACCCGTTTATGACGCGTCTCCACCCTTTGTTGAGGAACCGAAATCCGTTGGTCTTGCGTATCATCGGCAACGAAACCTCCAAAGCTCACGAGTCCCCAAATTGTTATGTGCGTATTGTCGCTAACCAATAACGATTGTCGAACCTCGATTTGTGTTTCCAAAACACAAAGATTTATTCGCAAATAGTAGAATAAATATGCTCAAGCGAAGTAATAGTAAATACAGCCGTTACCTATCGCAGGCGCTCTGGATCCAGTGCAGTCATTCAATCCTGAAGTCTGGGGACAAGATGTCTGCACTCTGGATCACAAGCTGCTGCTTATATACACAATCACATACAGTAATACAATGAAGATGGAATAGCTTGCATCTATTGGTCCAGGTCTAAGGAAGGTCCAAGGAGTCGTCATCATTGGCCAGTTCATACAAAGGAATCCAAAGGAGGGGGTCATCTCAGCAGGGGGTATGCTCTGCTCTTCCCGCCAAGATTCCTTAGTCTTAAGTAGTTCATAATTCCCTATCATTCATAACTTGTGTATGCACTCTGCGATTCCCTCGCAGAGTGAACCAAACAGTAGGATATGTAACAAGGTTCAGTATACCACTCATGATGTTATTCCTTCAACCCATTCCGTTTATTTCACTAATATGCATGTAACTCTGATATAACATATAAATACTACTATATTTCGACATAACTGACTGTGTTGCAACTACCATTAATGTGTACTATTTTATAGGTATGCGTGTTTGTGCGAATGTATGGTAAAAGACCGATTACTGTTGCTGCCACGTGTAGTGGATGCGCACGCCCTTTCACGCCGTAGCGTGCCCTTGTACGCCGTAGCGTACCGTAAGCATCTTTTCAGACAAAGACAACCAAGTTTGCTAGACTTTAATTGAAATGACTTTATCCAATTTGCTGACTTCGACTATATATATATATATATATATATATATATATATATATATAATTTGTGTGTGTGAATTGGGGACACTTGCGTGGCATAACATTGGGGACACTTGCGTGGCATAACATTTGGGGCACTACTGGTTGGCATAACATTGGGAGCACTACTGTGTGGTATAACATTGTTTTGGGGGCACTATGTGGCGTAGGGGGGCTGCCTATCTATACTAAACTATAGGGGGGGCTGACTATACTAAACTATAGTGAGGGGGGCTGCACAGAGAACACCATAGGGAGGGGTGATGGGACCTTTAATGCTAAGGGAGGTTTGACTCTATAATTGAATGTGGGGCTGAGTGTGGGGCGGAGGGCTATCTATTAAATGTGAAAATTATTTATTTAATGCTAGGAATGGTCATAGGTAATGGATGTATTAAATGTAAATGCTATTAATTTATTGCTGGGGCTGTTTGGAGGGGGGGTAATAGGTTTATTTATTAAATGGGAATACTATTAATTTAATGTTGGGGTTGGTTGGAGGGAAATGGATCTATTTATCAAATGTGAGCACTATTACTTTAATGTTGAGGCTGGAGAGAGGCCTAATTATTAAATGTGGGTGCTGTTGATTTAATGGCAGGGATGGTTGGCGTTTCTAAATGTACCCATTATTTTTTCGAAATAGGGCCCTCAACATTCCAGGATCCAGACAAGCCGCAACTAAAGAAACCAGCAACCACAGGTGGAAAAAGTGACAACAACAGGTAGGACAGTCTGTCAAATGTTCTGAGTCTAGTGCAGGCTTGGCTAACCTGTGGCACTCCAGGTGTTGTGAAACTACAAGTCCCAGCATACCCTTCCAGCAATAAGCTGCTATATATTGGCAAAGCATGCTGGGGCTTGTAGTTTCACAACACCTGGAGTTGCCACAGGTTAACCAAGCCTGGTCTAGTGGGACAATCCTGATTTTTGGTGACTGTTCTGCCCAATCTAAGGGGCAGGTCAAGACTGTGTATTCTTTATACACACACTGCATTCTTTATATACTACACTAAGGTGCTAGCTGTCTTTCGTGGACTGACCACTCCCCCTCTAATTTCTGGTCCCGCCTCTATGATGGCTGACCACATCCCCTCTGGTGGGCCCCTAGTGTTGCAGTCCCCCAGTGGGCCCTTCATGCCCCTGTCCGACACTGAGTATATGTATATAAATATGTATATGTGTATATAATTATAGCCAATTGCCTGGTTGCTAACATTAAACTTCAGTAAGTACCTGCTGTTGACCAACTGTAATTACTGTTCAAAATAACCCAATTAACTTGGTTAAGACAAAAGTGTTTTGTGGCTTAACATCCACCCCCAACGCCACTGGTTCTTTTTGTCAACAGTTTGTAATACTAGACCTTTACGTCAGATAAAATATGCCCAGTATTTACATTTTTAACAAAGCTGAGGTGACGTTTTAACAAACCTCAAAGCAGAGTCTAACGATCTGAAAATCCTATCACGCTCTGTAATCGATCAATTCAGATTATACCCAAAGCGTCCACCAAGAGGCGCGCTACCTATTTTACATTTTCACAATGACATTTTGAACAATACGCCAGGGTGCTTACAAAAGATTGCTAAAAATAATATAAAGTTACTGAACATAGTGGAATAACAGGAAGGATACTTTACGTGTGACCAAAATTAAATTCAGACAAAAACTAGCATTGCGGAAATTAGGGAATGGCGGATGTGACGTCACGACGGCAAGTGAAGCCTCTGTGGGAAACTTATAGTTATGGCGGAAGCGACTGTATTGCTACCCGTGATGGCGGAAGTGGTGGAGGAGAAGATGAAGCCAGACCCGGAGCGAAGTCGTTTCCCTCATTGCGTCGTATGGACACCAATACCTGTGCTTACGTAAGAAAGGCTTATATATTATTATAGACACCATGTAAATATATAAATTACATTTTTAGTAGAGTATTCTCTTTGTCTACATGCATGGATGTATATGTTTGTGTGACACATGGATTTAGGTTTGTATGCACAAAATATATATATTTATTGACACCTACACATCTGTTGATATACCACATCAAAATGTATTATAATATTTATGCCTGTATTTTAAAGCTGTAACCCTAAGATAAGTTAGGTAATATTCCCGTTTATATTAAATTTTAAGTATATTATGTATGTTACCATGCAAAGTGGTGAAGCTGCATGTAGAGTGCTTATACACAGGTCATTGAATTCTAAGGTGAGGTGTGATTGGGGTTGCCAAAAGTTCAGTCACGTCTTGTTTTAAGGCAGATTCTATTTGCCCCTAGGACACAAATTGAATTCTAAGCGATATACATATGCACACATTTACGGTACTATGGTACCCCAACCTCCTATGTGGTGCCAGAAAAATCTGCAATGTTGCATCGCCGTGGAGTGCCTTTGCAACTATTTTCGAAGACACTCCGCAGCACACAGCTTACAATTGAATCAGCCCCTATCTTTCTCAACTCCCCACTTCCTGGATCTGTGCTGAGTTAATTTCCTTCTCTTCCACCATTAGGTGTAGAGATCATGGAAAAAGTGAACACTTATTGGCTGATAGCATTGCGTTTTAATTAGTGTTCTATAAAGCGATTAGATGATCTCTGACAGTTGTGGTGGAGAAAGAGAGTCCTGATAGTCAGCTCAGGGGGTTAAGTACTTATATTAAGGAGAGCTCAACAGACTATTCATGGCACCAGATTGGGCTCTATTTTCTATGGTTGGTACCAGGTATGGCTCAGCATAGTATTCTTTGCGCTGGAAAGGGCTCAGCTTTATAAAGCTTGTACCACGTAAGACTCAGAATATTATCTTTTTGCACTAGAGAAGCTCATCTTTAAATAGTTGGCACCATACATGGGTTGGCAGATATTTCTTGGCATCAGAAAAGGCTCAATTTTCTACATGTGACACTAAATATGGTTGCTCCGCAGATTAATCTTGACACCATGGCCCAATAGTTGGCACTGGCTAATGATCAGCGTATTATTCTTGACACCAGATATGGCTGAGCTTATTATACTTGACACCAGGTATTGCTCAACACATGATGCTTGGCACCAGCTATGGGTCAGCTTTCTATCAGTTGGCATCAAATATGCCTCATCTTTTGATATGGTAATCAGAAATGAATATGAATATATGCACAATGCCACACTTTTTAATTTACATAATAACCCACCATCATTGTCCATTATTTGGGCGGTGGATTGTTGGCAACCCTTCATGTAATATACTTTTTTCATCATCATCAACATTTATTTATATAGCCACAGCAAATTCCGTAGCACGTTTCAATTGGGAACAAACACAGTAATAAAACAATACTGGGTAATACAGACAATGAGGTAAAAGGGCCCTGCTTACAATCTAAAGGACAATGGGAGTTTGATACATGAGGGCAAGTTCCACACATTGCATATTGGTCCAGCCAGAATGTAGAGTTAGAGTGCCTAGTGGGCCATATTATCCAGTTACACAGCAATGTTGGTCAGAGGGTTGTAGTCTTGAGTGTTTGTTCTCCAAGCAAATCTAAGCAGATTCTACAGGTTTATTTTTTTTTTTAGTAACGCATACAGAAACATCAGTAATAGATGTCACTTAATCTTGCATCTTTTTACTTATAAATGCTTGTGAACTTTTTGGTTACCTTGCCAATTTGAGAAAATTGGAGTGAGCCTAATAATGCAAACCGTTTCTTCTCTTATTAAATAAACTGGTATTATTATTGTATAATCATCTTTCAGACTTTAAATGTTAACCTGAGCATATCTTCTTCAGATGGCTGTTTCCATTCATTGGTCATATGGGAATTTGTACATCATCTGGTGTCATCCGAGATTTTGCCGGACCTTATTATGTGTCTGTGAGTAAAGTATGGAATACATAAAGTCAGTTATAGAGGTTCTAAAGCTGTCCTGGGTATCCCATGTTTTTGTTTTATAGTCACTTAATCCAAAATGTAATTGTGTTTTATAGAGCTAATTAACTACACTACACTAACAATGTAATAAGAAGGAAAAAAGTCCACTTCAATTTTTTTTAATTTTTATATTTGGAAGGTCAAATAACAAACAAAACCGATATGCAGTGTCAGCAAGAAAAAAAACCCACATCACATAAAACATGATATAAAATCAACAGAATATCGTAAAAAATCAGTGCAAAGAGGTCAAATTACGTGTATAAAGAATGACCAGAATTTTTTTTTTTTTAAAAGATGTAAGGGAGAGAGCGAAATGCAGCGAAAGTGGAGGGTATAACGCAGGGAGAGAGGAGAAGAGAGACTAGAGCAGAAAAGGAAAGGAAGAAAGGGGTTCTCGAAAAGAGGACGGATATATGTAGGTGTAGAGTCAAGTGAAAGGGGAGTAAGCCTGAAAAAACGAGAGCCATGGGCTCCATACCTTAGTGAACGATCTTGATGTCCTATTGATGATGCTGGTCATGTATTCCAGGCGCTGAACCGGCCAAACTCTGTTAATAACGGCCTGAAGCGAAGGTGGAGATTGCTGCCTCCAGTCTGCTGCAATTTGGCAGGTAGCTGCCGTCAGGATGTGCCTAGCTAACTTGTTCTGGTGTTGAGTCGCCGCTGGCGCCCCCAAGGGCAAGAGAAAAAATGTAGGCTCTAATGGTATTGCTATCTGGAGAATCGATTGGATCAGGTGTTTAATCTCGGCCCAAAAGTTTGATAATTTGGGACAAGTCCACCATATATGGATAAAGTTACCCTCATGGGAGCACCTGCGCCAACAGCGATCAGAAGAGTCTGGAAGAATTTTATGAATCCGGGAGGGAACGTAGTACCAACGGTACAATACCTTATAGACATTCTCTTTTTTTTTAATGCAGATTGAGCTGGAGGCAGCATTCTCATATATCTCCGACCATTCCTCACTCAAAAGAACTTCACCAAGGTCACGTTCCCAGGCCAGTTCATGCGAAACTCTAAGGTCTGAGGAAGGTGGGGCAAGTTCATAGTATAATGTTGAAATAAGGCCTTTCGTGGAGGACTGACTGAGACAAAGATGTTCAAATGTGGTAAGGGGACGGGAGGAGAGGCGAGTTTTGGCAGTATGGTGAAAATGGCGGAGCTGGAGGAATTGGTAGAATAATTTAGTGAGAATATTTATTTGCGATTGGATGTCAGAAAACGAGGGGAACATAGTCGTAGAGGTGAAGAAACGGACCCCTTGTGAGGTCCACGAGGAGAATGCTTTAGGAGTAAGGCCTGGAGCGAAGTCTGAGGAGTTAAACAAAGGAATTAGGGGAGAGGGATGGGGGAAGAGGCCAAATTTCTGAGAGCATGAGTCCCAGACCGCCAGGGAATGTGTAATGACCGGATAAAGGGAGACACGTTTTGGTCGACGAGCCCGTGGGAGCCATAGGAGAGTAGATAGGGAAAGCATACCCAGACTCTCAGCCTCGATCTCGACCCAGACCCTGAAGGGAGTTAAACTACACCACAGAACGCATTGAGCAAGCTGAGCGGAGAGGTAATAGCGTCGAAAATCAGGGATTCCCAGTCCCCCTCAAGTCCACTTCAATTTTAATAGATAAACCCTAAACATATGGTTTAACATATCTCTGTTGACTAATATCCGTGTTCTCCCCAGTACCGATTTCCTGGGTGCTCCACCCGGCTGTTTTTACTTGCCATCTGGCTCTTGGAGCCCAACAGAATCCTATTACAATAGAATAAACCATTGCTTCTCCTATTAGAAGAGGCACTATGTGAGCAATACAGCTAGCAGTGTGTACAACTGCCCCCACCTGCTTACATCTTAATGCCACCCGGCTGGCAAAATTTTCTGGGGAGAACACTAAATATCAATATATTTAGCCAAGAAAAATAATTAAAAGTTGTTTAACATTTTAATAAATGTATGGCGAATAGTGGGAAATTAAAATGAAATATCTTAGCTATGTTTGTTTTAATCTTATGAAAACCTGAATTTGCCACGCTATATATACACGTTTAATTGGATATATGTTTTTAATCTGATAATCTTCAAGCACCACCAACAGATCATATTTTAAAGGGTTCCCCAGTAGGAGCAGATGGGACATTTACAATCCAGGTAATTTAGATTGTTTCACACCATGATTAAGGATAATCTTAAAACATGACCAATGTCATTATGTGGGTTATGTGAGGACTGGAGTTGTAAAGCTTTGCACTCATCTGTATGGCAGATACAGATCAGATCTGACGTGGGCATAAAGGCACTCTGACCCCTAAAAATACTTTGCCTAATTGTGTATAGTACAAGGGAAAGCTTATGCTCGGTATAATTTTGTGTAACTACGTTATTATATCTAATTTACAACCATTTATTTTGTTTACAGGAGGACTGCATGGCATTTGGGAAGCCAGTCAAGTAAGTGCCTTTTTTACAATAAAACATCTTCCTTTCCAACTTTTCATGGCCAGCTCTAGTTCTTAAGCTGGGTACACACTACAGAAATTTCAACTAACTTTTTATGCCGAGCGATTTTACATGCGATCGATGTTCCGATCGCTCGGTCCATGGACTGCATACACACTAGCCTTGTTTAGGACGATAAAGGGAAGAGTGGACGTCACTTTGGCTTAATATACTGAGGTATTTCTGCCATCTAAAACATCTGATTCATAAGGAGTATATAATTTGATCTTTATATGCTCATTAATGCTCAATCAAACCTCTTTCTTGACTTTTCAGAAGGTTTTATTAAATCCAGAACTTTTATTAGACCATCTAAATCAGGGGTGTCCAACCTTTTAGCTTCCCTGGGCCACATTGGCAGACGACGAGTTGGTTTGGGCCGCACATAAGATACACTAACAATAACGATAGCTGATCATCCAAAAAAACATAGAAAACATAGTGTATATATATATATATATATATATATCACTTTTTTTTCAAATCCCCCTATACTTACCTTTCAATCGCCCTGTTCAAAAAATCCTCTCTAGTTATTATACTATAATCACTTTTTGTATTGTTTTGATGCAATATCATTTAAGTCAGGCATTGCATATCAGGGTGCCCTGACCAGGCCTGCGGTACCTGACATATACACCACTGTGACCCCAAATTGTGACCTGTTTTGATAATTACACCACTATGTTAGTTAAGGGATAACAACTTATAATGGGCCAAAGAGAATAATATATAATGCCCCATTAGTATTACAAGTAGAAGTATGTAGCAAGGAGAATACATCCTTACGGTACGCAGTTATTACATTTTCCCAACACCATATTTGTGATAATACACATTGGGGCGCCCTACTTGTTTTTTCTGTTGCTATATATATATATATATATCTCTAGCTCAGATTTGTCTTTGCATAATTGTGGTTTTTGACATCCAGCCAACATATGTTCTGCTGTCCTATTTTTTTTTTCTTATTGAGTCTCATTTACGTCTTGTCTTATCCTCTCTTTAGATATTGGCAATTAGATCCTAGTCTTGTTTATGCCAGTGGCGCTAATTCTTGGGATACAGCAGTCCATGACGCGTCTGAAGAATACAAACATCGTATGGTGGGTAGCTTCCCGACCAAATGTTCTTTTAAAGTAACATTATGTGTTAGTAGCAGTACAGTATTTTTCTCATTTACTTGATGTGTTACATATTTCTGTTTTCTCTGTGTAGCACAACCTTTGCTGTGATAACTGTCATTCCCATGTGGCTATGGCGCTGAACCTTATGAAATACAATAACACATCCTGGAATATGGTGAAACTCTGCATCCTGAGTCTGATTTACAGCAGATATGTCAGGTGAGCGTATGCAGTTGACTATTGTTTAAATATACAGATATAGCACACTGTTATTTTATATGTAATTTTTGTATACTTCTAGTGTTGGAGCCTTCCTGAAGACCTGGGTTCCCTTCATTTTGCTGGTAGGGGCAATTCTCACAGTCATTCTCACCTTACACCTGCGGTGAAATATACTATGCGGACTCCCAAGTGATTATCAGCCAGCCTGACTTTTCGCCCTGCCTGGAATTACTTGTGAGATGGAAGAGAGGACAGTGTCTTCAAATTGTGGAAATTATCTACCCACATTCATTTTTCTTGAGACTCACATGACTCCTCTATCAATTTTATTTAAACTATCTGGAAAATTACAGGAAATTTTTGTTTTTGATATTTTTTTTTGTGGTATCGTTCGAATATGCAGGTACTCTTACTAACAATCAGAATTTAGGCCATCATGTAATATAGCCAAACAAATAATTATAGTGTCAAGAACTCACTCATAAGCACAGCACAGTACAGTTGTAAATAAAATTCCATTGCTTGTATTTCATTTGTGCAATCACCTGATTGTGTAGAGATTGTTCGTGTGTTTATATTTATATATATTTATGCGCGCACACTCAGTGGCCACTTTATTTGGTAAACCTTTCTAGTACTAGAACAGCCTGATTTCTTTGTGACATGGATTCAACAAGGTGGTGGAAACATTCCTTAGAGAATTGACATGATAGCATCACACAATTAGTTGCTGCAGATTTGTCAGCCGCATTTTCATGCTGCACATCTTCCCTTCCATCACATCCAAGAGATCTGGTGATTGTGGAGTACACTGAACTCATTGTCACGTTCGTGGAATCGGCAGGAGATCAACAGTTTCTGAGATACTCAAACCAACCTCGTATGGTACAAACAATCATTTCACCGTCAAAGTCACTTTGATCACATTTCTTCCCATTGTGGTGTTTGGTCGGAACACAACTGGATCTCTTGACCATGTCTGCATGCTTTTATACATTGAGTTGCTGCCACAAGATTGGCTAATTAGAAATTTGCGGTCATGAGCAGGTGTACCTATTAAAGTGGCAACTGAGTGTGTATGTATAATTCATAACCATTTAAAATTTAGTCTGTCAATACTATTGCTGCAATGCATTAGATTGCTGCACAGAAGATGATTGAAAAGTTGATAGCACATGGAATGGCAGACATCTGCACTCTGTTCAAATGACAGTTAATGGAGTTCCCTAGTCACATATACAGTTAAACTAGAATTATTGATAAGGTTTTAGACACTTTTCAATTTATTGCTCACGTGACATATTGGACAACAACACCTCCCTAGTTGCTTGGAAAAGAGTGGAAATAATTTCTTGAAGAACAAGACATTGTGAGTCGTTATCTCTGTAAAAATCACACGACCAGCTGCAAGATAAAGAAAAGGTACAAAAAATGAAAAAGCTAAATGCAGAAGTGATGAAAGAAATGTGGAAGAGCAACCTAAGGTGATGCATACTGGTGGAAAAGCGTAGGTGTTTCCCTGAACAATCATTCAGATTTTAACTATCATTTATCTGTCTAAGAAATGATAGAATCTTATTTGTTGCTGTGGGCAACACTTCCATTTTTCCTTTTCAAAAGCTTTAGTAAATCTACCCCAAGTATGATTTTGGTTTTCCCTTATTCCCTGGACGCAGCCAAAAGACAGTGATGATAATGCAGCTTCTTTTTCCCATTGAATAGGTGGCATCCCCAACCGCAGGTACCACTGTGATTGATCCTTCAGTGTGCAAGATAGACATCAATTAGTCAAAAAAAGAGACAACCTAAATGTATAATTTGCCAGTACATTAAAATCCTCCTGTCAAAGTCTTCCTAATTTAAAGAGCAAGTAAAGTTAGTCTTTACGATTAATATATTTTGAAGGTGTATTATTGAAATGAATAAAACACATGAAATAACTGAAAAGTGTATTAGATATTTTAAAAAGTGCAAAATGGTTGAAGCACAGTGCAAAACCCCTTTGAGAGGTGCTGTGTGCCTCAATTTTCATAAGATCATAGATGTGCCAGAGCACATAGGTCTACAAGGAGTATTGGCGGTGTTTGTGTAGGAGCAGCCGTTTACATCAGCCAATAGTATTGGACAAAGTGACTGTGTTCCTTTTATAAAGTACGGAATAGGTGAATCGCTGTGCCTACTTTTTCGGAGCAGCACAAAAACAGGATTTTAGATTTCAGAGAAAGATTATTGAAATGAAATAGATATGGAGAGGGCATTTTTTTTAGGGACCTTCCTATTTATGCCAGAGATGTAGTGATATTTTCACTGTGCAGAAGGACTTAAGTTTTCCACTATCTGGGTTGTTAAGATTGGGTCTTATAGTTTTAATGGAAGACAGTTTGCACCTTCCTGTTGGGCTTTAGAGAACCACATGTCTAGGTGTACTTTGCCCAATATAAAACAAAACTTTAAACACACCAATGAGGAGCCACATGTAATAAAGAAGGCCCAACTGTTCACTAACTTTAATTAATAAGCCCAAAATAAGGCTGAACCCAACAGTATTTTAGAAGAAATACTTAAAAGCTCAATTGAATGAAAAGGGTGATTAGTGGTAGGAAGTTGGACTTTGATGTGGCTTTTGCACAGTCTGTTCTCTCTTTAGATTTTTCCACCTCTCGGCACATTTAGGCGTACTTCTAATTTATGCAGGCATTTCATGAGAAAGGAGTAGGCCTGTGTCTTCCTAAATTACCTCCAGCAGGTTTACAGACTTGCTTTGGACCAGTGATGTCATGGATGCTCAGGTTACTGTTTGACCTATATCAGATTTGCTCAGAATGTTGTCCTAAAGATATGGGTGGAACCTCATGCTCCTGTTGTGGAGGTAATCAGTGTGAACCTGACACTTCAGTAACTTTTACCTCAGTGGTTCGCATCTGTGGGCTGTAGTTGTCCTTTAACCTGTTTGAATGATGCATGAAAATCTTTTAAACAATTAGGAGTACAGTTGTTGATTAAATCTAGTACAAGTAATTGCAAATATAGTGAAGAATAATTGTGCTAATGTCTCAAACAAGTAAAATCAAACAGAAAAATAGTAAAAACAAAAAAAAACCAGCAGTCCAATATAATACTCATTGTGAAGTCTCAATATTAAATCACCAAATTCTTCTTTTATTTCTTCTTTTTGTTGTGATTATCTTAGTGTTAATAAATCTCTCAAAAAATGTATAAAGGACAAAAACTAAAGATGTATAGAATGGATTTCAGCACCTTTATATAACATATACAGTAGATGCAAAATCTAACTGTGCTATCATGTGAATAGTGCTCACATGATTAGTCCGTAAGGATTATTTTGTACTTTTTTTGGGCTGCAGTTTTTGCTCTTTTTTTTTGCTTGATTTTATTTGTGTTTGAGACAATTTTTGCAGTTTTATATGTAATTGAGTTTTGTGGATGTGATTCTGTGGTAGAGTTGGCTCCATTTGTTATTTGAAGCACTCTTGGTTTAGATTTCCTTTTTAGTTCAAGTAATTGCAGATTTATTTCTTAAAGACAATGAATATTTACCAGTTCCAATTAGTCCTAGAAAGTAAGAGGGAAGATAATAAAAGAGAGTTGATTGTTGCAGAGGTGCTGTTGGTGGTTACATTAACTTAGGTTCCTTGTGGCTGTCTTGGGTGTAATGTTAACTATGAACTAATTTAGTGCATTTGAATGTCATAATGCATACAAATCTATATGAGATTATTTCCAGTTTAGATATATGCTTCATAGTATTCTGATAAGTTTTTGCTAGTTTGGCTGTAACGATGATCAGTATTTTAATTATTGTGTTCTGATGCATGAAAACTTAAGGTGTCAATCTGCTGGCTTGACCATAGATATCTGCATTGAGAAAGCCTCTGTGGGCGAAATGGTAATTGGCACTGCAAATAATCCTAATGTGTGTTGCTTTTTTTTATCCATGGAACCCTTTTTATTGTATTTGTAACAAACTCGCAATAAAATATCTAATTTTTGATATACTCATAGGAGTTTTCATTCTTCTTAGACTGATACCAAAGGCTTTAAATAAGCAGAACGACACTATCAATGGATACAGGAGACGTTCTCATGTGTTGTGATTTCATTGGATTGCAGGAGTCCTGATTGTGAGTAAAGACTGTGCATACTTGGATTGACCTATGCTGAAGTACTTGGCCATTTGCTTTCATTTTAGGTGCGATTGCCATGGATTAGAGTATCTATTGAATTCAGTCTCCCAAACTGACAAACAGTAGATGGAGCATGTGGGGCTAGAACAATACGTAGCCTGTCCGTGATGGGTTTACGGAGATAAATTGCGTTTGCACAGGCCAAAGGGTGGAGTCAGGACGTTACTTGCAAAGTACAAAGCAGGCGAACTAATTTTGGGGAGTAGTGTAGAAACAAGATTTATTTTTGAAGAGAGATAATTGTTGTAATGACAAAAAACGCTAGAGATGTCACACTTTTAGGGATTTTCCTTGCTGTGCAGAGCAGGACAAAGCCATTTCCAATTCCCCAAAAGTCTTGAATTTTGTTCTAGCTCAGAGCTGACGGAAGTTAAGTATTGTTCTAGACTTTTAATGGGACCATTTTGTGTCTCTATGTTGCACTTTGGCAAAGAAGCGTAGTGCACTCAGCAATGTTAAAGATATACATAAAATTGCCACACGTAATGAATTTCCCTCACACAGGGTAAGCTGAGGTGTATTTAAGGAGAAAGATGGTACCATAAGATTTTGTGGCTTCTCTGCACACTTAGGCACACTCCTTTTTTGATGGCATGTCCTGATAGCATTAGTGTACCTTGAAATGCACTTGGAAGGCCACCCAGGTGCACTAGTGCTGTAGGAATCAAATTGCCTTAAAATGAGACCCTGAATATCTAAATGTTAAAAACATCAAAAAATAGTGATGCAAAGCTCATCTCTCCTATGTAAAATAAAATTCAAACAACCAAATTGTTTCTTCTTTGAGCATTTATATTGTATTTATGAAGAAAATTTTTAAAGTGTGTGAGATATCCGTATCCTAGAGGGATACATAACCAATCTGTGGAGGGCATATAATTGGCTGTGAGGGCCCATACATATTGTGCTGCTCTCATTGCACTGTGTACAATTCCTCCTTTCAAATTTCTTTGTTAAAGGCAGCAAGAGGGCTGGGATTTACAACCCCTTTAAGTAAGATTGAGCCATCAAGTAACACAATTAACAGCTGTTTCTTCAGACTCCCCAAGCCTATAGCAATGAATGATGCAGGGAGGGTTGGGACAGTTGGGTACACAACAAAACATATTCATTCATACAAGACATAAGATACAAGATATGACATCCTACACCATACATCAGGTACTGCACTAACCATGCAAAACTTAAACAGCATAACAGATTCAAATAAAAATGGATGTGAAGGAATGGTAAGTGAGAGGTGGGGGGTGGGGGGTCACAGGCTTAAGCTTTATCAAGAGACAGACACAAATATAGGATAGGGTGCATAAATTAAGGCAAGACATTCAACAAAACTTTAACAGTGATGAGAGAATGGTTTGGTGGGTTTGAGGGAGGGTGAGACAAGCCCAAAGCTTTATTGAATAAACAGACACATAGAGGAAGAGGGAGTGTAGGGTATAGGATGAGTTAGGGTTTCTACATTGGCATTTATTATTCCAATGGATAATGCCAAGCCTTCTGTAAAGTCAGCCAGTATCCATTCAACTTCAATTCCAGACTCTCTCCCAGTCTTGTCGTTTCTACCTTGAAACATTGCCGGAATATGCCCTTTTCTTACTGAACATGCTACCAAAACTCTTATGCATTTTCTCATCATCTCCTGTCTTGACTACTGCAGCCTCCTGCTATCTGGCATTCCTGACACCCATATATCCACACTTCAATCCATGCTAAATGCTGCTGCACGACTGAACTTCCTCTCTCACCGCTCCACATCTGCTCACCACTTTGCAAATCCCTACACTGGCTACTTGTGTCTTCCAGAATCCAATTCAAATAGTCACCCTTACCTACAAAAGCCCTCAACAACACCACCCCATCATACATCTTAAATCTCATATCAAAATACTCTCCCTCCCGCCCTCTTAGATCTACCTCTGATGTGGGCCTTGTCGTGTCTCTAGTAACCACCTTTTACTCGCTCTATAAGACTTCATCCGTGCTGCTCCCCACTTACGAAATTCCCTTTCACGCCCAATCAGGATTTCCCGCAGCCTTCAAATCATTAGACATTCTCTTTTTTAAAGCTGGTAGATTCTTCAATTGTTTGTTTACTGAAGACAGAGGAAGTCACAGTGGTGAACAATGCAGAAACTCCATGGAAAAGAGTTATTTTGGGTAAACAAGTATGACAGTTGAGCAGATGACCAATCCACATAAGACTGTAATCTAAGCCATGGAGGGTCCAGAAGTATCTGGAGTTGGTAGTCAGCAGAATCTCAAAGACTGCAAAAGTCTATATACAGTGCCGCTACCTGGAGGGTCAGGGAAGCAGTACAGTACTGTATCTTGCCGCAAGTAGTCTTCCTGTCATCAATGGAACTTCCAAAGGCAAAATAGGCACAGTTAACTGAGATCGAACAGTTACCATGACCAGAGGAAAGGAGAATGCAAGATGGAGCCTAACTAGTGTTACTGACAGCGTAGTGCAAGATCCTCAACAAGATATTCACTTTTAGCAGCCCCCTTTTCTGAGGAACTTGATGCGTTCCACATTACTCAGTTACCCCCAGGAAACTTGGGTAGTACCAGTTCTCGATCTGCCCCTTGCCCAGTGGAGTGGATAGAATATGGTAGGAGGTAGTGAGCAACCAGGATGTTGACAGCATAACTCAGAGCCAGATAGGCAAGGGTAAATGCAGAGTAATAAACAAGCCAAGGTCTTGAGTAGGAGAAGACAGCATAATCTTTTATGCTAGCCAGAGATATGTATGGAGATCTTATTAACAAGCCAAGGGTCAGGAGCAGAGAAGACAGCAGAATCCTTTAAACAATCCAAGTCAAACACTGATAACCGTACAGGTCAGGATACAAGACATACTAGGTCAAGCTGAAACTTTCACAGTGTAGGTATGCTGCCAGGAAGAGGTTTATAATGGCAGCAGGACCAATCAGAAACACGATAATTAGCTGCATCTGTGTCAGTAAGTAATAGCACAGCTGATGCTGTCAGACTGGGAGCTGAAGAGAAGCTTGTTGCTATTTACCAAGCAACCAGCTAAAGCAGTGAACTGCAGGATTGATCCTACACATGATTGCAACAGTAATACACAGACGACAGATCAGACAAACCAGAGAGATCCTATTCCTTAACAACTAGACCTCTCCTAAACGCTTGGGACAATAATCAAACAAATGTCCAGACTCTGCATACATTCTTAAATCTCCTCTCTTGTTCTTCTGTTGAGAGATGAGAACGACCATATTGCATTGGTTCTTCCGAACTTAACTGACGAGGTTGGAGTCTAGGCGCCAGCCTAATTTTGGACCAATGGCTTGTTACTTTTCTTGGGAATGTTCTCAGAAGCAGCTGTCCACTCGATTGCACTAGGATATCAAGTCAACCAGGGAACTTGGCAGTTTGTGTGATTCATCTTCAATTAAATCTGAAAGACCCAGTTAAAATGTGTTCCATTGTAGCTTAGAAAAGAGTAATGAGGGAGCAGAGACAAGCCATTGATGCGGTCATGTGACTGCATCTTTTAAAGATGGACATGGATAATCCAACCCAGCAGGATCTTGGAGCATGGTGGATGCAGAATTATTGCGCGCCCTACGAGCTTACTGTTGAGTCGCAGGACTATGTGACAGACCGCAGTAAGTATACAAAAGAGTCAAGTACGTGACATAAATGCTTTGTATAGCCCTTAAATAAAAATATTTTTTGATTTCTGGTATGTGTTACGGCTAGCGAAAAACTTTTAGAACAGATGAATAGAGGTTTTTACCTATAGCAGCCGCCTTTCCTGTAGAACTAGCAGTGTTTACGGGTACTTGGATGCCCACAAGACTTCACTCTAGTATAGTAAAAGTTTATCAATGGTGACTGTAGCACAGAGGGGGAGGATAACCCGGAATACAGGAGGCAAAGCCAGGAACAGTCCCAAGGCCGTTGGTCAGTAGCAAACAGGGATTATCAGGGACAGACCAGAAGTCAGGGCAGGTTGCAAGTAAGGATTATCCAAAATACAGACAGGTCAGAAGCAGTCCGAGCTCAAGCAGGGTTCAAAAACCAAGCCACGGGTCACAACAGGACTCTATATTAAATAAGTACCACAGGACAGGAGATGGTCAGCAATGTGAGACACACAGAATGCAATATCCGTCAGGGAGGTTAAGCGCTCACTGCCTTATATACTAAAATGGGCCAATCAGAAGACAACTTTAGTGACCACAATCAGCCTCAGCAGGCTGTTAGTTAATGTGCACAGTGCACGCGCCCGGGACGAAGGGGGCAGAAATGTCAGGGCGACGACCAGGACACAACCACCCAAGTAAACAAACGAGCCACAGCAGAGGTTTGTAACAGTATACCTACCTAGATGTGAAGTTGCTTCTGAATAGAGCAACAGTGTGGTAGTAATAGGGGTGTGTGCAGCCTTCTACTAAGACCCTGTTATGTGTACACCCCACGGCTCTCTTAGCTTACACACGTGGCTGTTAGGATTCTGTTTCTGTTGCTGTTTCCCTGTGCTCTCTGCTTTCATTTGCTATCACTGCTTTGCCGTCATGGGGCCCACTACGGGCCCCCCGGGTCACCCCCCCATGAGCAACAGCAACACATACTTATCTGGGGGCCCGCTGTTTTGCAGTCCGCTTATCTCCGATACTCTGTCTTCAGCCTGGCTGTCACCGTGACAGCCAGGCACGGTGACAGACAGGCTGAAAACAGTGTAGCGGAGACCAGCGGACTGCAAGACAGCGGGCCCCCAGGTAAGTATGTGTTGCGCTGTTGTACCATGCCCCCTGGTGAGCCCGGGCCCGGTACAAGAGTACCCCCCTGATGGCGGCCCTGCATGTAGCACACACGTAGCACACAAATATCAATTTTAAATTTCAATGTACAAATAAGCTATAAAGTATTTGTGTGCTACATGAAAAAACAGTCAATATTTAACTTATGCGCAAAACAGAATACTAATTTGCACCCCTTGCATTGTAACATGGTTTTTGTCCAGGAGACTGAAATAAGAATTTTCTTAAGTTAAGATTCTTAATGAATCAGGCCCCAGGTTAGCTGGGGAACTGGAGAACCAGGTTTTCAAAGCATGATAGGTGACTGCATATGCAGAGTGTCTGGATTGCCAGGTTAAGCTGGGAAGCTGAAGTCTCTGGTTTTCCAAGTTTGACAGGTGACTGGAGGTATAGGTTGTATGGATTACCAGGTTAAGCTAGAAAGCTGAACACTGTTTTTTCAAGTTTGACAAACAACTGCAAGTATAGAGTGTCTGGAGGCACCAGATGATCTGCAGGAGAATCAGGCAAAAGGAGGGTCAGGCAAGCCGGGAGTCAGAAGCCATTGGATCCACAATAATACCAGCGAATAATTTGGAGCATGGTCAAACAAAGCCTGGTTCTGGGTCACAAGAGGGGGCGCAAAATGTAGGAACAAGTAGGAGTCAAATACATTGGAGGAAATCAGTATCAGCTCACAGGCATTTTAACAGGGAGAACAGAAACAGTGAAAATTGATGAACTGGCTCAGATTGCTTGGAAATGCAGTCTCTTAAAAGCCAGACACAGGTTTAGGATCCAGGAGTAATGATGAAAGCTTAAGGATCATACAAAGGCACTGCAGCCTCTAGGTAGGAGATGCTGAACTGCAGCCATCTGCAAAGCATGACATAAGGGGTATAGGCCATTTGCTCTGTGTGTATATATATATATATATATATATATATATATATATATATATATATATAGTAATATACTGCTCATATGGTCATTTTCTCTGTTTTCCTACAATACTGCATAATTCTCTGTATATTCATGTATGAGATCTATACTCTATTTCTCATAAAGCTTGTGTTTTGCAATTTTTCCGGATAAGGTTTATTTTCCCATAATTCTCCCTAGCACATATTTATCAACTTTTTACTCTTTCCCTCTGGGAGATCCCAGAGGGTAGCAGAAGTATGAGGATGTAAGGGTGGGGCATGATTTTTGGTCCCAGCCCACGTCATGAATCCACATCATGGAGGCTCCCATCCTTCCCACTTCACTAGGAAGTAGAGATGCTCGGGCTCGGTTTTCCAAAAACCAAGCCCACCCGAACTTAGCAGATCCGAGTCGGCTCGGTAATTTGATGGGCCTTCGGAACTGAAAATGAGGCAAGATGTCATTGTTGCATCGTCGGATCTCACAAGTTTTGGATTCTATACATACCGCTCTCCACGGAGATTCCTGCGCCATTTCACAGATAGACACAGAAGGGGTAGCAGCGTATTTGGCAGTCTCCAGTGTAGTTGGCCAGCATCATAGCTAAAACAGAAAGAGGAGGGGGTGGCAGTGTTCTTGGCAGCCTCCAGTGACATTGTACTGTGCCACAGCTCACACAGAAACAGGAGGGAAGGTAGTGTTCTTTTTATCAGTTTCTAGTGACATTGCTCTGTGCCATTGCTCATACAAAAACAGGAGGGGTAGCAGTGTGCTTGTCACTCTCCAGTTACATTGCTGATAGCTGACACAGGAAACAGGAAGGGTGGCAGTGCCCTTATAAGGTATATCTACGTATTGTAGTCCAGCGCAGTCAAGAATACTTTCCGTGTTGTGCAAGGTGCTGAAAACATTCGAAGTAGTCACCTGTGAAGTGAGTTCAGACACTGCTAGCTTGAGCCAAGTGATTCCCTTAATTAGACTTTTGGAAAAGCAGCTTGAGAAAGGAGGAGATGAAACAAAGCAATTATGGTAAGTATGTTGGACTTGTAGATCAAGTATTCGCCAGGATTCAAGAGTTATAAAAATCTTGAAATCTGATCACTACATTTTGGCCACTGTGCTTGATCCTAGGTTTAAGAGCTATGTCTTCTCTTTGCTTCCAACTGACCCAGATCTCAAGAGATGCAGGGAGCTCCTGGTGAGCAAGATGACAGTTCAAGTGGTACGTGACATGTTGGCATCTCCCAAGAGACTCAGGGATGATGCAGATGACTCAGCACAACATTTTGACATCTGGTCTGGTCTAAAAGAATTGACCAAAAACTGTCACACCTCTGCCATAACTCCATCTGATCCCACTATCAACATCCAAAGGATGGTGGAGGATTATTTTAACGACACCATACAAATAGACACGTCAGACAGTCCCTGTACATAATGGGAGTAAAAAAAAGACAATTTGGAGACCCATGTACAAACTCTCTTTGCAATACCTAAGCTGCTCACCCTCCAGTGTGTACTCGGTGTTCCATACTCTGTTCCACAAACTAGGTCTTGCAATTATAGCCATGGAGCCAGCCATATGATGAAAAACATGGAACTGTTTATTGCAGAGAAAACAAAAATCCAGGAACTTTTATTTTATGACAAGATGGTGATACACTCATAAAGCCAGCAACTAAGGTTTGTATTGGTTGTGATTGATGCTGATGGGGAACAGGTTTTTCCTTATTGTTCTCTTTATTTTTTAGAAGATATAGATTGAGAAATGGAAGCAAGATGCATAGATGAACTCAGGATACAGTGGTTGGAATGGAAACAGGAGAACTCTGACCAGGAGATTTGACTGTTGATGAAGTGTATTTCTGATAAACGGCATTAGTTTAGTCCATGGTATTATGAATAATGGGGTCATCAGAATTAAGTAATGAGAAGGCCCAAGTTTGTGGCTCCCTTTTGAACAACGTGATTATTGATCCCACTTAATTAAATTAGTCAGCAAAGTAATCCGGAGATTCTTGAAACAGTTTGATACAAAGTTGAAACTACTGTAGTCAATTGTTTGAGGTCTCCATAAAAAAAAAAACTGGAGGATGATTTCATGATTCAAAAGAGGCTTCTGGGCGCTCAGTAGCAGACTTTTGGGCGCTCTGGTTCAATAGCAGACTCAGGAGAGTCTCTGACATGGGCAGCAGTCTCTGGAGAGTCCCCAACGTGGGCAGCAGTCTCTGGAGAGTCCACGACATGGGCAGCAATCTCTGGAGAGGTCCTGACTGGGACGGCAGAACAGGAGTTCCCAAATGAAACGGAAAGTTGGGCACACCACTCAGACTGGACAGCACGGTGAGAAGTCTCGGACCGGACAGCACTGTGAGAAGCCTCGTACCGGATAAGGCCAGAAGGCAACTAGGGCTGAACCAAACTGTGTGGCAATTCGGGCTGAACCGTCAGTAATGTTTCTGGAGCGGGCTGAAGGAACAGATCCCTCTCTGGAACATACTGGAGGGACAGGGCCCTCTCTGGAGCGGACTGGAGGGACAGGGCCCTCTCTGGAGCGGACTGGAGGGACAGGGCCCTCTCTGGAGCATACTGGAAGGACAGGGCCCCTTCTGGAGACGACTGGAGGAACAGGGCCCCTTCTGGAGACGACTGGAGGAACAGGGCCCCCTCTGAAATGGACTGTAAGGGCAGCGTCTCTTCTGGAACGGACTGAAAAGGCAGCACCCCCTCTGGAGCAGGCTGTAAGGGCAGTGCCCCCTCTTAAGCAGGCAAAGTCTCTGGAGTGGAGGCAGGAGCTGGCAGCGTGAAACGAGACAGTGGCTGGCAGCGTGAAACTGGAGGCAGAGGTTGACAGCGTGAAACCAGAGGCAGCAGTTGGCAACTCGGAACGTGAGGCAGAGGATAGCACCTCAAGGCTGGAAGCAGAGGATGGCACCTCGAGGCTGGAAGCAGAGGATGGCACCTCGGAGCTGGAGGCAGGAGCTGGCACCTCGTTGAAGCAGTCAGGAGCTGGCACCACAGGACAGGTGGCAACTGGAGCTGGCACCACAGGACAGGCGGCAACTGGAGCTGTTGGATTGGGCCCCATGCCATGGAGCAGGACAGATTGAAATGTAGAAACGGGAAGTGAAGCGCAAACAAATCCGGAATGAGGAGTAGAGTAAACAGAAGACGGTTCTGTAGACTGTCGTGTTCTGTGGAATGAAAAGTCTTGTAAAAAATGTACATCACTTGCACAGAAAAAACATAATTTGTTAGTCCTTCTGCGTCGTCGCTCCTCTTCGGTCAGATGGGGGTGTTGACCACTTGTTAACCTGGAGTTTGTTACACAGTAGTTCTTAGTGAAATGCAAATTTGTTATAGCACTAGAGGTGCTGTTTGCACGGATTTGTTATGCACGTTTTGTCGCTATCCAATAACGATTGTCGAATCTCGATTTGTGTTTCCAACGCACAAATATTTATTCTCAAAAAGTAGCAGAATAATTCAAGCGAAATAATAATAAGTACAGCCGTTACTTATCGCAGGCGCTCTGGATCCAGTGTACAGTCATTCAGGTCTGAAGTCTGTGGTCAATATGACTGAACACTAGATGAAAAGCTTCTGCTTAAATGCAAACAGAAATACAGTAAAACAATGCAGATGGTGTGGCTTGCTTCTATTGGTCCAGGCTTCAGGAAGGTCCAGGGGGTTGCAGATCATAGGCTAGTTCAAACTAAAGAATCCAAAGGTGGGGGTCATCTCTCCAGGGGATGTGCTCCTTTCTTCCCGCCACGACTCCAGTTACAACTAGTCCATTAGCATTTTATAGTCAGCATCATATTAAAGGTTTATCCCCTAACATCAATAACTAGAATATGCAATGTGCGATCTCTTAACCGAATGAACCGGACAGCTGCTGATGTAAAGGGGGTTAATATGATACGAGACATGACACATTTCCTTTAACCTGTACCATATGTATTACTAATATGCATATAACTTATAATATCACACATAAACACTATTATATTTCGACATAAATAACTATGTGTTACAACTACGATTAATGTGTACTATTTACAAATGTGTGTGTTTGTGCGAATGTATACAAAAATGTAAAAACTGTTATTGCTACGTGTTGCGGCTGGACACGCCCTTCCACGCTGTAGCGTGCTCTACGCATATTTTCGGACAAAGACAACTAAGTTTGCTCGATATTAATTGAGATGACTTTATCCAATTTGCTGACTTCGACAGCTCCACCCTTTGATAGTGTAATAAACTATCACATAATCACCATTTCAAGTTCAGGATTATACAACACTTCTTCACAGACCATGATCTCGGTATCACTCACCACCCTTTCAGTCTCATTCTCAGTGTTTCTCCCAGAAGACTGTTTTCCACACTTCGACACAGTGGGAACACATTTGACACATAAACCAATTGCTAAGATGACACCCAGTATAAGGAGAAGGAGCTTACCTACGCTAGCAACCATTTCCTGTACCCACTCCCCCAGACCAGAGAACCATTTCACAGGGTTCAACCATGAGATCCAACCTGCCACCTTTTCCCCGACCTCATATAACGAAGAATTATGGTTCCTTTGAAATTCCCATTTCAGTTGCAGAATTTCATCCATCGTCCGATCTATAACCTCTTTGGGGTCATCTGCATTATTGGTGATGTATGTGCAACATTTGACATCAGAGTGGGTGGCCAAAGTCACACAGTATCCACCAGTAATAGAGGTGAGATAATTCAGTACCAACCTATGTTGCACCAACTCCTTGTACGCTTGTAGCTCCCTTCCAGTATACCTGAAAGTGTCATCATACATCTCGGTGATATTGTCTATCAATTTAGCTAGGTCTTGAATATATTTAAAGTTTAAAGTTCTCCGAGCGGTCCTGGTGAAGTCTAGAGCAACCATAACTTGAAAACCAGCGGTTTCACTAATCAATTTTGTAGCTATGGGTTCCTCACCAGTAATCATATTTCTCTTGCCACGGTGTTCGTACTGTGTGTGTATGTATGGTGGTGATGTAGTCTTGTGACCATTTCTTCGAGAGTAATAGTCATGATTTCAGAAACCAGTTTACCCAATAAACACAGGCCCTTGGAACTCGGAGTCACCCAGGAATAAGCTTTTCTCCCACAAACAAAGTACACATCATCAGGGAGAACATAAGGAACAGTATGCCCATTAATTATTTCATATAAGGGTTTGACAAAACTACACATGCCTAGTGTCTCCATTTGTTCGAGACACGTGTCAGCATGGATGACATTCTTACAATTTCCTATAGAGACCTTTCCAATGGATACTTTCTTATGTTTAGTTTCACACCCTAATTTGTGGTGTCCATCAACAGTCCTGCCTATTGGTGACCTTGCAAGTCTCCAAAATGAGTGTGGTGAGCCATTGTCTGATCTGATAGGTCAGCTTCCCAATTCTCCAGACGCTTTGCATGAGAGATGTTTAGGCACAGTAAAGATCTGTCTAAGGAGTATTGTCGAAGCTTCAGACTAGGGGACCTAGTGTTATTGTACCTCCCTTCTATGGGCCTCCCTCCCCTCAATTCTAGTACCTCAGATGTTTAGTGGGAATGGCACTAGTCCTATGTCATGCTGTCCCTGAGGCATATGTGAGCACACCCAGCACTCAGTTTGGTTTAGAACCTTACCCACTAGGGAGTGATAATCCTCCAGAGGATGCCCGCCCAAGTCCAGATTACTAGTGGACTGGCATCGCTGGATGCACTTCTCTTCAACTAGGAAGTCACAGAACTTGCAGATACAATACTCATCAGACAAGAGCCCCTCACACTGTCTCTGAGTTCCCGAGCTAGCAGACCTTTTCATAACCCCTGGACCAAGCTTGATATTGGACTGCTCTGAGTACTCTAGTAACTTTTCCTCGATCTCCATCTCATCGGTATCACTACCAGAACCTGCCTCTGTTCTCCATCCTCCTTCACAAAAAGAGTGTCCTAGAAAAGTAAAAACAAGGAAAATCCTGGAACAAAAGAAAAACAAAAACCGCCACTCCATCGCTGGAAATTGCGGATCATAACATAGTCCCCAGGTTCAACATCATGACAGTTTGTTTCTGGCATACCAGGTAACAGCATTTTTAGTTTTTGTTGTTGTTGCTTTAGCTGTCTGCTCATATTTATAAGATATTGTACAGTCACTTCATTATTACACTTTAAGTCGTCTTGCAGACTCACGATCAAATGAGGTTGTCGGCCGAACAGTATCTCAAAGGGGGACAGATTAAGAGGAGGTCTAGGAGTGGTTCGGATGCTATGGAGGACTAGTGGCAAAGCTTCAGGTCACGCCAACCCAGTTTCAGCCATTATCTTACCAAGCTTGTTCTTAATAGTACCATTTACTCTTTCCACCTTACCACTGGCTTGTGGTCGGTAAGGGGTGTGAAGTCTGCTACTGATTCCCATGAGCTTACACATATTTTGGAAGATATCACCAGTAAAGTGGGTACCCCTATCACTTTCAATGATTCTAGGGATACCGAACCTACACACAATCTCTTGTACAATTTTCTTTGCAGTGAACACAGCAGTATTAGTGGCTGCCGGATATGCTTCTACCCAACTTGAAAACACTTCAATACATACTAACACATACTTTAGATTCCTGCAAGGTGGTAATTGGATATAGTCAATTTGTATTACCTGAAAAGGTCCGTCTGTAGGAGGGATGTGGGATGGCTCAGTTGGAATAGTTTTCCCAACATTTTTCCTCAAACAAGTAAGACATGACATTGCCTTCTTACCAGCCTGAGAGGAAAATCCAGGAGCACACCACTATGCTCTCACTAGTTTGCACATACCTTCTTTACCCAGGTGAGTCAGACCGTGTGCTGCTTCAGTCAGGCTTGGATAGTATGTTCTGGGAGCTACAGGCTTACCTTGTCCATCTCTCCAGAGTCCTGAGGACTCTTGACCACATCCCTTCGCCTTCCAGACCGCCTTTTCCTGCAGGGAACACAAATCTTGCATTTCAATTAATTTCTGCATGTCTAATGTCTGAAAAACCATCATAGTCTCGGTCGATACAGTCATAGGTTGCCCTGCTGCCCATTTAGCAGCTTTGTCTGCCCTGTTGTTGCCCAATGACACCGGGTCTTCTTCAGAGGTATGGGTTTTACACTTTATGACGTCTACTGTCCTGGGTAACTGTATCGCTGTCAAAAGTCCTTTTATGTGATGTGAGTGTGCCACTGGCGTGCCTGCTGCTGTTGTAAAGTTTCTAAGACGCCAAAGGGCCCCAAAATCGTGCACTACCCCGAAGGCATACCTAGAGTCAGTATATATGAGCTGACTTACCCTTTGCCAACTCACAAGCTCTCCTTAATGCTACTAGTTCTGCCACCTGGGCTGAGTGAGGTGGGCCAAGGGGTCTAGCTTCTACAACATCCTGATCGTCTACAACAGCATAACCAGTACATAGTTCTCCCATCTCTGTCTGTCTATGACAACTCCCGTCTGTATAAAATGTAAAATCTACATTTTCTAAGGGGGTGTCATGTATGTCGGGCCTGGCAGTTAAGGTCTGGTTCAGGTATTCCATACAATCATGCGTGTCAGTACTCTTGCCTAACTCATCATCGACCAGGGTCTCCTCACCTCCCACCCTTTGTGTCTCTAGAGACACATATGGAAGGTATGTAGCTGGATTTAAGGTGCTACATCGTTTGATGGTGATGTTTGAGGGTGCCATCAGAGCTAGTTCCCACTTTGTGAATCTAGCTGAAGAAACGTGTCTGGTTTGGGCTGAATTTAACAGAGCGGATACAGCATGAGGTGTATAGACAGTTGAATCATGTCCTAATACTACATCCTCGCTCTTACTTACCAGTAGAACTGTCGCTGCTACACTTCTGAGACATGTTGGGAGTGATCTTGCCACAGTGTCCAATTGTGCACTGTAGTATGCTACCGGTCTGCTAGCTTCACCATGTTTCTGTGCGAGGACACCTGCTGCGCAACCATCAGCTTCCGTACAGTATAGCTCAAAAGGATTTTCATAATCAGGTATTCCCAATGCAGGTGCTCTAGTCAGACTATCTTTAAGATTAAAGAACGCTTGCTCTGACTCTTCTGTGTGTACAACACGTTCTGGTTTTGAGGAAGAGACTAGCTCCTGCAATGGTAATGCCAGAATAGAAAAACCTGGGATCCAGGATCTACAGTATCCACACATCCCCAGGAAGGTACAAATCTGCTTCTGGCTCTGCGGCAGAATCATGTGTTGTAGAGCCTCAATCCTGTCGGTTGTCAGGTGTCTTAGCCCCTCGGTGAGGCAGTGTCCTAAGTATTTTACCTTAGTCTGACATGGCTGGAATTTATCCTTTGCCACCTTGTGCCCTGTTTGTGAAAGATGAAGCAACAACAATTTAGTATCATGTAAACATGACAAAAAAGAATCAGAGCACAGCAACAAATCGTCCACATATTGAATTAGAACAGACCCATTGCGGGCTTGAAAGGATTGCAAACAGTCATGTAAGGCTTGGGAGAAAATACTGGGGCTGTCAATGAACCCCTGGGGCAGTCTGGTCCATGTGTATTGCACTCCCTGGTAGGAGAATGCAAAAAAGTATTGGCAGGGTGAAGAGGGACTGAGGGACTGAGAAGAAAGCAGAACATGGGTCAATGACAGTAAAATGACTAGCAGACGGTGGAATCTGCATGAGGATGACAGCTGGATTCGGCACTACGGGGAATTGGCTCTCAACAATTTTATTAATTCCTCTTAAGTCCTGGACTAATCTATAGCCCCTCCCCCCACTCTTCTTCACAGGGAAAATGGGACTATTTGCTGTGCTGGATGTACGAATTAAAATCCCTTTTTGCAACAGCCTCTCAATAACAGGATTAGGATACCCCTAGTTCCACCTCCGGTTGTAATAGATACTGTAGGATTTTTGGAACTATCCTACCACTTTTTAGATTTACCATCACAGGAGCTACATTTGCCATCAATCCAGTGTCCTGTCCATCTCTGGTCCATAGGGAACCTGGTATTTCCAGCAACATCCCCTTTACTTGAGATGGACTTTGTTCTATAACGGTAGAGTGCAACATTAACCTTTGAGGGGTGTCCAAAATATCCTGTACCTCATGGATGACCTTCTCTGGTATATCTAGGAACACACCATCTGGGGTACAGTATATGACACATCTTATTTTACATAACAAGTCTCTTCCCAGCAAGTTAGTAGGAGCTACTGCAGCCAAGAGAAACGAACGCTTGGTATGCAGGGGCCCAATAGTAACTTCTGTGGGTTCAGTTAAAGGATAATGTAACACTCTTCCCGTTACCCCCATAGCTGGAATAGTTTTACTGGTCACCTGTAGATTGAAAGGAGAGGTTATCACAGATCTGGCCGCCCCTGTATCTACAAGAAAAGTTTGTTTCCTACCAGCTATGTCAATTATCATTGTTGGTTCTTCTCTCAGACTCTCAGTTAACCTCACTGGCTGTAGACTACAGGTATGACCTGACCCCTAGTGCTGACTATCGCTTTTCTGCACAGTATTTGCTGCTATAACATGCGCGGGCAGGTATGAGTCTTCTTGTCTTTGTGAATTCCTCTTTGGAGGATATCTACGTGACCCACCCCTATGTGCATTGAATCTTTCCTTCTTACAATCTCTCATGTAATGTCCTTCTTCGTTACAGTTGAAACATCTGATTATTTTATGTTTCTTGCTATGGGGGTTGTATGCTGGTGGTCGTGTATGCATTCCCTCTAGAGCCTGTAGACTTACCGTCATTAACCTATCACTCTTCTCTTCCTTTTTTCGAAAGATATTTTTGTCATGCTCCACAGCAGACTCCCTAAGAGAATCTACTGTGATGCCTCTCCAGTTAGGTAATGAGGTTTGTACCCTCGTCTTTAAATTTTCCCTAAGACCATCCATTAATACCCCTACAGCTACCTCCCTGTGATGTGGATCCTCACCTATGTTTAATATCCCAGTGAACCGTGTTATCGCTGCTTTACCTCTACTGAAGTAATCTGTTGCTATTTCACTATCTGTATCACTGGATACGTACCCACCGGTTCACTATCTTCAGGATTATCTACAGGAGTAACTACTTCAGTACTTTGGATGTTATCCCTCCTAGTGGTCACACTACTCTCACCTATCTCAGCCATTGCCCCCTTTCCATACTTACGCTGAACCTCTAGCATATTAACAGCATGGGCAATGGCTGAAATTACAGTGGGTTCATCTTCTTCTTCATAAACACTTGTTTTAAACTGACTTAAAACAGGATATAACTTAGCAAATTCCTTTTTTTTTTGTTTTTAATAATGGCTGTACTTACTCCTCCCGCCACACAGAGTGGCGGGAGGAGAGCTTAGCGCAAGTGTGCCCCACACAGGGTGGCGGGGGCACGCTTGCGCTAAGTTCTCCACGCTTCTCAACGGCTACTTCCGCTGTGCGCGCGCTTTTCGCCACGCCTACTTCCGCTGTGCACTCACTGCTCTGCCACGTGTTGCCTTCCATTTTCCACAATTTCAAACAATCATTATGTTTATTTCTCACTTTTATTGACTTAATCAACCTCACCTTATCTTTTACATTATTTAGTACCTCTGAATTAAAACTTCCTATTATTGGGAAAGGCCTAACACAATCCTTGGTCATCTTGACCCACGTGTCGCAATACATCGTTGTGTATTCACCATATTTCTTGCACATAAGAAACCTCGCTGAACCAATAGGCCCTTCTTTAGGCAGTACCCTGGCCATCTATAGTGTATGCTTAGCACCTATGTTGAACAGTACCAATCTATGCGGACCACACTTCCACAAACACTTTCAACCCTTTGCTACAAACAATCTACCGCTAGAGATCTTTAATGGCCGTGGACGTATTTCCTCTAGCCGCGTCCACTCGCTTTTTCTCGTACCAAACGAGGACACCTAACACAGAAATATCACTGTGGGCCCCAGGGCTATCAGCTCCTCGATAGCCCGGCTCTACCACAAAATCTGTTGAGTTTATTATAACTGGTAGCACCAAGTCGATACAATCAACCAGCCTTTCCAATATAATTCCTCCAAGCTGCTCTTCCAATTCACACTCACGGTTGTCCATACCGTACGGTTAGATCGCACCGCTTACTAATACTAATTATCAGTAAGCCTTGCGACCTATTGGTGGCTGTCACGAACACGCTCCCAGCTGCCATGACTTTGGGGTGTTTGCTGTATGAGGTCACACACGATTTCAGCCCGCAGTCTCTCTCACCTATCACACAGGTTATAGACCTACGGAATCGCCCCCAAACACAGCGCTCTCACCCCCCCAGACACTTCAAAGTTCAGCCACCACCTATTGGGTACGGGCAATAGGACCCCAATATACTGTCCCACTCTGGCACACAGGCTTCTAGTTCCACAAACTAGCAAGACTCACACCAGCACACACAGGGTTAACTCTTCACACCTCCAGACTGTTACCCAAATGTAAATATAAGCACACACAGCTTGTTAATCAAATGTATCAACAAATCACACACAGGGTAACCTGGACAAACAATCTCTTCTAAACAGGCTATGGATTCTTTAGAGTATCAAGGACGCAATTTATTAAATTATAAATTTAATATACAAAAGGTACAGGGCATACAGATAACAAAAATAAGGAATAACAATTAATAAATTTGACATAACAAGCAAAAACAGTTTAAAATAAAAAGGATTACATTCAGATTTGCACTTACATGAATTGCATCTGGCCAACGGGAATTTGGCTAGGAAGATGGACAGCTTATCAATGTAACTTGATTTCCCCAGAAGTCTGACAGCTTTTCCCCTCAGAACACAGATTTTTAAGCAAACTCAAATGGGACAGCATTCACAGGGGCAGTGTGAATGCTAATGTGGGGGCGGAAATGTCCCCTGGGTGTTACCTCAGGTTTGGTCAAACTATTCCTAAGTTTTGACCTGTTGGTAATTTTTCACAGATATATCTCAGACAAATAACACCCCCCTCAATAAAACGGTCATAATCTCCCGCACGTTTAAATACCAAATATGATGAGATTACAACAATATCCAATCTCATCCTGAAATACAGGTGATTATGGCTGTTCCCTGTGTAGTTGGTATCTATGTTTTAAAACCCTTGTGTGGTTTTTGCCCCTCAGTACGGAGTGGCATCCAGATTTCCCCAAAATATGAACTATGACAACATTTTCCTTTTGAAGGTCATATTTCTATATACTTGCATAAAGACCATGCATATTTTTATATTAGAGTCTCCAAGATTTGCACCTAGGCACAAAGGGTTTACCTAATTCAGTTACCTGCTCCTGTTCTCATTTGGTCACACCTTTATCTGAATTGAATATCAGGTTAATTTAGGTATTCATGCAAAGAGTTATTTTGGGTCCAGACATCCAATATTCTATTTCAGCATATCAGATTTATGCTCTCATCCTGACAGTGGCGCTTTGCGAAAACCCCTTTTATTTTCGCATTTGGTATACCTGCCCCGTATACCGTCCTTCAGTTGGGCAACCTGCCTCGTCAGACAGCAACTGAGCACAATCCACAATAAAACAGTGTATCTACGTTACAAAATCACACAATATACACCTTTTCTGCGCAGAAAATCAAAGTTCCCAACAATAGTAATAACGTTTCAGAGGCTTTCACAAGTGATTATACTATGCATGTATAATAGCTATCAAAATGATTGTTTGACCACGTGGAAAATCTACCGGAAGTTCACATACGCTAGGCAGGAAGTACACATACGCTAAGCAATACAATATATTAAAACGCAATATGACAATAAAAATAAACAGTTTTCTCTTTTGCCCCTAGATTCAAGTTAGCGCACCTTCAGATTATGCAAAACGGACATTCGGTTTCACAACACAGAGTAAAATTCAGGTTTTGAACACATTACGTACATACCCGTATATGACGCGTCTCCACCCTTTGTTGTGGAACCGAAATCCGTTGGTCTTGCGTATCGTCCGGCAACGTAACCTCCACCGCGAGCCCCCAAATTGTTATGCACGTTTTGTCACTATCCAATAACGATTGTCGAATCTCAATTTGTGTTTCCAACGCACAAATATTTATTCTCAAAAAGTAGCAGAATAATTCAAGCGAAATAATAATAAGTACAGCCGTTACTTATCGCAGGCGCTCTGGATCCAGTGAACAGTCATTCAGGTCTGAAGTCTGTGATCAATATGACTGTAAAAAGCTTCTGCTTATATGCAAACAGAAATACAGTAAAACAATGCAGATGGTGTGGCTTGCTTCTATTGGTCCAGGCTTCAGGAAGATCCAGGGGGTTGCAGATCATAGGCTAGTTCAAACTAAAGAATCCAAAGGTGGGGGTCATCTCTCCAGGGGATATGCTCCTTTTTCCCCCCCCAAGACTCCAGTTACAACTAGTCCATTAGCATTTTATAGTCAGCATCATATTAAAGGTTTATTCCCTAACATCAATAACTAGTGTATGCAATGTGCGATCTCTTAACCAAATGAACCGGACAGCTGCTGATGTAAAGGGGATTAATATGATACGAGACATGACACATTTCCTTTAACCTGTACCATATGTATTACTAATATGCATATAACTTATAATATCACACATAAACACTATTATATTTCGACATAAATAACTATGTGTTGCAACTACGATTAATGTGTACTATTTACAAATGTGTGTGTTTGTGCAAATGTATACAAAAGTGTAAAAAGTGTTATTGCCACGTGTTGCGGCTGGACATGCCCTTCCACGCCGTAGCGTGCTCTATGCATGTTTTCGGACAAAGACAACCAAGTTTGCTCGATATTAATTGAAATGACTTTATCCAATTTGCTGACTTCGACAGATTCAGCAGCAGACAAAGTTGGTTAAGGCAAATCAACAGTATTGGAATTGGGAGAAACAGAATCTGACAGTTTCCTCGGTGAGTCCAAAAGTAAAGCAGAAAATTGAGCCAACTGAGAGCGTAACGAAATTATGTCCGTTTGAAGACACTGTAGCAGAGGCAGTTCATTCATTTGTAAGGCAGACAGGAACAAATCTGAAGCAGGATCTTTCACACGACTCCAAGGCTTTTTTTTAGGCTGGTCATTCTGTTACAAATTCTGTTCCACAAACTAGGTCTTGCAATTATGGCCATGATGAAAAACATTGAAGTGTTTATTGCAGAGAAAACAGGATGCAATGAACACAGATCGGGCCAGAGTATTAACAGATATTTAGCAATAGCAAATTAGCAGGAGTAATACAATTGTCAGGTTACCTCCAGGAGAGATATAGATAATTAATTAATGCTGTACAAGGAACCAGGAACTGGCTAAGCATGGATATCTACAAAAACAAGGAAAGCAGGCAGTGATCCAGGGTACAAACATAAACAGGCTCTGGAACATCAATGACTAGCAAAGGATACTGGGATAGGCGGGAATATATAAGACACAGTCAGGTGTGGATGATTAACTAACTGTGCTAGTTAACCCCTGGTATTGGGGAAGGCAGAACAGCAGCACCTCTGGAGGATCAAAGGTACTGCAGGGTAATAAAAAAACACTAGAGACACAAGGCAGATCATAACACTCGGAAAGAGTTTTCAGCACAGCCGGGAACCTTGTCAGTGATCGGCATTGGAGGCTACTCCCTAAAAATGTGTAGAAGATGATGTCCATCAAAATAAACTATAAATTCCAAGAGGAAGGCCTTTACCGGAAATAACATCAAAGTACAGAGACTTCTGTAATGGTGGATTCCACTGGGGATGAATTAATATTGTGTGAGGACGATGTACACATGGATGAGGCTAAGGATGATGACAACAACATCTTGCTTCATTAACAGCACTGTTAGCTTAGGTGCCTTAAGCCAATTGTTAGCTTGTTTTGTGGGGCCCAAACAAACCAAGCACTTCAGCCACAAAGTGGCACTTCTTGTCACTGAAGTGCTTGATTTGTTATAGTGTGCATGTCCTTTTTGATATCCAACATAAGGGTGGCTGGTCTTTTCTTTTCTGCCACAGTTGTGTGGCATTGTTTCCTAGATGTGCTATGAACTGCCATGTATTTGTGCCGTTGCTCTGTCAATTAGATTGCAGCAGCTACAAGAACAATTTAATTTGCCCAGCCACCAACTGAAGCAAGAGGTGGTAACAAGATGGAATTGCACCCTTCACATTCTTTAGAGGATTGAGGAACAGCGAAAAGCCATCAATCTTAGAGTTCATTGGTTTGTTAAACTGTACCTGCTACCCCTCCTGTCTCGCTGTGAGTTTGTTAAACCTTTTTAACATATTTCCCAAGGGCACTTCCATCTTGCACTGTTTGACATTTTGGTCTTGTGTAACATTCGACAATTCAGGTTTCAACAGTATAGTTATGTCGCCAATTCACATGGTGGACAGTATGATTAGGTAGACTATTCAAATGTGGACAGTATTATTATAGGGCTAGGGATATGGTAAAAGACAGGTGTAAGGATAGGGACAGGGATAGGGATATGGACAGGGTTAGAGTTGGGGATAATACTGTCTACATTTGAATTGTCAACGTAATATATACTGTCTATTTTGCAACTAGTGTCCTAACAATACTGTCAATGTCATTATATTGTTGACTTTATAACCTTGTCTACTCTGCAGCCCATCAATCCTATTATATCAATCCAGCATAAGAATGGGTGGGAGTTCCGAAGGACAATTGCATCTTGCACCACTTTTCTTTTCTGCTACTGCTGTGTGTCAATGTTTCCTAAATGTGCTATGAACTGCCGTTTGTGCCCTTACTAATCGACAGAGCAAACAGACAGCACGCTGCAGTCTTAGGGCCTGAGTCATTAAGGAGAGCAAAGCATAAAAAAATGAGTAACTTTGCACCTGGGCATTGGAGGGAAGTAAATTTAAAATGTGGGGAGAGATTTATAGTTAGGGTAGGGCATGTCCTAGATCAACTTTAAATTCAGTGTAAAAATAAAGCTATCAAGTGTGTTAGATGAAAATACAAACAGTATTTAACTTATATCAAAAATAATAAACCAAATTTGCACCCCTTGCAATGTAACATGGTTTGTCACGGAGAACATTTACTCCTTTTTTTGCCTTTCCTTCCTTAATGACTCCGGCCCTTAGAGTTCATTGACAACACTGTTAGCTTCCCTTATTAGCTTGTTTTGTGGGGGCCCAAACAAATCAAGCACTTCAGCCACAAAAGTGGCACTCCCTACCGCTGAAGTGCTTGGTTTGTTAAACTGTACATGTCCTTTTTACTATCTACGATAAGGGTAGGTGGGAGGGCCCAAGGACAGCTCCATCTTGCACCACTTCTCTTTTCAGTCATTGCTGTGTGACAATGTTTTCTACATGTGCTATGAACTGCTGTGTATTTGTGGCGTTGCTCTAGCGATTAGTAACCAGCCAGCTTATAGTTCATTGACAGCACTGTTAGCTTAGCTGCCTTAAGCCCATTGGTTTCTTGTTTTGTGGGGGCTCAAACAAGCCAAGCACCTCAGCCACAAAAGTGACATTCCTTGCCGTTGAAGTGCTTGGTTTGTTAAACTGTACCTGCTACCCCTCCTGTTTCTGTGTGAGTTTGTTAAAGCGTTTTAACATATGGGTGGGTGGGATGGCCCAAGGACAATTCCATCTGGCATCACTTTTCTTTTCTGCAACTGGTGTGTGGCAATGTTTCCTAAATGTGCTGTGAACTGCCGTGTGTTTCATCCCCGCACACATGCCAGGTGCTGGGGGCGATCGCCTTCTTTGCCCTCCAGGTATTCCGTTGCTTGGCAATGGGGCGCTACTCTCGGCTGGAAGTTCGGACGCATCAGCGCCTCTTGTCGGTGGTCAGCTGTTCTGACCGCCGATCTCACGCCCATATATGACAGGGCACTGTCATGTATTTAAACCTGACACCACTAGGGTGCCGGAGTATCTAGGTCTTTAGTTCTCCAACACTTGTTTGTTTATTGCACATACCTGACTTCTTGGAGTGTGACCTGGTTCTGCCTGACTACTCTTTGAATGTTCCTCTGGACTCATTCTGATTTCCTGGCACAGACCTTTCGGCATTCTGACTCTGCTTCTGCCTGCTCCTTTGGTACCTGTATATCCCGCATGGTTTGACCTTTTGGAATTCACGACTACTCTACTTCACCTACACCTTGCTGGTATCTGTCTGGGAGGGCCGTGACCTGCATTCTCTCCAGCGAACCCCAAACCCCATTACGGGGTCCCTAATGAATACCTGAGGCGTGTTTAGACTCCGCACCTCTTAGCTTAGGAGCGCCAATACCGGCAGGTAAGACCTTCAGAGCAAGTTCGTGACAGTATACTCTGGCCATGACCTACGAGGCCCCCCGGTGAACCCTCAGCTCGAGATTTGCTGCTCCACCTGGCTCATAAGGTCGAAAAACACAACGCCGAGCAGGCCCGTTTACTTTAATGCAGGGGTGTCCAACCTTTAAGCTTCCCTGGGCCACATTGGAAGACGACGAGTTGGTTTGGGCCGCACATAAAATACACTAACCCTAACGATAGCTGATCATCGAAAAAAACATAGAAAACATAGTTAACATATTAAACTTACTTGGAAATGAAGTTAGTAAGAGTTAGGAAACCTGTTGCAGAATCATGATTAAAGCAGTAGTCCCATTACCAGCTACAATTTAACTTACCTGCATCTGCATCTGTCCCTTAGTGGGGTTCGGGGAATTAAATGCCAAAAACTTTTTTTTCCTCTCTTTCTGCACCCATGAATCATTTTTTTTATTGACCAGTTTGAAATGGTCACCGATATAGGTAGCCTCAGGAGGACTAATAGAAATCTACAGAGATTTAAAGATAGGGTGGTGGGAAAAATGGCTCATGGAGCAGCCTCCGATGAGGGTAACAGTGGGTAATATTTTCACCCTACTCAGCACTGCACATTTAAAATGGTTTAAAATATTAAAAATACATTCATCTCTTAATATTTATATTAGATACATACAGAGAACACAGCTAGTTCATAATTGCATGGTGCAGAAAGTCCAAATTCAGAGTAACAACAATAAGATACTGGATAATCTTTCACTGCTGCTGATAGTTTGCGCGGGTGACTCCCCTGTGCTGCGCTACGCAATGGATGTCGGGTGTGATGACGTCACCCCCTATATTCACTGCGAGCGCCACGCGGAGGATGAGACCAGGGAGGGGGCCGGTGTGCCAGCTGACGTGACCGCAAGGTATTTTCTTTTTTTGCAGGATTTTTTTTTGATGCCCAATTGCCACAACCAAAACTCCTGCTGGGCCACATTTACAGGCATGCTGGGCCGCATGCGGCCCGCGGGCCGCGGGTTGGACAACCATACTTTAATGTATTCAAGAAATAGCCTCTCGTCTTTACTCACTCCAGGTTGACTTGCCTGCTCTCAGTCTGCTGTCACCTTTTCCGGAGCCGGTCCTCCTACTTCTGCTCCTGTGACAATCGCATGCTCCTCTTTGTGGCTGCCAACACCAGAGAAATTTGATGGAGTCTCTAAAAGATGCTGGGTTTTTTTGAACCAATGCTCAATTCATTTTGAATGTAAAACTGGATCTTTTCCCTCCGAACGCTCTAAGGTGGCTTTCATCACCTCCCTACACTCTGGACAAGAACTGGCTCACCCCTATGGGAACGTGATGATCCCCTTATACAGAACGTCTTTTCTTTCACCACAGCGTTTCGGAAGATATTTGACAAACCGGGCCGGGGTTTATCCGCAACTTCCAGTCTCTTTTCCCTACACCAAGGTTTCCAAACTTTTAGACAATATGCGGTACACTTCCGTCTTAGCTTGATGATGGCACTCGTATTAACATTCTGGCAGAGACTTTCTGATAAAATTAAAGATGCGTTGGTGTCCCATGAACTTCCTGCGGACCTTGATTCCCTAATTTCCCTATGTAATAGGGTTGAACTTCGCTTCCGGGAACGTATCCAAGAGAGATCTTCTTCCAGATGTTTTGTTCCCTGCCTTGCTCCTCGCTTCCAGAACCCGAATCCAGTTCCTCCAGACAAACCCATGCAGATAGGACGGTCTCAGCTGTCCCCTGAAGAAAGGGACAGAAGGTTAAAACATAATCTCTGTCTATATTGTGGGGAGGCTGGTCATCTGTTAATCTCCTATCCTAAACGGCCGGGAAACGCTCCCTCCTAGTCCATGACAGGGAGGCCGTTCTAGGAGTCAGACTTTCCACTCCCTATTCCACCTCAAAATCAGATTTCCTGATGTCAATCTCTCTGGACACTCCTAGTGGCTCCCTAGTGACCTCTGCCTTCGTGGACTCCGATGCTGCCGTAAATTTAATCTCTGCCACCTTGGCATCGCATCTCCAAATATCTACCTGAGATTTGACTCAGCCGTTGTTTCCTATTGCCGTGGATCTTAATCGCGGCGTCAACGGTTTCATTTCCAAGGTTACATCTCCTGTTCGTCTGACGGTAGGGGTCTTGCATTCGGAATGGATTGAATTCTTGGTTTTACCCCAGACCATTAATTCCTCAATTCGATTGGAGTTCAGCACAGGTACCTTCCTGGGGTTCCCATTGTTTCGAGAGATGTCTCCTCGCAGTTAAACCCAAGAAGCAGAGTACTTCTCCTATATCTTGTCAGGTGCTCTCCCTACAGCTGGAGCTTCCTGCTCCCTATACCTCCTTTCGGGAAACAGCCTCTGAGATTCTTCCCCCGCATCATCCTTGGGACTGCCCAATTGACCTGTTGCCTGGTAAGCCAATTTCCAGGGGTAGAATTTATCCCCTCTCCCTTCCAGAGGATCAGGCTATGTCCCAGTACATCATTGAAAATTTACAGCGTGGCTTCATAAGGAAATCCTCATCCCCAACTGGCGCAGGATTCTTCTTCGTTAAGAAGAAAGATGGAATCATATGCTCCTGCATCGATTGTCAGCAGTTAAACGCTATTACTGTTAAAAACAGGTATCCTCTCCCCCTTATTTCTGAACTTTTTGATCGGATCAGTGCCTCTAAGATCCTCTCGAAATTAGATCTATGGGGGGCTTATAATTTAATCAGGATTCGTGAGGGGGACGAATGGAAGCCTGCCTTTAGTACTCATGATGGGCACTTTGAGTACATCGTCATGCCCTACAGGCTCTGCAATGGCCCAGCTGTATTTCAGTCTTTTGTTAACAAGATCTTTCAAGACTTTCTCTATAAATCAGTGGTGGTATATCTGGATAATATATTAATTTTTTTGCCTGATTTCATTACCCACCGTTTTCATGTAAAAGAGGTCCTGTCTCGTCTACGTCAGAACAAACTCTTTTGTAAACTCGAGCATTGTATTTTTGAGGTACCACAAATTACTTTCTTGGTGTACCTAGTGTGATGACTATGTAGTACATGGTTGTCCAACCCGCGGCCCACGGGCCGCATACGGCCCAGCATGCCTGTAAATGTGGCCCAGCAGGAGTTTTGGTTGTGGCAAGTGGGCAGCACTGAAAAAAAAAATCCTGCAAAAAAAGAAAATACCTTGCGGTCACGTCAGCTGGCGCTCCGGCCCCCTCCCTGGTCTCCTCCTCCGTGTGGCGCTTGCAGTGAATAAGTGCTGAGTAGGGTGAAAATATTACCCACTGTTACCCTCATCGGAGGCTGCTCCATGAGCCATTTTTCCCACCACCCTATCTTTAAATCTCTGTAGATTTCTATTAGTCCTCCTGAGGCTACCTATATCGGTGACCATTTCAAACTGGTCAATAAAAAAAATGATTCATGAGTGCAGAAAGAGAGGAAAAAAAAGTTTTTGGCATTTAATTCCCCGAACCCCACTAAGGGACAGATGCAGGTAAGTTAAATTGTAGCTGGTAATGGGACTACTGCTTTAATCATGATTCTGCAACAGGTTTCCTAACTCTTACTAACTTCATTTCCAAGTAAGTTTAATATGTTAACTATGTTTTCTATGTTTTTTTCGATGATCAGCTATAGTTAGGGTTAGTGTATTTTATGTGCGGCCCAAACCAACTCGTCGTCTTCCAATGTGGACCAGGGAAGCTTAAAGGTTGGACACCCCTGATGTAGTATATCTAATGACTGATTGTTATTTTCTGTTGAATTCATGTATGACAACGTATATTGTATGTATCCTTGTAATGTAATCTCAATGTGTGCTTTGCTAGATGACATGAGTTTGAACTTATGCAAGTGTCATTAATCTGTTGAAAATAGCCAGACCAGGAAGAGATAGGATCTTGGAGGAGTTTGAAGCTCCAAAGTTGTAAACCATCTAGCCACTCAAGCAGAGGTGAGATTTCAAGGTCCTGTGAACATTCACAATCTCAGGACATCCCTAGTGTTATGTCTGAGTGGTCTGGAAATGATTCTGTACAATTTGCTTGAATTGATACTACCCCCTAGGAGGTGCAGAGTCTAACAGAGAGGGAGGTATTCACCAGGGACCCCCGCAAGGAGGTATGGACTTAGCGTCTCCCTAAATGCAGGTTGTGGTTCTCTCAGGTGGTGACGAGCGAGGTTGCAAGAAGAACCAACTAAAGGGACAGAGGAGATGAACAGGTAGGCGGTTCCTGATGCAATGATCTGCAGCTGAAATAGATGTAGAAGTCCTGGGGTGCTTGGTAGCCCCTATTAACAGTAACACAAAGATGTGATGATCTGCAGCTGTAGTAGGTATAGCAGCCCTGGGGTGTTTGGCAGCCTCTAGTAGCAGGACACAAGGATGCGTTGATCTGCAGCTGAATAAAAAAAGAGAATCACAGAAGCCAGAAGAGCGGATGTCTGTTCAAGAGAAGAGACTAGAAGATCTGGCATCTTACCAGAGCAGGAGGCGGTTTAAATAGGTGAGTAGGACACGAGATTGGGTGAATTGAATAAATGCGCGGGAGAACCGGCAAGATGGCGTGGAGTCCGTCCGGCAGAACACCGCTACCGAAACACAGGTAAATAACAACGGCGAGACCATCGCATATGTGGCTCTGGAGCGTGACACCTAGCTCACCCTGAAAGCCCTGTGACATTTGGGAGTTAAATCTGTCCTTATTGACAGCTAAACTCCAAAGATGGGGGATGAAAGCTATGTGGAAAAAGGTTTAAAATCTTCTGACTTAGACATTTCATGAGGGGGTCTATCAAGACTGAAATGTCCCATATTCCTCAATTGTGTTCCCTCACACCAGGTTGAAAATGTATAAACCTCCGGATTCTTTAACTTCGGAGAGTTCAGCGTCTTCAGCGCTTAAATTTAAAGCGGCGCTGCCTTGTAAAGGGAAACTTCCCTTTACAAGGCAGCGCCGCTTTAAATTTAAGCGCTGAAGACGCTGAACTCGCCGGAGTTAAAGAATCCGAAGGTTCATACATTTACCCCCAGGTCTCATCTAGTAAGTAGTGATTTTATTTCCTATTTTATTTTCTGAAACTTATTTGTGCAAACATATTGTATGTCTTGTTATTAATTTATGTAACTAAGCCTTGGAACCATTTTTCAGATTAAATAAATTTAATCTAGTATATTCTCCGTGATTCTTTGTGAATTTACGTAGCCCATACATGTGTATGTGATTAAAGTGTGAAACATTAATAAGTGGTTCAGGTGAACGTAAGGACACCATAATATATCTTTTGTGGTGGCAGAAAAGGCGCATTCATTGTTAAGTGCCAGTCACAGCCAGCTGTTCAGATTGCTGTATATGGGACAGGCTGGATGTTCGTGACACCTAGTCACCTAATCTCTGGCTCTGGATTGCAGATGGAACCGGAATTTTTTTTTGCTATTACCAATTGGTCTGAAAGCTGTTCAACGTTTTATTGGGTTCACTAATTATTATAGGCAATTCATTAATCAATTTTCCACACTAATTGCTCCCATCACAGCTCTCACCCGAAAATCAGCGAATCCTAGGGTGTGGTCCCCCGAGGCCATCTCAGCATTTTTCTCCTTGAAAGAAGGTTTCTCATCTGCACCTGTCCTGACTCAACCGGACCAAAGGAGACCCTTTTTTTTTTAGAAGTGGACGCCTCCTTGGTTGGGGTCGGAGCTGTGCTCTCAAAGAAATCACCCTCTAGTATCCTCCGTCCTTGTGGATTCTTTTCTAAAAAATTCTCCACCTCAGAACGCAACTCCAGGATCAGTGATAAAGAATTACTTGCCATCAAGTCAGCTTTAGAAGAATGGTGCCACCTCTTTGAAGGAGCCCTACAGAGGCACTGATCCTTCACAGTCCACAAAATTTTTATCTACCTCCGGGACGCTCACTGTCTGAATTTTTGGCAGGCGAGGTGGTCTTCTTTCTTTGCTCGCTTCAACCTGAAACTCACCTTTCACTCTGGTACTCACAATTCCTGAGCAGATGCCCTATATTTTGGTCATTTGACGAATCTGATGTTGCTTCCTCATCTGAACCTCCTCTCAATCTCTAACCTTCCAATATTATTGCTCTAACCAAAGCTTTCAGGACACTTCCAGCTGGTGTTCTTATCTGGAACCCCACCTTCGCCTCAAAGCCCTGCAGTGGGCTCATGCTACTATATTTTCTGGCCAAGCTGGGTTAAAAAAGTCCTCTCTGTTGTCCCAAAGCTATTGGTGACCGATCTTAAAGTATTCATAGCCTCTTGTGAAATATGTGCCCAAAACAAAATTCCTAGGCACCCTCCGTCAGGTTTTCTTTTACCTCTACCAGTTCCTGAACATCCTTGGGTGAGTCTTTCCATGGACTTCATCACTGACTTACCTCCAAGTGTGGGTTTCAATACTGTTTGGGTAATAGTATAGATTTTCAAAAATGGCCCATTTCATCCCATTGAAGGAGCTTCCATCTGCTTCCAAGCTCGTTCAAGTTTTTATAAAGGGGTACAATTTATATCATAATTTCGGAGAGCCTTCTGTAAAGATCTAGGAGTTAACCTAAAGTTCTGCTCTGTGTTTCAACCTCAAATCAATGGTCAGATGGAACGTGTAAACCAGGATCTTGAACTATTTCACTGCTGTGTTTCCTCTGGTAATCAAGATGATTGGTGCAACTTGCTTCCATGGGCTGAATTCGCCTGTAATAATCGTACATGGTTCCACTGGATCCTCCCCCTTCTTTACGATTTCTGGCTCCCACCCCATCCTATCTGATTTCTCTCCTCCATTGACACCTACTGTCCCGGCTGTTCACTCTCTGGTCCAAGATTTCACTCATATTTGAGCCTCAACTAAAGAAAATCTATTAAAAGTTTCAGAACGGTATAAACTGGCTGCAGACCGTCATCGCAGTTTAATGCCTACTCTTCATCTGGGTGATAAAGTGTGGCTCTCCACACAGAATCTTAGGCTTCGGGTGCCATCCATGAAACTAGCTCCACATTTTATTGGAACATATCTAGTGATACAGGTCATCAACCTGGTAACTTATAGCCTGCGCCTTCCTCCCTCTCTGAAGATCCACAATACCTTTCATGTGTCCTTGCTGAAACCACTGATCTTCAATAGATTTTCTCGCAAATCTTCTCCTCCACAGCCTCTGCTAACTGCATCTGGCAAAGAGTCACATTCTGGATACCCGTAACCTGCGTGGGCCTTCCCAGTACTTGGTCCATTGGAAGGGCTATGGACCCAAAGAGCGATCATGGGTGTATAAGGAAGATAATCATGCTCCTCGTCTTCTGGCTGATTTCATCAAGAGAAAACCCTTTAAAGGACGCATCTTCAGTGGAGAGGGGGTGTACTGTCAGGCGACATCCCCGCACACACGCTAGATGCAGAGGACGGTCGCCTTCTATGTCCTTCAGGCATCCCGTTGCTAAGCAACAGGATGCTACTTCTGGTTCTCGGACGGAAGTTCGGGCGCATGTGCCCGCCATCGGAGTTTCCTGATCCCATGCCCACCAATGACAGGCCACTGCCATGTATTTAAACTCTGGCACCACTAGGGTGCCAGAGTATCTAGGTCTCTAGTTCACCAGCACTTGTTTGTTACCTGTGCATACCTGACTTTTTTGATTCTAACCCGGTTCTGCCTTACTACTCTTTGGATCTCCCTCTGGACTCATTTTGATTTCCTGGTATAGACCTTTCAGCATTCTGACTCCGCTTCTGCCTGCTCATTTGGTACCTGCATAGCCCACATGGTTGACTTTTGGACTTCACGAATACTCTGTGTCACGGAAATAGGGTTTCTGGGATCCGTCTTGGGACCCCTGGGACTAGCTCTGGCAGGAGTGTAGTGGAAACTGGGAGGCCGGATGAATGTCTTGCTCATAGAGCTTGCTCTAATCCTGTATAATGGATGTTAGGGGGAGAAACTACACAGAAGATAACAGCTGGAATCTGTGCACAAGCAGGTAGAATGAAGGTGAATCCACACGAGGAATAAATATCCAAAGTATTTATTTCAGCAGGCAGACTGAAGCTGGATTCACACAAGGGTTAATGGTTTGCAGTTCATACAACAGCAACAAGATGAAGCAGCTGAATTCACACAGAAGGTTAATGGTTTGCAGTTCATAAAACAGCAACGAGATTAAGCAGCTGAATTCACACAGAAGGTTAATGGTTTGCAGTTCATATAACAGCAACGAGATGAAGCAGCTGAATTCACACAGAAGGTTAATGGTTTGCAGTTCATATAACAGCAACGAGATGAAGCAGCTGAATTCACACAGTAGGTTAATGGTTTGCAGGTCATATAACAGCCAGCAAGATGAAGTTGAACTCGCACAGAGAAGTCCATAATACAGTAGCAGGATGAGGCTGAATTCCCTCAGAGGTTAAATGGTGGAGATCTGTATACAGCAGGAGGATTGAAGCAGGATCCAGGATGAAGCTGAATTCACATGAAGGGTTGAGATCTGTATACAGCAGGCAGAATGAAGCAGCAAAACCAACAGCAACTGTGGTTGAACCAGGAACTAGGAAAGTGTTGCACTGGTAATTTGCTGAGAGTAGGAGGAGACTTTTATAGTCTGCAGAGGAAGCTAATTGATAGACAAGATCATGTGTTCAGACTCAGCAGGATGTTTAGCAAATGTCTCACCCAAGATGACAGCCTCAAGTACTGCAGACAGAAGTCACGCTTGTCCCAGGATAGAATGCTGCATTCGACCAGGAGGGAGATGTATGGTTATATGGTACCGCAAAGTGGTGTAAACAGGACTAAGACCACGATTCGTGACAGTCTAGTTCACCTACACCTTGCTGGTAACTGTCTGGGAGGGCCGCGACTTGCACATCTCTGCAGCAAACCCCAAACGCACTTAAAATCATGTGTGTGTCTAAATGTCATGCACTTACCCATTTGCGGTTAAGTCTCCTGCATTATCAGCCAATAAGATCCATAGGGCAAGAATCCGCACAATCTCTTAAAATTATTGTATGCTCATTGTGGGGTTGATAAGCTCCCGAGAGTTACAGACACCGTGGCCCAGTTCCTGATGCTTCGCGGGGAGAGATGGTTTGCTGCCAGAATTCAGTGCAGTGCTAAAGATAAGATTAATAAGGGTTTATACATGGACATATTCTCCCTTACGGACATGGTCAAAAAAAATACACTAACGGCCTGCAGTGAAGGGGGAGTTGGCGAGGAGGTGTACCGCCTGTTCCCTATCTGGTTAAAGGGTTGTTGCGTATTTGCAGCTGCCTACATAGATACTAGACCAGTAGCCCTCATCCATGTCTGTCGCTACCTACACCTGATCAACGAAATGTTTATCAATGACGGAGTTGAAATTTGGCAAACTTATGATGAGCGCTTAAGGCGTAAAGCTAGCAGGCAGATGATTATTCCTTTTGGTTATAAAGATGTGGAGACATGGGTGGGTGTGATGCGTCCGAGCGGGGTCCCAACCCAAATAGCCGGAGCACTAGGTTTCCTGGAGGCGTAGCACTCCTCGACAAACTAGGAATCGTTGCTTCTTGTACAACAACACGATGAGGTCGAGGGGAGTCCTGTCGGTACAGACACCTCTGCGCCAACTACCGTGGTCCTCACCCAGCCCGGAAGTGCCCCAGGAGTTCAGCGTATCCTGGCCAAGGTCACGGATCAGCCGGAAGCACTGCTTAAGGCCCATTCCCCAGTTAACGTGCAGGTGCTGCGCACATGGCTCCATTTTTCCCCTAATGCTACCCAGACTAGTTTCCTTGAGCAAGGTGTTTGCTGTGATTCCTCCTGCTATGATTCAACTACTCAGTGACAAAAAGGGATTTTAATGCAGATCACTATTAAAGTACCCATTTATGCTTTCCAATGGTCAGCAAGAGGCTTCCTCTGTGTGGTGTAGTTAATAAGGGGCCTGATTCATTAAGGATCTTAAATGAAGAGTATCCTTATTTCAGTATCCTGGACAAAACCATGTTACAATGGAAGGGGTGCAAATGTGTGTTCTGTTTTGCACATAAGTTAAATACTGACTGTTTTTTCATGTAGCACACAAATACTTGATAGCTTATTTGTACACTGAAATTTAAAGTTGATATGTGTGTGTTACATGAAAAAACAGTCAGTATTTATCTAATGTGCAAAACAGAACACTCATTTGCACCCCTTCCATTGTAGCATGGTTTTGTCCAGGAGACTGAAATAAGGATCCTCTTCATTTAAGATCCTTAATGAATCAGGCCCAAGGTTCCTAATTCATTAAGGATCTTAAATGAAGAGGTATCTTATTTCAGTCTCCTGGACAAAACCATGTTACAATGCAAGGGGTGCAAGCTAGTTTTCTGTTTTGCACATAAATTAAATACTGACTGTTTTTTCATGTAGCACAAAGATATCAACTTTAAATTTCAGTGTACAAATAAGCTATCAAGTATTTGTGTGCTACATGAAAAAACAGTCAGTATTTCATTTATGTGCAAAACAGAAAACTAGTTTGCACCCCTTGCATTGTAACATGGTTTTGTCCATGAGACTGAAATAAGATACCTCTTCATTTAAGATCCTTAATGAATCAGGCCCAAGATAAATACAACAATTTCTCTACCACAGTATTGATATTGTTAAACGTATACTTTTGCTTTTTTATTTACATTTTTTCCCTTTCTCACTTCCTAGTGTCAATTTCAGTTTATGGATTTAATTTTACTTTGAGCAGAAAAAGTCTGATAGCGCCAATTCTTAACAATAAATATTTAATATCTCGATTCTAAACTCTCACAAGCAGGGCACTAAATACAGAATAAATACAGATATGTAAATAAATAAAACATTTTTTGCAGAATAACATGTCTATATGTTTGTTGACTGTGTATAAAAAATAATAAGTAAAACTGAGCCCATCATGGCCCATTTCAGCACATGCACTATTTGTTACCTGAAAACTGTTTTGGAGTTAATTAGGTGGCATTTCAGGTGTAGGAAGTGCATGAGAATACAGGCAGCAGAGTCCATCTGGGAGAACATTTTGCCTTGGGACAATCCCAAATAACACAACAGGGGTGGGGATTCAAGTGCAGGCAGAAACCTATCCAAGAGCTGTGAATCTTCTCTGAAACATAGTCTTACTGGTGTATAAAATGTGCTCATTGTATACAAGTACATGTTTTATGCGCCGACATGAAATTTGTGGAACGTTTTAATGACATGTGCAAGCTGTAGATAATGTGTATAAAAATAAACTGTGGGTGTGGACTTGCCTTTTCTTAACTTCTTAATGACCACTCGCAGTGATATTCATGATCGGACCCCATTTCAGTTCTTCTGTGTGATTATTCAACAGAAAAGTAATTTTGAACTGCTGTATGTGCCCTTCTAAATAATCCATTGTTTTTTTTTCTCTGGAAAGAAATGATTTTCTCTTCCTAGCATATATATATGCCACAGATTCTACAGCACTACATGATCAGAAATACACAAACAGAGCATAATACAAATAAATATTGTAGCAAGAGAACAAACAATACCAATTTTATTGAAAAAGTGAAAACATTTAAGACTTAAATATATGTTTTCTTTCCCCCATAGTTACTTTAAGAAATTGCTGTGTACAGTTAATCAGTGGCCAGAAATCCTTAATTAGTAATTTGTGACCAATCACTGGAATATGACAGCTGTGCTCCATGTGTGGAGATGATAAGTTGTTGTGAAACAGGTAGGCCTTTTTAAGCATATATGGGTGGCCTGAATATAGTGTCTGAACCTATGGCATAGACAGCAGAGGTGGCCTGGACCAGAGGGAATTTGACCCTGGGCCAATAGAATTTGTACTGGCTGGACTGCCTGTGGCTGAAGTGTTAGCCAGAGATGGCTGCTAAAAGCCAGACAGAGGATGCTTCCTGTCTGTTCCAATTGTGATTTATCATAAACACAATTGGAATGGCTGTGGCCCTCCACTGTCTGTTGCTCAGTCGCCTGACACAGCCATGAACTGTGCAGCCCCACAGTAACCCATTATGCTGTCATACCCATATTTGGAGAGATTTAGGGATCACCTCTCCTTGTTCCCCATTTGGCAGCTTATTCATTTAGGGTGAGCGCTGGTATATCTATCTATTACTCTATGCTGTCATACCCTGCATGGCGACTATGATGGTCATTCACCAATTAGAGTCAGGAGGTCACCATACAGTCGTGAATTATAACTATTCACCAGTCCTAGTTCTGAAAGCTGACTACTGGGTATGGTAGCGTTCTGGCACACAGCCAAACGTTTCTAGCATGCCAAGAGACAGAATGGAGCAGTAAATAATTCAATTAAAATGCTTATAGTTGATAACATAACCAACAGACCTTAGTCTTAACACGGAATCTTAGGTAATATAATAAAAGACACAACACCGACTTGTTGGCAAAATAACTCTCATTTATTTAAATAAACCGGAGCTGCCATGATGGCGGGAGAACACTGTATTCAACCTTGTCCATCCACAAACGCACACTGTTTGTTACCATTAATGGGACTACCGTCCCCAGGCTATCCGGAACCCGCATCCCTCTTGGCTAATCGTAATGCACCACAAGTCAGCCCAGATGAGCTGTACTTGCACCGAACGTAAGCTGATTCTTCGCAGGGTACGGGTTCCAAACACCTGACTAATATAAATGTGTGCTTACCCACTTTGTTTACTACCGTACAGTGTTCACCTGCCATGTCAAAGACTTGCTACCTTCGTGAGTGCTTATCACGTCTGCTTCATACCAAGGTCCATCAACATGTGGTCCCAGGTACATTGCAGAGCTGAACCACAGCCCGGACCTGCCACGGCCTTCGACATCCAAACCGTACCAAGGCCCATCGACATGTGGTCCCAGGTACATTCCATAGCTGAACCACAGCTCATACCTCCCAAGGCCTTCATCCACGAGTCTCTTCACCACACTTCACTGCCAGTACCGGCCCATGCATCTTATGGCCATTTGTACTGTACCTCGATCAGGAAATGAACATTTGCACCAGGACTCGGGAATGGGAGGGAGGGTTTGCTGTCCTTAGCTGAGAGTGGGATCTATCTCCATCCCACTCCTTGACACTTGCCTGTACATCACCACACCTACTCAATTTGTTAACCTTCAGTAATCCAAAATGGTTATATACGCCAAACTACAGCTTTTAATATCCCTCGGGTTTAGGTCATCCCTCAGTTCTAATTATCACCAAGAAAAATTTGGGTAGGGGGAGGTAAAAAGCTACCATAAATCTGGGGTCTGTATAATAGAGTTGCCAGAGATTTGTGTATATTGTGTATTGTAAGTCCGTCGCTAGAATACTTTCTGTATCTGTAGTTGTTACTAGAAAACTCTGTGTTATATAGATGTCACTAGAATGCTCTCTGTATTGTACAGAGGTCACTTGAATAGTATCTACATTGCCTAGTAGAGAGATGGGGCTGGTTGATGGAGAAGTTAATTATAGCTGTTTGATATATATTTTTATTGGCACATTAAAAACATGCCCACATTAGACAAACCACACCATATTGTTTTAACCAGGCCCATTTTCACATTACAGCTTACTGTTAGAAGAGTCTGGGCCACTTGCTTGTGTTTTACCCTTAGGACTAATTTTGCCAGCTTTCCCCTGCCTATAGTGGAGCTACAGCATACTTGCCTACTCTCCTAGAATTTCTGGGAGGCTCCTGAATATCGGAGAGTCCTCCCGAACGAGTAGGCACCTCCTGGAAACTTGTGGATGTGGACAGGGCCGCCATCAGGGGGGTCCAGGGGGTACTCTTGTACCGGTCCCGGGCACACCAGGGGGCCCGGCGGCACAGACTTAGCAGGGGATCCGCTGTCCTCCAGTTCCCAGTGTCCCCGCTGCTGCCGTCAGCTTGGCTGTCACTGTGACAGCCAGGCATCTGAATGCGTTCGCAGGGGAAGAGCAATCATTGGGGAATGATTGCTCTGCCCCTGCGATCATGTGATCCTCTTCCAGTCAGGTGATGGACTTCCCACTGATGTTCCTGCCGCCAGAAGAAGCAGCAGAGAGGCTGCAGCAACCAACATATGGTAAGTCGTTTTATTTAGTTGCTAGTTAATTAAATCCCAGGCGCAAGATTGGTAATATATAGATGATCCCAAAATAAGTGTGTTTGTGTGCAGTGAATGTTATTGTTTATACAGTTCCAAATTGCAAATAAATGTAACAAAACCCATATTAATGGGTATTATACAATTTAGTCATACAAGTAAATAAATCAGTGCACTGATAACAATAAAAATGCAGGCAACTTCCTCTGTACATTTGGTGTACCTGGATAAACACCAAGTCCAAATGTTGGCATTAATCTATAAATGTCTGTCTTGCTGCAAATTAATAGGAGGAAAGATTTCAATGTAGTCCAAAAAATTCTGTTATGTCAAGTGCTCCACTTGGTGGGCTGTGATGCCAAGATGTATTTGGTTGCATAGAATATCCAGGGCCGGATTAACCTTAGGGCTAACTGGGCTACAGCCCAGGGGCCTCGGGCATCCAGGGGGCCCTTGAAAGTGCTTAGCAGCAGTATTGATCGGTCGGCGGCGGGGGCGCCCTCGGCGCGATCAATGCTGCTGAGCACTTTTACTGCAGTCCCTCCCCGGCGCGCTGTAGTCTCCTTACTGAGGAGATCTTGTGAGTCTCACTCTCACGAGATCTCAGTAAAGAGCGTACAACGCGCCGGGGAAGGACTGCAATGCCAGGAGAAGGAGGTAAGGCCTTGGGGGCGGCTCGGCTCACCGGGGGGCCCTCACGAGGTAATGGAGGCCTCCTTAGCCCAGGGGCCTCCATTCCTTTAATCCGGCCTTGAGAATATCAATGGGTAACAATTGTCCGTTCCAATGTAAATTCTACAAATAAACGGGTGACAGGCACAGTTTGTAGTAATAGAATCTACACACACGCAGAGAACCTTGCAGCAGCGGCTGGTGTATAGCAGGCACAGTTTGGAAGTGGGTTATTCACAAGCACGCAGAGTACCTTGCAACAGCAGCTTGTTTGTACAGGACGGAGGTGTTCAACGAAGTCACCTGTATGCTGGGATAGTTGCCCGGGAAACCTGGTCCACGTTTTTCATCCTTCCACTTGGCCGTTTCTCCTCGCCGCACAGATGCGTTTCTGGATGCCGGGTCCTGTGAAAACTTATGCACATGCGCACAGCTCCTCGGCACTTCAATCTAGGTATGTTGAGTAAATCAGTCAGTGTAATAGATTGGAAAAAAGAGGTTCCTAAGGAACCCTTTTTTTCCAATCCATTCCATTGCTCATGAGCTGTTACACTGACTAAATCACGCAACACAGCTTGATTGAGTGCTGAGGCGCTGTGCGCATAAGTCTTCACAGGACCCAGCATCCAGAGACGTATATGCCCCAGAGGCCGGTCCCATAGTGACAACCTTGGAATGAGTCACTGGGCCACCTGCATTTGTTTTTCCTTTAAATTAGTCTGGGAGGGGCCCTGCCAGTTTCATTTGTTCTGGGCCCCACGAAAAGAACAAAGAACCTCTACTTTTGCTGTCAAATCTGCAAATGTTGTACATGATAAGTGAAAACTAAATTCAAGAGACTGTGCTATGTGTGTGCATAAAAGGCAAGTATGAGTTGATGTGGCCTCAGGCATTATAGTGTCTGCTCTCTGCAAAGCAGAACAATAATTTCTTACAACCCCTTCAGTGCCAGAGAAATTTTATGATGTGTTTATTATGTATATTTAATACAAATTGCCAACTCTGGAATAATTATCATACATATATTGCTTTTTACACTGCTGGTCATTTACATGCGGGCTGGTTACACATCAATATTACATGATAACTGCACATGGTCTCACAGTTGTTGTAAACACTTTTAGCATCTATAACAAGAACAGCTGCAGAATATTCAGTGAGTCAGTATTACAAATCTATAACATTGTAAAGTACTGAAGCTTCCAAGAACTAAACTGGAAATGAGGAACACTTGGAAACTCTTCCGGTACAGATAAAGTTAATAGCATGTTGTATTCGTTTTATGTGTACCCCAGTAAGAGGTGTGTCTGCCTGGTGGGTGGAGTGTTATGCAGTGACTCAGTGCTACAATTACTGTATGCACACACTCACATACCTGAGCCAACACACAAATTGCCTGTACACCTGGACAGGATCTGTGCAGTCACACACAGGTAAGGGACAATCATGGGAATTTAAAAGCAAAGGTAGAGAGAAATGCAAAAGAGGTGAAGAGTTGGCTTTATGGAAGAAAGGTTTTTTTTTGTTTTAGCAGATATCATTTTGTGACACATATTTTGGTAGTGAAGACCACAATGAACAGTGTACACACGTATGTACACACACACACGCACACATCTTTCTTGAGTTCCTCTTTTGTGTAAGTAACCAGCCTTTGTCGTGTGAGATTAACAGTGATATAGAGAAAGGGACATTCTGTTTTCCATATGACGTAGAGGATTCTTGCCTGTGTATCTAGGTAAGACAAATTGAGGCAACACCTTGTGTGTGTGTGCGGTACTGAGGGATCCCTTTTCCTGTTTATGCGACGCGCTGACAGGTGGAAGACATTCTTTTACTGTGTTGACAAGTAAGCCAGGGGGTAGACATATTTCTAACACAAACATATTTACATTATTCTGTCAATGTATTTAACATAACCAACTGAAACCCACATCTCCAGTGTGTGGAACAGAAAATCTCCCCTGTGTGTCACTAACATGTTGTCAGACTTCTCTAACCAAATCTTTGAAAAAGTGCCTTTTCTGCATGCGGCCCTGCTGATGATCTGTTTTGTGGATGACACAGATGTCAGTCTGGATAGAGGCATTAGCCTAGATTGAAAACAATTAACAATATCAAGAGTTGCTAAAGCTGGGGATTACATCCACTATCAGTGGCTAGGTCTCGGTTAAGTGTGTTCACCTGTGACAAATTGCCCTAAATGGGATATATGTTGTCACATGGAGTAATAGAGCCAGAAGCCAAGGCAACAGCCATCTGCAGATTCATCCAGATGTATGTTTTGACATCATCATTTGTCGTATGGCGTATACATCACCAGCTAAAATCACTTGAGTGAACTTGCTTACTGCTTTCTTCATATTGCCCTAGCTCTTTTTCATCTTTGAGAAATGGATCCAATAAGGTCCAACTAATATGTCAGAATTGTGTCCTCCTATGCTGCCCCTTGTTTTCGTTAACATCATCATAAAATTTTATTTTTAATGAGACACAAAACTCCACAACCCCAAACAGTTGGTAAAAAAAAAATCATACAAAATTCAAATTAATACATAGAAACATAACAAGTATGAGGTTGATTAGGGTTGATTGGGACCAGCTTGTAGTATACCCAGAAGAAGTATATGAGGTGGGGGTAGGATCGCCTATAGTGAAGAGGTCGTTTTAAGAGAACACTTGAAAGATTAAAGATTAGGAGAGGTCTGATTAGACAGGTTAGGGAGTACCATAAGTGGGGACCAGAATAGGAGCAGCGAGCAAGGAAGATGGTGTCTGACAGTGGCATTTAGGATGGATTGTAGTGGTTGTAGAAGGGTGAGGGATGGCTAAAAAGCAGGAGCTTGTAGGTGCCAATAGTAATGTTCAGAATGAGAAAGGGGTGTGGTCTGTTTATGTTTTGAAGAAGAAGGTGACATGATAGCTGAAGGGACTGAATGTGTGGTGTGAAACTGAGTGTGCAGTTGAGGGCCTAGTGGAACTGGGGAAGATAAAGACCTCCATGTTGAACTTTAGGTAACATTTGGACATCCAAGAGGAGATGGCGTAGAGGAAGTTGAGCACACAGGTTTAAAGAGGAGTAGAAAAGTCACTGAAGGACAATTTAGAGAGGTAGCAGTTGAACTAAGAGAGAATAGTGCCATGAAGGCCATGTCAGTGACGGTTGCAGAAGAAGACGGTCGTCAACTGTATTCAAACCAGTAGAGAGATCAAGGAGGATAAGTAGGGAGAAGTAACTGTTCAACTTAGCAACGAGTAGAAAATTGGTCACTTTGTTAAGGGCATCCTTGGTGGAATGTGAAGGGAGATACTCTGATTGCAGAGAGTAAACGAGAGAGTGAGCAAAGAGATGGTGGGTCAGGTGGTTGTACACAAGTTACCCAAGTTGTTTGGAAGCAAAGGGGGAAAAAGGAAGGGTCGAGGTAGTTTAGGAGAGATGAGTACATGTTTGTAGAATCTGCAGTGAGTGACAGGTTGAGGAAGTGAGCTGGCAAGCATGAGGGGAGAGGAGAGAGTGGATGAGTAAAGAATTAAGAAATTCAAGGGGTAAGAGAGGAATATGAACACTTCATCCTCGGTAACAGGAGAGGAGGGCCTGACAGTAGGTAGGGGAGAGGATGAGAAGGTGGGTGTGGGTTCTGGACCTGGTGTGAGGAAATTTCTTGATGGTTGGTGTCGATTTTGGCTTTTAGTAGCTGGTGAAATCGTGAGCTGTGAGGGAAGAAAGGGTAGTAGATGTTGGCAGAAAAGCATGTTGAGGGTGGCAAAGAGGCAGTGGGAGTTGTTCGATTGTCTGGATATTAGGTACTCAAAGTAGGTTTGCTTGGCCAAAAGAGAGGGTACTATAGTAAGTAGACAGGCATTTGTAGTGGAGGAGGTCAGCATTGGAGCAAGATTTTTTCCATTGGCGCAAAGTGGTATGGGAACAACTTTGCATTTGCTGAGATATTTGGAATGCCAGGGATTTGGATCCCTGGAGACGCTAATCAGTGTCTGGAACTGCCTCATAACACTAAAAACACTGTGCCTTCAGGATAATGGAGGGAAGGATGATTGCATTATGTATATTTGAATTAAAAAATAAAGCTGTGAAGAAGCAGGGAGAGTGTGATTCTGCTGTTTTTGCGGCTCCTAGGAGAAAAATGCAGTGTTCTGGGCGTGCACCCATACGCCTCACTATGCCCAAAACAGCTTCCTCTGTCACCTATGTTCTTGTCTGAATGGGAGAGAATGCTATATTGCCGGGTCCCACAGCAAACTTTGCAGGAGGGCACAGCATTGCTTGGAAGAGCAGAGCGGGGTCTTTGGGAGGGTAACTTAGCATTGCCGAGCCTCCTCCCTTGCTTGTCCTGTAGCGACTTGACTCTTTGCAACATAGCAGTAACTTCTCATACACATAAACACATTTAAGACCTGACACATGTATGCTGCCCACTGCCCCGTGTGACCTTTCCGCATGCATCTGTTTAATGTTTTTCAAAAAATACACTAATATGTTGCACCAAACATATATGTGCTTTATAAAAAATATGGCACAATACAGTAGGGTTAAAAAAGCATAACAGTATGTTTTTTTTGTGTCAGAAGGGGCAGAAATTCCACGTTCTAATGTCATATGCCTATTTCTATGTAGTTGTGCCCATTTGTTTTGGAAAGTACATGAATTAACGCATCAACATGCCATAAACTGGGGATACAAATGTTGCTCCTCCTGGGCAGATTGGGGTATTTATTCCTTGAGAAACATTGGCTAGGTGCAAGAATTGGTCTCCTATTGTACACACATACAAAAAATACATTCTTGTTATGGAATGAGACAATTAATGAGTTTCTGGGGGTGGAGATTATGCATTTTGATTTTTACATATTCTCAGAGATGCCAAAGACCGGGTAGTTGTCAGTTCATTCAATGCAGTACCTCATGTACTATCCTGGTGTAATATTAAAATGTGTCAAATGTGACACATGTAACAATGACAGACCTGATGTACCCTTTCTTTCAAGACTTCATTAAGACATAAATGTGCTCCAACAAGCAGTATATTATGGGTGTGGGGAAAATTATGTAATTAAGGGAATGGGTTAAATGTTATAGTGTGGACTTTAAAATTACTTTTTTACTTTTTCCGCCATGTACATTCCCATCTCAGATTTCAATCCCTTATTGGCTACACAAATCATTTGCATAGAGTTACATGTCAAAAATAGAAAGCAAGTTTACTCACAGTGGTCAACTATATGTGACGTACTTTCATATTTTGCTCTTAGTAAATTACTTTTGTGATATGCAACCTGATACACTTCAGGGGCTGTATAGTGCGGCCCTGTAACATTCAAAAGAGCCGCACACCACTCTTAATCTCAGTGATAAGTCAAACAATACATTTAATCAGAGAACAAGACACCTATCTATAATAACTTATCAACAGGCATTTTAATGCAGGATAAACAACTGTTGCAAGCATTCAAAAAGAAATCTGACATCAAGCAGGAGCCGCCTGTTGCCCATCACTGCTTTAGATTGTACTTATTGTGTGGCCCATTCTGACCATGGCATATAGGGCGCTACAGATTCCGTGGTGCCGAACAATCATTGTATAGGTATGGCAGGTCATAAGTTAATTACAGCCAGCACAGATACTTGTGCAAGTGTGAGTAAAAAAAAATCAGCTTAATATGTGATATCAGGGAAGTAAGAAGTATGCAGACATGAGACACAGGGGCGCACGCAGGGGGGGTTTCTGGTTCTCCAGAACCCCCCCCCCCTCCGCAAAGAAAGTGGGCTAAACAGTGCCCCTACATAGTACTGTACAGCAGCCGCGGCGCTGTCAAAGAAGCGTCCGCGGTGGTGCTGTATTGTAGTATAATACAGCGCATGCGCAGCAGCTCTCTCTCTCTCTCTCTCTCTTTTTCTCCCTCAATCAGTTCAGCTCTTAGTCTCTGCCGACATGTGAAGTTGGCTTCAGAGGGTGACACGGCGGAACACTGACGTTATCCTGTAAAGTGCTGGTGACTGGTAGGTTTTCTCAAGTGCTGAAGGCGACTAAACACTGGTTCTGCTTCATGATTGTATCCATGTGTGTCAGCACAAGTGTTGCTCATCCAGTTGGTAGATGGCATCCTTCAGTTGGCGTGATTACCTGGCATCTGGTATTTGTGCAGGACTTGGTTAAGGATATTGGTACTGGAAACCAAATCAGTACTACTCCCCAGCAATGGAACATACCAGTAATTGTTCTGTGATACGGTTCATTTTTGAGGGAGATCTTGCTGCTTATGAATGATGTATACAGTATATTAATAAGTATATTAATATTATTTTACCTCTAAGTGCTTCATCACGCCCATGCTCACTCATGTTCACTAAAGTGTGCAGGACTGCCCCCCTGAATCCTGAAGATTATAAACAGAGATATTCTCCTTATCTTATTGTGGATGACCCCTTGCTTCTTGTTGTCCTCTATTGGCTAATTGCTTGTCTTCCCTTTGTCTAATTGTTTACGTCTGATCTTTCAGTTCTACCTGTGCGTCCTGACATTGGTGTATGTGTTATCAAACCTGGACTTCCCATTAGACACAGTAGACTTGTACCAAAGTTTGTTGTAGGCTGGAAGGTGACAATATACATTGTGTTGAACTGAGTGGTTTGAGAATTGATAAAACATTTCTACAGTTAAATACACATTACTAGGTAGAAGAGGTATACTTAAGAACCATGATTTCAAAGAAGAAGGTATGAATTGTGCAGGCTAGTATCCAAAAATCCTGTTGTGTGACAGGTCCAGCAAAGCTACAAAATGTGCTATGCAAAAGCATACCTGTCAACGTTTGAGCTTTGTTATTCAGGACGGTGCGGCCTCTGACAAGGAGTCCTTTCCATGCCAGTGCTGGGTTGTGGAAGAGTCACATTTGGGGGATGCTACATCCCCTGGAAGGTAGCTTAGTCCTAACTGTCGTGATGGCGGAACAGTCTCCTAGAATCAAAACTGCCATTATTAAATCAGCATAGATTGGAGCATAGGCAAACCGAGGGGGGTTTCCTAGTGCCTGGGACCCCCCTCCAAGCTTGGGACACTGTATAATTGAGGTGGCTTGACCCTGCCCCCGCTTCACACGACTCTGCTTGAAAAGGGAGAGCTGCTTGCACCTAACAGTAGTGTGCGCAGCATTGCCCATGTATATTGTAGGGATAGGAAGAGTTGGAGAGCAGCCAAGCACTGTATAAAATTATAGACACGCCCCCATGCATGCTGGTCATGCCCACTGGCGGAATGGTGTGGAAACCCCCCTCTACAAATCCTGCGTTTGCCCCTGTGACATAGGGTACAGGGAGCAGCCCTATAGCCAATGAGAGCTTACATTCTAGAGGGAGGGGTAATGAGAGACAGTAGGTGCAAATGAGACACGAATGGTTGTTATGAGCAAAGGAAGTCGAGGGAGTGGACATAAAGTTCTAGGAGGGGGTAGGGTAGACAAGCATGAAGAGGTGGGTTTTGAAGGAGTGTTTGAAGTATTGTAGGTTGAAGGAGAATCTAGTAGAGTAAAGGAAGGTGTTCCATTGGTGAGAGGCAGAAGTGGTGGGAGAAGTCTTTGAGGTGGGTGCAGGAGGGGGTTTTAAGAGGGGAAGAGAGTTGAAGGTCAGTGATGGAGCTCTCCCGGGGAACACGGTAGAGAGGGATGTTGTTGACTGTGTGGGAGATGTGGGGATAGGTAGTGACAGTTGCAGGAGGAAAGATTTAGATATGTTAAGTTTGAGGAAGCATTGGAACATCCAGATGGAGATGACTGAGAGGCAGTTGGACACACAGGATAGGAAAAAATTGTAAGAGATAGGAGGAGGGAAAATAGATTTCGCCAGATGCCATTTGTGTAGAGGTGGTACTGGAGGGCGAAAGAGCGTATGAGTTCACAGAGAGAAGAAATAGAGAAGAATAGATTGCCAAGAACTGATCTTTGGGGGATACCTACTGATAGAAGATGAGGAGTGGAGCAAGAGTTGGAAGTAGACACATTGAAAGAGTGGCCTGAAAGGCAGGAGGCAAACCATGAAAAGACAGTGTCATAAAGGCCAATGGAGTGAAGGGTGTCAGGAAGAGGAGACAAATTGAGAGTGTCGAAAGTGGTGGATAAGTCGAGAAGTATGAGAAGGGAGACATGGCTCTTTGATTTAGCTAAAAGTATGTCAGGGTAGGGAGAAGAAGTGAGGATGAGGATGTTGTATTGGGGAAGCAGAGGGATCCAGAGGTAGGGGGAGAAGCATGACTGGGTGGAGGGAAGTACAGGGTGAAGGGAGAGAGCAGGGGCGAAGGGAGCAGACAGATTGAAATGCTTAAGGTAATGTGGTAAGTAAACATATTAATACAGAGTCAGGTAAAGTGAACAGGCAGCAGGTAATGAATGAAACAGCATGATAGTGAACTATTCACACTATTTGTTGGGTAATCCGACAAGAGTAAGCATTTGAGACAGGATAAAGTTACAGAAAAATTACAGAGCAGACACTCTACCTATGTTATGTACCCTAAGATGAAATAGGTGTTTTGTAATATATAAATAATAAAGTGTGTGGGAGAACCTAGTGTTTGTCTTGTTATAGGAACCGCATGGAGTTACAGTTACTTTGATGAATTTGATGAATGGGAAAGCACAGTGCATTCTTTTAGCTACCAATGTGCAATATGAAAGTTTTAAATTGGATTAATTAGTAATTGTCAAAATCACAGATTCAACAGGCACACTAATTAAGGAAGCAGCTCCTCCTCCTCAAAACATGACCACCCAAAAATGCTAAAATATTAGATACTAGCAGAATACCCGGCGTTGCCCGGGATTTAAAGAATGTTTATTTACAAAAATCAATCTAAATATTAAACATACATGTAAATATCATGTTAAAATTGGACCAGTAGAAGGTGAAAAGTGAAAATGTCAAACTGTATTTGAACTGTATATGATGGAACGAACCGATAAACAATTACTTCAAAACAGCTTGATAAACTTTATTTCTCGTTTCTTCATTTGGGGCAAATACATACAAATTTCTTGGTGATCCAACTCTTGAGCACACAACGTAAAATTGTGCATGAGAAAAGCAAGGTGATTCCAAGTTGACTCCAGCTACATGTAAAGATTGTCCTTGGGCCTTATTGATAGACATGGCAAAAGCTAAACGAACTGGAAATTGTAGACGCTTAAATTGAAATGGCATATCAGATGGAATGAGAGGTATGCGTGGAATGAAAGCATTGTCACCTTTTGCACAGCCTGTCAAAATAGTTGCTTCAATGAGATGAGAATTGAGCTTTTGGACTACTAATCTTGTACCGTTACAAAGTCTTGGAGGATTTAAATTTCTGAGAAGCATAATGGGTGATCCAATGTTCAGTACCAGGTTATGCGGTGGCATTCCGGGAGGTTGTAAAGAGTTTAAAAATTCAGTAGGATAGTGCACAGCCTCATTTTCTTCAACAACGGTATCTATTGATTTGTATAATATGGCTTTTCCAGGCAACTTTTCTTGAATGTTTAAGTTGATGTTGTTTACACAATTATTTTAGTTACTGGATGAAGCAGCATTAAACCATTCCCAATATTTAACAAATGATCAGCAAACTGACCGTCCATTGTGTTGCCATGCAGAGAAACTCTCATATTTGTGGTTAGTCGCAAAGTGCGAACATGCCTCCAAAGATGTGATGATTTAAGGCATGCATTAATTTCATCTGCCATTGTTCCTTTTGGAATGAACGGCAATGTTTGTCGAAAATCTCTAGCCAATACAACAGTGACTCCACCCATTAGTAAATCATTGCCTCTTAAAAATTGAAGTGTTTGATTGCGGGCCTGTAAAGCATTTTTGTGTGACATGGTGCATTCATCCCATACAATGACCTGACATTCCTGCAGAATCTTAGCTTTTTCTGTTCGTTTAGTGATATTGCAGATGGGAGTTTCACTTCGGGCCAGATTAAGCGGTAACTTGAAAGCTGAATGTGCTGTTCTTCCACCAGGGAGCAAAGTTGCAGCAATTCCAGAAGAGGCCACAGCAATAGCTATCTTGGAATGTACTCGAATTTTAGCAAGTAACAACTTGATGAGAAACGTCTTACCTGTTCTTCCGGGTGCATCCAGAAAAAATATATTTCCCCTTTTTTTTGGAACTTCTTCCAAGACATTGTTCCAGACATTCCAGAGTTATGGTCGTTTTGGATGATTTTTAGGTCTTACCCCCCTCGCCACCCCCACCCTTAGGAGTGCTAGGGGTGTCTTGCCCCCACAATATTTGTTGTCAGACTGTAAGTCATATGTGTACCAGGTTTGGTGTAAATTGTTCCAGACATTCCAGAGTTATGGTCGTTTTGGATGATTTTTAGGTGTTACCCCCCTCGCCACCCCCACCCTTAGGAGTGCTAGGGGTGTCTTGCCCCCACAATATTTGTTGTCAGACTGTAAGTCATATGTGTACCAGGTTTGGTGTAAATTGTTCCAGACATTCCAGAGTTATGGTCGTTTTGGATGATTTTTAGGTGTTACCCCCCTCGCCACCCCCACCCTTAGGAGTGCTAGAGGTGTCTTGCCCCCACAATATTTGTTGTCAGACTGTAAGTCATATGTGTACCAGGTTTGGTGTAAATTGTTCCAGACATTCCAGAGTTATGGTTGTTTTTGATGATTTTTAGGTGTTACCCCCCTTGCCACCCCCACCCTTAGGAGTGCTAGGGGTGTCTTGCCCCCACAATATTTGTTGTCAGACTGTAAGTCATATGTGTACTAGGTTTGGTGTAAATTGTTCCAGACATTCTAGAGTTATGGTCGTTTTGGATGATTTTTAGGTGTTACCCCCCTCGCCACCCCCACCCTTAGGAGTGCTAGGGGTGTCTTGCCCCCACAATATTTGTTGTCAGACTGTAAGTCATATGTGTACCAGGTTTGGTGTAAATTGTTCCAGACATTCTAGAGTTATGGTCGTTTTGGATGATTTTTAGGTGTTACCCCCCTCGCCACCCCCACCCTTAGGAGTGCTAGGGGTGTCTTGCCCCCACAATATTTGTTGTCAGACTGTAAGTCATTTGTGTACCAGGTTTGGTGTAAATTGTTCCAGACATTCCAGAGTTATGTTCGTTTTCGATGATTTTTAGGTGTTACCCCCTTTGCCACCCCCACCCCGTAATGAATTTCAATTTTAAATTTTTTTAGTTGCCTCCGTCATGTTTTAATACACTCGTATGCAAAATTTCATGATCTTCGCTTGAAAAATGTGGATTTGTATAGAAAGACAGACAGAAGGACAGAAGGACAAATTTTCTCTTTTATATATTAGATTAGATAGATTAGATTAGATTAGATATATTAGATTAGATTAGATTAGATAGATTAGATTAGATATACACAAAAAAAATAGAGGATACGGTCTGGCACTTCCTATAAACGTTTAGAGACCATACAACAGATAAAATCTCTCTATATACATAAGGACACATTATCCAAAATACTATTGAATAATTAAAGGTTACTGGGCCGTAAGATGATCACTTCTTTGGGTTTATAGTAAATCCATGATCTTCCTTCTAATAAGAGATGGGCGGGTCCGGTTCCCTGAGAACCGAACCCACCCGAACTTTGGCTATCCGAGTAACGAGCTGAGGAGGTCGGTACTCTCCCGCCCGCTCCGAATCTAAATTGAGGCCGAACGTCATAATGACGTCGTCGGATCTCGGGGCTCGGTTCTTGCGATACTTTAACATTATAAATACACGCCTCCACAGCAATCCATCGCCATTTGACAGAGAGAGACAGCAGGGTATAGTCACAGGCTGATTAGAGCAGGGACAGAGAATACAATATTCTTCTTGCAATTGCTCTAACAAAAATCGCTAGAGAAGAGAGGAGTATAGAGGTTTATAACTTTGTTTTAATATTTGGCTCTCCCCAGTGCTTTTGGGGTGTTCCCCATAATTGTGCATAAATATTTCTGGCTGTCAAAAGTCAGATCTGTCAGCAGCATCTTACCAAATAATTTTTAGCACTCCTCAGTGCTTTTGGGGTGTCCCCCATAATTGTGCATAAATATTTCTGGCTGTCAAAAGTCAGATCTGTCAGCAGCATCTTACCAAATAATTTTTAGCACTCCTCAGTGCTTTTGGGGTGTCCCCCATAATTGTGCATAAATATTTCTGGTTGTCAAAAGGCAGATCTGTCAGCAGTATCTACCAACTAATTTTTAGCACTCCCCAGTGCTTTTGGGGTGTCCCCCCTAATTGTGCACAAATATTTCTGGCTGTCAAAAGTCAGATCTGTCAGCAGCATCTTGCCAAATAATTTTTACCACTACAAGTGCTTTGCGCTCAGAAAGGATTCAAAGCAGTCCACATATTATCAGAATGAGCAACCAGGTTCTGTCACCAGTCCTGATGTTAGTGTTCCCAGTACGTCATCTGGCCAAGGCGATGTCAAACAACAGAGTGTTTCCAAATCAGTGCAAAAAACAAAAACCCCCAAAAAATTTACTGTGTTGAAGCGAAAAAGAAGTGTTACTGAGCAAAAGTTAAGTGCCGATAAAAAAAAAATTGCCAACATGCCATTCTACACACGCAGTGGCAAAGAGAGAATGAGGCCTTCACCTTTGGCTATTAGTGGCAGATCCAAAAATGTTACCGAGCCTACAAGTGGTGCACAACTACTGTTACGCGTCAAAGCCGAGCTGCAAGATAACAGTAAGGCATTGGAGGATAATGTTTGCTCTGAATCAGAAATGATACTGATCCCTGTGGAGAGTCCATCCAACAGTGGGATGTGTAATCGTGAGCATTCTTTTAGTGTACCCATAAAGAAGGGCCCTTTCAGCAGTTCTGCTGATGTGTACCTGAACAGCCCAAGTGTAGCCGGTGATACAGAAATTGAGGATGCCACTTTGGAAATAGAAGAGGATGAGGGGGAGATTTATGGAGGTGACGAGGGCGCTAATGAGGATGTTGATGATTATGATGCAGACAGATACCAAATTGCCTTTCTCAATTTCTATTTATATTCTAGATTATGTAACGGCTGAATAGTTTTCTATTTTATTCCTAGTGGAGAGGGGATCTGATGCAGACAGATACCAAACTGCATTTGTCCATTTCTTTGTATATTCTAATTTCTAGTTCTACAGTCTATGCAGGCTGCTTTTTTTTTCTATTTTACTACACGTGGATGGGGGGGGGTCTGATGCAGACAGATACCAAACTGCCTTTGTCCATTTCTTTATATATTCAAATTTCTAGTTATACAGTCTATGCAGGCTGCTTTTTTTTCTATTTTACTACACGTGGATGGGGGGGGGTCTGATGCAGACAGATACCAAACTGCCTTTGTCCATTTCTTTGTATATTCGAATTTCTAGTTCTACAGTCTATGCAGGCTGCTTTTTTTATATTCAACTACAAGTGGAGGGCGGGGGGTGGGCTTAGATAGCCACCAAAGTACCATGGTCCATTTAATTGTACTTTCTAGCTCCATAATCTGTGCAGGCTGCTTTTTTTATATTCAACTACAAGTGGAGGGTGGGGGGGGGGGGGGGGCATAGATAACCACCAAAGTACCGTGGTCCATTTAATTTTACTTTCGAGCTCCACAGTCTGTGCAGGCTGCTTTTTTTATATTCAACTACAAGTGGAGGGCGGGGGGGGGGGGGGGGGGCAAAGATAGCCACCAAAGTACCGTGGTCCATTTAATTTAACTTTCTAGCTCCACAGTCTGTGCAGGCTGCTTTTTTAATATTCAACTACAAGTGTAGGGTGTAATATACACCCAAAGACGATGGCTACATTGCCAATAATCAAAGATGGAGGAGGTAGACAACCAGGTTTGACTGTATAATTTGCAGACAAGTGTTCGCATTAAGGACGGCCTACCAAGGATTAAACTGTTTTTTCATAATTTATTAGCTTTAGAATTACCTCACTTATCTAAGAAACTGGTGGAGCACTAAAGTAGGTTATTTTAGACCAAAAAAATTGTATTTTTTTCAAAAATAGCAAAACAAAACCAAAACACGCAAGGGCGGTTTTGCAAAACCAAAACCAAAACACAAAGGTAATCCAGATCCAAAACCGAATACAAAACCAAAACACGGGGGTCAGTGACCATCTCTACTTCTAATGTCTCCTCCAGGCACAATCCCATATATGGATGCAATGAATACTTGATTTCAATTATCCACGGCATTCAGAACTCAAGGATGTTTCCTCTCCGTACACATCTCATGTAGATCTTTTGTGAACACAATCTCATGTGTGAGTGCAAACGTGTCCATATATATATATATATATATATATATATATTTATATACATACATATATATATATATATATATATATATATATATATATATATATATATATACAGATTTTATCTGTTGTATGGTCTCTAGACGTTTATAGGAAGCGCCAGACCTTATCCTCTAATTTTGTTGTGTGTATAAGTAATTGTGTAGAACCCACAATAAGATTTTTTTTATGTAGTAATAGTCATGCCTTATTATAAGAATTCCTGTAGCTTAACAACAGTATAAGATTATCTGTGGTTTGATAGAGTGCTTCCATTTACTGCAAGAATCACTTTGACATTCGCAGTAAACACTGAATAAAATGATGGTTCACGTGTGAAATTACTGTAAGTTTGAATGCGGCATATAGGCTAATTGTTGCCATGGTGGACATCAAACATACTATTTGGATTCTATTATAATACATCATAAATGGATACTCAATGCTGAGGTGGTGATATTTTTTTCAGAGCAAAAGGGGGCAATTACTTGCTTAAGGACTGAGACTATTTAATGACAATTACTCACATATTACCATATGAATACCATATTTGGATAGAGATGTGAGATTACAGAACAGAATTTTACTTACTATATGAATTAATACCTGTATTTATAAGAAACATCTCTAAATGATTGATTGGATTATGGTAGTTGTATAAGAATCCTAAAATCATAGGTTTCATCTATTCAACTATTCAGAACTCACTTGCAATATACCTCTTAATAAGGGTTATGAAAAGTAACAATGTTATGAATGAAGGATACTTACATTTTACAAGTCTCCAACCCTTATAAATATGAAAGAATTTATAAGTACATGAATACCGAATGAAGGCGATCCGAATTGAAAAGAAATATATTCCCTTATTCATGTCCTACATTATAGGAGTTTGGAGGTCTTAGCATCTATGATCGCCTTTTGGAGTGTGAAGCATTGAAGAAATGCACATTGCTAAAATGCATATATATATAACAAACAAACAGATATATAGAATGGCGCTCACAACCACAACGTAGTCACAATATTGCAGTATAATAAGCAGAAAAGTTCCAGATGTATAGATAGCTCAAGTATGAGCGACAGCCACGATACCCTGTAGCCAGATGGTTAATCCGGAAATGAAGACACTGTAACAGAAGACAGGCAGGGCGCCTCAATGTGTATTACCACTTGTATAGCATAAATGGATATAATATCATGCGTACCATAAGGTATTGATGGGTCGTCTAATCAGAGAAGGAAGATCCTCTTCATAAATTGTTCCTCCCAGTTGGTAAAATAATGGACAATGCAGAAAACAGAACACAACATAGAGTAGTATTGTCAGGATGTGCAATCACACCACCTGTGAAATATATACCACCTATGGGACTTCCTTATCGTGCAGAAACACATATGCCCAGAAATCAACAATTATGATATATAGGACACCCGTGTGTACCAACCCAAAAAAGGGTATACAAATATAAACTGCGTACCAGATGGTCTCTTCAAATTGGCACAAAATCAATCCTTTGGAGGATCAGTTGTACAATCCCTCTCTTCAAATCTCAGTCATTGGCAGCAATAATGACAAGAAAGGAGGTGTAAAAAATACAATAGCGCTTTATTAAAAAATAAATATATGCACTTACATCAAGGAGTGCAGATAGATGTTTAGGTAGTAGGCTCAACGCGTTTCGTCCCGGTAAAACGGGACTTCATCAGGAGCAATTCATCACTTGCCATTCATATATATTTAACTTCAGAGATTATTTGCATTTCATCTTTACAATTGGAATGGCTGAATGGATCTAAGGTTACTCTATACCAGCCAAATAATAAATAAAAACACACTTTAGAGTGTACTAATTAGAATCATACATATCACACTAAGACCAGTTGATAGAAATGTTTTTAATTCGCAAATATTCACATTATCACTTTTGCACTTTCTAGATTTTAATATTTCTCTGAACCAGGTATTTATGAATTTTACATACATTAAAAACACTTTATTGGACTTCAGAGTGCCCTGGTTAAGAACATTCTTCTTTTTTTTCTTTGTTTCCGAGACTTCTGTTCCTAGGAGTGTCAGATGCAGGAGACTAGCTTATATTGCTAAGTTTTACATGAGCTTTGACTGTTGGAGTAATCCATACCTGATAAAGGTGTTTTCTTTATTGTGTAGATGTTACATAATTTTCTCCATGCGCGGGGTGTCAAGGATTTAGCAATGAGACATCTGGCTGCCAACAGAATATGGCAGGCTAGCTTAGCAGAGTGTTTAGTGTATCTGCCTCTTGTAGAGGATAGCAAAGAAGAAAGGTCCAGGATCCTTAATGACAGGACACAGAAGGGGAGAGGCTAAATAGTTTCGCACTCTGTCCCAATAGGCAGAGATATTTAGACAGGTCCACCAAATATGATGGAATTTTTGTCAGCAATCCCTCCAACAATTTTGAGTGCAGGAATTGAAAATTACTGATATTTTGACAGGGGTGTAGTACCACCTGTACTTTATAGGTGTTTTCTTCAACCAAGGTTGACATTGAGTTAGATGCTATACATTCCCTAATTGTTTCCAGGTATTCTTCCTCGGGAGGGGGGAGGAGGCGGTCAGGACCCACATACTCTTGTGTCTGTTTTGAAATCCGAGGAATGACTCCTGCAAGAGTCCATAAAGGAATGAGATTATGCCTTACCTTAAAGGTGAAAAGATGCATAGTTTCTAAAATTCAATTGAATTTCTTAAAACCTTGTCTGCTGGAAAGGTACCCCATGAAGTGTCTTATCTGAATTTAGTTTTAAATTTTGTGGGTGAGTTCAAGATGTTTGTTTTGGAGAGTTTTAAAGGTAGGTCAGGTCCAGGGTTGGGAATAGAGATATGAGAGGCCTGAAATAAAGTGTGGATTCTTATATATATGCGTGAAAACCCCTCTCTACAAATCCTGCTTGCCCCTGAAGCATATAGTAGTAAGTGTAAGCTTCATCTGAAGTATGTGATTGGTTATTGTTAACAGTACAGATCAGTTCTGATTTGTTGATATAACAGCAGCTATTTACCGTTAGCAGAGGGAGCTTCAGTAATCAAGAGGAGGTGATAAATCCAGTGAGTTTACTTCATGTACATGTTGGCCATTACAATAAGTTTGCTATGGGCCTACAAATGTCTAATTCTGAAACTGAAAATATGCAGCACTATGCAGGCTACGTTACAGTTGTATTAAACACAAACTTCCCCATGCAAGCAGAATCAAATGGCTCAAGGTGTAGAGTAAGTTGTGAGGGCGAGACTTTTTATATATATCCAATAACTCAAAGATTCTATAAATAGCCCAGGAATAATGGCTATTGCACATAGTTGTCATAGCTGAGTTATAAGCTTGCATTGCAGTACTCAGTTACAAAGAGGATGTCTACCAGGCTTATTTACATGTAACCAGAGTCGTGAGATTACGTTCCTCATTTCTTTGTGTAGCATAGCAGAGTAAAGGTGGCAAGTGTTACCACTGTACCCTTCTCTTTCTTTAAGTCAGTATTTTCTTTCTGGGTGGGGTGAATTTCAATGAGCTTCAGTGCACACTCCAGTTCACAGGTAATGCTCCCGCCCCAGTACTCCTCTGTCAATGATGAGCTTTAAAGAGCCACTGACATAAAATACTAGTTGATTCTATATGAGAATGGATTTTTAGTAGTCAAATATATAATTTTACACACTTATATCATGGTAAAACTTGATTCTTTGCTGTCAGGCCTTATATTGAGGCCACCTGAAGAAGCTGTCTTGAGTAGCACATTATGGGAGCAGTAAAATGAAGGGAATTAATAGTACTTAAATAAATGTAAATTAATAGTTTCTACCTTGCCGATAGATTTAGCATAAATTAAATTAACAGTTGTTGTCTTTTGAAGTGTATACCACAAAAGCAGACATGTATATAGGATATGGTATTGGTATATGGGATAAAATCAATGCCATCTTAGTTTCTGCCTCAAAGTCACCCTCATTAATCTCCAAATTCTTTATTTGGCTTATGGGTAAGAAATCTGGTATGTATTGGAAGAAAATATTTCCCCATAATCAGAGCCTTATGTCAAATGTATCATCTTTTAAAAATTGGGTTTAGTAGTCTGTTGAAATTATTTTTCTGTAACCCCTCCTTTGCCAGACATCTGCTGTTCATCACTTCCTGATATGATGTTTGTGGTAATTGAATTAAACACATCCTGTCCTTACACCGCCAAATAACAGCAACCGTATGCATGATGTAAGTTGTATGTATGCTGTATGACATATTAATATCCTTCTGTGATTTTTGTTTACATCCTGAGGGCATATTTTATGTATGTATTCTGTTAATTTACCTAAATTAAATCAAATAGTTGTGTTAATTATGTTTGTATACATTTTTGTGACATGCATCTAAAAATTTTGTGTACAAAGCATGTGTGTATTATACAGTTATAAAGTAGTTTGTTTGTGCAAGTGTAAAACTTTCCTGTACAGTGATATAATTAAGTAAATACATAATGCTGGTAGTATTAATATATGCCTCATGTGCCATACAATACATATTCATCTTTGCTTTATGTGCTTCCCTAGCTGCCAAGTGGTTATCTTGAAGGACATCTACCCATAGTCCTTTACCTGGTATACCTGACCTGTGCCCCTTACTGGTGGGGGGCCAATGTGGGCAAAGCATGGAAATGGACGAGAGCGGGGACCTTCTGGATCTCAGTTTCTTGACAGGGGAGGAGCAAAGAGTCATAATTCAGGTTCTAGAGCGAGACACAGAACTAAAGGAGAAAGACGAGCAGCGTGTACGGTAAGTGATTAAAAAATGACTTACCTTGCAAGTTTTTGAAGGCTATACTCTCTGGAAATGATAGTGTTAAAAAGTGAGTTTGTTATGAAACGCTATTGAGCAGCGTTGCAAACATCAGTTGATCAATGCATTCCTTGGGCAGAGTTCTCATTTGACTGAGCTTTTAATTCTTTAGTTTCTAGAACACACAAAATCAAGGACTCACCAATGAGCATTGAGCACACTTAGAATATTTTATTATTGCTTTATTCGTGTTTTTTTCTGTCACATATCATGCATTATAGCATTATGTTATCAGGGGCAAACGCAGGATTTGAGGAGAGGGGTTTGCACGGCACACAACCAGTGGGCGCGACCAGCATGCATGGGGGCATGGCTATAATTTTAGACAGTGCTTAGTAGCTCTCCAACTCTTCCAATTCCCTTTTAAATACACAAGCAATGCTACTTGCACTACTGTTAGGTGCATGCAGCTCCCCCTTCATGAGCATAGAAGTGTGAAGTGGGACATAACTCCCAACTGTCCCTGTAGTCGGGACAAAGTCCTGACTGAGTGGGTCAGTCCCCAAACTCAGCCCCACAGGAATCAGGACAGTTGGCAGACTGCCCTGCTCTCTCCTACCTGTTCTTCCCGCTTTCAATACTTGTTGCTGCTGCTTGGGTCCTAAGCTCAGTTGTGCTTGTCTGGATCCTGGAATCTTGGTTCCCTGTTTGGAAATAGAATAGGTACATGAGATATAGAAATACCAGCAATGAGTGAACACAGTAGGCCTCCCTGCCTCTATGCAGTCCGACATTAAATCAAAACAACTCATGTTTTATTATTAGTGCCCCTTTCTTGCAACCAGCCTGACTGTAAAATAAGTTTATTCACCTTTAATAAAAAGACCTATTTCCCCCAAACAACCCCAACATTAAATAGTAATCACATTTATTAAATAAACCTATTTCAGACCATAGATTAAATAACTTGCATTCACTTTTAAGAAATAGCAATAGTTTTTCCAAAACTCAGCCACACATTTAATTAATAGCGCCCAAACCACTCCAACATTAAATTAATCATCCCACCCTACATTGATAAGTCTGTACCAACCCCACTATTAATTGAAATTGCCCCACCATCACCCCTCAAACAAAATAACACCCATTAATTAGCCACTACCTACCTCACACTACATCATTACATTGCCACAAGCCCCCTGTGCCATCACACACACACCACATTGCCACAAGCCCCGTGCCATCACACACGCACCACATTGCCACAAGCCCCGTGCTATCACACACACTACATTGCCACAAACCCTTGTGCCATAACACATGCACTACATTGCCACAAGCCTCCTGTGCCATCACACACTACATTGTCACAAGCCCCTTGTGCCATCACACACGCACTACATTGCCACAAGCCTCCTGTGCCATCACACACACTACATTGCCACAATCCCCTGTGCCAACACACACACTACATTGCCACAAGCCCCCTGTGCCATCACACACACACACACACACACACACACACACACACACACACTACATTGCCACAAGCCTCCTGTGCCATCATACACACTACATTGCCACAGTCCCCTGTACCAACACACACACTACATTGTCACAAGCCTCCTGTGCCATCACACACACTACATTGCCACAAGCCCCCTTGTGCCATCACACACATTATACTGCCACAAACCCCCTTGTCAACACACAGACACACAACATTGACATCATCCCCCCCCTGCTGCCCTCACACACAACACAGACACAGACCACTCACTTACTTACCTTTACGTGATTTGATCCTTTTGAAATGGCAAGTGATGAATTGATTAATCTTATTGTGACTGGATCACTTTATAAATAGCTTATGGTATAAATTTATTTAAAGGAAATAGCGCAGGGTGCTTATTTATATTATTGCAAATGCTTGCTCTGGCCGAAGGCCCGGCAGGGTGTCATTACTGTGTGGCCTTTTGTCCAGAGTGTTAGAACCTGTCTGAACATTATACACAGCACAAGATGTAGGAATTCACAGCAAGTTTTAGGATATCACAGATAAGTGTAAATATTGTTAGCTTTGCATTGCATGTAAATCCGTGTTTGGGTAGACAAATTGCATCCTGATTCTAAAAATAGCTCAGACCTCAAGGGGGCTGGCTTACCCTGTGAAACTGTGTCCAAATCTGTATCAAAAGCACTGACTTGTATTGAAAATTGTTCTTCTGGTTCCATCTGACCTGATCACTGGTACCTTCAACCAGTGTGACTGCAAATAAACATCACTTGCCTCATGACCTGCTTGAAAACGTCTTCCATGCTGAAAATCCTGTGACCTACAGATTAGACCCAAAATTGAATCCGTTCCCGGCTGTTTCTGAGGTTTGGACCCAGCATCCAGTACCACCGCTCTGCCCGCTACCCAGCAGCTCTGGCCAGTGTGATAGGCCTGGGGGGGTTCATCCACAGCAACCCTGATCCATAGGAAGAGGTCAGAAGTACCAGCCCAGGTACACCAGTAACAGGGTACATTAGCAGCGTCAGTTATCCAGAAGAAACCCGGTTCTGGATGCCGGTAAAGGAGTCCAGTGGTGGCAGCATTTGTAAAGCCCCTCCTACTGCGGTGGGAGGGTGCATTTGGGATAACTAGAGGGAACAGTGGCAAAGTAAGCCCAGCCGGTTCCCAGCAGCAACAGACAGGGTGGCATAGGCAGCCCAGCCTGTCACAGATTTCTGGCGGCAAGCGGCGAAATATCCGTAGGCGGATTTTCATGCACCAGTCAGCGGACGCACTGTTAGGAGTATTTAGCCGAGTAGTGCTCCCTAGTGAGATCTTAACTGATCAAAGGACACAATTCATAAGTGAATTGGTCCAGTGTCTCTGGGCAAACTTTGGAGTGCTGCAACTCCGTACTGCCCCCTACCATCCCCAGACTAACAGACTGTGCGAGCGGTTTAATGTCACTCTGAAGCAGATGCTATAGGCATTTGCAACTTCGGAGTGTGGGGACTGGGAACGCTACCTGCCGCACCTCCTGTTTGCTTATCGGAAGGTGCCAAAGGAGTCTACTGGCTTCTCCCCCTTTGAACTACTCTATGGCTCAGAGTTCGTGGGCCTCTTGACCTGTTTTGGGAGTCTTGGGAAGGGGAGCTACCCACCTAGGATGTCTCTGTGGTGGAGTATGTGTTGAAGCTCAGAGATTGGTTAGAAAATATCTTGGGGCTTGCGCAGACTAACCTAGCAGAAGCGCAGGTGAAACAGAAGACTTAGTATGATCAGGGCACGTGTGCCGGTCTTAAAACGCCTGAGTGACATCACTTGCGTGGTGTAATTTGATAGCGATGGTAGGAGGCAGCGGACTTACCACGTAAATATGTTGAAGGCATACCACGAGCGTGTGGAGTCGGTAGCAGTTGTTTGCTGCTTACTGACTTAGGAACCAGGAAGTGAACCACTACCTGACCTCCTTGCGGATGCCAGAGTTGAAGGTGGTGTAGAGGAAGTGGGCTGGGATGAGCAGTTGAGTGCCCGCAAATGGGAGCAGCTTGAGGCAGTCCTGTGGCCCATTGCAACTCAGTTCAGTAGGAAGCCCGTTCAGATCTCCTTGGTGATGCACCATGTGGACACTGGTGAGCATAGGCCAGTTAGGCAACCCGCTTATCGGGTCTCACCAGAGGCCAAGGAAAATATATACAAGCAGGTACAGGAAATGCTTGCATAGTCTATGAGCATACTCCGTTTATTGGTTCCCAAGAAGGACAAGACAACGCAGTTTTGTGTAGACTACCGCCGGTTGAGCGACGTGACTGTGTCTGATGCCTATCTCCTGCCCGAAATTGACGCTCTGTTAGACGAGTTAGCTGGAGCAAAGTATATTTCCACCTTTGATTTGAGCAAGGGGTATTGGGAGATACCGCTGACCTCCAAATCTCAGGAACGGTCGGCCTTCATCATCCTATTTGGCCTGTTCGAGTATAAGACCATGCCATTTGGGATGAAGAATGCGCCAGCCACCGTCCAGTGTGTGGATGGTTACCTGCTGGAAGGGTATAAAGGCTTTGCTCAACCTTACTTGGATGACATTGCCATTTTCAGTAATCCTGGGAGGACCATCTGAAACATGTAGGGCATGTGTTGGAGAAAATTCAGTAGGCAGGTCTGACCATCAGAGCAGACAAGTGTCAAATGGGGAAGTTAAAGGTGCAGTACCTGGATCATCGTGTGGGGGGAGGTAGGGATAAGCCAGAACCAGCTAAGGTAGAGGCAATCCGAGACTGGCCCCGGCCCACAACCCAAAGACAAGTACTGTCCTTCTTAGGCACCTCAGGCTACTGCAGATGTTTTGTCCCACACTTTAGCACTGTAGCGAAGCCCTTGACAGATCTCACTAAGAAGAAACTCCCCAAAGTAGTTGACTGGACACCCGCTTGAGAGCTGGCATTTCAGTCGTTAAAGGAAGCCCTGGTTTGTGCTTCAGTACTGTTGGCGCCCAATTATGACAAGGACTTTAATGTGCAAACTGACGCGTTACAGTACGGACTGGGAGCAGTACTTAGCCAGGTGGGGCCAGATGGGCAGGAGCACCCTGTGGCCTATTTGAGCAGAAAACTGCTAAACCGAGAGGTGGGATATGCCACAATTGAGAAGGAATGTTTGGGCAGTGAAAAAACTTCAACCTTATTTGTATGGACAAAATTTTACTGTGGTGACTGATCATAATCCTTTAAAGTGGCTACAACACACCTCAAGGGAAAATGGCAGATTGCTGCTCTGGAGCCTTGCCCTTAAAATGAATTACTTTCACATAATTCACAAGTAAGGAAAGGTTCACAGCAATGCGGATGGACTGTCTCGGCAGGAAGAGCCGGATCCCCCCGGGTCACCCCCGGAAACCCTAAGTGACTGTGCATCAGGAGCCAAATCGTTGGGACATGGCACGTTGGTTGCCCGCATGGCCAAGGGAGGGAGGAGTGTGACTGGATCACTTATAAATAACTTATGGTATTGTAAAAGAGCTTCAAGAGGTCAAATTGACTGTCAGCTTTATAGCAGAAGCATTAGTTGATTCTCTAAAACTATTTGCCTGTTATGCACATTATATGCAGAGAAAACAAAAATGTAGTTTCCTATACAGCTTCACTTAGAGAGTCTAGACTTGGCCTGGCCAACTTGTGGATCTCCAGGTGTTGTGAAACATCAAGAAAAGGGAGGGGGACAGTAGTGTTCAAATAGGAAGGGACAGTAATGTGTTAAAAGGAGGGGAACAGTATTGTGTTAAAAGAAGGGGAACGGTAATGTGGAAAAAGGAGTGGGAAAGTAATGTGGAACAAGGAGGGGGACAGTAATTTTCAAGAAAGGGGGGGGACAGTAATGAGGAAAAGGAGGGGGAATTTAATGTTCAAGAAATAGGGGGCAGTAATGTGGAAAAAGGAGGAGGGGTGCAGTAATGTTCAAGAAAGAGGGGGACAGTAATGTGCAAAAAGGAGGGGTACAGTATGTTGAAAAATGAGGGGGACAGTAGTGTGGAAAAAAGAGGGGGACAGTAATGTGGAATAAGGAGGGGGCAGTAATGTTCTAGAAGGAGGGGGACAGTAATGTTAAGGAAGGACGGGTACAGTAATGTGGAAAATGAGGGGGACAATAATGTTCAGGAAGGTGGGGAACAGTAATGCAGAAGAAAAAGGGGGACAGTAATATTCAAGAAGGAGGGGGACAGTAATATTAAAGAAAGAGAGGGTCAGTAATGAGGAAAAAGGAGGGGGACAGTAATGTGGTTGAAGGAGGGGTACAGTAATGTGAAAAAGGAGGGGGCAGTAATGTTCAAGAAGGAGAGGGACAGTAATGATAAGGAAGGAGGGGTACAGTAATTTGGAAAATGAGGGAGACAGTAATGTTCAAGCAGGTGGGGAACAGTAATGCAGAAGAAAAAGGGGGACAGTAATATTCAAGAAGGAGGGGGACAGTAATATTCAAGAAAGAGGGGGTCAGTAATGAGGAAAAAGGAGGTAGACTGTAATGTGGAAGAAGGAGGGGTACAGTAATGTGGAAAAAGAAGGTGGAAAGTATGTGGAAAAAGGAAGGGGACAGTAATGTGGAAAAAGGAAGGGGACAGTAATGTGGAGAAAGGAGGGGGACAGTAATGTGGAAAAAGATGGGGCAGTAATGTTCAAGAAGGAGAGGGACAGTAATGATAAGGAAGGAGGGGTACAGTAATTTGGAAAATGAGGGAGACAGTAATGTTCCAGAAGGAGGGGTACAATAATTCAGAAAAAAGAGGGGGACAGTAATGTTCAAGAAGGACGGGGACAGTAATGTTCAAGAAGGACGGGGACAGTAATGTAGAAAAGGAGGGGGGCAGTAATGTTCAAGAAAGAGGGGGTCAGTAATGTGGAAAAAGGAGGGAGACATTAATGTTCAAGAAGGAGGGGGACATTAATGTGGATAAAGAGGGGAACAGTAATGTTAAAAAAGGAGGGGGACAGTAATGCTCAAGAAGGAGGGGGACAGTAATGTGGAAAATGAGGGGGACAGTAATGTTCAAGAAGGTGGGGGAGAGTAATGCAGAAAAAAGAGGGGGACAGTAATGTTCAAGAAGGAGGGGGACAGTAATGTTCAAGAAGGAAGGGGACAGTAATGTGCAAAAAGGAGGGGGTACAGTTTGTAGAAAAGGAAGGGGAGAGTAATATTCCAAAATTAGGGGGACAGTAATGTGGAAAAAGGAAGGGGGCAATAATGTTCAAGAAGAAGGGGGAAAGTAGTGTGGAAAAGGAGGGGGACAGTAATGTGGAAAAAGGAGGTGAACAGTAATATGGAAAAAAGAAGGGGCAGTAATGTTCAAGAAAGAGGGGGACAGTAGTGTGGACAATGGAGTGGGCAGTATTGTTCGAGAAAGAGGGGGACAGTAATGTAGAAAATGAGGGGGACAGTAATGTGGAAAAAGGAGTGGGACAGTAATGTGGAAAAAGGAGGGGGCAGTAAAGTGCAAGAAAGAGGGGGTCAGTAATGAGGAAAAAGGAGGGGGACAGTAATGTGGAAGAAGGAGGGGTACAGTAATGTGGAAAAAGGAGGTGGACAGTATGTGGAAAAAGGAAGGGGACAGTAATGTGGAAAAAGGAAGGGGACAGTAATGTGGAAAAAGGAGGGGGACAATAATGTGGAAAAAGGAGGGGACAGTTATGTTCAAGAAGGAGAGGGACAGTAATGATAAGGAAGGAGGGGTACAGTAATTTGGAAAATGAGGGAGACAGTAATGTTCCAGAAGGAGGGGTACAGTAATTCAGAATAAAGAGGGGGACAGTAATGTTCAAGAAGGACGGGGACAGAAATGTAGAAAAGGAGGGGGGCAGTAATGTTCTAGAAAGAGGGGGTCAGTAATGTGGAAAAAGGAGGGAGACATTAATGTTCAAGAAGGAGGGGGACATTAATGTGGATAAAGAGGGGGACAGTAATGCTCAAGAAGGAGGGGGACAGTAATGTTAAGGAGAAGGGTACAGTAATGTGGAAAATGAAGGGGACAGTAATGCAGAAAAAAGAGGGGGACAGTAATGCAGAAAAAAGAGGGGGACAGTAATGTTCAAGAAGGAGGGGGACAGTAATGTTCAAGAAGGAAGGGGACAGTAATGTGCAAAAAGGTGGGTGTACAGTTTGTAGAAAAGGGAGGGGAGAGTAATATTCCAAAATTAGGGGGACAGTAATGTGGAAAAAGGAGGGGGACAGTAATATGGAAAAATCAGGGGGCAGTAATGTTCAAGAAAGAGGGGCACAGTAGTGTGGACAATGGAGTGGGCAGTATTGTTCGAGAAAGAGGGGGACAGTAATGTAGAAAATGAGGGGGGCAGTAATGTGCAAGAAAAAGGGGGTCAGTAATGTGGAAAAAGGAGTGGGACAGTAATGTGGTAAAAGGATGGGGCAGTAATGTGGAAAAAGCAGGGGGCAGTAATGTTCAAGAAGGAGGAGGACAGTAATGATAAGGAAGGAGGGGTACAGTAATGTGGAAAATGAGGGAGACAGTAATGTTCAAGAAGGATGGGGACAGTAATGTGGAAAAGGAGAGGACAGTAATGTTAAAGAAAGAGGGGTCAGTAATGTGGAAAAAGAAGGGGGACAGTAATATTCAAGAAGTAGGGGGACAGTAATGTTCAAGAAGGAAGGGGAAAGTAATGTTCAAAAAGGAGGGGGTACAGTATGTAGAAAAGGAAGGGGGCAGTAATATTCCAAAACTGGTGGGACAGTAATGTGGAAAAAGGAGGGGGGCAGTAATGTTCAAGAAGAAGGGGGAAAGTAGTGTGGAAAAAGGAGGGGGACAGTAATATGGAAAAAGGAAGGGGCAGTAATATTCAAGAAAGAGGGGGACAGTAGTGTGGACAATGGAGTGGGCAGTATTGTTCGACAAAGAGGGGGACAGTAATGTAGAAAAAGGAGGGGGGCAGTTATGTGCAAGAAAAAGGGTATCAGTAATGTGGAAAAGGAGTGGGACAGTAATGTTGAAAAAGGAGGGGGGCAGTAATGTTCAAGAAGAAGGGCGAAAGTAATGTGGAAAAAGGAGGAGGACAATAATGGCCTGAAAGAAGGGGTACAGTAATGGGGAAAAGGAGGGGGACAGTAATTTTCAAGAGAGAGGGGTACAGTAATGTGGAAAAAGGATGTGGACAGTAATGTGAAAAATGGAGGAGGACAGTAATGTGGAAATAGGAGGGGGGGGCAGAAATATTCAACAAGTAAGGGTACAGTAATGTGGAAAAATGAAGGGGGTAGTAATGTTCAAGAAGGAGGGGGACAGTAATGTAGAAAAAGGAGGGGGGCAGTTATGTGCAAGAAAAAGGGGATCAGTAATGTGGAAAAGGAGTTGAACAGTAATGTAGAAAAAGGAGGGGGGAAGTAATGTTCAAGAAGAAGGGCGAAAGTAATGTGGAAAAAGGAGGAGGACAATAATGGCCTGAAAGAAGGGGTACAGTAATGGGGAAAAGGAGGGGGACAGTAATTTTCAAGAGAGAGGTGAACAATAATGTGGAAAAAGGAGGGGGGCAGTAATGTTCAAAAAGGAAGGGAACAGTAATGTGGAAAAAGGAGTGGGACAGTAATGTGGAAAAGGAGTGGGACAGTAATGTGGAAAAAGGAGGGGGGCAGTAATGTTCAAGAAGAAGGGCGAAAGTAATGTGGAAAAAAGAGGGGGACAATAATGGCCTGAAAGAAGGGGTACAGTAATGGGGAAAAGGAGGGGGACAGTAATTTTCAAGAGAGAGGGGTACAGTAATGTGGAAAAGGATGTGGACAGTAATTTGAAAAATGGAGGAGGACAGTAATGTGGAAATAGGAGGGGCGGGGGCAGAAATATTCAACAAGTAAGGGTACAGTAATGTGGAAAAATGAAGGGGGTAGTAATGTTCAAGAAGGAGGGGATAAGTAATGTGGAAAAAGGAAGGGGGGCAGTAATGTTCAAAAAGGAGTGGGACAGTAATGTGGAAAATGGGGGGGGGGAGTGTAAAGATCTGCCTCATGGACTTTTGGACTTTATTATTTGTGGTTCTTTTATGTGTTGCAACAGTACCTCTATTCACCAGAGGTGCTGCTATTGTGCCTTACTTGTTTGTATCAGGGGTTAACCTGCCCTGTAATTAATTATTCCTTGCACCTGGGTGTGTCCCTTCTTAAACCTGTCATTCCCAGCATACACTGCTGGTTATTGTTGTCACATCCTGGTCACTTCCTCCTGTTGTGCTCCTGTATTTATGCTGCTGGAGATCTATCTCAACATACATTCTGCTGACCTGTTTCTTATATGAACCTGGGACTTACCTGTGCATTTCCCTGTACATGCTGCCTGGAATCTTTCCTCACCTCCCATTTACCTGCAACTGCTGTGCATCTGGTAATTTCTGCAAGCTCATTATTTCATCATCTATTCATACTCTCCAGCAATAAACATTATTTGTTTTTTCACCTTATACATGGCTCATTTGCTGTATTTCTACATTGATTCATGACAGGGGGACAGTAATGTAAGTAAGAAGGGGGGAGACAAAATTGTGCAAAAAAGGAAGGTCACAGTAATGTTCAAGAACGAGGGGGACCATAATGTGGAAAAAGGAGGGGGACAGTAATGTGGAAAAAGGAGGGGGACAGTAATGTGGAAAAAGGAGGGGGACAGTAATGTGAAAAAAGGAGGGGGACAGTAATGTGGAAAAGGAGGGGGACAGTAATGTGGAAAAAGGAGGGGGACAGTAATGTGGAAAAAGGAGGGGGACAGTAATGTGAAAAAAGGAGGGGGACAGTAATGTGGAAAAGGAGGGGGACAGTAATGTAGAAAAAGGAGGGGGACAGTAATGTGGAAAAAGGAGGGGGACAGTAATGTGGAAAAAGGAGGGGGGTAGTAATGTTCAGGAATGTGGGGCACAGTAATGTGGAAACAGTAGGGGGACAGTAATGTGGAAAATGAAGGGGGACAGTAATGTTCAAAAAGGAGGGTGATAGTAACGTGGAAAAGGAGGGGAACAGTAATGTGGAAGAAGGAGGGGTCAGTAATGTGGAAAAAGGAGGTGGACAGTAATGTGGAAAAGGAGAGAGGACAGTATGTGGAAAAAGAGGGAGGACAGTATGTGGAAAAAGCAAGGGACAGTAATGGGGAAAAAGGAGGAGTGACAGTAATGTTCAAGAAGGAGGGGGAAAGTAATTTGGAAAAAGGAGAGTGGGCAGTAATGTTCAAGAAGGAGATGGACAGTAATGTGGAAAAAGGAGGGATTCAGTAATGTCCAAGAAGGAGGGCAACAGTAATGTGGAAAAAGAAGAGGGACAGTAATGTTGTAAAAGGTGGGGGACAGTAATGTGGAAAACAGAGGGGAGGACTGTAATGTGGAAAAGGCGGGGGGCAGTAATGTTCAAGAATGAGGGGTACAGGAATGTGTTAAATGAGGGGGTCAGTAATGTTCAATAACGAGGGGTACAGGAATGTGTTAAATGAGGGTGACAGTAAGGTTCCAAAAAGAAGGGGACAGGAATTTGGAAAAAGGAAGGGGACAGTAACGTTAAAGAAGGAGAGGGACGGCAATGTGGATAAAGGAGGGGTCTGTAATGTTCCAGAAGGAGGGGGACAGTAATGTGGAAAACAGAGGGGAGGACAGTAATGTGGAAAAGGAGGGGAACAGTAATGTGAAAGAAGGAGGGGTCAGTAATGTGGAAAAAGGAGGGGGAGAATAATGTTTAAGAAGGTGGGATAGTAATGTGGAAGAAGGAGGGGTCAGCAATGTGGAAAAAGGAGGGGGGCAGTAATGTTTAAGGAGGTGGGGATAGTAATGTGGAAAAAGGAGGGGGACAGTAATGTGGAAAAAGGAGGGGGACAATAATGTGGAAAAAGGAGTGGGACAGTAATGTTCAAGAAGAAGGGGGACAGTAATGTGGAAAAAGGAGGGGGACAGTAATGTGGAAAAAGAAGGGGGACAGTAATGTGGAAAAAGAAGGGGGACAGTTATGTTCAAGAAGGAGGTGGAAACGGAGGAACGACAGTTTGTTTAAAAAGCAAGGGGTCAGTAATGTGGAAAACAGAGGGGAGGACAGTAATGTGGAAAAGGTGGGGGGCAGTACTGTTCAAGAACGAGGGGTACAGGAATGTGTTAAATGAGGGGGTCAGTAATGTTCAAGAACGAGGAGTACAGGAATGTGTTAAATGAGGGTGACAGTAAGGTTCAAAAAGGAGGGTGATAGTAACGTGGAAAAGGAGGGAACAGTAATGTGGAAGAAGGAGGGGTCAGTAATGTGGAAAAAGGAGGGGAAGAATAATGTTTAAGAAGGTGGGGATAGTAATGTGGAAGAAGGAGGGGTCAGTAATGTGGAAAAAAGAGGGGGACAGTAATGTGGAAAAAGGAGGTGGACAGTAATGTGGAAAAGGAGAGAGAATAGTTTGTGGAAAAAGCAAGGGACAGTAATGTGGAAAAAGGAGGAGTGACAGTAATGTTCATGAAGGAGGGGGAGAGTAATTTGGAAAAAGGAGGGTGGGCAGTAATGTTCAAGAAGGAGATGGACAGTAATGTGGAAAAAGGAGGGGGACAGTAATGTCCAAGAAGGAGGGCAACAGTAATGTGCAAAAAGGAGGGGGACAGTAATGTTGTAAAAAGTGGGGGACAGTAATGTGGAAAAGGTGGGGGGCAGTAATGTTCAAGAACGAGGGGTACAGGAATGTGTTAAATGAGGGGGTCAGTAATGTTTAAGAACGAGGGGTACAGGAATGTGTTAAATGAGGGTGACAGTAAGGTTCAAAAAAGAAGGGGACAGGGATTTGGAAAAAGGAGGGGGGCAGTAATGTTAAAGAAGGAGAGGGACGGCAATGTGGAGACAGGAGGGGGATAGCAACGTTCAATAAGGAGGGGTACAGTAGTGTTCAAGAAGGAGGGGGACAGCAATGTGGATAAAGGAGGGGTCTGTAATGTCCAAGAAGGAGGGCAACAGTAATGTGGAAAAAGGAGGGGGACAGTAACGTTGTAAAAGGTGGGGGACAGTAATGTGGAAAACAGAGGGGAGGACAGTAATGTGGAAAAGGTGGGGGGCAGTACTGTTCAAGAATGAGGGGTACAGGAATGTGTTAAATGAGGGGGTCAGTAATGTTCAAGAAAGAGGGGGACAGAAATGTGGAAAAAGGAGGGTGACAGTAAGGTTCAAAAATAAGGGCGACAGTAATGTTGAAAAAAGAAGGGGACAGGAATTTGGAAAAAGGAGGGGGGACAGTAATGTTAAAGAAGGAGAGGGACGGCAATGTGGAGACAGGAGGGGGATAGCATCGTTCAATAAGGAGGGATACAGTAGTGTTCAAGAAGGAGGGGGACAGCAATGTGGATAAAGGAGGGGTCTGTAATGTTCCAGAAGGAGGGGGACAGTAATGTGGAAAAGGAGGGGGACAGTAATGTGGAAAAAGGAGTGGGACAGTAATGTTGATGAATGATGGGGACAGCAATGTTAATGAAGGAAGCGGGCAGCAGTGTAGATGAGGAGAAGGCACAGTGTGATAAAGGTGCACAGTGTGATAATGAAAGGGCACAGTGGGATAAAAAGGGGGCACAACCAAATTGCCAAAAAGTAAAATCTTATTACAAAGAATACATATTCTTCATCTTTGTTATTCATATAGCAATTCATTTTTGCTGTTTAATGTATTTATTTGTATTACTCTCTTTGCTAAAGTGAGAGGGTATTGTATGATTTGTATTAAAATAAAAAGCATTATTAAATGAACAAATAATTTATAAAAGAGGAGGGCGCAAAATAATTTTTTGTGGTGTGGGGGCTGACATACTACCACCGGCATTGTAGGCTACCTATTTCCATTTCTAGTCTTATCACCCAGTGTAGTCAGAAAAATCAGAACAGAGAAGATCAGGCTGAGGAGGACCAGGTTTACTGGTCGTCAGCATGGAGGAGAATGTGTCATTCATGCTTCGACCACTTCCTCACCTTGTAAGTCAAGGTTCAATGTTACACCCCGATCCTTGCAAACTAGCTTTAACAGTATGGATCTTTAAAGGAGAGTGATGCTGATCAGAGGCCTTTCCCTACTATTGTGAACACCCTCCTTGCAGCAATGAAGTTGCCTACTTATTAAAACATTTAGGAAAAGTTCTGGTCCTTGTTAGGACTAACAAGCACCAAGGTAAGCTTTTAGAACAGGTAGTAACAAGGTCTTCACCTTTAGCAGCCGCCTTTCCCGTAGAGCTTCATGGGCTCACAGGTACTTGGATGCCCCCAGGTCTTAAGCTCAGTGTAGTAAAAGCTCATCTGTAAAACAAAAGAGATGATTGGTAAGAGCTCTTAAAAAAGGGTAGGGGGGAAAAGGAATTGGATGCTGCCATTGCCTCAAAAGGAGATAAGCCTGTTAACTCCAAATGGTTAATCTAAAATATACAATTAGAGACTTGGTGCATAGGGAAAGGGGCTGACACACACAGAGGACTACAAATAAATTATAGGCCTTAGTATGGGGGCCGTATACTATAAAACCATACCTAATAAAAATGCATGAAAGTCTAATCTTCCATATAGATGCAATACAGATGCAATGGGTCAAATCACATACACTTATTTCCGATCTGATTTCCAAACATGCATAATAGCAATACAGATGTAATGGGTCAAATCACATATACTTGTTTCTGATGTGAAAACATGGTGGGCCGCCAAACGGAGCATGAGAGAGTCTCTGTGGTCTTAAGGTATCGGGATGTCCGACGGTCTTATTTTCATGAACTTCAGTGAGTGCAGCCTTCCTAAGGTGGACAGGTACAAACAAGCGGTTTGCAGGTGTTTCTGAAGGAGCCAACTTTTAAAATCTGCGAAGAGTTATACCGAATTCTTTTGTCAACCCAGCATGAATAACAGAAGATGGTATAATAAGCAGGGTTCTCTTACCTCTCTGTCTGTATGTATTACCTAGTATTGTTTTATTAATGTTTGTTCATAATTGTAAAGCGCTACGGAATTTGCTGGCGCTATATAAATAAATGTTTATGATGATGTTGATGATGTGAAACAAAACTTCTGGATAATGCATCTGCCTTGATATTCTTAGGTCCAGGTCTATAAGTGATAATGAAGTGGAAGCGGGTAAAAAACAATGACCAGCACACTTGCCTAGGATCCCAACCTTTTAGCAGATTGTATGTACTGGAGGTTCTTATGGTCAGTGATGACTGAGATGACATGAATGGCCCCTTCCAGCCAGTTATGCCATTCTTCAAAGGCCCATTTGATGACCAAACGCTCTCAATTGCCTACGTCATAGTTGGTCTTTGCAACAGAGAATTTACGGGAGAAGAAAGGACAGGGATACAGTTGGTGATTACAAGGGTGCTTCTGAGACAGAACAGTCCTAGCACCTATATCAGAATCGTCAACCTCCAGAACAAATGCCTCAAGACAGGAGCATGTTAAATGCTCTTTTAAGAGCTTAAAAAAGAACTAATAGCCTTTGGGGACCATTTTCCAGGGTCTGCCCCCTTCCGGGTAAGGGCAACAATGGGAGCCACCAGATCCGAAAAAGCATAGATAAATCTTCGGTAGTAATTAGCAAAGCCCAGAAACCTTTGGACGGCTTTCAGCTTAATAGGTCGTACCCAATCCAGGATGGCCTGGACTTTGCTTGGATCCATAGAGAATCCAGTAGAAGAGATTATATATCCCAGGAATGATACTTTCCAAACTTCAAACTCACATTTTTAAAGTTTGGCAAAGAGGTGATGGTCTCGCAACTTGTGGAGAACCTGCTGGACATGACGTCCGTGTTGTGACAAGGAGTGGGAGTATATTAATATGTCCTCCAATTAGACCACGACGAACTGATGGAGAAAATCCCAAAGAACTTTGTTAATGAGGTCTTGAAAGACAGCGGGCGCATTACAAAGGCGGAATGGCATGACCAAATACACGTAATGGCCAGAATGGGTGTTGAAAGCCGTCTTCCACTCATCACCCTCCTTGATGTGGATGAGATTATATGCACCTTGAAGATCAATTTTGGTGCAGATAGTAGCACCTTTTAGTTGATCAGACAGAACTGAGATGAGGGGAAGGGGATAGGTGTTAAGTGTTCTTTATAGTAATTTTGTTAAGGCCTCTGAAATCTACAAGGACGTAGCCCACCATCATTCTTGGAAACAAAGAAGCATTCAACTCCCACTGGAAACTTTGAAGGCCTAATAAAGCCTTCTTGCAAATTTTCCTCCACATGTTCCTGCAAGGCTATGGTTTCGGTTACCAGAGAGCAGATGCAATCTTCCTTTAGGCAATTTGGAACCTGGAATTAACTTGATGGCACAACAAAAATCCCGATGTGGAGGCAGAGAGTCAGCCACTTTTTTTAAAGAACACATCCCAGAATTCATGGCATTGGGAAATAAACTGTTCAGAAACAGGTTGCAGAATCCAGAGGGGCAAGGTCAAACAGGACTGCGAACAATGGTATAACATATCGCCCCAACACAAGGGGCTCGATACTCTCACCTGCCAAATGTGGGGATCCCCACTGACGCTGGGCGCCGCATCCGTCGGATGGTGGCGGGCCATCTTGATTCCGGGTCTGCGCATGCACAGACCCATCCTGTCAGATAGAACTCCTTCTCTCTGCTCCCATTCGTCCAGCCTGTCATCACCTCACTATTTAAGGCACCTGGACCAACACCCAGTTGCCTGTTTTTTGCTTGTCAACCCTGACTGTGTGAAGACTTGGCTCCCTGGCTCCAGCTTACCTGTTCCTGTATCTCTGCATGACTGACTCAGCTGCTCATTCCTGGATATCAACTCATAGAGTTACCATCCTTTCCAGCACCTCAGCTCAGCTGCATCAGTGTGTCTAATCTACAATTCTCAGCTCACAAAGCACTCTTACCTGTTCCTGCATTTCTGCATGTCTAACTCAGCTCTGCTTATTCCTGGATGTCAGCTCACATAGTTTACCATCCTTTCCAGCATCTCAGCTCTGCTTTTCAGTGTAACTAACCTACAGATCTCCGCTCACAGAGCTCGCCTACTGGTTCCTATATTTCTGCATGTCTGACTCAGCTCTGCTCATTCCTGGATATCAGCTCACAGAGTCTACCATCCTTTCCAACATCTCATCTCAGCTGTTCAGTGTGACTAATCTACAAGATCTCTGCTCACTGAGTTTCCCTACCTGTACCTGTACCTGTACTTCTGCATGACATTCCCAGGAACCATATTCCCTGCCGTGAATTGTGACAAATGGGAGTTCCATTGAGTAATTTCCCCTTTAGCCCAATCCACTTCAGGGTTATGGAGAGAGTGCCAAAGATGACCTAATATTAACGGAACAGATGATGAGGTAGAATAACATGGTTTCTGAATGAATGACACCCACAGTTAACTGCAGCGGAGGCATTTCATAAGAAATTTTGTCGCCAGGCAACGGACCTCCATCCAGTCCACAGACAGTGATAGCAGAATGAAGCTTCATAGAAAGAATCCCAGAGGAATGAGCGAATCCGATGTGCGGAAAAGTTACCAGCGACACCGTTATCCACAAAGGCTGCAACAGCAATGGAACATGAATCGTGAGTGATATGTGCAGGAACTAAAAACACATTTATGGAGGAGATGATCTGCAGACCTAGGCGAGCTCCGCCCCTTATTCTTCAGGCCAGCTCTTTTCCCGAATTGTTAGGGCAGGAGCGGGAAAAGTGACCCTTGATGCCACAGTATAGACAAAGGCCCTAAGTCCATCTTCTGTTTTTTTCCTCTGGAGAGAGATGATAGGTATCCAATTGCATTATCTTCCTTGTCCATTGGGGCAGAAAGAAAAGTGGATGATGAATAAGAGGACATTTCTTTCTCTGCCTTTCTCTCCTTGATTCGTCTGTCAATTTTTATGGCGAGTTGCATGAGGGTCTCCAAAGATGTTGGAGAAGAATACTGTACAAGAGCGTCTTTCATCTGTTTCGACAAACCTAAGCAAAATTGACTGCTTAACGCAGGATTGTTCCATTCGCTGTCAGAAGACCATCGCCTAAATGGAGTTGAGCCTCAGCCGAGGCCACACGGTCCAGTTCATCATATAGCAGACCCAAGGCCTTAAAGAAAGCATCCACCGATTGCAAGGTTGGACTTGCCGGGGCCAGACTAAAAGCCCAGTATTGTGGATCACCCTGGAGAAGGGATATGATAATACCGACCTTTGCTGTTCCTAGCCAGAAGACTGGGGTCTCAAATGAAAATAGAGCTTACAGCTCTCCTAAAAATTGCAGAACGAAGCTCTATCCCCAGAAAATCAATCTGGCAGATTTAATTTAGGTTCAACTGCTGGTGCCAAAGCAGCTTGCGAAGTTCTGGAAGCTTGCTCTTGTGCAGACAACCGGTGTGACAAGTCTTGAACCACCTGGGACAAGGTCTGAATTTAACCAGCCAGAACCTGAGTTGGGGTTGGGTTAGTCCCGCTTTCATCCATCCATACAGTTCCTCTTAATGTTTCTTTATAGGCTGGTTATAATGTTAGGGCTATCAACCACCAAGAAAAGCTTTTAGAACAGGTAGTTTCCCGTAGAGTTTTATGTGCTCACAGGTACTTGGATGACCCCAGGTGTTAAGCTCAGTACAGTAAAAGCTTATCTATGAAGGCCGTAGCGCAGTTGGAACCAGAGGTGGTAGCCCAGACTGAAGTGGGTGGTCATTGGCAGGGGGGGAGATAAGGGGTACGTAGCAGGCAGAGTAGTCAGGTTGAAGCCAAAGGGTCGGGGCCGGCAGCAAGCAAGCGATTCAGTATTCAAGCAGAGGTCAGGTCCACAAGCGGAATGGCAGAATCCAGTATTCAGGCAAAGGTCAAAGCAACAGGCAAACAGGCAAGGTCCAAAGTACAGGCAAGGGTCACAACAGGAGGTCGATCAAGGTCAGGAGACAAAACAGCAGGTCAGCAACAACACAGACTGTGTAATCCCTCCAAACAGGGCTAGAAAAGGGTCTATGTCAGTGGTTCCCAAACTTTTGCAGTTCACGGCACCCTTAGAGTCTCTAAATTTTTTCAAGGCACCCCTCCAAAATAATTACTGAGCAGTCCTGTTTTAGAAGTAGTTGGGTCAAAAAATTGTAATAAGTATTTAGGTCACGACAGAAATACTTATTTAGGTGTATGCAAAAATACCCCTCTGCATCCAGACACTCTGCCCCCTCTGCATCCAGGCACACTGCCCCCTCTGCATCCAGGCACACTGCCCCCTCTGCAACCAGGCACACTGCCCCCTCTGCAACCAGGCACTCTGCCCTCTGTCACGCTGTCCCCCTCCTCTGCCCTCTGTCACGCTGTCCCCCTCCTCTGCCCTCTGTCACCCTCTTCTGCCCTCTCTCACGCTGTCACCCTCCTCTGCCCTCTCTCACGCTGTCACCCTCCTCTGCCCTCTCTCATGCTGTCACCCTCCTCTGCCATCTGCCCTTCTCCTCTGCTCTCTGTCCCCCTCCTCTGCTCTCTGTCCCCCTCCTCTGCCATCTGTCCCCCTCCTCTGCCATCTGCCCTCCTCCTCTGCCATCTGCCCTCCTCCTCTGCCCTCTGCCCCCCTCCTCTGCCCTCTGCCCCCCTGCTCTGCCCTCTGTCCCCCTCCTCTGCCCTCTGTCCCCTCCTCTGCCATCTGCCCTCCTCCTCTGCCCCGCGCCAGGTGCCAGCTATTGAAAAAAAGAAAGCAAACAGAAACGTACCAATCCGCGCGGCGCTAGGACCCTGCAGCCTCCTCTCTCACGCAGCTGTCACTGACGTTGATATTCAGTGACAGCTGCGGGAGAGAGGAGGCTGCAGGGTCCTAGCGCCGCGCAGATTGGTAAGTTTCTGTTTGCTTTCTTTTTTCTATGGCTGACCCGCGGCACCCCAGTGACAGCGCCGCGGCACCCCTGGGAGCCGCGGCGCACACTTTGGGAACCGCCGGTCTATGTAGACATATACGTTTAATACTCACGTGTCGCCATCTCAAACAACAGCTTTGGATCAAAATTTCTCTGGTAATTAATTTTCTGGAAACATTGAAAGCCTCCACTTAAAAACAGAGCAAGGTATTGTCAATCTAGTTTTTAAGCCATTGCAATCCATATAATTAAAACCATAACCATGGAAAACTGTATTCTTAGTGTCCATCACTTCAATGCAAAGGATCAGTGATATAGATGATCAGTGTCACAAATCGGGATTTTAGCCGCACTTACCTCATCCGCCGCTGTCATATCATGGCTACCTGGGTCCCTTCTGGTCATCTGCAGCATTCCTGTTCTCCACATCTTCGTTTGTAAACAAACACATACTGTTTGTTCTACTGCATGGGCGCGGCCATCTTGGATGCAGTCAGGTGATCATTCCAAACCAACCAGATTCAGAAGCTGTGATCACATGAACTGATCAGCCAATAGTTGTTTGGGACATCCTATTTAAACCTGCTGCTGTGATCTGTTCATTGACAGAACAACACACTTCTCTCCAGAGGATAGTTTTTGGCTTCAGTGTTCCTGACTGCATTACAAGTGCAGTGTTCCTGTCTGCATTGCAAGTGCAGTGTTCCTGTCTGCATTGCAAGTGCAGTGTTCCTGACTGCATTACAAGTGCAGTGTTCCTGACTGCATTACAAGTGCAGTGTTCCTGTCAGAATTACAAAGTGCACTGTTCCTGTCTGCATTACTAGTGCACTGTTCCTGTCAACATTTCTAGACTGCTCATTCCCCTGCTATATTCTACAATGAGCAAGAAGATCATCCAGGCTGCTAAGTTCTGTTTCACTCCTGCTCCAGCTAGTCCCAAGGGTCCCGAATCGGATCAAGAAATTCAGACGACCGTGACACTCAGATCTTCAGAGCCTTACTATTTGACAGGACCAATATGCAATATGTAGCAATTAACCTCATATATCAAACTCTTATTATCCTATGGATTGCAAGCTTGCGAACAAGGCCCTCTTACCTCTGTCTGTCTGTAATACCCAGTCTAGTTTTATTACTGTGTTTGTGCCCAGTTGTAAAGCACTACGAAACATTCTGCCGATATACAAATAAATATTAATAATAATAATAATAATAATAATAATTAATAATCATCATAGCAGTAGATTATACTGGCTTCATTATCACATTCTAACAATGAGGAAAAGAATGGGCAAATGTTTGATTTGAGAATATGCTTGTCGGCCTATCTTCAAAGGGTTCAACCATGAAGACAATCTGACACACTAATAGCTTGCTATGTAGGTCATCAAGTGGGGCTGCAGGCATCTAAGGCAGAACAGATACATGGATACCAAATGCACTTTGGTGGCTCATTGTCAGTGTGCAACAACTGAACCTTGGAATATCTTGGTTCTACTAAGGCAGTATATACCTTATGGGTGTTTTCAGCCAGAGTGTCTTCATGCTGGCAGCTTTTATATAAATATAATTTTTTTTGTGTTTTCTTATTTTATATGTATCTGTACTTCTCCTGGAATTGGGAGAATATTTCTCGCCTAAGTAAAACATTCAGAATCACTTTTAATCACTTGGAGACAGGGCCGGACAGGGACTAAAAATCAGCCCTGGCATTTAAAATACACAGGCCCACTTTAGTTTCAGCAGGAAAGAACTATGTGCCACCGCGCAGTGGCGCCGCCGAAAAGGGAGTGACCACATTGTGTTGTGGGTGTGGCCAACATGGGGCATCAATACATTCATTATAATAAAACATTACATTTATCACGCCCTCCCAGCCACATCACGCCATCCCCCCATGCATATTATGACACCCCAGCCCAGTGTACTTATCTATGCTTCTGGTGCTGTTGACATCCATAAGGGTGGGAACTTCCTGTAGAGTGAGCAGGGAAGCTTTTTGTCTCATGAAATTACCAAATTTTGTGATACATAGAGCTCCTCGGCTTGCTCTTAAGTCTGTGTCCTGTCCGGGAACTGGGAGCAGCTATCAGTTCCCTTCCCCTAACCAGAGCTGGATTAAGGTTCAGGGGGCCCAGGGTATTTAAGACAACAGGGCCCCTATTATATAACATGGTTATCATTTTAGACAAATACACAGGCACTATTGTTAGAAGCACCCAGCTCTGCCTTCACAAGCAGTACGTTCAGGGCCAGTTTAACCTGAGGTCTAACTGGGCTACAGCCCAGGGGCCTTGGGCATCCAGGAGGCCCTTGACAGTGCTCGGCAGCATTATTGATCGGGGCGGGGGCGCCCCCGGCCCGATCAATGCTGCTGTCACTGTAGTTCTTCCGCGGCGCTCAGTATTCGCCTTACTGAGACAATCTTGTGAGTCTCACTCTCACGAGATCTCCTCAGTAAGGAGCATACAGCTCTCAGGGGGGGGGGGGCACGGGTTGGCGGCTCTCATAGGGGGGCCTCGAGGAGGAATGGTGGTCCCCTTAGCCCAGAGGCCTCCATTCCCTTAATCCGGCCCTGAGTACGTTGTGAAGCGGGACATACCTCTCAACTATCCTTGCAGTCGGACTTAATCCTGACTAAGTGAGACAGTCACCCAAATTCAGGACTGCCCCACCAGATTCAGGACAGTTGGCAGACTGTCCTGCTCTCTCCTACCTGTCTTGGTCACTTTCACCACTTGTAGCAGCTGATTTCTCTAGCTCAGTTCCTTCTTGTCTTGACCCTGGAATATTGGATGCCCTATTTTGAAACAAAAATGGGTACATGAGATTTAAAAAACGCCAACCAGCCCCGGTGTTAAAACAATAGCACTCACGTTTTATAATTAGGCCTCCCTCCAGTCCCCACAATAATAATATTCACATTTAAAAAGCAAACTTATTTCCCTCCAACCAGCCCCAACATTAAATTAACAGTATACCCATTTACTCAAAACATATTTCCCTCCTTCCAAACAGTCCGAGCAATAAATTAAATAGCATTACATTTTAATAAATATAGCCATTTTCCACAGCATTCCCCGGCAATAAATAATTCATATTCACATTTAATAAATAGCCCTCCACCCCAAAATCAGCCCCATATTCAATTGATATCCCTAAACCACCCTGGCATTAAATTAAAGGTTCCTTCGCCTCACCTTAAATAATTAGCCCCCACCTACATTCCACCGTTAAATAGCATACCTCCCACACTATATTAAGATCCTCTCTTCCTTCACATATTATATTAAAATACTCCGCGCACACACACAGGCATGCTATTTTTAAAATACTGCATGGACGCACACTATGTTAAAATACTGCGCGCATGCACACACATGCACACTATATTAAAATATTGCATGTGCACACACGCTAGCACACTATATTTAAAATACTGTGGACACACACGCACACTATATAAACATGGCCAAACACACACACGCACACTATATGAACATGGCCAAACACACACACGCACACTATATGAACATGGCCAAACACACTATATTAACATTGGGCCACACACACACACGCTATATTAGCATGGGGCAACACACACACACACACTATATTAGCATGGCCACACACTACATTAACATGGGGCCACACACACACTATATTAACATGGGGCTACACATACACTATATTAACATGGGGCCACACACACACACTATATTAACCTGGCCACACACACACACACACACACACACACACACACACACACACACACACACACACACACACTAAAGCAACATGTGGACACACACACTATAGCAACATGTGGACACACACACTATAGCAACATGTGGACACACACACACACACACACACACACTATAGCAACATGTGGACACATACACACACTATAGCAACATGTGGGGAAACACACACACACACACACACACACACTTACCGTGTTACATCCGATCCAGCCATCCGCATGCCCACCCAAGCAGCTGCTCGAGTGGGCATGCAGACTGGCACATGTAGTTATCGGTCCTTCAGGCATTTTCCAGAAGTGCCAGATGGCCAGTCCGGCCCTGCTTGGAGAGAATGCTTATTTTATATAGATGAGATATAAGGGCATATTGTGTGAGGTGAAACTGCTAAAGGGTCTAGGGAAGGAGGAAACATTTTAAATCCAGGCCTGTTTACATATGCATAATTAGTAAATGTAATAAAGCAGTAAATGGTAGTTTCCTCTCTCTCCTTGCAGAAAGCTACGGTCATCTCTTTCAGATCCTCGTGCACTGAAACGACTTTCTGGTGATTGGTTCAGTGATGTGAGGACAACACGTCCTTGGGGTCAAGTAGGTGGAGTTGATATTGTGAGGGCATCAATCCGGAGGAAGAAGAAGACCAGAGGTCGGGCATTGTTCCTCATACCTATTAGCATTGTGTTTAGGAAGTGACCATAAAACAGTTAGGAGAAAGTGCATCCATATAACAGGGATTTTAAATAATTGAACAATCTTGTTTTAAAAGGTGAATGGGACCATAATTGGGGCCTGGATGACACAGAAGTCAATGGGGATTATGAGAGTGAGCAACCTGAAGAGTATGAAACACAAAAGCCTGTAACAAGGTAAGACATGAAGGGACAAGAGTTTACTGTTAAATGTAATGAAAGGAGAAGGATGGAACACTGGCTTTATGACACATTCTGAGGTTATTAGCTGACATACAATAAATTATTAATAATATATTTGTGCTTTTATATTTCTTCCAGAATAAATAATTCACAATGTATTCATAAATGCGCGAAAAATTGAAAAAATTGTGCAAAGCAATACAAGGCTTCTTCTTACTAACTCAATGAATTTGGAAATCTCCTCTGAATAATGCATACGTTATATTATGGTTATAAATTCACAGCATGCATTTTCAACTATTTTAAATCTAGTACGTTTTTTATGGAATTTGTCACAGGTTGTCCAGCGAGCCTCCCCCACAACAACCACATGATGATATACAGGTATGTGCGTACAACCGAAAATTAAATTATAAAGCCACTTGTGTTGTATTTTAATATGGATCTACGGAATTGTCATCATGCATGTTATAATAAAAGTGCATTTAAATGATTGAGTCCATTGAGTCCAATGAATCAGGCCCGTAGCCTTTATGTTGTGGATAATTGTAAAATGAACTGTTCAGAACTTGAGACAGAATCATGCATCTAGAACAGGGCTAGCAGGGTCCTAGTGTCTTCCCTTCCCATGTCCCTAATCTTTAGTAGCCACGGGCCTGATTCAGTAAGGATCTTAACTCGAGAAGCTTCTTATTTCAGTCTTCTGGACAAAACCATGTTACAATGCAAGGGGTGCAAATTAGCGTTCTGTTTTACACATAAGTTAAATACTGACTGTTTTTTCATGTAGCAGACAAATATCAACTTTAAATTTCAGTGTACAAATAAGATATCAAGTATTTGTGTGCTACATGAAAAAACAGTCAGTATTTAACTGTGCAAAACAGAATGCTAATTTGCACCCCTTGCATTGTAACATGGTTTTGTCCAGGAGACTGAAATAAGAAGCTTCTCAAGTTAAGATCCTTAATGAATCAGGCCCCACATTCTTAACTTTTTTTTTAAAGTGTCTAAAATAACTCACATGTCTAAGCATTTAAGAGTAGTAGTATTGATTTGGTTTTGTAATATGTGAGGAAACAAAAAGACACTTATCACCTTATCACCCAGACAATCTGTTCCTCATTCCTCACACTAATAGGGGATGATACTATTATCCCTGGTCCCATCATGACAGACTTCATTATGATAGAAAATATGTTGTAGTTAATGCCCAAGTCAAAGGGGGCATATGTATTTCATATATGTTTTAAATGTGCCTGCATTATGTACTGTGATGTCCATATGCATATACCATACTTGCCTACTTTCAGGCAAGTCTGGTCATTTTGGCCCGCCCCCGCGACGGAAATGACATTTTGTTGGGGGGGGGTTGTAAAAATGCCGTGATTCACTGCAAATCGCGTTATTCTGGCCAGGGAATTGCGGGATGCAGGAGACTTGTCTGCTCTCCCGGGACACTGATTTGAATTTTGGGAGTCTCCCGGACATTCCGGGAGAGTTGGCAGGTATGGCGTATTCTGTGCAGAAAACCATACTGCTGCATTCATATATTTTTAAAATAGCACTTTCAGAGAGATCTTGTGGCACTATAAAACCCAGGTGAAACTTTGTGCAGTTGAGCAGGTAAATAGATTATCATCATCATTTATTTATATAGCGCCACCAATTCCGCAGCGCTGTACAGAGAACTCATATACATCAGTCCCTGTCCCATTGGGGCTTACAGTCTAAATTCCCTAACATACACACACACATACAGAGACATACAGACAAACAGACTAGGGTCAATTTTGTTGGCAGCCAATTAACCTACCAGTATGTTTTTTGGAGTGTGGGAGGAAACTGGAGCACCCGGAGGAAACCCACGCAAACACGGGGAGGCAACATACAAACTCCACACAGGTAAGGACATGGTCGGGAATTGAACTCATGACCTCAGTGCTGTAAGGCATAAGTGCTAACCACTATGCCACCGTGCTGCCCAGTATCCACACAGTCATTGTTGACAGACCGACACTTATTAAGAGACCACTGTGTTTAAGATGGTTCCTTAATATGTAGTAAAATGTTTAATTAATAAATTAGAGTATTTTTGCTATGTCCCCTGTGTGTATATGGAGACATGTGAATACAATGTGTCTGCTACATTAAATAGCAACCTTGCTACCCCCAGAGTTGCTGTTAATCCGATCAAACACATAGGGGCACATTTATCCATATTTGCAAAAAAATAAAAATATCTTTCAATCCTTATTGCATTGATATTTCTCAAATTTATTAAAAACCAACACAGGAACAGCAGTTCCGATATACTACTGTTCCTGTGAAAAAAAACATCTTACCACTCCATCTTCGTAATGCGATCCAGGATGGCTTCTTTGTTACTCCTGTCAAATCCTGTGCGCATGCACCGATTGATAACTCGGGCATGCACACAGGCATCAAAACAGCACTGACCCGAAGGACCTGGGTCATGTGACAGGGCTGCACATGCGCTGTAAAGCTCTGCTCTTTGGAGCAGAGCATAACAGTGCTGAAAAGGATCAGAAACGGTACCACATTACCACATGTGCAAAAGTTTTTTTCAAAATTTGCTAAATTGCGGTACATAGCAGTCCCCATAGACATCTATGGGGACTGCTATGTATTATGAAAAAAAGTGCAGCAGAATGCACTGTTGATAGATGCATTGTTGATAGATGAGGCAAATACTTCAATTGGCGTCTATTCCCCGAAAACTGCTGTTTTCAAGGAATAGACGCCAATTGAAGGTTTAATATATAGGCCCCATTGTGTGCTGGGAATTCCACATCTCGTCTCCAGCCCTTATAAGACTTTAGGTGGTCAAAAATGTGACTAGGGTATAAAATATGAGTGAAGATTACTGAGAGAGAGAGGGGGACATCTGGATCGTAAACACTTAGCAGGATCTGCGGATCTGTCAGTTGAGAAAGTTTGTGGCGCCGGGCTCTGTGTGAGCTAATATTCCAGGTCTTGGGCTGGAGACTAAACTCCACACATGGTAATCCTATTTAATATTACTAATACATCATCCATTAACATCATGGCGAACTACAAGGACCTGTAATAAGTAATACAATAAAAAACAGAAGATATTCATATGCTTATAACTAGTTTTTAATCAGTGATATCCCACAAAAGAGGCCTGATTCATGTTTGGACACACTTTGCATGAAAGTTGCATTTTAAAAGAGAGCACGGAATTTGAGCATAGTTCCGACCACATTCAATTTAAAGTGGATCTCAAGATGCATTTCGATTAGAATCGGGGTGTAAGTATGCTCTGCCTAAATGGTACTTGCCTTACGTAGACAGACAGAACAGACTGTAGTATACGTACAAGCAGATGTGTAATATAAACTCACATCAGATCACATACAAAAAATATTATATTACATTATAAAATAAACAAACAACTATTATACAATATTAATATAACTATAATTTTTTAATGAAAACATTTTTATTATTTTTACATTCAATATATAAATCAAGATGCTTTCAATATGTTCTGTACAAAGAATGCTTTTCTATAGTGTATCTTACATACACATGTGCTAAATAGTGGCATGCATACGTTTAGCTTTTTAAAACAAAGACTTTGCCATGTCAGTCATCACTAACAGTTGGCACTTACACCAGCCCTGTAGCTGATGCAAATGAAACAGCTGAAACCAAGCATACTTACGAGAAACCAAGGACTTAGATCGATCGCATCTGCGTTGAAATGCCCTTACTGTTCATTGCCTACGTTAATCCACCACTGCCTTCCCTGTCACGGCATTAGGGTTTCTGGGATCCGTCTCGGGACCCCTGGGACTAGCTGTGGCAGGAGTCTAGTGGAAACTGAGAGGCCGGATGAATGTCTTGCTCATAGAGTTTGCTCTAATCCCGTATAATGGATGTTAGGAGGAGGAATGCTGGACTGGACTCCATACTGAAATAAATGTCTGGAATCTGGACCTGATGGACTGGAACCTAGATGAGGGAACAGGGAGGACCTGAATCCATGACCAGAGACTCAGAACCTCCAATAATTCAGCGACTGAGGCAAATAAAGTACCACAACTGGGACTGGAAAGACTCAGAACTCAGGAAGAGGATATACAGGGATGGCAACCTCCCGAACAGACTAAGCCTGGAACTGGCCCTGGACAGCTCAGAACTCAGAACCTGGGGTAGGCCTGGAACTGGAAGCTGGAACCCCGAGACTCAGAAATGGCTCCAGAAGCTACTACCCCAGATAGCCAGTAGGGGAGACAGGCATAGATTGATGAGAGGAGGATCCACACAGAAGATAACAGCTGGAATCTGTACACAAGCAGATAGAATGAAGGTGAATCCACACACACAAGGAATAAATAACCAAAGTATTTATTTAAGCAGGCAGCCTGACCATGATCGCTTGGTTCTTATGCTCTTTTTGCCACCAAAGAAGTATCAGAATGTTCTGATTTTAGAAGGCATTCTAAATTAAAAGCACTGTGCAATGAGAACACAGCATAGCACTCTGGTGAGAATTCAAGACTAGAACATCTCTAATGGTTACTCAACAGCCCTGCTTCTTCATGGGCAGCACCATGTGTACATTTTTCACTAGGACCAAAGAGTCTTTAGCTGTCAATGCCAATCATTTAACTGTTGGCACTGTTGTCAATCAATGTCTTCAACATTTCCATGCAACACAGTAGTGCTCTCACCAGGAGGTGGCATTGAACTCTGGAGTTAAAAAGACCTAATGTAAAATGTAAAATCTATATTTGTCACAAATCTACTAGGATGAGTGGTATCCTTCTGGGTCTCAGCTGGGATTGGCAGTACTTCACCCAGAGGCGTGGAGTCTAACAGAGTGGAAGGTCTTCGCCAGGGTTTCCCGCAAGGGAATTTGGGCTTCACGGCTTCCACCCTGCAGGTCGTGACCCTCTAGGGAAGTTCCCAGTGAGAGGTGTGAGAGAACCGAGCACCAGGTAGTGAAGGTAGGTACCAGATTGCCACTAAGGAGCGAGTATGGTGAGTAATGATCTGTGGCTTGGAGAGATAGCGAGCGATGATCTGCGGCAGTTACCACTAAGGAGTGGATCTGGTGAGCGATGAGCTGTGGCAGTACACTGGAGATATAGAGAGTGATGATCTGCAACAGTTACCACTAAGGAGTGGATGTAGTGAGCGATAATCTGTGGCAGTACACTGGAGAGATAGAGAGCGATGATCTGCGGTAGTTACCACTAATGAGTGGTTCTGGTGAGCAATGATCTGCGGCAGTACACTAGAGAGATAGCGATCCAGAGGGAGACACAGTAGCTGCTTCCAGGCCAGGAGTCTAACGAGAAGAACCAGCACAGAGAGGTGAGGGGAGAAACCTTATAAAGGAGTGCCAATAACAGACAGCCAATGGAAGAGCAGGGAAGGTAAGAAAGGTGAGACGGTCTCTGCGCATGCGCAGAACCGCCGCCGACATGACAGCCAGAGGAGAGTGGGGAATCAAGAGAAAGGTAGGCTTGCCGGCTCCCGGGCGGCAGCCACGGGAGACAGGCGTGAGACAATATTTAAGTAAATAATAAAAGCAGATGTCTTAGCTGCATATTTGATAATTGCTGCTTTATCCTTTGAATTTTAGCTACCTATTTCTGTACTTCATTGACATTGTTTCTCTTATCTAAGGGCTCACTATCTCCCCGGGATTGCCAGGCATTTCTCCTGACCACTTACTCTGGATCAGGCCTGCATGGTAGCAAGTAGATAATTACAGCATAATTACAGATCAGCAATCTCTATTTATAAAATGCTAATATAACCATTGTATGTGAGATACACTTTAATAAAATTCATACATATAGCAATAACTTATTGGTGATGGTGGTAAGTATGCTGGTAATAAAAACAGTAGAAGCTTCTAACTTCATATGTTCAATTAAAAAACTTCAATGAAGTACCAACACAGCACATAAGCCCAAAAACAAAACTGACACTCAGAAAGCACTCACACACAAAAACAGACAAGAAATAAAGTAAAATAGACAGAATATAATAAATAAACAGACAAATAAAGAACAAAAGTACAAGAAACAACCAGAAAACTCTCAACAATCTCAAATGTACTCACTGTCAAACCGCTGAAAATCAGTAAAATATAATAATGAGCACTCCCTATGTTGATGCAGTGCAGCTTCTATTCAAACTTCATTCTATTCCAAAATAATAATAAAGAAGCGCAAAATGTATGCATCTCCTCTGAGTTGCATTGACTCATAGTGTACATTGTATGTTGGGTATAAATAATAGGTATAAAAGAAGTATCAGTGCTGTGGAAAAGTTAGCATACACAAGGTGCCCTTACTAATTCCTTAGTGGGTAAATGTTATAGCTCTTTTACAGATGAAATGAGTAGGATGGAGTACCTCGTTGGCAGGCACATAACAGTGGGATCGCCTTCAACAATTGAGTATAAAACACAGATCATCTTAAACTAGCACTGTCCCTGTCATGATTTCTTCTTTCTTCTATGCAATCCATATGGGTTTTTATATAAAATGACTCATGATTAACCTTAGATGTGATTTCTGTAATGGGTTTAGTTGTGAATTTACCTTTCTTTTTATATCCCACTCAGTTGTTACAATAGAAAACACCTTTATTAAGGGTTGTAGTTTTATCTTCTTGTAATGGTATATTACTACCCGTAAGAAGATTTCGGAGATTGCGTTGACACCAATAATTTCTTGCTAGTTAGCAGCAATCATCATCCAACATGGATTAAGAACATTCCTGGAGGCCAATTCAAAAGACTTCGACAGAACTGTATGCAAAGGGAAACTTTCGTAAAACAAAGAGAGGAATTGAAATAGATATTCCTGGAAAGGAAATATAACAAAAAATTGGTTCAAGATTCTTTAGAAAAAGTAAAGGTCCAAGATTAGAAAGATCTTTTGAATTATAAACAATCCAGAGAATCATCATCAAAAATGGAAAAATTATTTATCACAAAGTATAGCAGTAATATCAAACCACTTGAAACATCTATTAAGAAACATTGGCGTATATTAAAGATGGATAAAGAGTGCCGATGCAGAATCTAATACGTGAGCCGAACAAAAAAAAACTAAAATCCGCATTGCGAAGCACATTAATAATATCATAAAAGGACTTACCACCCACAGCGTGTCCAATCATTTTTTACTCCACCACAATAAAAATCCAGATGGTCTAATTTTTTCAGGAATCCAGCATGTAACTAAAGACTGGAGAGGGGGTGACTATAGCAGACATATTTCCAAAATAGTAACTAGACGGATTTTTGCATTAAAGACCCTTGCCCCAATGGGTCTGAATCTAAATTTTGATTTAGGCTCATTTCTTACAAACTATAATATAATCAAAATTCATGTAATTTAATCTTTTATTTCATTATGTACCCAAATGTGATAATATACTCTAAATAAGACAAAGTATTATTGTTTTTATTCTATTGAAGTCAGTGAAGTTTTTAATAAGTCAAAGCGTTGTATATTCAATTGGAGGCAGAAGTATATATAGTCCCAACTCACAGCAAGTAGTATCCTTGAAAAAGTCTGTTTGTGAATGAAACGCATTGGAACAACAAGAATTAGACAATTTAAACTTTTGATCTGTGTCAGCATCCGTTCACTTCCGCCTTGCGTTCCAAGTGCAGTCCAGCACTCGGGAAAGTCTGCATCGGCACTCACCGGCTCTGGAGAGGAGGAAAGAACTGTGCTACAGAAGAAATCATGACACTGCCCTTTCTGTGAAGTAGTTTTTCCTCAAATTTCCTCTGAACCTACTTCTTTCCGTTTCAGTGCATGTCAACGTGTTCTAGTACTTCTCTTATTTTGAAAAATATTTTCCTCATGTACCTTTTTCAAACCCTTGATATATTTGAAAGTTTCTAGCATGTCCCCCCTTTCCCTTCTCTGCTCCAAACTATACATATTAAGTTCTTTTAGTCTTTCCGGGTAAGTTTTGTGCTGTAGGCCATGCACCATTTTAGCTGCCCTTCTTTGTACAGTTTCTAATGTATTTATATCCTTCTGGAGATGCTTCTGTGTATGCTAACTTTTCCACAACGCATCTTTTATACCTATCTTTTATACGCAACATACAATTTACACTTTGAGTCAATGCAACTCAGAGGAGTTGCGTATATTTTGTGCTTCTTTATTATTTTGGTATACGCTGAAAATTAGTAAATGGGAGGTCTTTTTTAGTGGGTCTGTCGCTCAAGTTTTTAGGGCTCAATAAAAATTATCTATGCTAAACTAATTTTTCAAAAAAAAATTCAGAAAAATGACAGTGGTTTAGGGGGAGTTATCAGCGTTTAGGGGAAATCACTTGCAGTATCCACTGGTTTATCGCCCCTGATTTTGCTTTCACCCTCCAAAGCACAGGATAGGAAATCCATCGACTTTCATGTTCTCAAAATCATTAACCAAAATGGCCTTTGGAAAATGTCCTCCTTAATCTTTAAAGTTCATGCCGAATTACTTCCAGGAGATGTGCTCTCAGGTCTGTTTCCCACTTCAAAGCTAAAATTTACTCAATTGTGTGCTTGGCCTGGTCCCAAGGCATCAATCAATAAATCCCATCACAAAATTAGGCAAATTATTCACACATGCTGTTTGGCCTTTTATAAATAGTCAGATTAAATAAGTCGTTTTGTTTTTAACTTTGGTTAAAAAACAAATATAGCCTTATTCCTTTTACATTTATATTGAAAACCTGATCCATGAGAGCCCATGACAAATACCTCCTTTGCCTTGCCCACAAACTGGTCAAAGTTGCAGAGTAAACAAAAATATTTTGTGGGGCCCAATATAATATTTTCCCACAAATAACTGAAATGCATTCTGACAGCCAGCTAGTCTCAGTCATTAGTGTGTCAGCTCTCAGATTTGAGCACATTTTTCTGAAGCTAATTGGTGGTAGAAATACTGTCTTAATTAGCACATATTGCTTTACACTTATAGCATGGATTCAGGCCTGGCAGGTTTTGTCGTTAATAGATCTTCTTTCCTTTGTAGGATGGTTACAGCTCTTCAAAAGAGGAAGAGGAAAGTGACACACCAGGTTAGTAACCATACCTTTGCATCACCCATCCGCTCAGTTTGTCACTGTCGCATCCCACTTAAGTCTTAGCATATTATAAATAAGGTTTATAGAATGCCCACATCATATCATACAGTGGCCACATTATAAAGCTAATATTTAATTAACAATAAGAAAAAAGGATTATGCAGAGAATTTTGCTCTGTGGAGATTATTGAGTGTGACTATTGCCATAGACTGCAGAGTGTCCAGAAATCTGTGGGGATTGAAGTAGTGTCTCCCTTGAACTCACACTATCACAGTTTAAAGAATGGTTACAAGAGTTTGCTAGCAATGTCTTACTCTTCTGAGACACTCATTTGAGCATGACCTAACATTTAAGTACCACTAAGCAGGGGCGTATGGAGGATTTTTAAGGGGGGGTTTCCGCTCCACCACCCCCAAAAAAAAGCGAGAGAGCTGCCGCGCATGCGCCCGCGCAGCTCAGTTTCGGCAGCACTGTACTATACAGCGGATGCTTCTTTTACAGCACCACGGCTGCTGTATAGTACAGTGCCGCTATGTAAGGCACTTCTTTAGTGGAGAGGAGGGGTTTCTGGAGACCCACAACCCCCCCACCCCCTGCGTGTGCCCCTGCTAAGCCGTCAGTTGATGACAGAAAAACTGTGTTTTTTTGAGGGGTAGTTGCAGAATCAACTTAAAAACTTCAATTCTTTAGGTGAATTATTATGAGGTAATGGAGGAGAGAGTTTGATACTTAAAGCACATTTGACACTCACTTACTGCTTCATTTTGTCTCTACAACTTTTCACCATGTACCACAAGACCTTTTTCCTGTCCGTCGTCGTATCCCAAGCATTGGAGAAATGGATATGGAAGAGATAAACTTATCTCCAGTTGCTCTGGCAAGAGAGGTAAGTTGGCCAAGAAATACTGAACATCATAGTGACAACAGCATTATTGAAATTTTGATACAGTATATATGGTAGTTTACAGTGTTTGACGTGCTTGTTTTTCAGGAAAATCATGTTGAACATGACCCAGCTATCATGAAGGGCCCAGGAGATAAAGGACGTAGGAGTCTCAACAACAGTCCATCTGTGCCAACGTTGGATAGTAAATCTGTAAGACAAATGTATTTGTTCTTTGCACTGTTTTGTTTTGTTTTTGTTATGATCATGATATGCAAATGCATCATTTTGTATAACAGTGTATTAATGCAATTGTGTGTCTCTATTGGACACGCCATGGCTGGCATCCAATCAGTTGTACTGACAACCTGGCCAGCATACACTCTTTATTTTAATCTGTTAGCCAGGAAAGTTATTCCTTGCCGTTGTAATACTTGTGGGATGTTTATTTGATAAATAGAAAAAAATAAGTTGAGCTCCCTTTTAAGATCACATCAAGAAACATTTATGGCAGATTTATTGAAGTGTTAGGGGTATATTTACTAAACTGCAAGTTTGAAAAAGTGGAGATGTTGCCTATAGCAACCAATCAGTTTCTAGCTGTCATTTTGTAGAATGTACTAAATAAATGATAACTATGGGCCTGATTCATTAAGGATCTTAACTTAAGAAACTTCTTATTTAAGTCTCCTGGACAAAACCATGTTACAATGCAAGGGGTGCAAATTAGTATTCTGTTTTGCACATAAGTTAAATACTGATTGTTTTTTCATGTAGCAGACAAATATCAACTTTAAATTTCAGTGTACAAATAAGCTATCGAGTATTTGTGTGCTACATGAAAAAACAGTCAGTATTTAACTTATGTGCAAAACAGAATACTAATTTGCACCCCTTGCATTGCAACATGGTTTTGTCCAGGAGACTTAAATAAGAAGTTTCTTAAGTTGAGATCCTTAATGAATCAGGCCCTAAAATCTGATTGGTTGCTATAGGCAACATCTCCACTTTTTCAAACCTGCAGTTTAGTAAATATGCCCCTTAGTCTTTCCTGATAATGAGAACATCCAATCTGAAATCACAATGTTTTTAATTCTACTTAGAAGTCTACATTTTGGGTTTTTGTTTATGAGGTGCTTTGGAACAAGCATTTCTGCTCCGTGAACAAATGCTCCTGCTGCAGTATTTAACCTGAATTGTACTTCTTGTGTCAGATTATGAAACCCATTCTTTATTTTACAGCTCTCAGGCAGCATGATGAGTCTGTTCAGTGCAGGAGAGTTCCGTTCACTAGAGGTCCAAGGCTGGATCCAATTCTCTCTTCAATACGATGCAACCAAGAAGGAGCTGAGAGTCCTGATTATACAGTGCAGGGACCTAACACCAGCACACAAGCAGACTTCTAACTCGTGAGTGGGTGGGAATGCAGAGTGTTACTGAGAAAATTAATATATTCAAGAGGTAGAGATACATTAGTTGTTAAAGAGATGTGACCTAAATTATGGTTCACTTAAATTCAGCTCTCCGTGTTATTATTGAAAGGGTCTTGACAGAAGAGGGGTATTTAACTTCTCTTTTCTTCTCTATACCCTAGGTATGTGAAGTGTTATTTACTCCCTGACAAATCTGTGCAAGGCAAGAGGAAAACAAAGGTGAAGAAAAAAACTCTGGATCCTCTCTTCAATGAAACCCTTAAGGTTGGTTTAACTAATATGTAACCTCAGTCTACCTTACTATGTCATTATAGCCATAGAGGATTCTTAGTGACACGATGACAGTGTCATAGGGTGCCAAGCAGGGCCGTAACTAGGGCTGTGCGACAGGGGCGATCGCCCAGGGCACAGCACTGAAGGGGGGCGCAATTTAGGAATATTTTAGGTTCATTTGGTAAAAACTGAGTGCTAGGGGGACCGGATTTGTCTTTCTCGCCCCTGGCGCTAGAATTTTAAATTACGGCTCTGGCAAGTAACTATCAAGGTACATGTATTGACCATGAATTATTATATACTATGGCAGAAAACCTAATGAAGACTTACACCTAGCAGAGTCTGTGGCATTTGTTAAATATAATGTATATGCCAGAGTGGGGGTTTGGGTTCCTCTTGTTCATTCTGACTTACCCTGTCAGTGCCACATGCATGCTTTAGGATCATGCCTCAACTCATTTTGTTAACCCCAATGTACCAGCTGTCTGAATTCTTGAAAGTGAACACTCTCGTTACAGATTTAAAAAAAACGGGACTGATCTCAGAAAGATTATACTTAAACATTATTAATTTTACTTAAAACAGATTGCACTTCCTTACTTGTGTAATATATGTGACTTTGACCAAAATTTCAGAAATGTAACAGTTAGGTAAGTCGAGAGTATCTCCAATATTGTCTCTCCTTGCATGACAGTACAAGCTTGAGAGGTCAGAGCTACAAAGCCGTTTCCTAAACCTGTCCGTGTGGCATCGGGGATCACTAGCAAGGAACATTTTCTTGGGAGAGGTAGAGTTGGATCTTGCAACCTGGGACTGGAGCCAAACTCAGCCTGCCTGGCACAACCTTCAGCCACGAGTGAGTCTCATCATGAAAGAGATATCTGTCCTCAGTCTAAAATTCAGAAAGATAGGCTACGCTGTGCCATAATTAAATTATGCCCTTTTTTTTTATTATAGTTTGAAGAAATTAGATGAAAAGCACATTTGAGAGAGCCATATTAAAATATGACTTTAGGTACATATTGACAATTACATCTTCATAAATAGAGTGATTAATGTTTATTATAATGATTCATGTATATTATGAGATGGGCAAGCTGGCATCATATGTTCCTTTTGATACAGTATACATAAAATGACATAACATCAGACCTTCTGCTTCAACCTCAAACATTATGTGCTATAATAAAAGACACCACACCGACTTTGCTGGCAAATTTAAATCTTTTGTTTATTATTTTAATAATAATTATGATAGCGGGAGAACACTGTATTTTGCATGTCTATTTATAAGCGCCTTTAGCATTTGTATGTTATCGGGACAACCGTCCCCCAGGCGCCCGGAACCAACACCCCTCTGGGCTAAATTTAACGCTCCGCAAGACAGCCTGAAGTAGCTATACTTGCACTGAATCTAAGTTGACTCTTTGAAGGAAACGGGTTCCAAATCCTGCTATTATGAATGTGCGCTTCACCCACATTGTTTATCCTGTAAAATGTTCCCCTGCCACGTTAAAGCTGCATCAAGGCCCGCGCTCTTGGTTTGCCAAACATAACTCCGGGGCTTAACCAGCACCCGTACAAAATACCACAGCCTATGCTTCTGGTCGGCCCAACCTACCTCCGGGGCAAGGAACATTTTAGTTCCCCTACTGGGAAAGTCCCAGTAGGTTGTATGGCCAATCCGCCCCTGCCTCTGTGTGAAACAGAGTTCATACATCCAACTTGTTTCTACTCTGCTGTAATGACAAGTGAGGCTTTTAGGTTGAACGCACTTAAAGGGCGACAGGGTTTGTAACAGGCTAAACACTTACCTGAAGGGGTTAACATTGGGTGGGGCCCGACCAATGGTAGCTCCTGTGGGAGGGTCCTGGATTGAATATAGCAGACGGCACTTCCTGGTTTGCCTCAATCTTCAGCACGAGATCCCACCCAACCACTCCTTAGTTAAAGTATCATTTGTGGCAAGGTTTGCGGTAGGAAGGCACTGCGTTCAGCGGCTGATTAGTGGGCGCCAGAGCCGTAACTTAGAATTCTAGTGCCTGGGGCGAGAAAGACAAATGCCGCCCCCCTAATCCTCAAGTTTAACCAAATGAACCTAAAATATTCCTAAATTGCGCCCCCTTCATCTTTGCACCCTGGGCGATCGCCCCTGTCGCACAGCCCTAGTTACGGCCCTGGTGGGCGCAAAGGTAGTTGGCCGCAGGTCACTGTCCCCTTAGAGGCACCAGTAACTCCTTTTTTGGTCCTTCGGTCAGGAAGGTCCCTTGTCAGGCTCGGTGAGGGAGGGCAGCGTGAGTTTAGAAGGGGCAGTCACTCTGACGCCAATTCAGCGCATAATAGTTTGGGATGTGTTCCCCATGGTTAGTGGATGTACGGCGGTTTGCGCCAGTTTTCCACGTTATCTGGTCATATCAGCTTGGGAGCTGTATCGCAGTGCCCTTTCTCCGCCACCATAGGTTTAGTTTAATACTAATATAATAATAAATGTCCTCCAATTTTTAGCAAACTTATATATGACTCTGTGTGTTTATTTGATATAAATGTTTAAGAAGTTGTTAAGGTTGATGTGAAGATTATGGGAACATACACAGTGAGCCCTTTATTAGTCACCTCTGCTTATTTGTCCTATGCCCTTTTGACTTATATCAAGCCATTAATGCAATGATCCATCCTTAACAGTCCAGCTGTTTTTTTATCCACTGCTACATATCCCCTATTGCTCCTTAACTGTTTCGTTACTATGCACATTGCTTTCTTTTTTTACTTCCCTCTGTAATCTGATGAAATGTTTGACCTTCTAGAAATGCCCTTCTAGTTAACAACCTGGAGACCTTCTCTGATCTCTTTTGTCTCCCACAGACACCACTTTCACCAGACTTTTTGTATAGTCGAGGAAGGCTCAATTTGGCTGTCAAATTCAATCCCCAGGGTGCTGATGGTAAGTTTTCCAAAGTTTTATGCTTACTCTCTTTATTCATGGTTTTTTATTTTCCATGCCTTAAATAGTTTATGACTGCCTCATCTTTATTCCTCTCTTCATTCCCCCAAAAAGTTATACTGTAAGCCAACCCCTTTTCCTTCACCTGTTTCATTTGAGTTACCATTGTAATACTTTCTCTCCCTTCTGGCAGGTTTAGGTCTTCCACCTACAGGAGAACTGAACATTTGGGTGAAGGAGGCTCAACAGCTTGTTCCTCATAAAGCTGGGAATGTCAGTTCTTACGTAAAATGGTATAATTACAGAAAAAGTGAATTTTTGCACTTAAATTTGTGCTTTCATCCTTTTCACTTCTGATACATTACAGCACACAAAACAAACGTAAATTGCCTTTTTTTAAAAGCACGCGTAAATCTGGCAAAGACACGTCTGTATTGAACTAGGAGCGCATCTGTAGAAATATTTCTTGTTGAATACGGTTCTAGAAACAGATATATATTATATATGATATCAGCGCTCTGCTCTGATAGACAATACACTGCAGGATAACATTCAATACATATGGGGAATATAAAGTCCCAAAAGTATGCAGAGAAAAAAAACTATTCATTTAATGTCACCTGTTAATAATATAGTCATTAATGACAAAACATGAAAACATAAGAAAAGTTGTTTTTTAAAAAAAAAAAAAAAAAAATCTCCATAAAAGAGATTTATTAGGGTGTTATGAATGTCTACTATACATAAAATGCATTTTTATAGTTGCTCCTGATTGCAAACGCATGATCTAGCATACATGCACAGTTATCATCACTAGTAATTGGCACTTACACCCGACCTGTAGCTGGTGCAAGTGATACAACAGAAGTGTGATCGAGGTTGGCACTCCATTACTGTACATTGACTACGTGCATACGCCCATTCCCCTCCCCATTCCGCCCATGAAATCATAGGCTGTACATAGTAAGGGTCCTTTGCACTGGAAGATTAATTGGATGTTGTAGCGATCACTGGCATATGGTCCAGTTCTGGGCAAGCGCAGAGCGATTCTACACAAACTACGGCACCTAATCTTGTCCCACTTCTCAAATCCCTAATACTTGCAGCTGTATGTTACTCCATTTGCACTTCTACATCTATCCGGTTCTTCCGTTACCTCATATGTGACTCAACTTTATTAAGTCCTGCCAGTTTCTCACCCCTGACTTCCCTCTGTGCAGTTGTGTGCTCCCAGATGACAGTCCTACCAGTATTCAGCGCACACGAGTGATCCCACGTAGCTTAAGACCAGCGTACAATCACACTATGGTTTATGATGGTTTCCGTGTAGAGGACTTGGCCGAAGCCTGTGTGGAATTCAGAGTCTGGGATCAAGGAGCTATATCTAGTCAACCACTGGGAGGAATTCGTCTCAGCACTGGTCGAGGTAAAACTCAACACCTTCACTGTACTCCACTCGCACGTGAACGCCCCATATCTACCATTAAAAGCACAAGGGGCCACAAGTGTCAGATATGTGTAGATGAAAATGCAGCGGCAAGGTGTGCACACATGCCATGCAGTGCAGCAAATCTTGTATGAGATGCATAATTACAATGTGCAAATGCACTTCATTTCAAATGTCTAGTGGGTTTCTGGGTCACTATAACAGCAACATAATGTCAACATAATTCCTGTGATATGCTTTCTAGGTGGACATACCTGTGTTAAATTATTGTAATATACCATAATCAGAAAGAAATATAAGTAAATGTAAAATGAATGGCAAATGTAGGCTGACTCTTTAGCTTTTTATGAAAATATAGTTCACATATGAACTGTTGCATATTTTTCAACTTCTTTATAACACCTAAGTGCTTATGACATATCTAGCCTCTTAGTTGACACAAAGATTTGTTCTGGCACACAGGTTGGGAATCACTGTCACAATGTTATACCCCAAGCACATAGTGAACATATAATTTAATTTCTGCTGAATTCAGTTACTATAATAATGTAAGAGAGGGAATATTTTTCAGAATAGTGTGAGAAGCCAGTTTATTAGGTGACAACATCATATGTACAGACAATTATTAATGTATATATATATATAGAGAGAGAAAATAGTAAAAAAAACAAAACTTAAGTGACTCTGCATGTTAGCGGAATCTTGTCACAGATAGGGTATGGCAGCCAAAGCCCCAGTCTACTCATTAAGCTACAGAATGTAAACACTGGACAAATGGAAAAACATTGCCATGAGGCATCCCAGTTCCTGCAATTTCACAGTAGAGCTTGAATGCAACATTATATCTGTACATTGTTGCTGGTCAAGTACATCCCTTATGACAGCAGAATCGGGGGCAGGCTAGGCTTGGGGCCTGCGGGGCATCTGCCCCCCGGACCGGTCCCATAGTGGACTACCTTGGGCTTTATCACTGGGCCACCTGCATTTTTTTCTCTTTAAAATGTACCTTATAGGCTGCTGAATCGAATATTGACCCCCGGGCTAAAATAAGCCAGCCATCCCCTGAGCAGAATAATACTTGAATGCTAGGAATGTCCTGAAACGCTAATCTGCAATAACTGTGGGGCACAATGAATGAGAGAGTATTCATGTACCTTCATATGCTGTTCATTCCACAGTATGGTGAGAGTATACCAAGACAAATTCAAGTTTAATAAATTGACCACTATTGTATTTTGATTAAAATATAATTATGAAACATACAATGTTAATAAAAAACACATTGGCCTATCAATCCTTCCATTTAGTTGTATTCTTCAGTAATAGCTACTTCCTGAATGTGCTTACATTTTTCTGTTATGTCTGTCCTTCCTATTGTGTCCACTAAGCAGCACTATTGTTTTTTTTGTAAGCATTGTGCTTGGGAATATACACTGTTGTCTTAGCAATGGTTTACATGTTCTACAGTTTATTAATATTATTCTTAGGTGAGGTAATATCTTGAATGTTTTGTAAAATTCTTCTTGGATGTTTCAGGGAGCAGTTATAATGTTCCGGTCAGCTGGATGGATTCCACAGAACAGGAGAAGATATTCTGGGAGACAGTCATAAAAAATCCAGGAGAATGGAGAGAAGTGACACTGCCTCTAAGACAGAACCTGACTCCTCGCTGATTTCCATGCAGTCCAGACGTCTGAGATGAGATCCCATTCAGACCCCAGCAGACAAATCTTTCACAACACTGATAGACTAATATTTGCCACAAATGGCAAATATTATTTTACAATGGATTTTTTCCTAACGAAAAACTACATTTTAATCCCAGACACTGTTTAGGACTACTAGATTACCCAGAAATTATGTACTCCATTATATCACCTGAACAGCTCTGCTAATGTGCAATACAGAAAAAGAAAAATCACACTTAGTTCAGAGACACTGCCCCTGAAATAAAAACTATAGTAAAAGAAGATCTGTATCACAAAAACTTAATAAAAGATGTGTACTTTTATGTATATGTTTTTCAAGCATATTTAAATTGTGAACACATTAATATTTAAGTAGTTATTTAAATAAATAGACGTGGTTATAGGAAGCACTAACCTTGCTATCACACAACATTATAAAACACCTTTGGCGGCAACTGCGCATAAAATCGCAACTGCAAATTGCATTCACTAATAAAGGTGCAAGAGACATGAGGGTCTGCACCAGTAGCATAATCTAATTGCTTAAACACGCGTACAAAAGCACATGCACGTGCAATGAAGAAAGCACATATTAGCGTCAGCGGAGCAGTCTCACACAGTCAATCACGAGATCTGTAAATGGTTAGCTATTGCTGGTGACCATCATTATCCACTATTTGCAACTGCCCTTCACCACTCTCAAACAATACAGTTTGGACAGGAAAATACGTGTCTGTGTCCTGGTCTGCATACGTTTGCATATGCGCAAACACTGCCTTACTGTACTAGGTCTACGTTAGGACGCCCATTCCCTTCCATGTCCCGCCTCTCTAGATGCAAGTGGCTGTAAATGGTGGAATCAGGGCAATCTGCATAGATACAAATGTGTGTGCCCACTTTTCATGGCATGCTCTGAGCGATTTAATGCAAGATACGCTACATAAACTGGCATAGTACTCACTCAGCATCAGGGTCCTTGTTTTTCAGGCATAAAAATAAATGTGGCTCTGAGAAGGCTGTTTAGAGACACATGTGTGGTGGTCGAGTACTCTATAGTCAGGTTCTTTTCTGTTTTGGATATCCGGTTGCCAGGAGATAAATACTTCAATGAAAGGGACAAGGGTTGGTCAAACAACTTCGGTTTATTGAGAATGCGGTACGGATAGTTTTGGTAAGCCACCGCGCCACTGACCCCCTCAGCCCAATAGTAATGACAAAATAATACGTCTTGTCAGTATAGAGCACAATAGCATTTAACATATAACATACACCTGGTGAGTATAACTCACAATAGCGATAACATCTTCAATGCACTTTGTCTAATAAGGCACACTGGTAATCACAGGTACTACTCTCAAGTTAACGATATCTGACTGGTGATGATGCAAGTAACCATCGATAATAACCAATCAAGACTCTTACGGTCACTTACGCGCCCACTAGAGGGCTCCTTCCAATTCAAGCGTTTGGGGTACCGTGCTATTCCCTCTGGGTCAGGCGCCCCACTCTTAGCATCTACTACTGGGTTAACTTGAATCGCAGCGGTATCACTAACGCTGAATGTCACACCCTCAATATCAATAAATCAACTCTTAGGTAAATCACATAACATTAACATCCCTCTAAAACATTTGGTGCACCAATATTATCCCCGGTAGTGTTATCATATTTTCCACTCAGTCCTGGGCTGACCTGTGCACAGGAATTTGGTAGTGTTCAAATGTCCTGCAGAGGTTTCCAGAAGGGTTAACAGTCCCGGTTAAGTCTCTGTACTTCCTCTGAAAAGGGGAGCTGTTAAAAACTGTAGGCTGGGTTGAGTATTATAGTAGAACACAGGGCTGTTACTCAGTTCAGCCACAAGATGGCGCTGTTCTCTCACCAGTCAATAAATCTCTACTAGCACATGTGCTCTGAAACAGGGGATAGGGTCCAGATATCAGCAACACACAGGATATAGCTGAAACGACAGTCTTATTGTTCCCTACAGCCTGTGTAAAGGTATGATCTGGGGGAAGAGCTCCCACAAAGGGAACAGTATCCTGCTTTGTACAAGAATGAAATGGCAGTTTTGGGTAGATTCTCTTAACACTCTTCCCCCTGACACTGGGGTGTGGGCAGTACACTGCAGGCTAGGGTTTTACCTTGAGAGTGTTCTGCAGTTAGTGGAGACTGTCTTTGGCGCCCCATTGCGTGTCCCCAGCCGTTCTCCGTCCGCTTTGCTGGCAACGTCACCGGTTCCGGCAGCAGCTCAGTCTCCTCTCTGCTCGGCTGCACATCAGCCCCCTTTTTTCTTCTACCATGCGGCTCTCTCTTCCTCCTTCCAGCACATCCTCTTCCTGTCACTCCCCCAGCCAATCAGGACCTTCATCCTCCTCCTGTCAATCACTCCTGGGCACAAGTCTCCAGGAGCACAATTGACCCCTTGTAGCCCTGCATTTTAAAAGCGCTTATGCACTCCTCTGTGCTGTGAAACGGGGCTTTGGGGCACCACACATGGGATTCAGTGAGATAAACTGTTTTTACAATCTCAGTGAAACAGTTTCTCATTGAATCCCATTTCATTAAACAAGTTTTTACTGGCTGGAGAAGTTCTTTGTCTGCAAGATATAATTCTGTACTAACAGCATATGCTGCAAATAATCCAGATTGTCTCAATGTATAAATGTATAGACAATAGTGAATAGAAGGGTGAAAAACCCATATATAGTGTTCCTTTTTGCAACAACAACTTGAAAACCAGGCTAAAAACATAATCATGGATAAACAATATGTCTATATATAGGGGTTTATGGATTTTGCATTGTTAATTATTTGGAAGTTAACAGGGACATATTATTTCACAAAAGAAACAATACCTCTATAACTGCACATAAAGAAACAATGGATAGATGAGTCTCCAGAGAACAGAAATTAGGGGGCAGGGGATGGCTGGCAGACTTTAGCCCGGGGGGCAAGCACACAGCACTGGCCCATAAGTAGCGGCCCATACTTAAAGTATGGTTTTTGGTACAATATATATTTGTCTATATATAAAGAGGCTATTTTAGTGTTACTTAATCCATATATATGTTTTTATGCCCAGGCCCAGAGCTGGATTAAGGTTCTGGGGGGCCTGGGCACTTTAGACAGGGTAACCCCATATGATGTAGCATGGTTATCATTTTAGACAAATGCACAGGCAATACTGTGTGCACTACTGTTAGGTGCACACAGTTCTCCCTTCAAGAGCAGTACATGGTGAAGCGGGACATACCTCCAAATTGTCCTAAGCGAAAAAGTCACCCAATTTCGGGGCTGTCCCACCAGATTCAGGACAGTTGGCAGACTATCCTGCTCTCTCCTACCTGTTCTTGTTACTTTCACCACTTGTGGCTGCTGGTTACTTTAGCTCATTTGCTGGTTGTCTGGATCCTGGAATATTTTAGGCCCTATTTGTAAAAAAATTGGGTACATAAAATTAAGAAAACTCTAACCAGTCCCAGTGTTAAATCAATAGCACCCACGTTTTATAATTAGGCCTCCCTCCAGCCACAACATTAAAATAATAATATTCACATTTGCTAAATAGATCTCTTTTCCTCCAACCAACCCTGACATTAGATAGCAAACACATTAAGTATATAAACCTATTTCCCTCCCTCCAAATTAGAGATGGGCAGACTCGGTTCCCCCGCGAACTGAACCTGCCCGGAATCCGAGTCCCGAGCTGAGTTGGCTCGGTACTCTCCCGCCTATTCAGATTCCAAAACGAGGCAAAACGTCATTGTGATGTCGTCGGATTTCGCGATTTTTAGACCAAATAAATAGCCGCCTCCACAGCGATCCAGCGCCATTTGAGAGAGGGAGAGAGAAGGGTTAGGTTGCAGGAATAGAGTAGGAATAGAGTAGGAAGAGAGCAGGAAGAGAGTAGTATAGAGGAGGCATTTTTCCTAATTTACACTATAAATGTTTGGGGTGTCAGATGTTCCCCTCTTGTAGAAAAGCTATTTTCTGGTGCTGAAATTCTAATATACCAGCACTATATATTTCTGATTTTGCACTACAAGTGTTTGGGGTGTCACATATTCCCCTCTTCTAAAAAAGCTATTTTCTGGTGCTGAAATTCTAATATACCAGCACTATATATTTCTGATTTTGCACTACAAGTGTTTGGGGTGTCACATATTCCCCTCTTCTAAAAAAGCTATTTTCTGGTGTTGAAATTCTAATATACCAGCACTATATATTTCTGAATTTGCACTACAAAGTGTTTGGGGTGTCAGATATTCCCCCCTTCTAAAAAAAGCCTATTTTCTGCCTGCTGAAATTGTGATATACCAGCACTATTTATTTCTGATTTTGCACTACAAGTGTTTGGGGTGTCACATATTCCCCTCTTCTAAAAAAGCTATTTTCTGGTGTTGAAATTCTAATATACCAGCAGTATATATTTCTGAATTTGCACTACAAGTGTTTGGGGTGTCACATATTCCCCTCTTCGAGAAAAGCTATTTTCTGGTGTTGAAATTGTAATATAGCAGCACTATATATTTCTGAATTTGCACTACAAGTGTTTGGGGTGTCAGATATTCCCCTCTTGTAAAAAAGGTATTTTCTGGTGCTGAAATTCTAATATACCAGCATTATATATTTCTGATTTTGCACTACAAGGGGTAAATGTATTAATGTCCGGATTCTTCAACTCCGGCGTGTTCAGCGTCTTCGGCGATTAAATTTAAAGCGGCGCTGCATTGTAAAGGGACAGACTTGGCTGCAGACAAACAGAGGGTCGAGAGATGTGTACCGGCTAAGGAGAACCCAGGAATAGAGTGTTATGACAGACAGCAGCGTGGGGTCCAGGCCAGAATCGGGGTCGGCAGTAGACGACGTATCCAGAGCACAAACCAAGGTCAAGGGTCACAGGCATAGGTTCAGGATCCCGGGACAGGTGTAAGATCAGGGTCACTAGCAGAGAATCAGAATCCGGGTTCAGGCAATAGGTCAGGGTCAGAAGCACAGGTTCAGGGTCCAGGAACAGGCAAGGGTCATACACGGGAAATCAATCTTAGGTTAAACACAGGGACAAAGAAGCAGGCAGCAGTACTGAAACAGTACGCTATAACCGGCAGTGAGGCTCAGTCCTCACTGCCTTAAATAGTACAAAGGACCAATCAGAACAATGCCCAAGAAACCTCCACAGGAGTAACCTAATTTATAGTGTTACTATTGGCCAATGAGACCAAAAGGCACCCAGCAGTAATAATCAGCCCAGTAGCTGCATAATGAATCACTGGCAACAGCCAGAAACAAGTCACAAGGGCCCCCTAAATCAGCCACTATTGGCTGTGTTTTTACTAACCCTGTGCGCACGCGCCCGGCTATCTGACAGCTGGCCGGGCAGTGCGACAGGTGATTGCAGGCGTCCCGGTTGTTGCCTAGGCAACCGGGATGTCGGGACCGGATGTAACGTCCCAGTCGTCATACGACGGCCGGAACGGTAACCAAGGAAAAGTAGCAGTCGCATTGGTGCCCGCGGCAACTGCGACTAACAGTGCCCCCCCTTTGAGGAGGGGTCAAGGAACCCCAACATCCAGGCTTTGTGGGAAACTTCTTAAAAAATTCTTAAAAAAGTCTTTTAGCATGAAGACGCCTATGTGGTATCCAACATCGGTCCTCCGGGCCATAGCCCTTCCAATGTACAAGAAACTGGACTTGGCCTTGAACTTTGCTTGAATCATGGATTCTCTCAACGATGTATTCATGGTCTCCGTTCACAATCAGAGGCCGGGGCCTGTTAGAGGAAGGCTGATTGAATTTGCTAGGAGCAACAGCTTTTTTAAGAAGAGAGCAATGAAACGTACATGGTATTTTTAAAGAAGGTGGTAGCTTAAGCCTGAATGCTACTGGATTTATCCGTTTTTCAATGGTAAATGGTCCAATGTATCGGGGCCCCAACTTCTTGCAGGGTTGTCTTAATTTGATGTTCCGTGTGGACAACCAGACTCGATCCCCCACCTTCAACGAACATGGACCACGATGGCGTTCAGCAAAGGCTTTGGATTTTTAGGAGGCTTAACGTATTTCAGAGCGCACCTTTTTCCAGACAGACCTCAACCTGGCAGTAAAGGCAGGTGTTCCGGAGTCACCACTCGGAACAGTAGAAGAAAAAGAGTTAAATTTCGGGTGAAACCCGAGGTTACAGAAGAATGGGGATGTGTGTGTTGCGGAATGGCAGGAATTGTTATAAGCGAATTCCGCCCATGGCAAAACAGAGGACCAATTATCGTGGAACTTGGAAACATAGATACGTAGGAACTGTTCCAAGGACTGGTTGGTTCTTTCCATCTGACCATTCGACTGAGGGTGATAAGCAGAGGACAGACTGATACTGATTCCAATGGAATTACAAAAGGATCTCCAAAATTGTGCAATAAACTGGGACCGTCCATCCGAGACGATGTCTTCTGGAAGACCGTGGAGACGGAAGATGTGTGTAAGAAACAAGGTGGCCAAGGTCCTGGCATCAGGTAGTTTGGGTAAGGAAATGTGCCATCTTACTGAATCGGTCCACCACTACCCAAATGGTGTTATGACCTGCGGATACTGGAAGGTCAACAATAAAATCCATCGAAAGATGGGTCCATGGCCTGCTTGGAGTAGGCAAGGGTAACAGTAGACCAGGAGGACGTTTTCTAGCAGATTTGTTTCTGGCACATTCAGGGCAAGCACGGACATAAGCCTCCACATCAGCAGATAAGGTGGGCAACCAAAGCCAGCGGAAAAGAATTTCAATGGTCTTACGAATTCCAGGATGACCCGCTGAGCGGTTGTCGTGACTCTCCATGAGGACGGATTTTCTTAGTTGAATCGGAACAAATAATTTGTTAGCAGGTGTCTGAACTGGAGCAATTATCTGGACCTGTCGAAGTGTGGCTCCCAGATCCCGGGTTAGTCCAAGATGAATAGAGGTCGAGGGGACAATAGGCAGTGGGTCAGGAGACTGAGGAGGACGTGCCATAAAACTTTGGGACAAAGAATCGGCTTTAGTATTTTTGGAACCTGGGCGGAATGTGATGAGAAACCTAAATCTGGTGAAGAACAGAGCCCAGCGGGCCTGCCTGGGATTGAGTTTTTGCGGTCTGGTTATATTGGAGGTTTTTATGGTCAGTGAAGATGGTAATGGTATGTGCAGCTCCCTCTAACCAGTGTCGCCATTCCTCCAATTCCCACTTAATAGCCAGCAATTTACGGTTTCCAACATCGTAGCTAATTTCAGCAGGCGAAAATTTTTCTAGAGAAAAAAGCACAAGGATGTAATTTTTTACTCTGCGGGTCTTTTTGCGAGAGAATGGCACCTCCACCAACATCCGAGGCGTCTACCTCCACAATGAACGAAGTTCTGGGTCAGGGTGTCTAAGAACTGGTGCAGAGATGAATGCAGCTTTGAGAGCTGAAAAACTTGCCAATGCTTCTGGGGGCCACTAAGCTGGGTTAGCTCCTTTTTGGGTGAGAGCGTTGATAGGAGCCACCAAAGAGGAAAATGAGCCAATAAACCTTCGATAATAATTGGCGAATCCAAGGAATCTTTGGATCGCCTTCAGGTTAGTATGGAGGACCCAATCTTGAATTGCATGAACTTTAGCGGGATCCATTGCGAATCCTGATGAGGAGATGATGTACCCCAGGAAGGCCACTGTGGACACCTCTAATTCACATTTCTCCCATTTTGCGTAAAGGTAATGTTCCCGTAATTTCAATAGAACCTGGCGAACATGCTGACGATGCTGAGATAAAGACTTGGAATAGATTAGTATGTCATCCAGATAGACAACGACTGTTTTTCCAAGGAATTCCCGTAATACATTGTTGATTAGGTCCTGGAAGACTGCCGGAGCGTTGCATAAACCGAATGGCATTACAAGATACTCATAATGTCCCGACTGAGTGTTGAAGGCAATTTTCCACTCATCCCCTTTTTTAATTTGAATAAAATTGTAGGCACCTCGGAGGTCAATCTTTGAGAATATAGTGGCTGCTTTAAGCTGGTCGAACAGAACGTAAATCAACGGCAAAGGATACGTGTTCTTAACAGTGATGTTATTGAGACCACGGAAATCGATGCAAGGCCTAAGACTGACATCTTTTTTAGATACAAAAAAGCAACCGGCTCCTACAGGAGACTTAGAGGGGCGAATTAATCCTTTCTTCAGGTTTTCCTCCACATACTGCTCCATGGCCTGAGTCTCAGAGATGGATAAGGAATATAGACGCCCTTTGGGCAGCTTGGAACCCGGTACAAGATCAATCGCACAGTCATATTCTCGATGTGGTGGAAGTGAGTCAGCATTCCTTTTGCAGCATACGTCACTAAAGTCCCGATAGGGTGCAGGCAGCAAATCTGGACTAGGCTGGAGAGCTCTAATGGGTAGAGTCAGGCAAGAAGCGGAACATTCTGGGCTCCAACGGATGATCTCCCCTCTTTTCCAATTAATAAGAGGATTATGGCTGCGAAGCCAAGGATACCCCAGAATCAACGGAGCAAAGGGACAGGTAATTAGGAAGAATGAGAGCTCCCCCGCATGGAGGGCTCCAACAAACAACCGAACCATTGAAGTCTTCACGAGTATTCTACCCCCAGGCAAGGGGTTACCATCCAAACCGCAGATGGTAATGCTTGATCCCAACTTGATATCCGGAATCTCAAGCATCTGAGCCAAGTGGATATCCAGGAAGTTATCTGCTGCACCGCTTTCGAAGAAAGCTTTTAGGTCCGCGGATTTGTCACGGAAGACTAGATGTCCAGGGTCCAACAAAGAGTTTTCTGAAGAGACAATTTGAAGGCCTAAGCGCACCTCTTCGCCAGCGCTTAGGCTTTGGCGTTTCCTGCCTTGTTAGGACAGGAACGAACTAGGTGGCCTGGTTAGCCACAATATCAACAAAGGCCTAGTGAGCGTCTTCTGGAGCGTTCCTCCGGAGGCAGGCGATAAGCACCCAGCTGCATGGGTTCAGGGGAATCCGGCAAAATAGTACTAGAACTGGGTGGTGAGCCAGGAGGTATTGATGACTCACATTCAGTTTTCCTCTCTCTAATTCGACGGTCAATTTTAATGACAAGCTGCATCAAATCTTCAAGCGAGACGGGTACCGGATACTGAACTAAGGAGTCCTTATTTTGCTCGGTAAGGCCCAACCAGAATTGACTCCGCAGTGCCGGATCATTCCAGGCACTATCTGTTGACCAACGCCGGAATTCCTCACAATATTCCACAGCGGAACAACGTCCTTGCCTTAATGCTCGGAGATGAGACTCAGCGGAGGCCACTCTGTCAGGGTCGTCGTATAGCAACCCCAAGGCCTGGAAGAAGGCATCCACGGTTTGTAAGGCTGGACTTGTTGGTGGAAGGGAGAAGGCCCAAGACTGAGGATCGCTCTGGAGTAGGGAGATAACAATTCCTACTTTTTGCTGTTCGGAACCAGAGGAGCGTGGTCTCAGGCGGAAGTATAACCTGCAACTCTCTTTAAAGTTGCGAATAGCAGATCTGCTTCCCGAGAACCAGTCAGGCAAATTCAATTTTGGTTCTGGCAGGACGCCACCAGAGGCTTGCTGAGGCTGCAGGTTTCTGGAAGCCTCTTCTTGAACTGTCAAGCGCTGGGATAGGCCCTGTACTACATGAGAAATCGCCTGGATCTGGTTAGCAAGGACCTGGGCTGGAGAAAGTTTCGAGTCGCTGTTGTCCATGGCTATATCTGTCACTCACCGGACTGTGAGTGCTTCTTCCCGGACTATTAGGAACCGTGGACGTCCTCTATCCTGAGGGACTGCGCATGCGCAGCCCTTTCCAAACCTTCAGTGTATGTTCCTTTAACTTAATTGGCAGATCAGGCAACCTCCCTATATTAAGCACCTGTGGTCAACACCACGTTGCCTGATCTTGGAGTCTCATTCCCTATGAGTCTCTGAAGGTGTTCCTGTGTTTCCTCGTTATTCAGCCCTGCTGATTCCTGTGGTTTCCAAACCACTTCTACCTCTGTGGTTTCCAAACCACTTCTACTCCTGTGGTTCCCATACCACTTCTACCATCAACTATATCATCGTGACTGTGAGCTGATTCCTATCCGCTGCCTCCGTGCACTACAGTCTTCTAACCACTTCAACTCTACTATGTATTATTGGGTCTGTTAGCTGATTCCTATCCGCTGCCTCCGTGCACTTCAGTCTCCTATTCACTTCCATTCACCTGTTCCTGATTGTGACTGCCAGCTGATTCCTATCCGCTGCCTCCGTGCACTACAGTCTTCATCCTGCAACTCGTCTGTGTTTCATCATCGTGACTGCTGCTGATTCTTATCCGCTGCCTCTGTGCACTACAGTCTTCAACCTGCAACTCGTCTGTGTTTCATCATCGTGACTGCTGCTGATTCCTATCCGCTGCCTCCGTGCACTACAGTCTTCAACCTGCAACCCGTTTGTGTTTCATTGTGACTGTTTGGCTGATTCCTATCCGCTGCCTCTGGGCGCTTCAGTCTTCAGTTCTTGTCAACTCTCCCGTGTTTCCCTGAGTCTACTGCCTATGGTGCTACCCGCTATTCTCCGTGATCAACAGTTCCAGTTCAACTCTGCTCTCCTGTGTCCCATCGTTACTGCACCTGCTGGTTGCTATTGGCTACCTCCGTGTTCCCGCAGAGACCCGCTGTTACTACTCCTCAGCGCGACTTATTCATCTACTGCTGATCCGCTCTCCACGCTTTCCTGTGTTTCCCTGCTGGTCTACCTACCTGTGCGCTGCACCTACTAGACCACCGCTTCACCCATCCAGGGACTTCGCATCCTGCCGGCCTCCTGCCGTTCAGGTATCTCTGCACTCCTGTCTGACTGCCTTCTCCTGAACCACGGTATGCCTGCTTCTCATTGACTGTGCTGTGTATTGCATACCTTGCTGGACTGTGTTGGTTCTCCTCTGGAGTGTGCTATCCGCTGAGTCTATTGCCATCATTGACTGTGTTAACTTATGCTGGACTACTTCAAGAGACTTTTCTATATTGGCAGTATTGCTCAGTTATCTATACATTAATATTGTGCATATTACTGTGGTTCAAAGTCAAGGTGCCCGTGTATATCTTGTGTTGCAGTTTCTCCCCGTGCACCTCCTCACATATATATTCAGTGGTACAACTTGCTGAAGGCAGACCACTGATCCCTGTTTCCAGTATCACCTGTTCCATTATCCTCTCACTTAGCAGTGGTACAACTTGCTATCGCAGACCACTGACTACCCGGATACCTCCACTTGGATTCCATTCCTTCATTCAGACAGCGGTACAACTTGCTACCCGCAGACCGCTGACTCTCATCACTCCCTCGTTTCTGTTGGACATTCCTCCTCACTATAGCAGTGGTACAACTTGCTACCGCAGACCACTGACTACTTTCACGTGTCCTTTGTCCATACAGTTCCTCGTGTATTACCACTTCCATATTGCCAGTGCTGCTAGTCATAGACTTTCCTGAGCATCTCATCAGCTGCTATTTCCTGTTCCGTGATCACCCTGCTACCAGAGTACCATATTACCACCTATACTGCTCTGGTAAGCCTATCACCTGGTGATCCCTGGGTAAAGACTCCTAGTGCCCGTGACAGTAAGATCAGGCCATGACAGACCCAGATACGGAACCTACTGCTAAAGAGATGCTGCAGCATCTGGTCAGCCGTGTGGAGCAACAGGATGCTCGCCAACAGCTGTTACTTCAATGTTACCAATCGTTAACCTCCCAAGGAACATCTGGACAGACTGTTACAGCTAGTATTGAAGCTCCTGTGCTTTCCTCCGTTTCCCCAGTGCCATCCCAGGTGTCTACAGCTCCTACGCTTCACCTGCCTACTCCGTCAAAATATGACGGGGACCCCAAAACTTGTAGAGGTTTCCTTAACCAATGTTCAGTCCATTTTGAACTCCAACCTCAAAATTTTTCTACCCATCGTTCCAGAGTGGCCTATCTTATCTCATTGTTTTCTGGACAAGCCCTGGCTTGGGCCTCCCCTCTGTGGGAAAGAAACGATCCAATTCTACAAGATAGTGCCAAATTCATTTCCACGTTCCGAAGTGTGTTCGATGAACCAGGTCGTGTGACCTCCGCTGCTTCCAGCATTCTTCGTTTGCGACAAGGCTCCCATACAGTAGGACAGTATGTCATTCAATTTAGGATCTTAGCCTCTGAACTTCAGTGGAACACTGAAGCATTAGTTGCCGCCTTCTGGCAGGGGCTCTCCGATAAAATTAAAGATGCACTGACTACCCAAGAGCTTCCTTCGTCACTAGAAGATTTGATCTCTCTTTGCCATCGTGTAGACATGAGATTTCGTGAAAGAGAATCTGAGAAAACAACTTCTGCTAAAGCACCTCGTCGTTTAAACCCTCAATTTCGTCCAGTTTCACCTTCTGTGATTCCCATGGAGATAGGACGTTCCAAATTATCTTTAGAAGAGAGGAAACGAAGAGTAAAGAATAGACTCTGTATCTATTGTGCTGATTCCACACATATGCTCAGTTCTTGCCCTAAGAAATCGGGAAATGCCAGGCCCTAACTAGTTCTGGAGAGGTGAAGTTAGGGTCCCTGGAGTCCTCTCCATTGTCTATGAAATCTAAAGTCTGCGCTTTCGATGTTACGATTTCCTTTGCTACCAAATCCTTTGAGTCACAGGCATTGATTGATTCCGGAGCAGCAGGAAATTTCATTTCTAAATCACTAGTGAATCAATGGTCCCTACCAGTGATCCCTTTAAAAACACCCATTACTGTGACGGCTATAGATGGATCACGTCTCATCAATGGTCTCATCACCCAGAGTACGTCTCCAGTAACCCTTCAGATTGGTGTACTACACCATGAAGAAATTTCGTTTTTAATTCTTCCTGTTACGACAAGTCCGATTGTCTTAGGCCTTCCATGGCTTCAATGTCACTCTCCCCAGATTGACTGGCGCACCCCTCAAGTTATTCCTCTTAAAGTACAGCAATCTTCCATCTCATCTTCCTCCCCGGGACTCCCTCCTCAGTATGCTTCATTTGCCGATGTGTTTGATAAAGCTCAGTCTGAACGTCTTCCTCCTCATCGTTCTTGGGATTGTCCGATCGACCTTCTACCTGGCAAGACTCCTCCCAGGGGTCGGGTCTATCCTCTCTCGTTACCTGAAACTCAAGCCACATCTGAGTACATACAGGAGAATCTCCAGCGTGGGTTCATTCGACCTTCCACCTCTCCCGCTGGAGCTGGGTTCTTCTTCGTCAAAAAGAAGGATGGATCATTACGCCCTTGTATAGATTTTCGTGGACTCAACGCCATTACTATCAAGAATCGGTATCCCATTCCGCTGATCACTGAGCTATTTGATCGCATCAAGGGAGCTCGGATATTTACTAAGTTGGATCTTCGTGGTGCCTACAATTTAATTAGAATCCGTTCCGGTGACGAATGGAAGACCGCGTTTAACACCAGAGATGGGCATTACGAATATTTAGTAATGCCCTTCGGGCTGTGTAATGCCCCCGCGGTTTTCCAGGGTTTCATCAATGAGATCTTTCGGGACTTATTATATGTATGTGTCGTTGTCTACCTGGACGACATATTGATCTTCTCACAGGACCTGCCTTCTCATCACCAACATGTGGCAGAGGTCCTCTCCAGACTACGGAAAAACTCGTTGTTCTGTAAATTGGAAAAATGTTCATTCGAGTTACCCCAGATTCCATTCTTGGGGTATATAGTTTCCGGAGTTGGCCTGAAGATGGATCCAGACAAAGTAAATGCTGTACTACATTGGCCTCAGCCAACTACTCTTCGTGCCATCCAGCGTTTTTTAGGTTTTGCCAATTACTATAGACGCTTCATTCAAGACTTCTCATCCATTGCATCTCCCATTGTGGCCTTAACTCGGAAAGGGGCTAATACTAAGCAATGGTCATCTGAGGCTCTCCAAGCCTTTCAAATCCTCAAAGAGTCCTTCTCGTCTGCTCCCATTCTGCGACAACCTGATGTGACACTCCCCTTCTTCCTAGAAGTAGATGCCTCTAATGTGGGCTTAGGAGCTATTCTCTCCCAACGCTCGGAGCAACAAAAATTACATCCTTGTGCCTTCTACTCTCGGGGTCTTCTGCCCGCAGAGAAAAACTATACTATCGGGGACAAGGAGTTGCTGGCCATCAAAGCTGCATTAGAGGAATGGAGATACTTGTTGGAAGGAGCTCGCCATCCGGTGACGATCTTCACGGATCATAAGAACTTGTCATATTTGCAATCTGCTCAATGCTTGAACCCTCGTCAAGCAAGATGGTCTCTTTTCTTTTCCCGTTTTGAATTAATTATAACCTTCAAACCAGCTGCTAAGAACAAGAAGGCTGACGCTCTATCTCGAGCTTTTGTGACGTCCTCTGATGTAGAAGAGGTTCCCAACCATGCTATTCTAGACCCCAAATGTATTTCTCTGGCTGCTTCATCCACCAAAATGCTACCATTTGGGAAGACCCTCGTGCCTCCTACTCTGAGGAGGAAAATCCTTTCGTGGTTTCATGCCTCGCGTTTTTCTGGACACGCCGGTGAACATAAGACCTTTGAGATTCTCTCTCGTAGTTACTGGTGGCCTTCAATGAGGAGAGACGTCAAAGAGTTTATTGCTTCCTGTGATTTATGTTCTCAGTTCAAATCCTCCCGCAGAACTCCAGCAGGGTTGCTGCGACCACTACCCATTCCGTCCAAGCCTTGGACCCATATTAGTATGGATTTCGTTACTGATTTGCCACCAAGTAAGAATCACAATACTATTTGGGTAGTGGTAGACAGATTTTCGAAGATGGCTCATTTCGTCCCTCTGTCCGGTTTACCTTCCTCGTCTACTCTGGCTGAACATTTCATTAAAGAAATCTTCCGCATCCATGGATGTCCGTCTGAGATTGTGTCAGATAGAGGAGTACAATTCGTTTCCAGATTCTGGCGGGCCCTTTGTAAAACCTTGGGCATACGATTAGCACTCTCATCGTCTTACCATCCGCAATCTAACGGACAAACGGAACGAGTCAATCAAGATCTTGAGACTTTTATTAGGATGTTCTCTTCAGCCAACCAAGACAACTGGGTAGAATTGCTCCCTTGGGCTGAATTCGCCCATAACAACATGTACCATGAGTCATCATCCAAAACTCCATTCTTTGTGGTCTACGGTCACCATCCGTCTTTTCCGGAATTTCCTGCCCTCCCGCCCACCCAAGTTCCTGCTGTGGAGACTGCTTGTCAGACCTTCAAAAATATCTGGTCTCAGGTCAAAACCTGTTTAAAGAAGACATCTAACAAATATAAGTCTTTCGCAGATAAGAAGAGGCGGGCTATTCCACCACTAAAAATTGGAGATCGTGTCTGGTTATCTACCAAAAATATTCGTTTGAAGGTTCCATCTATGAAATTCGCCCCTCGTTTTATTGGTCCATATAGGATCATTCAAGTTATCAATCCAGTATGTGTTAAACTTCTTCTTCCTAAGAATCTTCGGATTTCCAATGCCTTCCATGTGTCCTTACTCAAACCTCTTATTATCAATCGTTTCTCGACTCCTCCCTCAGCACCGCAGCCAGTTCAAGTTCATCAGGAGGAGGATTTCGAGATTACTGAGGTATTGGATGCAAAAATTTCGCGAGGAGTCCTCCGTTTCCTCGTTCATTGGAAGGGCTTTGGTCCTGAAGAGCGTTCATGGATCAAAGCTGAAGATCTTAATGCTCCTGCCCTTCTGAAGAAGTTTTATTCCAAAAATCCGGACAAGCCCGGTTCCAGGCGTTCTGTGCCCACCTTTAAAAGGGGGGGTACTGTCACTCACCGGACTGTGAGTGCTTCTTCCCGGACTATTAGGAACCGTGGACGTCCTCTATCCTGAGGGACTGCGCATGCGCAGCCCTTTCCAAACCTTCAGTGTATGTTCCTTTAACTTAATTGGCAGATCAGGCAACCTCCCTATATTAAGCACCTGTGGTCAACACCACGTTGCCTGATCTTGGAGTCTCATTCCCTATGAGTCTCTGAAGGTGTTCCTGTGTTTCCTCGTTATTCAGCCCTGCTGATTCCTGTGGTTTCCAAACCACTTCTACCTCTGTGGTTTCCAAACCACTTCTACTCCTGTGGTTCCCATACCACTTCTACCATCAACTATATCATCGTGACTGTGAGCTGATTCCTATCCGCTGCCTCCGTGCACTACAGTCTTCTAACCACTTCAACTCTACTATGTATTATTGGGTCTGTTAGCTGATTCCTATCCGCTGCCTCCGTGCACTTCAGTCTCCTATTCACTTCCATTCACCTGTTCCTGATTGTGACTGCCAGCTGATTCCTATCCGCTGCCTCCGTGCACTACAGTCTTCATCCTGCAACTCGTCTGTGTTTCATCATCGTGACTGCTGCTGATTCTTATCCGCTGCCTCTGTGCACTACAGTCTTCAACCTGCAACTCGTCTGTGTTTCATCATCGTGACTGCTGCTGATTCCTATCCGCTGCCTCCGTGCACTACAGTCTTCAACCTGCAACCCGTTTGTGTTTCATTGTGACTGTTTGGCTGATTCCTATCCGCTGCCTCTGGGCGCTTCAGTCTTCAGTTCTTGTCAACTCTCCCGTGTTTCCCTGAGTCTACTGCCTATGGTGCTACCCGCTATTCTCCGTGATCAACAGTTCCAGTTCAACTCTGCTCTCCTGTGTCCCATCGTTACTGCACCTGCTGGTTGCTATTGGCTACCTCCGTGTTCCCGCAGAGACCCGCTGTTACTACTCCTCAGCGCGACTTATTCATCTACTGCTGATCCGCTCTCCACGCTTTCCTGTGTTTCCCTGCTGGTCTACCTACCTGTGCGCTGCACCTACTAGACCACCGCTTCACCCATCCAGGGACTTCGCATCCTGCCGGCCTCCTGCCGTTCAGGTATCTCTGCACTCCTGTCTGACTGCCTTCTCCTGAACCACGGTATGCCTGCTTCTCATTGACTGTGCTGTGTATTGCATACCTTGCTGGACTGTGTTGGTTCTCCTCTGGAGTGTGCTATCCGCTGAGTCTATTGCCATCATTGACTGTGTTAACTTATGCTGGACTACTTCAAGAGACTTTTCTATATTGGCAGTATTGCTCAGTTATCTATACATTAATATTGTGCATATTACTGTGGTTCAAAGTCAAGGTGCCCGTGTATATCTTGTGTTGCAGTTTCTCCCCGTGCACCTCCTCACATATATATTCAGTGGTACAACTTGCTGAAGGCAGACCACTGATCCCTGTTTCCAGTATCACCTGTTCCATTATCCTCTCACTTAGCAGTGGTACAACTTGCTATCGCAGACCACTGACTACCCGGATACCTCCACTTGGATTCCATTCCTTCATTCAGACAGCGGTACAACTTGCTACCCGCAGACCGCTGACTCTCATCACTCCCTCGTTTCTGTTGGACATTCCTCCTCACTATAGCAGTGGTACAACTTGCTACCGCAGACCACTGACTACTTTCACGTGTCCTTTGTCCATACAGTTCCTCGTGTATTACCACTTCCATATTGCCAGTGCTGCTAGTCATAGACTTTCCTGAGCATCTCATCAGCTGCTATTTCCTGTTCCGTGATCACCCTGCTACCAGAGTACCATATTACCACCTATACTGCTCTGGTAAGCCTATCACCTGGTGATCCCTGGGTAAAGACTCCTAGTGCCCGTGACAATATCTCTTCAATCTTCACTGGCCGGTTATAATGTTAGGAACTCCTCCAGCCAGTACAGCAAAACCCAGAGTCTGCTCTGAAGTCTGGTGTTCACTGTTGCCCCTAGTGGTGGGGACAGACTTGGCTGCAGACAATTAGACGGTCGAGAGATGTGTACCGGCTAAGGAGAACCCAGGAATAGAGTGTTATGACAGACAGCAGCGTGGGGTCCAGGCCAGAATCGGGGTCGGCAGTAGACGACGTATCCAGAGTACAAACCAAGGTCAAGGGTCACAGGCACAGGTTCAGGATCCCGGGACAGGTGTAAGATCAGGGTCACTAGCAGAGAATCAGAATCCGGGTTCAGGCAATAGGTCAGGGTCAGAAGCACAGGTTCAGAGTCCAGGAACAGGCAAGGGTCATACACGGGAAATCAATCTTAGGTTAAACACAGGGACAAAGAAGCAGGCAGCAGTACTGAAACAGGACGCTATAATCGGCAGTGAGGCTCAGTCCTCACTGCCTTTAATAGTACAAAGGACCAATCAGAACAATGCCCAAGAAACCTCCACAGGAGTAACCTAATTGATAGTGTTACTATTGGCCAATGAGACCAAAAGGCACCCAGCAGTAATAATCAGCCCAGTGGCTGCATAATGAATCACTGGCAACAGCCAGAAACAAGTCAAAAGGGCCCCCTAAATCAGTCACTATTGGCTGTGTTTATACTAACCCCGTGTGAAAATTATGGTAAAAAAATAACAACAAGCAGTCCATCATCAGCTAGGACCCTTCTATCACCTACATCCCGACACCTGAAATCTACACCCACAACACCGTCATCAATATTCTCAGTAGCGATTGGAGTTAGCCCTGCATCCAACTTGGTAAAGCTTGATGACTCCTGTACTATCCTTGATTCCTGTGAAGAATTCTTGAGCGTTAGTCCCACTGCTGCTGCTGTTGCTGCTGCTGGGGGTGAATCTTCCTTCCATAAGAAGCCCAAGAAGAAGAGCACTAGTACTTTACAACAATTAATTGTGAAACAATCTTTTGCTAGAGTAAGCAAATATAACAGCAGTCACCCAGTCGCAAAGCGGATCACAGATGCCATGGCGACTATGCTAGTGTTAGATCTGCATCCAATGTCCACTATAAACGCAGCTGGTTTTTCACAGTTAATTGATGTTTTGTGTCCCCGTTACAAAATTCCATCGCGACACCACTTTTCACGAAAAGCTATTCTGCAACTGTACCCAAACGTTCATAAAAATTTACTAATTGGGCTCAAAAATGCCATTCTACCCTCTGTACACTTAACCACAGATATGTGGACAAGTGGAAGTGGCCAAATCAAAGATTATAAGACTGTGACAGCCCACTGGGTTGGTCATTCGCCTTCAGAAGCAGGAACAGCAGCAGCATGTACACCACAACGTAACATTTCTCACAGGCAGGCTACTCTTTGTACCACCGGCTTCACTAACAGGCATACAGCTGATAATTTGTTACGAAAACTTAGGGATGTCATTGATACATGGCTTATACCACTTGGACTCTCCCCATGATATGTTATTTCTGATAACGCCACCAATATTGTGCGAGCATTACAGCTGGGTGGATTCCATCACATTCCCTGTTTTGCTCACACAATAAACTTGGTGGTGCAGAGCTTCTTGAAAGATAACTGTGAGGTTTAGGAGATGCTTTCGGTGGCCCGTAAAATTTCAGGACTTTTCCGGCATTCAGCCACAGCATGTAGGAGATTGCAGCAGCTCCAAGAACAATTTAACTTGCCCTGCCACCAACTTAAGCAAGAGGTGTTAACAAAGTGGAATTCCACCCTGTATATGCTTCAGAGGATGGAGGAACAGCGCAAAGCCATACAAGCGTATTACACAAGCCATGACATTGGGAAAGGAGGGGGCATGTATTTCACTCTTGCACAGTGGGGAATCCTTTCTGTGCTGTGCAAGGTGCTGAAACCATTTGAAGTTGTGGCGTGTGAAGTGAGTTCAGACTCTGCTAGCTTGAGCCAAGTCATTCCCTTAATTTGACTATTGGAAAAGTAGCTTGACAAACTGAAGGAGGAGATGAAAGAAAGCAATTCCGCAAAGTATGTTGGCCTTGTAGATAAAGTACTTAATTCGCTTTGCAATGATCCAAGAGTTATTAAAATCTTGAAGTCGGATCACTTAGTTTTGGCGACTGTGCTTGATCCTAGGTATAAGACCTACATCTATTCTTTGCTTCAAAATTACCGAGATCTGAAGAGTTGCAAGGAGCTATTGGTCAGCAAGTTGTCCACTGAACTGGGCCTTGGCTTGACGACTTCCCCTCCTTCAGTTTCTCAGGCAGCTGCTGCTCGGAAAAAATTGCACTTTCCAAAGAGAAGCAAGGATGACGCAGGTGGCAGACCACAACAGTTTGACATGTGGGCTGGTTTGAAAGATTTTACCAAAAAATGTGTGACCTTGCCCATAACTCCATCCAATCCTACTATTAACATGCAAAGGATGGTGAAGGATTATTTTCAAGAGTTAATTGATATGGAAATGTCAGACAGTCCCTTTCCATATTGGGAGGAAAAACAATCCATTTGGAAACCCATGTACAAAATTGCTTTGCAATACCTAAGCTGCCCACCCTCCAGTGTGTACTCAGAAAGAGTATTCAGCACAGCCGGGAACCTTGTCAGTGATTGACGTAGGCGGTTACTTCCTAAAAATGTGGAAAAGATGATGTTCATCAAAATGAACTACATTTTCCACGAGGAAGGCCTTTACCGGCAAATACATCCAAGTACTGACACTTCTCTAATGGCGGATTCCAGCGGAGATGAATTTAGTCTGTGATGATGATGATGTACACACTGATGAGGGTGAGGATGATGCTGAAGATGATGACGACAACATCTTTTTGAAACTTTCACTATAAGTGTAGGGTGTAATCTACCCCCATAGAGAAAAGGGGCTTGGGGCATTTTTATTTAATGTACAGTCTTTGCAGGCTGCTTCTTTTGTCAATTTCACTTTTTTTTTTTTAACATTTTTATTTATGAAATTGACAACAAGAGTAAGCATAATAAATACATTGAGCACAATAAACATAACAAGTGTTTACAAACATATAAATATATTGGTATAATTGACCGACAACCCCTATGTTCCAAAGACTAGAGTCAAAGATTTTTAGAATTGTTAGCTTTTTAAGAAACAGGTAAGTACATAAAAGAACACAAGGACGCAGGCCAGCACCCCTCCCTCCTCTTTAAAACCAGCTACACAGGGGACAAATGTTCAATCGGCGGATCCCCGACACACATACGTAGCTCATACCATTCTGTGTTATGAAAGCTTTTCCAAACTTGTGTACATATAACTTGCGGTAAAAGATCTATTAGGCTTTCCCAGGTGTTAAAAAAATATTCAACTCTACTTTATGTTTGTAAAAAGGTTTCTATCCAAACCATATGGAAGACATGGTAAAGTTTTTGTCGAAATAATGATAATGTAGGTGGTTCTTTCTGAGCCCAGACCTGCAGAACACTCTTCCAGGCTGCCGCCGAAATAGCAAGCAATAACTTTCTACAGCCTTTGGTCACCTTGATTTCTGCTGGCAAGATTCCGAATATTGCCCACTCCGGGGAGAGTGGGACATAGTTTATTAAATGGGCAAGTGAGTATCTCCAGATCTGGACCCAGAAACGCTTTATATGATGGCAGTCCCACAAACAATGTGTTAGATCTGCCTGATGTGTTCCACACTTTGGGCAATTATGATTATCTGCCATGCCTATTTGAAAACGTCTGAATGGGGAGAGATAAGCTCTATGAAAGATTTTTATAAACATCTCTGAATAAGTCATAGCTGGGATTAAACGCAATTGTTTTGACAAGGCTTTCAGGAGAAAATCTGGGGTCATAGAAGGGAAACGTTCCTTCCATTTGGCAATACCTGTCTTAGAATTATTAAAATCAAACCGATGACGTAGAATAGAATAGTATTGTGAAATAGCTTGGTGTAACGGGACCGGGTTAGACAAAATTGGGTCTAGTGGATTATTCCAGTCTGACGGAGAGAACTTGTTTAATATAATGTTGACATTTAAAGTAGGCCAAATTATGAGCACGAATGGGGGGGAAAGAAGAAGAGGCTTGATCATAAGTCATGGGTTTACGTGACACCTTGTCAATTAGTGGGCGAATTGTTGAAATTCCCACTCTTTCCCACAATGTAAAAGGATAGGAAGCCATGCAGTCTTGAAATTCAGGGTTACGTAGTAATGGAAGATGTAGCGAAGCATGTGGGTTTAATTTGAATTGCCTACAAAGCTGATGCCAAAGCTTATAGGTAGTAAAAAAAATTGGGTTATCACTAACCAGGTCCGGAAGTTCCTGTTTATGCATGTGAATAAATGCACGGAGATCTATACCTGGGAGGAAGTTTTGATCGAGTGTGGTATACGTATATGTAGATGTGTTATGAATCCAATCTCTTAAGTGCCTCAATTGAGCCGCCTGGTTGTACTGAGCCACATTTGGTAGATTAAAGCCTCCCCTCTCGCATCGAGACCTAATAGCATGTTTGTGAATGGGGTTGTTGTGGAAGCTATTATAGCCGAGATTGCCAAGCGCACCCCCTTAACCGAATGACGACCATTGACAAATCCTAGTTGGTGAGAAGTTAACAAATGGGGGAGTATACTTTGAAGTCTGTTAGCCAATATTTTTGCCAGTAGTTTATAGTCTATACTAAGGAGAGTAATTGGACGATAAGAGCTTTCCTCCTGAGGATCTTTCCCAGGTTTGGGTATGAGGATTGTGTGAGCACTATTAAAGGAAGGATAAGACGGACGCTCCCTGTGAAGTTTGCAAAAAAGTTCAGTCAAAATCTGCTGAATTTCTCCACGCAGAGATTTATACTATTCAGCTGTAAGGCCATCTGGACGGGGGGCTTTATGTAATCTCAATCCTTTACATCCTCAATACCTCTTGAGATGTAATATCTCCTGCAAGGATCTCCCTATGATCAGATGTTAATGAGGGGAGTTTTGCTTCTCCAAGTAAATTAGACATCAATTGTTGATCTGGCAGGGTACCTGAATACATGGTTGAATAATATTTATGAAGTAAATAAGTAGTGAGTAGACCCTTAGACGAGTTTGTTTTAATTGCCACAATATGTCCTCTACGTTTATTGGTTTTAGTCATATTTGCCAGTAGTTTACCAGCCTTGTTACCCCATCTAAAGTATTTGTTTTTTGTGTAATCAATTTGTTGTTTAGCCTGGCTTGTTAAAAAGCTTTCCAATAATTGTCGCGCTTCTCTATGTGTCACTAGGGATGCATCTGTTTGAAGTAAAATATGGCCGTTGTAAGAGTCCGCCGAGGCCTTGTGTAAAGCTTCATAAGTTTCTTTTGACTTTTTACGGTGATTCGAGACATATGCAATTATTCTTCCCCGCATGACCGCTTTTGAAGAATCCCAAAAAAGCATAGGATTTTCCCAGTGATCTATATTATCGTCCAAATATTCTGCCCATGCATTAGTCAAGAATTGTTGGAAATGCTCAGAGCCATGCAGGTACGATGGAAACCTCCAAATACGAGTTTTCTGACCCGAACAGGGTAGTTGAATAACAATTGAGACTATTGCATGATCCAAAATGACTATATCATCAATGTCCACTCGTCTGACTAGAGGCATCAATTGGTCTGCCACCAGTATATAGTCAATTCTGGAAAACGAGCCATGTACACTAGAATAATATGAATATGAATGGTCAGACGGATTAAGTAGGCGCCATGGATCCACTACGCCACATTCCACCATCAATCCCGAAAAATAACTGGAGTCAGGAGTTCTAATCAAATTTGTTTTTTTCCTAATCTATCTAACTTTAGATTTGCTAACGAGTTAAAGTCTCCTGCTATAACAAGATTAGGTGTGTCCTTTTGCATTAACATTTGCTTAATGGAGCGAAAAAAATCCTGTTGGGCCGAATTTGGAGCATAAATATTTAATAGTGTAAATTTTGTATTGTTAATTTGGATGTAAACTAGCAAATATCTACCATTTGGATCAATTATCGTTTCTTGAATGGTGTATTGAAGGTGTCTTGCCAGTATGATAGCAACACCTCTGGATTTTGAGGTATGTGGGGCTGTAATACAATCACCTATCCATCCTGCTCGTAAGGCAAGGCCTTCTGAATCCTTCCAGTGCGTCTCCTGTAAGAATGCTATATCTGTATGTAATCGTTTAAGATGTGCTATTACTTTCTTACGTTTAATTGGGGTATTGAGGCCTCCCACATTCCATTGTAGAGGACTTACCTGTCCGGGGCCGTCGTCATCCCTCGGGCGGCGGTCCACTCCGTTCAGCCGGGACGGTGAGCCAATCAGGGCTCACCTCCCGGCCATTTCAAAAAGAAGCATGGCGACGGACCAATCCGGGCCCGCCATGTCATCACGTGGCGTCGCGTCGACGCTACGTGATGACGCTAGCGCGGCGCCGACTATTTAAGTCGGCGCGCGCGCCGCCATGTTCAGTTCGACGGCGGAGAGAGTCAGAAGAGGACGTGTCGCGGAGAGCTGCGGGATCAAGACCAGAAGACAAGCCAGCGGAGACCAGCAGTGGCGGCAGAGAGCCCTTGTTAGGGCTAAGAGCGCCTCTGCTGCCTGAAGACCGGCGGGATCAAGAACCGAAGACAGCGGAGACCAGCAGTGGCGGCAGAGAGCCCTTGTTAGGGCTAAGAGCGCCTCTGCTGCCTGAAGACCGGCGGGATCAAAAGCAGAAGCCGGCGGCAGAGCAGAGAAGCAGCGGCAGGCGGGGAAGGAGTCCAGGAGAAGCTCCCCGAAGACAGCCCCAGGTAAGGCCTTGCCAGGCAACTCCTCTCCCGGGCCCACGCCCGCAGTACATAGAATAAAGTCGGGCACAAGGCCCGTTGGCACTCTATAGTAGGGGCACAAGGCCCAGGGACCTGGGCACTAGGCCCCAACGAGTTTAGTGGGCCAGTAGGCCATTAGAATATATATATAAAGGGGACAAGCCCCTGTTAGTTAGAGAGGGGGACTCAGAGCCCCAGAGGTACAAGGGCACAAGGCCCTTAGGTAGTTAGGGGCCTAGAGGCCATAGGAAGGCCATAGGGCCTAGTTAGGGGCTGGTAGCCCATCTCCTATTAAGGGCACAAGGCCCTCAGTTAGTAAGGAAGGCCACAGGCCTCAGGCAGGGGCTAGGACCCCTAGGTAGTAGGGCACAAGGCCCTAGTGAGTGGGCTCAGAGCCCTGAGTTAGAGAGGGGGCTGAGGCCCATTAGTCAGAGCAGAAGGCTCTGTGTGTAGCTGGGCAGAGACCCATGGTGTGTAGGGCATAAGGCCCTGGTGGTGTGAGGTAGAGGCGTGGGAGCCTCGTGAGAGTAGGCGCGGTCCTGTGTGAGGTGAGCACACGTGGTTAGGAGGTACGGTCGAGCGTAGGCTCCCGTGGTGCTGTAGCAACCTGCTGGTTGGCTAGCAGCGGTGTGTTCGGGTAAGTAGCGGCAAAGTACTGTAGACTGTATCTATTTATTCTGTCTGTGTGGCGAGTGTAGTTTACATTACAGTATTTTGGTGTGCTTTCTAACTGTGTCCAGGGGCAAGACGTCAGGCCCCCATTAAAGGTAGGCTCTTGTTTCCTGTGGTTTTCCTGTGCTAACCCGTGCTGTGTGGGGACAAGTGTAAGTAACAGCATACACATAGTCAGGGGAGAACACACGTAGTGTCCCTGTCCCTTAGGTCCCCGGGGTCACACTGGTACCCAAGGGGGGTGGCTGAGTGAGTTGGTGGCGGTGCAGCACACCTTGAGGCAGTTCCAGGGGCGGCCGTGGTTCTGATCAAGGGTCCTCAAGGCCGGTTCCGTGCAGGTGGACCTGTGGTTCCGGACGAAGGGACACGTGTGAGATACCCGAGTACAGGCAGTCGGGCGGTTCAGTTCGATCGGCTGTTCCGTGCGGCAGTCGGCCCGCGGGTTAGTGTGCTGTTTTACTGAGCCTCAGCCGGGCTTAAAGAACCCGTACTTAGGGCCTGTGTGTGACTCCATAGCAAGAAGGCAGCTTCTTGGTAAGACCTGGGTGAGGGGGTTAGGAACCGCCCTCCGGTTTAGGCTGTGAACACCGGCTGGTGTTCCCCGTAGCGTGTAACTAGTAGTTCCGTTAGTGCACCACATTTAGTTAGTCCTAGTGTTTGACGTAGTTGCGTTGCCGACCATTAGAACGTTGTTAGGGTCGGGTCGCCGTTGTAGTTAGTCCAGTTTGTGGGTGCCATCTTAGTTCACGGAGAGCGTAGAGGGAGGCTGTGTGTCTTGTCATCCGCAGGAGTCGGGGAGGTGCAGGAGAACCGGATCGGAAGTGGGAGTGTCCCGGTGAGTATCACGCTCGATTCCTCCTTTCGGTTAGGCCCTCACCGGCAGGTGTGTGAGGCACTTGAGGCGGGATTAGTCCTCGGATTAGTCTTGGCCTTCAGTGCCTGTAGTCCCCCGCGTCTTGGCAAGAATAAACTGAGGAGGCGGCAAGGAGTTTGGACTGACCGTGTCCTTGTGCTTTGCCGTAGTCTCGGACAGCCCTTACTTGGTAGACTCGGTTTAACTGTGTGTTTCCCTCTTAGGCGTTACTTGCGGGCGTCCGGAGAAAACCCAAACCGGGACCGAGGTGGGATCCAGTCATCCACGCGGATCGTGGTAAATTCGGAGGTATTAGGAGGTAGTCGCCCTGTGAGGCACATCTCCTTTAGGGACCTTACATTTTGGCGTAGTCGGCAGGATCCGCGTTCGTGATGACGGATTCACGACCAACCACGCCTTCCCCCGAGCGCAACCCGCCTAATGTGATGGCTGTGGGTGCCGCGTTGTCCCACCTGCCGAAGTTCGATGGAAAGAATCTTGCTTTCGCCGACTGGCAGGAACGGCTGCATGGCACTGCCCGGTTGTATCATATCACCGGTGCCATGAAGGTGGAGCTGGCTCTGAACGCCCTGGAAGGGGATGCCAGGAAGACGGTTCTTCTTCGACCCAAATCAGATAGGGACACCCTGGACGCCATCTTCAAAATCTTGGGAGGATTGTACGGTGACACCTCCTCTGCGGCAGTTCTGAGGAAGAGGTTCTTCGGGCGTGTGCAGAGAGAAGACGAGAGTCTAACCCAGTTTGGCAACGCTCTCCTAGAATTGGCGGGAGAACTCTGGCAGAGAGACCCACGGGGGTCGGCCGCCATGGGAGACTCGGATGTGCTACTGCGAGACCAATTTGCCCTGGGGCTCTGGAACGTGCCACTCCGGCACATTCTACTGGACAAGGTGCGGGACCAACCTCACCTGGCGTTCCAGGAAATACAAGCGGAGGCTGTGTCCCGGGACAGAGATGATCACTACGGGCCTTATGCGGTAGCGCCCCAGCAAGTCCTGCTCACCAGTAGCCCGTCCGAAGCAGAGGCCCAACCGTTGGAGAGTTGTGTGAAAGATCTAAAGGAAGCTCTCTTAGCCATAAAGGAAGAAGTCGCCCAACTGCGGCAGGAAGTCCGTCGGCCGAGGGATCGCCGAAGTGAAGGGGGACCTATGGAGGAACGGCGAAGCGCCCCCAGGTCCCAGCAGGGCCCAAGACCGGGCGTTCGCTGCTGGAGATGCCAACGCGTGGGACATTATGCCCGAAACTGTCCCGAACCTCCAAACCAGGCACCGTTAAACTAGAGTCCCTCGCGGTGAAAGGGCCACCCGCGGGGGAGATGGGGGCAAACCCCAACTTCACCAACTCTGCTGATTTGGTGGGGGAGTGCCCTACCGTAGTAGCCACGTTAGGGGGTAAACCACAACAGTGTCTGCTGGATACGGGGTCTCAGGTGACCACTATGTCGGAGCGGTGTTTCCTGGAAAACTACGCTCACCTGCAGAAGAGCCGGGCCCAAACGTGGATTAAGCTGACCGCCGCCAACAATTTGCCCATCCCTGTCGTGGGAGTAGTCTGGTTGGAAATTGAAGTATGCGGACAGACCTTGGGAAAGAAGGGCATTCTGGTGGTTGGTGGAAAAGAGCTTCGTCATGGCCCGGTGATCCTGGGGATGAACGCCCTACAAAATTTGGATCAGGCCTTATTCCACGCCAAAGGGGCTCGATACTGGAGAGAGTTGGACGTACCCCGGCCCGTGCAGCAGGTTTTCCAGAGGATGGTACGACGGTGTGATGAAGAACCGACTGAGTCGGGACTGGAGCTCCTTGGCTACCTACGGACCAACTATCGACAGACGGTCGAAGTACCCCCTGGTCAGGAGGTGCTGCAATATATGGAAGTGAGGACAAACCGGAGATTAGAGGGAAGAGTGGTGTTGGTGGAACCGGTCAGTCCGGAACGAACGGCGGAAGGACCTCTTGTAGCCCGTGCGTTGGCCAGGGTACATCGAGGAAGGGTACCCGTGCGGTTATGTAATGTGCAGGACCATACTCAGACGATGGGGCCTGGTACGACTGTCGCTCGAGTTATCGCCGTAGAAGCAGAACAGATTGGAGATGACCGGCAGATACGTCTCAAACCCGCGTCAGGACAACAAGGGGGCCTGGCGGTCCAGGTGGAGGGTGACGATAGCCTGTCCCGCGAGTGGAACGGCAACACCATTTTGGAACAAATGGATGTTTCCTTGGAAGGGATCGAGCCTCGAGATGTTACCCGTTTACAGCAGATATTGTGGGCCAGACAGAAAGTGTTCTCCCGAAGTGAAGAGGATTTTGGGTACACGGAGGAACTGGAACATAATATCCGTACCGGAGACAGTCTGCCCATTAGGGAGAGATATCGGCCAATCCCGCCCAAGTTGTACCAAGAGGTCAAGCTGATGATTAGGCAGATGTTGGATAGCCACGTGATTACCGAAAGTAAGAGCCCGTGGGCAGCTCCTATCGTCTTAGTACGAAAAAAAGATGGCGCTATCAGGTTCTGTGTGGACTATCGGCGGTTGAATAGTTGTACTGTCCGCGACGCGTATCCATTGCCCAGGATTGAGGAGTCGCTAGCTGCGCTAGGAAAGGCGAGATATTTCTCCACTCTGGATCTTGCCAGCGGATACTGGCAAGTACCAGTGGCGGCAGAGGACCGGCCGAAGACGGCCTTCATCACACCAATGGGTCTGTTTGAGTTCTGTAGGATGCCGTTTGGGCTCACTAATGCTCCCGCCACCTTCCAACGGTTAATGGAGAGATGTCTGGGAAACCTGAACTTCGACGCTCTCCTGATCTATTTGGATGATATCATCATCTTCGCTCCCACGGTCAAGGAACATCTGGATCGTCTCGACGTCGTCCTACAGCGCTTGGAGAAGTTCGGCCTGAAGTTGAAGCCGCGAAAGTGTCATCTTCTGAAATCTCGGTTGGAATACCTGGGACATATTGTGTCCCGGGATGGGGTGAGCCCCACTCCGGATAAGGTTTCTGCGGTGTTGGACTGGAAGATCCCTCGAACGGTGACGGAACTGAGAGCATTTCTGGGGTTAGTGGGCTACTATCGGAGATTCATCAAAGACTTCGCGAAGGTGGCTGGCCCGCTACACGAATTATTGAGGGGCGTTGCCACTACGGCTAAGAATCAAGCCATAACCTGGGGAGACGCTCAGGAAAAGGCTTTCATGACGCTCAAAGAAGACCTGACGACGGCTCCAGTGCTGGCGTACGCTGACTTCGAAAAGCCCTTCGTTCTGTATACTGATGGAAGTCTCAAGGGCCTGGGGGCCGTACTAGCACAAGTCCAAGACGGCAAAGAACGGGTCATTGCCTACGGAAGCCGGAGCCTGCGGGATTCAGAAAGAAACCCCGATAATTACAGTGCCTTTAAGCTGGAGTTGTTAGCAGTGGTTTGGGCAGTAACCGAAAAGTTCACGGAATACTTGACCGGCGCTGAGTTCGACATAGTGACCGATCACAATCCCTTGGCCTACTTGGGCACGGCCAAGTTAGGGGCGCTGGAACAGCGCTGGATGGCTCGGTTGGCCAAGTTCGGATATAAGATCCGGTATCGACCCGGAAAGGCTAATGGAAATGCGGATGCGTTGTCCCGTTATCCCCTGCAAGGGCCGGAGGGGCCTAGTGATGAGGACAGAGAAGGGGAGGAGATCCCGGATCTGACCCAGTTGACATCTCCTGTTTGTGCTCTGAGTGTGCCCAAGACGACCGTAGATTGGGCCGAACGGCAGGCTCAGGATGCTCCATTGCGGTGTGTCCGCCGATGGAAGCAACAGGGACATTGGCCCTCTAGTGAAGAACGGCGTCGACTGTCCATAGCCGGACGACGGCTATTGCACAGATGGGATCAACTGGCAGTGAGGGAAGGGGTGCTAGTTCGCCGAGCCTACCTGGAGCAAGAGCTCCGTCCTGTATGGCAGGTGGTGGTGCCTGAGTCCATGGCGCGGGACTTGGTACTGGAAGCCCATGAAAAAGGCGCTCATCTCGGGGCGGCCAAGACCCATCAATGGCTACGCAGACAGTACTGCGTACCTGGCGCCAAGGCGTTGGCGGAAGAGGTCTGCCGAGCCTGTCCACGATGTGGGGTAAGTAAGGCTGGAGAGCAGCATGCGCCCGTGCAAACCATTCAGACGGGGCGACCCTTGGAGCTGCTTATGATTGATTACGTCCTGGTTGGGGAGTCAAGTAGTGGTCATAGCTACGCGTTGGTCATGACCGACCACTTTACAAAGTTCACCGTCGTTGTGCCCACACGAAATCAGACGGCGGAAGCAGCTACGCGCGCCATTGTGGAGCACTTCATTCGGAGGTATGGGTGCCCGGAGCGAATTCACTCGGATCAGGGAGCCTGTTTTCAGGGACGCCTCATGGAGGGTCTGTGTGACACTTATGGGGTACAGAAGTCCCGGACCACTCCTTATCACCCTCAAGGTAATGGCGCCTGTGAAAGGTTCAATCGGACCTTGCTGCAAATGCTCAGGGCTCTGGAGGCTGGGCAAAAGAACCGCTGGCCGGAGTACGTGCAGGACTTGGTGTGGGTATACAATAACCGGGTACATAGTACCACCGGTTATACCCCATACTTCCTTTTGTTTGGGCGGCCTGGAAGGGAGTGGCGTGATTTGGACTTGTCCGTCCCCGAAGAAGCGGACAGATGGACTCCCAGCGGCTGGGTGACCGAGCAGAAGAGGAAGCTGAAGATTGCCGGGGACGTGGTGAGGGGGCAGCTACGGTCCAAAGTCCATCACGGGCCAACCAACAGCACGGCTTCCCCCTTCGTAGTGGGTCAGCGGGTACTGGTAAGAGTTAAGAGGTTGGGAAATAAACTCAGCGATCGGTGGGAAGTGTTGCCACATGTAGTGCAACGGCGCATGGCTCCTGACCTTCCTTTGTATGAGGTGGTTCCTGCGGAAGGGACTGGAAGACCGCGGGTGCTACATCGGAATATGTTACGTCCCTGTGGTTTTCTGGATTTGCCTTCCGACGTCCAGGAGAGAAGTGAGCCAGATCCTATACCCGCCCCGACGGGGGTGGATTGGTGGGCACCAATGACCGCCGACGACGTTGTTACTCCAGATGCTACTCCAGTGGACCTGGACCTTCCGACACCGCCGCTTCAACCCAGAAGATCGCAGCGGCCAAACTTGGGCCAGCCTGGAGGACGTTATACTGACCCGGATTTCGTGTGGACCAGGGTTTTGTCGGCAGGGACTGCCGACATTAAAAACGGGGGAAATGTAGAGGACTTACCTGTCCGGGGCCGTCGTCATCCCTCGGGCGGCGGTCCACTCCGTTCAGCCGGGACGGTGAGCCAATCAGGGCTCACCTCCCGGCCATTTCAAAAAGAAGCATGGCGACGGACCAATCCGGGCCCGCCATGTCATCACGTGGCGTCGCGTCGACGCTACGTGATGACGCTAGCGCGGCGCCGACTATTTAAGTCGGCGCGCGCGCCGCCATGTTCAGTTCGACGGCGGAGAGAGTCAGAAGAGGACGTGTCGCGGAGAGCTGCGGGATCAAGACCAGAAGACAAGCCAGCGGAGACCAGCAGTGGCGGCAGAGAGCCCTTGTTAGGGCTAAGAGCGCCTCTGCTGCCTGAAGACCGGCGGGATCAAGAACCGAAGACAGCGGAGACCAGCAGTGGCGGCAGAGAGCCCTTGTTAGGGCTAAGAGCGCCTCTGCTGCCTGAAGACCGGCGGGATCAAAAGCAGAAGCCGGCGGCAGAGCAGAGAAGCAGCGGCAGGCGGGGAAGGAGTCCAGGAGAAGCTCCCCGAAGACAGCCCCAGGTAAGGCCTTGCCAGGCAACTCCTCTCCCGGGCCCACGCCCGCAGTACATAGAATAAAGTCGGGCACAAGGCCCGTTGGCACTCTATAGTAGGGGCACAAGGCCCAGGGACCTGGGCACTAGGCCCCAACGAGTTTAGTGGGCCAGTAGGCCATTAGAATATATATATAAAGGGGACAAGCCCCTGTTAGTTAGAGAGGGGGACTCAGAGCCCCAGAGGTACAAGGGCACAAGGCCCTTAGGTAGTTAGGGGCCTAGAGGCCATAGGAAGGCCATAGGGCCTAGTTAGGGGCTGGTAGCCCATCTCCTATTAAGGGCACAAGGCCCTCAGTTAGTAAGGAAGGCCACAGGCCTCAGGCAGGGGCTAGGACCCCTAGGTAGTAGGGCACAAGGCCCTAGTGAGTGGGCTCAGAGCCCTGAGTTAGAGAGGGGGCTGAGGCCCATTAGTCAGAGCAGAAGGCTCTGTGTGTAGCTGGGCAGAGACCCATGGTGTGTAGGGCATAAGGCCCTGGTGGTGTGAGGTAGAGGCGTGGGAGCCTCGTGAGAGTAGGCGCGGTCCTGTGTGAGGTGAGCACACGTGGTTAGGAGGTACGGTCGAGCGTAGGCTCCCGTGGTGCTGTAGCAACCTGCTGGTTGGCTAGCAGCGGTGTGTTCGGGTAAGTAGCGGCAAAGTACTGTAGACTGTATCTATTTATTCTGTCTGTGTGGCGAGTGTAGTTTACATTACAGTATTTTGGTGTGCTTTCTAACTGTGTCCAGGGGCAAGACGTCAGGCCCCCATTAAAGGTAGGCTCTTGTTTCCTGTGGTTTTCCTGTGCTAACCCGTGCTGTGTGGGGACAAGTGTAAGTAACAGCATACACATAGTCAGGGGAGAACACACGTAGTGTCCCTGTCCCTTAGGTCCCCGGGGTCACACTGGTACCCAAGGGGGGTGGCTGAGTGAGTTGGTGGCGGTGCAGCACACCTTGAGGCAGTTCCAGGGGCGGCCGTGGTTCTGATCAAGGGTCCTCAAGGCCGGTTCCGTGCAGGTGGACCTGTGGTTCCGGACGAAGGGACACGTGTGAGATACCCGAGTACAGGCAGTCGGGCGGTTCAGTTCGATCGGCTGTTCCGTGCGGCAGTCGGCCCGCGGGTTAGTGTGCTGTTTTACTGAGCCTCAGCCGGGCTTAAAGAACCCGTACTTAGGGCCTGTGTGTGACTCCATAGCAAGAAGGCAGCTTCTTGGTAAGACCTGGGTGAGGGGGTTAGGAACCGCCCTCCGGTTTAGGCTGTGAACACCGGCTGGTGTTCCCCGTAGCGTGTAACTAGTAGTTCCGTTAGTGCACCACATTTAGTTAGTCCTAGTGTTTGACGTAGTTGCGTTGCCGACCATTAGAACGTTGTTAGGGTCGGGTCGCCGTTGTAGTTAGTCCAGTTTGTGGGTGCCATCTTAGTTCACGGAGAGCGTAGAGGGAGGCTGTGTGTCTTGTCATCCGCAGGAGTCGGGGAGGTGCAGGAGAACCGGATCGGAAGTGGGAGTGTCCCGGTGAGTATCACGCTCGATTCCTCCTTTCGGTTAGGCCCTCACCGGCAGGTGTGTGAGGCACTTGAGGCGGGATTAGTCCTCGGATTAGTCTTGGCCTTCAGTGCCTGTAGTCCCCCGCGTCTTGGCAAGAATAAACTGAGGAGGCGGCAAGGAGTTTGGACTGACCGTGTCCTTGTGCTTTGCCGTAGTCTCGGACAGCCCTTACTTGGTAGACTCGGTTTAACTGTGTGTTTCCCTCTTAGGCGTTACTTGCGGGCGTCCGGAGAAAACCCAAACCGGGACCGAGGTGGGATCCAGTCATCCACGCGGATCGTGGTAAATTCGGAGGTATTAGGAGGTAGTCGCCCTGTGAGGCACATCTCCTTTAGGGACCTTACACCATGATAACATATTTAGCATTTGTGTGGCAAAGGGGAAGGGGGTTTAGGACCTAAAGACTGCATGACTTAACCTACCCCTCGTGGGGGATCAGAATGAAGGTTGCTGACCATGCGTTCCCGTAAACAGTGCGCAACACTTTGGATAACAGTTAACATTGTGCTTAAGTAGTGTGAATCAAAAACTGTAAATTCGTACAATCTCAATACATTTTCAAACATTTTCCTAACCAAATCTTAACATAATTGACCTCTGGAGAAGTTACCAGAAATCAAAATAAACTTTTTCAAACGAGTTATTGTAACCTTAAACCACAGAGAGAGTTCTCCTCTATCTTCTTATATTTTATATCATTGAGTAAACATCACGTTAGTAAATCTCTTAAACCACCTTTTATATTATGCACTTGTAATCAAATTTGAAACCTTTATAACAAGCTATTTCCTCAAGGTGGTGTGCGGTTTAACGAGCGGGCATGACCCGTATTGCCAGAAGGCGAGGCGGTCATTTCGAAATGGCGTTTGGCCACAGACGGGTCCTCAAAGAATACAGGGCGGCCATTCTCTATTACCCTTAATTTTGCCGGGTAAAGGAGCGCAAAGAGCTTGTTATTATCCGCTAAGAATTTACAAATCGAAGTGCATTCCTTGCGCATTTGTGTGAGCATGACTGAATAGTCCTGAAAGATTAAGATTTTATCACTGTCTATGACCAGTTCTTTCTTACGTCTATAAGCTATTAGAATTTTTTCTTTTTTTGTGTAGTCTAGAAATCTGGCTATTACAGGTCGAGGATGACCACTTTGACCCTCTCTCAATTGGCCCAAACGGTGTGCCCTTTCAATGCGAGGGGAATCAATCTCGTCCTGAAGGCCAAGGCCCGTGACAACATCCTGATTCAAGAACGAGACTAACTCAGGGCCTTTGATTGTTTCTGGGATGCCAATAAAGCGCAAATTGTTTCTCCTACTGCGATTTTCCCAGTCATCTAATTTATCTTGGAACATTTGTTGAGCTTGTTTCTCAGAATTATTCTGTAGTTGTAAATTTGTGTCTTCAACATCGCTTGTGCGCTGCTCCAGAGTTACGATTCTGGCTGTATTTTATGAAATCTTCAGAACAGCAGCATCAAGAGAGGCCTGAAGTGATTCAAATTTTTTATCAATAATTGGGAGTAAGATATTTAGGATTATCTGGGCCGTTTCGGACCCCGGCTCCCCAATTAGAGCTTGTAAGGGTAGCTGGTCACCTTCCCCCAAGCCCCCCGACGAGAGGGGCGAGGAAGATGGGGAGGCCCCCCTATCAGCTATTGATTTACCTCGACCTGGTCTTGTTTGATCGGGCTTTGTGTTCGCACGTTTTGACGTGGATTTATTACAGTATTTTTCCATGTCTAGAATGTACCCAGTGTTCTTTTGTTTTGTTTTTAGAAAACCCTCTTTTAATATAAGATTGACTGCACAGAAATTAGGTCTTAGGTTCAATCAAGCTTACAGAACGTAGAAAGTAAGAAGAAAGAGTGATGATTACATTTCAATTAGGAACTCTCTCTAGGGTAGATTTAGATAATGAATTACATTTTAACACTAAATCTGAATCATCCCTAAGCTGCCACCTCCAGAATTAAAGTTTAGCTTTATTTCTCCCCTCAAGAGACTACACCTGCGTTGTTTTGATTTATTTCGTTAGACACTTTATGTAGTTGAGTTATCACGCATGAATCAAGGGTAGGTTTAGTGACCTTTTAGTTCTGCTGGTTATTTAGTAGTCACACACTCAGCCAAGTGACCTTTTAGTTTTCTATGTATATTGCAATACAAAGTTAACCTATGAGTCTCACAAACATTGAAAGTCACTCACCAATAGGTGGCAATAGAGACACAGTATATGTATAGTGCTATTTGGTATAGGATTTTGCATGAGACATTCAAAGATATAGAGCATTAACCATTAGCAAAGAATAATAAGGTCACAAATATGTAAAATGTTAGAATTTTTAAAAGAAGAGTGACATTACACAATGAAGAATACGACCTGTTACTTTTCTGCTGCAGTATGGATCACTTTGAGAAAGTATGAATAGATGCAAATAAAAAGTTTGTTGTAACCAAGTGAGGAGTGATTCTGCGGAGAGTGTAAAGGCGTTTTAGGGAACAATCACCTCTCTCCAGATGTTTGTGTGCCAGTACAGGTATCACGGGGCCCAAGATAGGTCACTCTCTGCAGACTCAGTCTCTCCTCTTCCTCCTCTCGTCTCCGCTCCGATGCACCGCGAGAGGGCCGGGAAAACCTCGCCCTCGGGAAGACTTCACGACCACTTCAGCTTCTCCTGAGTGATCTCTGTGCGATCTTCATCCCTCGAACGAGGTCCTCCACCGCGACCACGTGAGCCCTCTCCCGTGTTGCTCCTTCTGCTGGGCTCGTTCTGTGGCTCACCCCTGCAGTCACTCGTCCTCTGTTCCTCTCCCGCTACAGCCGCAAATGATCACAGCCCCAGGCTCACCAAGGACTTCACCACCTCAGTAGGAGCTCCAAATCAGGCTTGCAGGTAGATGACGACGCCTCTGGTTTCGCGCCCTTTTTCCGACCGACACTGTTTCACTCTTGAGAGTCTTGTAAGATGAGTTTAGACTCTAATTCAGTCCACTTATGAGGGGGTTTGTAAGATTAAATCCCGTTTTGGAGTAGTACGAGTAGATAGGACAGAGTGTTTTTCTTGTGTCCTTCTGTGAATTTTTCCGCCTTATGGCGGGAAGATGTGGTGTGGCTCTAATTCAGAGCCGGACTCCGGGGGAAAAGTGACAAAATTGACTCTGTGCTGCTGTTTAATGTAAGCCAAGTTTTGTTGTTTTTTGGAGTTTTCTTGTCCCCTATCATCAACGGATTGTTGGAAGCTGCACAGAGCCGAAGTAAGAAGCGGCCATTCCAGATGCCCCGCCCACCGAAAGTCCCGTCAATTTCACTTTTAATGTATGGGAATAATATACACCCAAACAGAAAAGCTGCTTTGGGGATTTCTATTTATCGTACAGTCTTTGCAGACTGATTTTTTTTCTATTTAACTTTTAATATATGGGAATAATATACACACAAACACAAATGCTGCTTTGGGCATTTCTATTTATTGTACAGTCTTTGCAGGCTGATTTTTTTTTCTATTTCACTATAAGTGTAGGGTGTAATATAAAGTTAGACACCCAACTGCCTTTTTGCTATTGATTTCAATAGCTATTTTTAGTCCATTGTCTGGCACCCTGGATTGGTGTGTGTCTGATAAAAGCACACATCCTGGGGGGGTCAGCGCTCGTTGACATTTATTAGCTGTAGAATTACCTCATTTAGCCAAGAAACAGGTGGAGCGATCGATCGTTGCCATGTATTACCTGTAGAATTACCTCACTTATCCAAGAAACACGTGAAGCGCTCATGGCAATGTTTCCTAGATGTGGTAGGAACTGCCTTGTGTTTGAGTCATTGCTCTGTCACTTACCATCCTGCTAGAACGCTGCAGTATTTGACTGAAAGTGTATGAAAAGCATATTGTGACCTGTGAGATGGTCAAAATTGAATGGAAAAGACTGGAAATTAGTGTTAGTGAGGTTAATAATAATATGGGTACAAAATAATAGCTAAATTATGTTATTTTAGCCCAAAAAATGGAATTTTGTAAAAAATAGCAAAACAAAACCAAAACACGCAAGGACGGTTTTGGCAAAACCAAAATCAAAACACAAAGGTAATCCAGATCCAAAACCAAAACCAAAACACAGGGGTCAGTGAACATCTCTACTCCAAATAGCCAAAGCAATAATTTAAATAGCATTTACATTTAACAAATATTACCATTTCCCACAACAATCACAGGCATTAAATAATATATAATCACATTTAATAAATACACCTAATTTTCCACAAAAAGCCCACAATCAGAAATAGCTCCCAAAACACCCAGCATTAAATTAAAGGTCCAATTACCGCATTATAAATTCATAGGCCCCACTATTAAATTAAATTGCCCCACCATCATCCCACAAATAAACCAGCACCCAATAATTAGCCCCCACCTGCACTCCCGAATTAATAACCTACCTCCAACATTATATTTAGACCCCCCCATTCCTCCAACACTACATTCATTTACTGGCCCCCGCGCACACACACTAGATTTATTTACTGGCCCCCACACACACTGCATTGATTTACTAGCCCACACACATACACTACATTAATTTACTGGCCACCACACACACATGGGCAAACGCAGGATTTGTAGAGGGGGGTTTCCACACCACGCCACCAGTGGGCGTGACAAGAATGCATGGGGGCATGGCTATAATATTAGACAGTGCTTGGCTGCTCTCCAACTCTTCCTATCCCCATAATATACATGGGCAATGCTGCATGCAGGGCCACTGAGAGGGGGGGGGTGGGTACTAATTACCCAGGCCCGGCCATGTCAGAGGGCCCGGCCCGGGCCCTAGCGCTGCCAATTTTTATTTTTTTTTCGAAACAAAATTTTTTCTTTCTTTTTTTTTTTTTTGCGGTGGGGGGGCTCGGTCGTTGGTAGGGGGAGCAGGGTAGTTAAAAGAAACCAAACAAAACATACTCACGTGATCGCGGCACCGGCGTCCCTCCTCTCTGCTGCTCTGTGCTCCATTATATTAAGGTTACATCTCAAAAACGACATTCTGCCATTGGAAATCTGTGAGAGGGGGGGCATGGTGTTTGAGGGTCTACATTTTAAAACGTATTAAAGCTATTAAGCTGAAATTTGGCAAGTGAATGGAGAACTGTCCACAGGTGCCGCATGCCAAATTTCAGAAAAATAGAATAAAAAAATGACAATTTAGGAACAATATAAAGTTCAAAATCTCGCCGTTTTTTTCCACTTCCTGCTTTGCAAAAGTCGCCGTTTTTCTTTTTTTTCGGGAGAGCGTAACTTGGTGTACAGGGAGTTTAAAGATACGCGGTAAGTTTTGTTAGAAAGCTATTAGGGCTGAGGAGTGCCTTTGAGGGTTCACAAGTTTGACAAAGTTAGTTTTTTTGCAATTTGGTAAAATATGCCCCATTTTAAAGATAGGGGATTTCATAGCGTTGCGCATGTCAGATAGAGGTGTTTGCTGGGTGTACTGAATGTGGCTTCACTTAAGAGTACAAATATGGCTGACTGACCCTCTCGCTAAGAAATTTTCTTCTGTGAGCAGGAGAATTTAGCCATATTTATTGGGTACGAGGAGGATGGTGTTATGACTGCCTTTGTTTTGTATCTGGCAGCAGTACCTATAATCCATCAGAGGTGCTGCTGCTGTCCTGCTCCTGAACTCTGCAACATGCCTGAAGGAGTTAATCTCTTTGTCTGATGCTAATTAGAACTGCACCTGTTGCACTGCTTTAAGTACCTGCCTCTAGCTGTGCTCTGAGCAGTTCATCCATTTGTTCCTGGCTGCTGCTAACCTGCTCCCGTGCTATTTGGTATATACCTGCTGGACTGAACTTCTGTGTATGACACCTTCCTGTACCTTGGTTCTTGCCTGCTTGCCTGAGACCCCGAATCATTTGCCTGTACCTTGGACCACGCTGTTTTGCCTGTTGCCCTGACCTTTTGGACAGACTTCTGGACTTCGCCTATTTGCTTGATCTCTGCCTGGCTATTTGGATTTGTTTGTCTGGTCTCTATTTGATCCCTGGACTCTGTCTGCTTTCCTGGACAGCCTTGTGCCTTCTGGACTGGGGTAAACTTATTATACTTGTTCCTGCCATTTTACTTTACAGTCTCTTTTGGAACCTGTTATCCGTGGATTTGAGTTATCTTTGTTAATATATTTACCTGAATAAAGACACTTTGCCTTACACTTCCGTTGCACTTTGTGAATGCACTGGGATTCATAACAGATGGTTGGTGTTTTGGGGCTGAGGGGGGGCACACTATACTATTATTAGCCCTGGCACCACTCTCATTTCACAGTTTAATTTTCTCTCTGAGCGATGCCAGAGCTGTGTTACAGAGCCCGTTTAAACTTCACGCCCCCTCAGTGACGTCAGTTAATTTATTCACTGCACTGAGCTGGGGAGTGGGAAATTTAAAAGTGCTCAGGTTTTCTGTGGTGATTTAAAAAAAAAAAAGCGTAGGGAATGGAAAACGGCATTCATCACCAGAGATCATTACGAGTACCTTGTAATGCCATTTGGGCAATGCAATGCTCCAGCCGTTTTCCAAGAATTTGTCAACGAAATCTTCCTAGACTTATTTCCCCAGTCCGTGGTGGTCTATCTAGATGACATTTTGATATTCTCCCAGGACCTTTTCTTCTCATCACGCTCACGTGAGAAAAGTGCTTATTCGGTTATGGGAGAATCTGTCACGGATGGCTTACTGGAAATAGATCCCTAGGCTTTGCTGAACATGGCTAGGCCCACCCACGAGCGCGAAGTCTAACAGGCAGATGGTTTTCACCAGGAACCCTCGCAAGGAGGTATGGTCTTAGCGCACCAACCATGCAGGTCGCGGAGTGTACAGCAGAACGATGTGGAGGAGCCAGCTGAAGCAGGTAGAAACTATGGAACCCACAGGTAAGTAGTATAGATACAGGAACAACAATAATATATGCTGATGGTCAGCATAAGTCACTAGAAGAATGGGTGCTCTGCAGAGTAACAATGAGAGAACTGAAGCTGTCACAATGGTGTACTCAGGAGTAGACAGTAGAGTTACTGGAACGGCGGTAGTTCAACACTGGGCATGTCACTCACCGGACTTCTAGACCTAGAGTTGGGTCAGTTGTCCCTCTGCCGGCACCTGTGCTGCGCCGCGGCCGTCCACCATCTTGACTGTGCTTCTGCGCATGTTCAGATCAAGAGAGCTTTTTATAAATTTTCCTTTATTGGTATTGGCTAATCATTAGCCTTTTCCCTATTTAAGGTACCACTGACCCCTCTTTAATTGTCTGATCTTGATCTGCACCTCCTCGTGTCAGCTGTGTACTCCGTTCCTGTGGCTGCAGTTACTCTCAGCGTTCCAGCTTCATTGCACTAGTGACAGCTACCTCTCACCTGTTGGCCGGATACTTCTTAGCCACATCTGTGGTAAACCTGCCTCCCGCTGTATGCTGTAATAACCGTTACCTCTCACCTGTTGTCCGGATACTTCTTAGCCAAATCCGTGGTAGACCTGCTTCCCGTTGTATGCTGTAGTGACCGCTACCTCTCACCTGCTGGCCGGATACTTCTTAGCCATATCCATGGTAAACCTGCCTCCCGCTGTATGCTGTAATGACCGCTACCTCTCACCTGCTGCCCGGATACTTCTTAGCCACATCCGTGGTAAACCTGCCTTCCACTGTATGTTATAATGACCGCTAACTCTCACCTGCTGGCCGGATACTTTTTAGCCACATCCGTGGTAAACCTGCTTTATGCTATATTGACCGCTACTTCTCACCTGCTGGCCGGATACTTCTTAGCCACATCCGTGGTAAACCTGCCTCCCGCTGTATGCTGTAATGACCGCTACCGCTCAGCTGCTGGCCGGATACTTCTTAGCCACATCCGTGGTAAACCTGCCTCCCACTGTATGTTGTAATGACCGCTACCTCTCACCTGTTGGCCGGATACTTCTCAGCCACATCCGTGGTAAACCTGCCTCCCGCTGTATGCTGCAGTAATCCTGTTACTTATTGACTTTTGTACCATTATTGTTGCTCTACTATTTGCTGGTTATCTCTCATTCTATCAGTGGTTAATCTACCTCTGGCTGATAGCTATAGTCATGTCATAAGTTCTCCCATAGGCTAGACTCTCTTCAGTTTTATTTGGGATAACATTACCTTTGTTTGCTTATCCTATAGCACATGTCTCATCTTTTCTCCTGGCTGGACAGTTGTCGTTACAACCATCACATATACATATATGCCCTCCTAAGTATCTTCGTATTTCTACTACTATCTACTCTATATTTAGCTGTACACTGTTGATCTGCCGCACTCTCTTGAGGGTCGCGACCTGCGCAGTGTTGCCGCAAAAACCCAAACCCTCTTGCGGGGGTCCTTGAAGAAGACCAGACGCTGCGTTAGACTCCGCGCCTCGAGAGTAGTGACAATAACTAGCAGAACATTGGGTCAAGAACTCTAGTGACCGTGACAGAAAGATCAGACCATGACAGACCCAAGTACGGATCCTTCAGCTAAAGATTTGTTGCAACACTTGGTGGGACGGGTGGAGCAACAAGATGCTATGCAACGTCAATTACTACAGTGTTTTCAATCCTTAGTTTCTTGGGTGGATTCTTTACAAATTACTACCTCCCCTCCCACCCATTGTTCTCCGATAGTTCTTCAGCCTACTGAACAACCTTCAACATCTATATCCTCTTCTCTTCATCTGCCTACACCCTCTAAATTTGATGGAGACCCTAAGACCTGCAGAGGATTCCTCAATCAGTGCTCCATTCACTTTGAACTGCAACCGCAAAATTTTTCTACCCAACGTTCCAAAGTAGCATATATTATCTCACTATTTTCTAGCAAGGCATGGGCCTCTCCTTTGCGGGAAAAGATGATCCTCTATTAAATGATTATTCTGCTTTTTTAGGCATGGGCCTCTCCTTTTCAGGAAAAAGATGATTCACTATTAAATGATTATTCTGCTTTTTTAGCCACCTTTCAAAGAATCTTTGAACCAGGATGGGTTACCACAGCAGCCTCAAGTCTTCTTAGACTACAAGGTTCCCGTACAGTTTCCAATATGTAATTTTGTTCCGCACATTTTCTTCTGAACTTCAATGGAACGACGATGCTCTTATAGCGGCATTTTGGCAAGGACTGTCAGATAAAATCAAAGATGTATTAGCCTCCCAAAAATTACCTACATCTCTGGATACTTTGATATCCTTATGTAATCATGTGGATATGAGATTTCGGGAGAGAACTTCCGAGAAAGACTCTTCTGTTCATCCACCTGGCCAGGCGCCATCTCAATCTCGTTACTTTCTTCCACCAGCGGAACCTATGGAGTTAGGTCGCTCAAAATTAACACCTGAGGAACGAGAGAGATGTCTGAAGAATAAATTATGTATTTATTGTGCCTATCCTAGTCATGTAATAAAATCCTGTCCCAGAAGGTCGGGAAACGTAAAACCCTAACCTGTTCCGGAGGTCAGATTGGGGGTCTTTGGAACCCTCTCCAAGTATTTCTCAGTCTAAGAGTTGTTCTTTTCCAGTTACTATTTCTACTACTACTGGTTGGTTCCTTCACTACACAGGCCTTGTTAGATTCAGGAGCCGCAGGAAGTTTTATTTCTCAAACCCTGGTTACTGAGTGGTCTATTGCCGTTAGGCCTTTAGTAAAAACCATTGCGATCACTGCTTTTGATGGTTCACGGATCCCCAATGGCTGTATTACTAAACGTGCTATTCCTCTTACTCTTCAAGTAGGAGCACTTCATCAGGAACAAATTTCTCTGTTGGTTCTTCCAGCTACTATCAGTCCTCTCGTCCTGGGGCCTCCTTGGCTTCAACTCCACTCACCGCAAATAGATTGGAAGTATCCCCAAGTTTTGTCTTGGGGTTCAGCCTGTCGTCTTAAATGTCTCTTTCAAGTGTTACCAGTCCGGATAGTTGAGTCTTCTTCTAATACTCCTTCACTTGGTTTGCCTCTACAATATGCCTCTTCCGCAGATGTATTTGACAAGAAACGTTCTCAGCAACTTCCTCCTCATCGGGTCTGGGATTGCCCTGTGGATCTTCAACCTGTTAAAATTCCACCCAGGGGTCAGGTTTACCCTCTTTCCTTACCTGAGACGCAGGCAATGTCAGATTATATTAAAGAAAATCTTCAGCAAGGATATATTTGTCCTTCTTCTTCTCCTGCTGGAGCGGGGTTTTTTTGGTAACAAAGAAAGATGGCACATTAAGACCTTGCATAGACTATCGTGTCTTAAACGCCATAACTATAAAGAATCGATATCCTATCCCGTTGATTACAGAATTGTTTGATCGTATCCAAGGCTCCCAGATATTTACCAAACTAGATCTGCGTGGTGCATATAACCTTATCAGAATTAAAAGTGGAGATGAATGGAAGACAGCTTTTAACACCCGCGATGGACACTATGAATATCTGGTTATGCCATTTGGGCTATGTAATGCCCCAGCTGTCTTCCAAGGATTTGTTAATGAGATTTTTCGGGACTTGCTCTATGTGTGCATGGTGGTCTACCTGGATGATATCCTGATTTTTTTTGCAAGATCTGTCCAGCCATCGACAACATGTTGCAGAGGTCCTGACTAGACTACGGCAGAATCAGTTATTTTGCAAGCTGGAGAAGTGTTCCTTTGAACTCCCCCAAATTCCGTTTTTGGGGTATATAGTATCTGGAGTAGGGTTAAAGATGGATCCTGAGAAAGTTAGAGCTGTTCTGCATTGGCCTCTGCCTACAAGCCTTAAGGCAATCCAGCGCTTTTTGGGCTTTGCCAATTACTACCGGCGATTTATACAAGGATTCTCATCCATCGTAGCACACATAGTTTCTCTGACTCGCAAGGGCGCCAATCCTAAGCAATGGTCTCCTGAGGCCCTTCAAGCTTTTCAGTTTCTTAAAGAAGCTTTTTCTACAGCTCCTATTCTTTGGCAACCCAATATTGCTCTCCCTTTCTTTCTAGAGATTGATGCCTCCAACATTGGCATTGGAGCAGTGCTTGCTCAAAAATCTGCACAGAATAAACTTCATTCATGCACCTTCTATTCTCGAAGTTTACTACCGGCAGAGAAAAATTATATCATCGGAGATAAAGAGTTGTTAGCTATTAAAGTAGCCCTGGAGTAGTGGAGATATCTATTAGAGGGAGCTCATCATCCTATAAGTATATTCACAGATCATAAAAACTTGTTCTATTTACAGTCTGCTCAGTGTATGAACCAACGACAAGCTAGATGGTCGTTGTTCTTCTCTCATTTCAACCTTATCACTTACAAACCTGCTATTAAGAACAAGAGAGCCGATGCGCTTTTTCGAGCCTTCACTTCTGCCTTGGATTCGGAAGATCAACAGGAACATCCTATATTGGACACTAAATGTGTGGTTTAAGGGCCTTCCTCCTCTACCACCCCACCTCCAGGGAAGACTTTTGTACCTTTATCGCTTGGGAAGAAATTTCTTGCCTGGCATCACTCCTCTTGTTTCTCTGGTCATGTTTGGAGTTCGGAAGACGTTGGAGATTATTTCTCGAAATTATTGGTGGCCTACCATCAGGAAGGACGTTAAAGAGTACATCTCTGCGTGTGACATCTGTACGCAATGTAAATCCTCCCATCAAGCTCCAGCTGGTCTTCTGAAACCTCTTCCCATTCCTTTCAAACCATGGTCCCATATAGGTATGGATTGTATCACCGATCTCCCACCTAGCAAAACTTTTAACACCATTTGGGTAGTGGGAGATAGGTTCTCTAAAATGGCTCATTTTGTACCCTTGGTCGGACTACCCTCCTCTCCCACGTAGGCAAACCACTTTATTAAAGAGATTTTTCGTGTTCATGGATGTCCTTCTGAGATCGTATCAGACAGGGGTTTTCAGTTTGTATCCAGGTTTTGGCGTGCCCTTTGCAAGATCCTAGGGATTCGTCTTTGTCTTTCCTCCTCATACCATCCTCAGTCAAATGGCCAGACCGAAAGAGTTAACCAGGATCTTGAAACTTTCTTAAGAATATTTTCCTCTGCCAGTCAGGAGGATTGGGCAGATCTCCTCCCTTGAGCCGAGTTCGCTCATAGCAACTCCTATCATGAATCATCGGCTAGTACTCCATTTTTTCTGGTATACGGTCACCATCCTTCTCTCCCCGAATTTCCTGCTCTTCCACCTACGCAGTGTAACGAGCTGCGGCGGCTTCAGGCACCGCCACGACTCGCTCCTTCTGGTGCCCTTGCGTCCCGGCCGTCGCCATGACGACCGGGACCTAGAGCAGCCGGGCGCGTGCGCAAAGTAAATTAGTTATTGCCCAGCTGGGCTTCTTTCACTCCCCCTGCTCCTAGGGCAGTGTTTCTATTGGGCCACACTGCTACATAAGGCAGTCCTGGCTGTTGGGGTTCCTAACACGCAGGTCCCTGCAGTCAATACTCTACGTCAGAGATTCTCATCTATCTGGGCTCAAGCCCTATCAGCTCTCAAGAAGGCATCTTTCAGATACAAAGTAATTGCTGACAGAAAAAGGCGAGCCATTCCTGCCTTGAAAGTAGCAGATCGTGTGTGGTTGTCACCAAGAATATCCGGTTAAAAGTTCCTTGCATGAAATTAGCTCCACGATTTATTGGTCCATACAAGATTTTACAAGTAATAAATCTGATATGTTTCAAGCTGCAACTTCCCCAAAATCTTCGTATCTCCAATTAATTTCATATTTCACTGCTGAAAACCCTCATATCAATAATTTTTCTACTCTTTCTGCGAAAGCTCCTCCTATCCAACAGGAGTAAGAATTTGAAATTACACTTATTCTTGATTCAAAGAGGACTAGAGGAGATCTTTGATATCTAGTCCATTGGAAAGGATTTGGTCCAGAAGAATTTTCCTGGATCCATGCTGAGGACATTAATGCCCTTACACTTTTGATGAAATTTTACAACAAGTTCCCCCGTAACCCGGATCTAAGTGTTCTGTGTCCACCTTAAAAGGGGGGGTACTGTCACTCACTGGACTTCTAGACCTAGAGTTGGGTCAGTTGTCCCTCTGCCGGCGCCTGTGCTGCGCCGCGGCCGGCCACCATCTTGACTGTGCTTCTGCGCATGTGCAGACCAAGAGAGCTTTTTATAAACTTTCCTTTATTGGTATTAGCTAATCATTAGCCTTTTCCCTATTTAAGGCACCTCTGACCCCTCCTTAATTGTCTGATCTTGATCTTCACCTCCTCGTGTCAGCTGTGTACTCCATTCCTGTGGCTGCAGTTACTCTCAGCGTTCCAGCTTCATTGCACTAGTGACCGCTACCTCTCACCTGTTGGCCGGATACTTCTCAGCCACATCCGTGGTTGTCACACTTCTGGAATTACAAACAGAAATAACCAGCCAGGTAGTTCTGTAATAAACAGGATTTATTTTGATATAGAAATAAATCTCAAATGTCCAGCGAGCAAGTCCAAAGTATCAACAAGATAAATGTCTTGTAGAGGTATCAAGGAATTGTATTCCAAATCACAAGGGAGCAAGGTTCTGTGGAAGCATCTGGTTCAGACACAAACACAATACTCGAGCAAAGGCTGCATAACAGGAAGTGCCTTTTCTAGGCCCAAACAGGAAATGAGATCCAAGATGGACTCTTCCTGAGACAGTTCTGGCCATTTTGGATAAGGGCTATTGTAAGGGCAAGTTCATATCAGAGATCCAAGATGGAAACTTCATGAGGCAATCACGGCCATCTTGAATGAGGGCAAATCTAAGGGCAAGAACATAGCAGTGGTAAAACCTGCCTCCCGCTTTATGCTGTAGTGACCGCTACCTCTCACCTGCTGGCTGGATACTTCTTAGCCACATCCGTGGTAAACCTGCCCCCCGCTGTATGCTGTAGTGACCGCTACCTCTCACCTGCTGGCTGGATACTTCTTAGCCACATCCGTGGTAAACCTGCCTCCCACTGTATGTTGTAGTGACCGCTACTTCTCACCTGCTGGCTGGATACTTCTTAGCCACATCCATGGTAAACCTGCCTCCCACTGTATGTTGTAATGACCGCTACCTCTCACCTGTTGGCCGGATACTTCTTAGCCACATCCGTGGTAAACCTGCTTCCTGCTGTATGCTTTAGTGACCGCTACCTCCCACCTGTTGGCCGTTTACTTTTCAACCACATCCATGGTAAACCTGCCTCCCGCTGTATGCTGCAGTAATCCTGTTACTTATTGACTTTTGTGCCATTATTGTTGCTCTACTATTTGCTGGCCATCTCTCATTCTATCAGTATTTAATCTACCTCTGGCTGATAACTATAGTCGTGTCATAAGTTCTCCCATAGGCTAGACTCTCTTTAGTTTTATTTGGGATAACATTACCTTTGTTTGCTTATCCTATAGCATATGTCTCATCTTTTCTCCTGGCTGGACAGTTGTCGTTGCAACCATCACATATACATATATGCCCTCCTGAGTATCTTCGTATTTCTACTACTGTCTACTCTATATTTAGCTGTACACCGTTGCTCTGCTGCACTCTCTTGAGGGCTCGCGAGCTGCGCAATGACGCCGCAAAAACCCAAACCCAAACCCTCTTGCGGGGGTCCCTGGAGAAGACCAGCCGCTGCTTTAGACTCCGTGCCTCAAGAGTAGTGACAATAACTAGCAAAACATTGGGTCAAGAACTCTAGTGACCGTGACAGAAAGATCAGACCATGACAGACCCAAGTACGGATCCTTCAGCTAAAGATTTGTTGCAACACTTGGTGGGACGGGTGGAGCAACAAGATGCTATGCAACGTCAATTACTACAGTGTTTTCAATCCTTAGTTTCTTGGGTGGATTCTTTACAAATTACTACCTCACCTCCCACCCATTCTTCTCCGGTAGTTCTTCAGCCTACTGAACGACCTTCAATGTCTATATCCTCTTCTCTTCATCTGCCTACAACCTCTAAATTTGATGGAGAACCTAAGACCTGCAGAGGATTCCTCAATCAATGCACCATTCACTGCGTTAGACTCCGCGCCTCGAGAGTAGTGACAATAACTAGCAGAACATTGGGTCAAGAACTCTAGTGACCATGACAGGGCATGAGCTGAGAGCACACTGTAGAAGCGGAGGTAACTCAGGACAACGGCTGATGAGTCATAGATGTAGTAGTGGGTCTAGGCGGCAGCAGTGAGAGAAGAGAGGCTGTCACAATGAGGTACTCTGGAGATAGTAATAGAAGTACTGGAGCAGCGATAGTTCAACACGGCCACAGGCTGAGAGCAGACTGGAGTAGCGGAGGTAACTCAGAATAACAGCTGATGAGTCACAGGTGTAGTAGCGGCTCTGAGTTGTAGTGATAAAAGAACCAGAGCTGTCACGATGAAGTACACTGGAGATGTTAATAGAGGTACTGGAGCAGCGATAGTTCCACACAGGCCACAAACTGATACCAGGCTGGAATACACGCAAACCACAAGGAGAACAAGAACCACAGGCTGCAGGAAGTAAGCTTGAAGAACAGGCATCAGACAGGTGAATCCAGGAGGTTTAAATAGTGCTCCAATAATGCTTAGCCAATGAAAAGAGGGAGGAGGCCCTGAAGTGCAATAGACTTGCACCTGCGCAGATCTGATAATAGCTGAATGAACGAATGAATAGTGTCTGATGCTGAAACATGGCAGTTTCCAGATCAATGTGATGCAGGTAACGAGACAGGTACCTGTTAGCGGGACCGGAGCGTTACAGTATCCCCCCCTTTAAAAGTGGCCACTGGACGCTTAGACAAAGTCTTCCATGGAAACTAAGCATGGAATCTTCGGAGCAAAGCTGAAGCATGGATGTCAGAAGCATTGACCCAAGAGCGTTCTTCGGGGCCAAAGCCCTTCCAGTCTACCAGATTGACGGTTCCTCTGGAGATCTTGGAATCCACGATCTGTGTGATCTCAAACTACTGCTAATGAGAAAATTTGGATACTGTGGAGGTGGGTACCGGAATGGAGAACCTGTTGATAATGAGGGGTTTGAGAAGAGAAATATGGAAGGAGTTGGAAATATGAAGGGAAGCGGGCAGCTGAAGTTTATAGGAGACTGGATTGATGACCCGTAGTATTTTATAAGGTCCAATGAAGCGAGGAGCAAACTTCATGGAAGGAACCTTGAGGTGAATATTTCGAGTTGATAGCCAGACCTTGTCTCCCACCTTGAGTGCTGGAACAGCTCGGCGCCTCCTGTCTGCAAAGGTCTTATAATGAGAGGAAGTCCTCTTGAGATGTACAACCACTTTGGTTCATATAGAAGAAAAATCATGAATGGTATCCTCAACGGCCGGAACATGGGTGGCTGGGCGGGAAGAAAATTTGGGAAGCAGAGGATGAAGCCCAGTAACAGTAAAGAATTTGGTGGCAGCAGTGGACTCATGAAAGAGATTGTTATGTGCAAACTGGGCCCATGACAGGAGGTCAACCCAATTGTCCTGGGAGGCAGAAGAAAATAACCTGATTAATGTCTCTAGATCCTGATTCACCCTTTCAGTTTGGCCATTGGATTGTGGGTGATAGGCCGAGGAAAAGTTGAGTTGAATACCGAGGGTTTTATAGAGGGCACGCCAAAACTTAGAGGTAATTGAACCCCTCTGTCATATGCAATATCCATGGGACAACTGTGCAGTAGAAATATTTATTTTATGAAGTGTTGGACGAGGAACGCAGACCTGTGAGAGGAACAAAGTGAGCCATTTTAGAGAAGCGGTCCACAATGGCCCAGATGGTATTGCATCCTTTACTGTGTGGAAGGTCGGTAACGAAGTCCATACCAATATGAGTCCAGGGTTTGGTGGGTATGGACAAGGGTTGTAATGGACCCATAGGATTTGCACGAGGACTTTTATGTTGGGCACATATGTTACAAGCGGCCACAAAATCTTTGATGTCTGGTCGAAGAGTGGGCCACCAATAGGAGCGGAATACCAGCTCATAGGTCTTGAGAAATCCCACGTGTCCGGAGAATCTGGAGGCATGAAACCAGCAGAGCAGACAGGCAGGAACAAATGTTTTCCCAGGAGGAGGAGAATCGTTCGTAGTGAGTCCTAACAGACATTTAGGGTCCAAGATGGGACGACTGAGAGGTAGATCAGAGTTAGGGTCAGAGTTGAATCCCCTGGAAAGTGCATCTGCTTTCTTGTTTAGATGACCTAGTTTGAAGGTCACATGGAGGTTAAAACGAGAGAAAAACAATGACCAACGAGCCTTTCCAGGGTTGAGGCACTGAGCAGACTGTAGATATAACAAATTTTTATGGTCCGTAAATATGGTGACCACATGCTGAGCTCTTTCCAAAAGATAACACCATTCTGACAGAGTCAGCTTCATGGCCAACATCTCCCTGTCTCCAATCGTGTAATTCCGTTCCGTGGGTAGAAACTTGCGGGAGAAAAAGGCACAAGGAAGAAGTTTGTTAGGAGGATACTTTTGGGTGAGTACTGCTCCTACTCCAATGGCGGAGGCGTCCACTTCTAGAAAGAAGGGTTGAGAGAGATTGGGTTGCTTGAGGATGGGTGCAGAAGAGAAGGCCCGTTTCAAAAATGCAAATGCCTCCAAGGCTTCCTCCATCCAATCCTTGGTATTGGCCCCTTTTTCGTGAGAGCTGTGATGGGGGCAACAATGGTGGAATACCCCTGGATAAATTGTCTGCAGTAGTTAGAGAACCCTAAGAAGCGATGCATCGCTTTAAGGGTGGCGGGACGTGGCCAATCCAGGGTCGCCCGAACCTTCTCAGGATCCATCTGTAACCCAGAACCGGAGATGATATACCCTAGAAATGGCATGGAAGAGGCTTCAAAGGAGCACTTCTCTAGTTTGCAATACAGTTGGTTCTTCCGGAGCCTGGACAGAACCTCAATGACATGTTTGTGATGTGAATGAACATCCTGGGAGAAGATGAGGATGTCGTCCAAGTAGACAACCACATATGAATACAGCAGGTCTCTGAAGATCTCCTTAATGAAACTTTGGAAGACAGCTGGGGCATTACAAAGTCCGAAGGTATTGAATGCTGTCTTCCATTGGTCTCCGGAGCGTATGCTGATCAGGTTGTAGGCCCCTCGTAGCTCTAGCTTAGAGAAGACTTTGGCTCCCTTGATGCGGTCAAACAACTCGGTGATGAGAGGGATGGGGTACCGATTCTTTACCGTGACCGCATTAAGACCTAGGTAATCAATACAGGGGTGGAGAGATCCGTCCTTTTTTTTGACAAAAAAGAAACCCGCTCCGGCTGGAGAAACAGACGGCCTGATGATGCCCCTCTGGAGATTTGGAGCTGTGGACTGGAGTCTTCATCTCCTTCACACATGGGACGGCACCTGTCATGTGGTGCACGTCCCATCTAACACAAAGCAGGAGACCAGCCACCACACTAGCCCCGTGTGGCCCCTCCCCCGACTCGCGGCACCCCTCTCCCCGCATGAGTCGCGGGGGGGGGTCGGGTGCCGCGAGTCGGCGGAGGGGCCAGAATTTTTTTTCAATTTGCTCTTGTCCGCCCCAGCTGGGCCCCCCGAGAGCCGCTAGGCCCTAGGCAGGTGCCTAGGTTGTCTAGCGGTAAATCAGGCCTTGCCTCTAGTGGAAGTAAATGCAAGCACTTCCCAAGATATCCCAACAGGATATCTTGCAACAGTGTGATGTTAGTAATTGGCCCATGTGTTGCTCTTGCTGCTACAAACAGGGCCGAGGTTACAATTAGGCAAACCTAAGTGGCTGCCAATGGTTAGGAGGCGTCTAAAATACTGCATGAGTGACATAATGACATCACTGATCCAGTGCTTTTAATGTCCATATCATACTTACCAACTTTAAATAGTTGATTTCCGGGAGCCTGTCATGGGAGTTGGGTGTGACGGGGGCGGGGCTCCAAAATGTGCGTCATTTTGGACCCACCCCTGTCTCATCATGGCGCAAACCGCGTCATTTGACAGCGGGGGGCGGGACCAAACGCAGCGATTCCCCGGGAATCGCGGCGTTTGGGAGCTAATTCTGCCCACTTCACTAGGTAGTGGGGTACTTCCTAGTGGAGTGGGCAGAATTTGGGAGATTGCCACACTCACCCGGGAGTTCCAGGAGACTCTCGCAAAATGCGGGAGTCTCCCGGACATTCCGGGAGAGTTGTTAAGTATGGTCCAAATTAATAAATAACTAGCAGAACAAACTTCAGAGGTACTTAAATTATAAGAGCCAGTTCCGAAAGTTTAAACCCCTAAATGGAAAGCAGGGTAATTAATAAACAGTATATAGAGGGATGTGCCTAAGAATTTTCATGCCTGATTAAGCAACTGCAATGTCTTCCCTTTCATCCTTTACACATAAAATATTTGTTATGAGTGAAAGTTACAATATAAAACACAAATATCCGGACCTCATTATTATGTGCGGCCCGCAAATCCCAACTGTCTCTCTTTGCCTCATTATTGGAAGGATTCTGAGTAAACAGAATAGAACCTATGTCAATGATGGGCAACAGGCAGCACTAAGGTCTCGTGGCCCTCTGAGTCTTCTCCTCTGGCCCTGAGCTCCTTGTTGTTTCTTTTCTCTGCTTTATGCCTCAAATATACTGTAAGTAAAGCATTTTTTTGAATGAATGAAGGTTTTAAAAAAAAAAAAGGAAACGGAGAGCAGAGTACAAGTGTTTTTCAGAATTCACACCATCCCACACCACGTATATTAACAAGTGTTTTGTATGATGAGTGACACTCTGCATTCAGGAGGGGTGAAATGCTCAATACCTCCCTTATGGGGGGTCTTGTAATTAGCCAAGATAAAGGGTGGGATCCCCAGCACCCGGTGGCGCCAAGAGGCATAAGGGGTTCTCTCTAATTTGATGTGTTTTTTATGGTTAGGCTGGAGGTAATAGATGCAGTGCTGTTTTCTTTGCCACCCAAAAATTGTCTAAAATAAAGCTGTTGTAAGGAGCCCTGGCGGCCGCGGGCACCACCGCGACTCACTTCCTGCTGGCTCTGGTGTCCCGGCCATCTCCATGACGACCGGGACGTCACTTCCTGTTTTTCAGCCAAGACCGTTGCTAAGGCAACGACCGGACACCGTTCTTTCAAGTTAGCACGCCCTGGCACTCAGGGCAGCCGGGTGCGTGTGCAGGGACAAGCCTGCGGGATAATTAGGTTTTCGTTATTTAATTTGTCTCTGTCTGGGGTTGATTACTCGGCAAAGCCCTGATTGGCTGGATCCAGTATTTAAGGGCTTAGACTCCCTGCCGGTTATAGCGTGGACTTACCCTGTTGCTGACCTGCTCTTGTCCTGTTCCTGCTTGTCCCAGTTCCTGTGGATGCACTGCCTGTTTTCTATTGGACCTGCTGTTGTGACCCTTTGCCTGTACCTTGGACCCTGCCAGATTGCCTGTGACCCTGACCCTTTGGCCTGTATCTTGGACTCCACTGTTTTGCCTGTGACCCTGACCCTTGGTGAGTTATCCGTCCATTCTACCTTGCTTGTGACCTCTGACCTCGGCTTTCGTCTGACCATCCGTTAGCATCTACTCGGCCTCCCCTGGCCTGCCACTGCGGTATTGAATAACAAACTTGCACTACGCTAGGAGTTAAGTCCTGGGGACATCCGAGTACCTATGAGCACAGGAAGATCTACGGGAAAGGCGGTTGCTATAGGTGAAGACCTCTGTCATCTGTTCTGAAAGTTAGTTATCAAACCAGCTGCCTAACAGCTGTGACCTCTTTTTTTTTCGCTCAAGTCTTTGTTTCAAGGAAAGGGGGACGGGTGGTAGGAAAGGGTGGGTTTAAGCTGTTAAGCAATTTATAACATTTCCTCTACACATATTAAACTTTCATGTTGTATTCTTGTGAAAAACACCTGTGATTCCTTTTTAATTCAACATCTGCTATATTATTTTTCATAATATCAGAAAAAAGTCTCTGGGTTAAACTTATCAAACTGCGAGTTTCCGGCGGGTTTGAAAAGTGGAGCTTAACAACCACTCAGATTCTAGTTATCACTTATTTAGTACATTCTAAAAAATTATATCTAGAATCTGATTGGTTGGTATAGGCAACATCTTCACTTTTGAAACCCGCCAGAAACTTGCAGCTTTATAAATTTATCCCGATGTCTTTCCCAGGATGATACCATAGGTATAAATTTGATTTTATACACCATGATATAATTATATGTTTAAGGCAATACATGCACATCAATGATCCCTATGTTCTATCCCCCCATACCTTGAGGTCCCATCTCAGAGATTTTAGAGCAGAACTAATCATGCCTTAGTTGACGTTTCCTATTAGTCAATATGACTTGCTGAGTATGTCTGATCTCACAAGCATGTGCAGGGAAACTATAAATCATTTCCTCTTTATATTACATAATTGCAAAACTCTTCTTTAATCTAAGTTATATTTCTGCATGTTTTCTCCCTCCTTAAAGGCTAAGTAAGAAGATTTCTGCAATCTCTGACCTCAACCAAGTGTCTTATCCAAGTGTGGCAGAGTCTATAAAAAAGAGACAATGACATGAGGCTCCTTCTATTGGCTCACCACCTTATGTCACTGCAGATAACTTCCAGTATGTTCTAGTGCCGTAAATGTAGACAAAACTCATGTCTGTTTCAGGTAAACGTCACTTAAATATGATTATTTAGCTAACTTCTAGTTTGGCTCCACTTAGTATGTGGCATTTTGAATACTGACAATTGTATCTTTAGTGATTTTAATAGGAAATAAAAGTCACACATGCACACTTTGTAATTTGTAAAATTATTTGACACAGCAACTTCCGGAACAGTTTATATTCTTGTTACTACTTCTAACCTCCTGCTGTGTTTACCTGTTTTAATTTCAGCATGGTTAACAGAAAAACAAATAACTTCCTATTACATAAATAGTAATAATAGTACATTTACTAGTAGTAATTACATCGCTCACTGTCACTGTAGTTATGATATATATTTGGAATTGTTGTCATCCTTTTGTTTGCCAGAAAATCAGAAAATGTCTGTATGAAGTTAGCTACTCTCTTGGCAGCTATGACTATATACTATGATACGGTTGCTGGTGAAAAGTGGGTGGGCAATCATGTTATCAAGACCACCTTATTACACATTGAGTGACCACTAGGTGTTTACTGGGATGGTCGGAGCTTGATGATGTGCTTCTGGTGTTGGCACTACCCACCTTGCAGCAGGTAAACATGGAACATTTGCTTGTTGTCTCCGGGAGGTCTCCCTCTAATTCAGGAGTTTCCTGGACATTCCGGGGGAGTAGACAACTATGATAAATACTAACGAGTTTTAATGAATGAGCAGCCATTAATACCACTTTCATACTGCCGCCCCGGCAATATCCCGGGTTGTTAACCCGGGATATTGCCGGGGCACAGGGCAGTATAGATAAGAAGATTCCCGGGTCGGGCGGGTTCATACTGCACCTGCCCGACCCGGGCTTTAGAAAAAAAAAAGTGTAAAAAAATGTTTTAATTAAAAAAAAATACATAACAAATGTTTACTTAACTTATTTTCAGCCAGCGGTGTCTCCGGTGCGTTGCCGGCTGTCAGGGAGACCTCTGGGTACTAAAATGATGTCATTTCTAGTCCATTAGAAATGACGTCATTTTAGTACCCAGAGGTCCCCCTGACAGCAGGCAACGCACCGGAGACACCGCTGGCTGAAAATAAGTTAAGTAAACATTTGTTATGTATTTTTTATTAATTAAAATCATTTTTTTACACTTTGCCATTTTTTTTTTTACAGTATGAATGGTGAGACCCGGGAATTACACGGGTTGCACCATTCATACTGCAGGCGAGCGGGGTCCAACCCGGGAATTACCCCTCGCAAAATCCCGGGTCTAAGTCCCGGGATTTTAGACCCGGGATTTTGTGGTTGGACTATTCATACTGCACCAAGACCCGGGTTTTTCAGCGTGCCTCTGCAAAAACCCGGGTTTTTGGTGCAGTATGAATGGGGTATTACTTGTAGGTGCATGGTCTGAAACACACTGTGATATCATCAAGCTGCCTCCTTGCAGCATTTTGACCCTAAATGATCACATGAGTTCAGTTTCACAGGCCCACTCCAACAGCTAATTTAAATAAAACCTAAAGCATCATACACATCAGCACTGTGAAAGCAATGGTGTACCTTTCTGATATGTGTTATAAGTTATAACACGGAGATGGAGGAGCCCAGTTTCATAACTGATTTTTTGCCAACAATAGTATATGTATTACATTTCAAATAGGCTTTAATTTAGCCTGTACTATTATTGTTGGATTTATCAATACTGCATGACTGGTACACTTTAAGTTTAGTTTTATCTACATGTAATGGATTGTGCACTATTTGTACTGTGTCTACCACAAATCAAGCTGTGCATGCACACTGGGAACCTCTGACCCAGAGATATAGGTAGCGTATTATACTTGCTGTATTGATGCAGGCATTGACAGGTATTGACATAAAGTAATTAAAAAACATAGAAACATAGAATGTGCAGATAAGAACCACTTGGCCCATCTAGTCTGTCCCTGGTAACTTCAAACCCTATTTTATCCTTAGTTCTTTTGTAACCTGGGGGTGGTGTGGCTTATCATGACAGGTTTGATTTATTTTATTCAATAATAATAACAACTGTTAATTACGTTGATGCTAATCACTACCTATGTTCAGCAAGTGTAATACTGTCAAAATCTAGGTGAGAAGTTTCCTCCTATGCACATACCCGATCAGCCACAACATTAAAACTAGAGATGCTCAGACTCGTTTTTCTGAAAACCGAGCCCACCCAAACTCAGGGGAACCGAGTAGGCTCGCAAGCCGGCTCGGTATCTCTGCGCGTCCTCGCTTCTGAATTGAGGCAAAAGGTCATTGTTGCGTTGTCGGATCTCGCGGGTTTTGGATTCCATAAGTACCTCCCTCCCCAGGAGATCCAGCGCCATACTCACACAGAAACAGGGGCAGCAGTGCTCTTGTCACTCTACATTCTCCAGTGACATTGCTCAGTGCCATTGCTCATACAGAAACAGCATGGGTAGCAGTGTTCTTGTCACTTGACAAAAATTGGCTGGAAATTATTGGAAATTAATGTTATTGAGGTTAATAATAATGTAGGGATAAAAAAAGGAAATTATGTGATTTTTGCAAAAAATAATAGGGATTTAAAAAAAAAATCGGGATTTAAAAAAAACAAAAAAAAAACGGGATCCAAAACAACAACCAAAACCAAAACACAGAAGGGCGGTTTTGCTAAAACCAAAACCAAAGCACAAAGTTAATCCAGATCCAAAACCAAAACCAAAACATGAGGGTCAGTGAACATCTCTAATTAAAACCATTGACAAGTGAAGTGAATAACATTGATTATCTCATTACAATGCACCTGTCAAGGGGTGGGATATGTTAAGCAGCAAGTGAACAGTCAGATTTTGAAGTTGATGTTTTCAATGCAGTAAAAATTGGAAAGCGTAAAGATCTGAGCGACGCTGACAAGGGCCAAATTGTGATAGCTTGACGACTGGGTCAGAGCATCTCCAAAGTAGGTCTGGGGGGGGTGTTCCTGGTATGCAGTGGTTGATACCTACCAAAAGTGGTCCAAGGACAGACAACCGATTAACCGGCAACTGGGTTGTGAGCCCCAAAGACTCATTGATGAACATGGGGAAAAAAGGCTAGCACATCTGGGTCAATCCCACAGAAGAGTTCTTGTAGCACAAATTTCTGAAAAAGTAAATGGGCCTAATACATTAAGGAAAGTAAAGCAAAAAATTTAGTAACTTTGACCCTGAGCTAAACCATGATACATTGGAGGGGGAGGTAAACTTAAAATGTGGGGACAGATTTATAGTTGGGGTAGGACAGATCCTAGATCAACTCTACATTTCAGTGTAAAATTAAAGCTTTCAAGTATTTGTGTGCTGCATGATAAAAACAGCCACTATTTATCTTATGTGTAAAATAGTAAACTAATTTGCACCCATTGCATTGTAACATGGTTTTGCCCAGGATAAAACTAACTCAATATTTTTGCCTTACTTTCTTTAATGAATCAGGCCCAATGTTGGCTATGATAGAAAGGTGTCAAACACATTGTGCATTGCAGCGTGCTTGCGTATGGGACTGCATAGCTGCAAACCAGTCAGAGTGCCCATGCTGACCCCTATCCACCACTGAAGATACCTATCATGGGCATTTGAACACCAGAACTGGACCATGGAGCAAAGGATGAAGGTGGCCTGGTCTGATGAATCATGTTTTCTTTTTTTAAACAATTTTTTTTATTGTTTATTTAAACAGGTTTACACGTATAAAACATCAGCAATGAGTTGTATAAATGGAGAAGAACATAAATACATGTGGATAAAATGAAAACATTTGCAGGCGTATGATAAATAAAGTGATGTAAAATCCAAATGTAGATTTGGTGTATATAATTCAAAGAGAAAAAGTTTGTAGGTGAGGGGAGACATACAGGGGGTTAAGGGGGAAGAGAAGGAAGGTATCTGATGAGGGAGAGAGAAAAATAAAGATGAGTGAGTTTGACTATGGTAACTAGAGCAAGAGATTGGTATATTTAGTCAGTCATCTCCAATCAGGAAGAAGTAATTAGATTGTAAGTTAAACTAAGAGAATGTCAAACGGTAGAAAGGGGCGGTTCTGCTTCATAAAAGGATGTCCAGGGGTTCCACACAGCTTTGAATTGAATTGGAGTATCGTTGAGGGTGGCGGTTATACTTTCCAATCGATATGTTGACCATACAAAATTTATGGTAGCAGTAAGTGAGGGTGGGATCGAGTTCTTCCAGTGCGAAGCAACTAGGCAGTTAGCTGCATTAAGAATATGTCTAATTAGTTTTTGAGTTGGGCGGGATATATTAGGGAGAGGTCTAGGGAGTAATGAAAAGAGCGGCGTGTCAGGAATTTGAATGTGAGTAATGGAAGATATCAACTTATGGACTTGTTGCCAGTATGAGACTATCTTGGGGCATGACCACCAAACGTGCAGCAGGGAGCCCCCACAACTACACTCCCTCCAACATCCAGGGCCGCCGAGAGGGGGGGAGCGGGTACATTTTACGTGGGCCCGGCCATGCCAGGGGGCCCGGGCCGGGCCCTCGCTGCTAATTTAATTATTTTTTTAATTTTCTCTTTTGCGATATTTTTTTTTTTTACTTTTTTTATTTTTTTTCCCATGGGGGGGGGTAGTCTTGGGTTTCTTGGGAGCTGGAAGAAACAAAAAACCCAATACTCACGTGATCGCGCGGCGCCGTGTCCCTCCTCTCCTCTTCTCCATTCACACTGACTGCCGGGCGTGACGTCATCAAGTCACGCCTGTCAGTCAGTGAGGAGCGCCGCAGCTAGCATGAAGAAAGAAGACAGAAGAGGAGACAGAAGAGCAGAAAAGAAAAGAAAGAAGTTGACAAAAGGTAAGTAAAGAAACGGAGAGGCTAGGGGAGGAAAACAGAGAGGGACAGTACTATAAAGAAAGGGGAGAGAGGAACAGAGGAGGAAAAAAAGGAGAGAGCCACAGGGGAATAAAAAAAAAGTGGGAGAGAGGAACAGAGGAGGAAAAAAGGAGAGAGCCACAGAGGAATAAAAAAAAATTTGGGAGAGAGGAACAGAGGAGGGAAAAAAAGTGGGAGAGAGGAACAGAGGAGGAAAAAAAAGTGGGAGAGAGGAACAGAGGAGGAAAAAAAGGAGAGAGCCACAGAGGAATAAAAAAAAAATTGGGAGAGAGGAACAGAGGAGGAAAAAAAGTGGGAGAGAGGAACAGAGGAGGAAAAAAAAGTGGGAGAGAGGAACAGAGGAGGAAAAAAAAGTGGGAGAGAGGAACAGGAATAAAAAAAGTTGGAGAGAGGCACAACGTAAAAAAGAAGGGGGAAAAGCAGCATTGAGGTCGCAGTGTAGTTGTGATGAAGGGGCACAATATTGTGTGTGTGATGGCACAGGGGGCTTGTTGCAATGTAGTGTGTGTGAGGTAGGTGGCGGCTAATTAATGGGCGCTATTTTGTTTGTAGGGTGATGGTGAGGCAATTTAATAGTGGGGACTATTAATTTAAGATGGGGTGGTTTGGGGGCTATTGAATGTTGGGGTGAGTTTAGGGAGAATGAGGTCTATTTATTAAATGTGACTATGAATTATCTAATGGCAGTGATGGTTGCGGGAAATAGGTATTGCTGGGGCTGTTTGCAGGAAGGGAAATAGGTTTATTTATTAAATGTGAATAGTATTATTTTAATGTTGGGGCTGGAGGAAGGCCTAATTATTAATCGTGGGTGCTATTGATTTAACGCCGGGGCTGGCTGTAATTTTCTAAATGTAGCCATTTTTTTTTCAAAATAGGTCCTTCAACATTTCTGGATCCGGACAAGCCACAACTAAAGAAACCAGCAGCCACAGGTGGAGAAAGTGAGAAGAACAGGTAGGAGAGAGCAGCACAGTGTGTGAAATGTTGTGATTCTAGTAGGGACAATACCAATTTTTGGTGAATGTTGTGCCCAATGTAAGGTGTAGGCCAAGACTGAACTGTTTGCGTACACACTGCATTGTTTGTATACTACACTGTGGTGGTAGATGTCCTAAAAGTCAGGAGTGCTTGAACATATGTGACGCTCCGGCGAATTGAGAGCCTAGTGGTTTTGATGTTAGCCACGCCCCAATGGCACGTTTGCCACGCGCCCCAAATGCATGACCACACCTCCCAAAAATTTTGCACCGCCGTTTGGCTAGCCACGCCCCTGAATGTATGACCATACATTAAAAATTTTTTTTGGGGCTTACTCGGCTATGAGGGGGGGCCCCATGAATTTGTTGTACCCGGGCCCTGAATTCCTCTTGGCAGCCCTGCCAACATCTGTCCGAAGAGGCTGGGAATATAGAATGAAGACGCGATGGGACCAAGTACCATCTACTATATATTTTTAATGAATTTTCTTTGATTCGAACAGAGATAGAGGTTTTAGCCAGATTAGTTCTAATCTTGGTCCACTCTTTAGGATCTATAATCTCTCCTGTGTCTTTTTCCCACGTGAGTTCATGTGGTTCTTTAGATGGAAGGCCATAATTGTTTAATAGTTGGTATAATAAGGATATAAGGGCTCTCATGGAGTTTGGGTGCTTGCAGAATGATTCTAGGGGAGAGCACTGATCTGTGAGGGCTGGTTTAGGTAGGGAGTTGTAGAAGTGTCTAATTTGTAGGTACTGATAAAAAATTGAATTGGTAAAATTGTATCTTTTTTTTAGCTCCGCAAATGTAGGGAAGATATTCATGCGAGCAATGTCCCATGGAAATAGAAGATGGTGGCGAGTCCAGTAATGGAAGGCTTTATGATTTATCCCTGGGGGGAAATCAGGAGAGTTCCATAATGGGACGAGCAGCGGATGTTGGGAACGAAGTTCTTATATACGTGTCACTCGGTCCCAGATAGCTAATGAGAATTTAGCTGTGGGGGTATAGTTTAAGAGTTTGGTTCTGTGCTGAGGCTTGGTCCAAAGCAACGAGGAGGGTGAGTATAGGTTAAGTAAATCAGCTTCTACATGTGTCCAGACATGCCGATCTGGGGGAGAGTGCCAAAGGACGCATTGCACTAAATGAGTGGCTTGATAGTATTTTATTACATTCGGTACACCCAGGCCTCCTATACTTTGGTGTTTGAATGAAAGCCGAAGTCAGATTCTTGGTTTACGACCGGCCCATATGAATTTTGACAGGGATTGCTGTAAGTTTTTAAGTACATGCATGGGGACATGTATGGGAAGGGTCTGCCATAAATAGAGGAGGCGGGGTAATATATTCATTTTTATAGTGGCTATACGACCAAACCAGGAGACCGTAAGTTTAGACCACTGTGTAAGGTCAGCTTTTATTGTGTTAATGAGCTTTGGGAAATTAGCAGCATAAAGTTGGGAGTAAGATTTAGTTAGGTATACACCTAGATATTTGAGTTGCTTAGATTGCCACCTAAATTTGAAGTTAGTTTTAAGTGTCTGAGTTTCCGCGGGCGCAATATTTAAACTCAAAATCTTGGATTTGTCTGCGTTAATCTTATAGTTGGAAAGGGAGCTGTATGTGTCAATTTCTTTAATAAGATTTGGGAGCGTGATATGAGGGTTAGTCAGTGATAAGATGACATCATCAGCGTACAAAGCAATTTTATGGTCCCTAGTGGAGGTTGGTATACCCGTAATATCAGGGTTGTTTCGTATGCGCGCTGCAAGGGGTTCCATAATGAGGGCAAATATAAGGGGGGGAAAGAGGGCATCCCTGTCTGGTGCCATTGTGTATAGGAAAAGGAGTAGAGGTGAAGCCATTGGCTAATACTGAGGCTGTTGGATTATGGTATAATGCTGACATACCACGACAGAAGTCTCCTTGAATTCCCATAGAAACTAATGTTTGTTGCATGAAAGGCCAAGCGACCCTATCAAAGGCCTTTTCGGCGTCTAAGGCGACCACCAGAGCCGGGAGAGCATCTGTATTAGCTATATGAATCAAATCAATCAGCCTTCTAGTGTTGTCCGAAGGTTGCCTACCCGGGACGAAACCCACCTGGTCTGGGTGTACTATTGAAGGTAGTACTGGGCTCAGTCTATTGGCGAGAACCTTAGCAAAGATTTTTAAATCAACATTTAAGAGGGAGATGGGGCGGTAGCTCCCTGATTCTGTGGGATCCCTCCCAGGTTTGGGAATGACTACAATCCCTGCTCCAGTGGTCGCCCCGTCGAATTTGCCCCCGATAATATGAAGTTAAACAAACCAGATAGCATGGGTGCCAAGGGCTTGATGAATTTCTTATAATAGAGTGAAGTAAATCCATCTGGTCCGGGAGCTGATTGACGTTTCAGAGATTTAATAACATCGATGATTTCTTCTGTCGTGATCTCAGCGTTGAGGGAGGCTAGCTGTGCAGGGGTTATTTTAGGGAGATGGCACGATTGAATCATATTCTCTTGTACATCTTGTAGACGACTGGGTGAGTGTGCATTGCTTACCTGGCGAAGAGATGGCACCAGGATGCACTATGGTTTGAAGGCAAACTGTTGGAGGCTGTGTGATGCTTTGGGCAATGTTCTGCTGGAAAACTTTGGGACCTGGCATTCATGTGGATGTTACTTTGTCACAGCCTCTTTCAGCAAGATAAGACGCCCTGCTACACTGCAAAAATTGTTCAGGAATAGTTTGCAGAACATGACAAAGAGTATAAAGTGTTGACTTGCCTTCCAAATTTCCCAGTTTTAAGTCCAATCGAACATCTGTGGGATATACTGGAAAAACAAGTCCGGGCCATGGACGCCCCATTCTGCAACTTAAAGGAATTAAAGTATCTGCTGCCAGATACCACAAAACACCTTTAGAGGTTGTGTGCAGTCCATGCCTCGACGGGTCAGAGCTGTTTTGTCAGAAAGGGGGTGATCGCCACAAAATTAGGCAGGTGGTTTTAATGTTGTGGCTGATTGGTGTATGTTGTTTTTCTCTTTAATAGATTGTGTCAAAACAGAAAAGATGTGCCTCCTATGCACCTAGAATCAGTAGTAGATTTTATAAAGGGCAGACAGGGCAACTGCCCAGGGTCGGCCTTGGATCTAGTCCCATCTCTGTTAAGGTACAGGCAGGGGACGAAATCTATATACCATGTAGGGTGTTTAAGGGCGCGTCTCCCCTCCTCCACCAAACATTACAGCACGCCACCTCTGAGGGGTCATAGAGCTGCGCTAAATGGAGGTAGGAATTAACATCAATGCACTGCACTATACAACAGCAGTTCAGGTTACTGCTCCATGTGGCCAGTTTGTGTAGAGTACCTTGTTATCAGGAGACACCTGAGTACTTTCTCACCTGGAGCAGAATTGTAAAACTGCTATTTGGAAGACTATAACTCTCCTGCATCAGACTCTGTAGCTGGTATGAGGTGGAGATATGTTAGTGTGATGGTGGAGGGAAGATGATAAGGAAGAAGGTTAAGGGCCAAACATGACAAGAAGAGAAATGGGCTAAGATTAAGATGAATTATTTTTTTTTTCTTAAGATAACATATTATTTGACTATATAGCTGTGTGTTTTCATGGAAATTGTACCATGTGGAATATATTTAAATAGCAGCAAAGTCATTTACATTTGGTGGAAGGTAGAGCTTATTGTGACAGGTGTCATATAAGCACTATCTCACACTGATGCTGAAATGATATGTTTATCTCTACTTGAGAGTGGTCAGTAAACACATTGAGTGGCCACTAGGTGTTTACTGGGATGGTCAGAGCTTGATGATGTGCTTCTGGTGTTGGCACTACCCACCTTGCAGCAGGTAAACATGGAACATTTGCTTGTTCTCTCCGGGAGGTCTCCTTCTAATTCAGGAGTTTCCTGGACATTCCGGGGGGGGGGGTAGACAACTATGATAAATACTAACGAATTTTAATGAATGAGCTGCCATTGACTTGTAGGTGCATGGTCTGAAACACACAGTGATATCATCAAGCTGCCTCCTTGCAGCATTTTGACCCTAAATGATCACATGAGTTCAGTTTCACAGGCCCACTCCAACAGCTAATTTAAATAAAACCTAAAGCATCATACACATCAGCACTTTGAAAGCAATGGTGTACCTTTCTGATATGTGTTATAAGTTATAACACGGAGATGGAGGAGCCCAGTTTCATAACTGATTTTTTGCCAACAATAGTATATGTATTACATTTCAAATAGGCTTTAATTTAGCCTGTACTATTATTGTTGGATTTATAAATACTGCATGACTGGTACACTTTAAGTTTAGTTTTATCTTCATGTAATGGATTGTGCACTATCTGTACTATGTCTACCACAAATCAACCTGTGTATGCACACTGGGAACCTCTGACCCAGAGATATAGGTAGGGTATTATACTTGCTGTATTGATGCAGGCATTGACAGGTATTGACATAAAGTAATTAAAAAACATAGAAACATAGAATGTGCAGATAAGAACCACTTGGCCCATCTAGTCTGTCCCTGGTAACTTCAAACCCTATTTTATCCTTAGTTCTTTTGTAACCTGGGGGTGGTGTGGCTTATGATGACAAATTAGATTTATTTTATTCAATAATAATAACCATTGTTAATTACTTTAATGCTAATCACTACCTATGTTCAGCAAGTGTAATACTGTCAAAATCTAGGTGAGAAGTTTCCTCCTATGCACATACCCGATCAGCCACAGCATTAAAACCATTGACAAGTGAAGTGAATAACATTGATTATCTCATTACGATGGCACCTGTTAAGGGGTGGGATATGTTAAGCAGCAAGTGAACAGTCAGTTCTTGAAGTTGATGTGTTGGAAGCATTAAAAATCAGAAAGCGTAAAGATCTGAGCGATGTTGACAAGGGCCAAATGGCTTGACAACTGGGTTAGTCCAAAGTAGGTCTTGGGAAGTCTTCCCGGTATGCAGTGGTTAATACCTACCAAAAGTGGTCAAAGGAAGCACAATCAATTAACCAGCAATGGGGTTGTGAGCACCCAAGACTCATTGATGGGGAGCAAAGGCTAGCACATCTGGGCCAATCCCACAGAAGAGTTCTTGTAGCACAAATTTCTGAAAAAGTTAATGGGCCTAATACATTAAGGAAAGTAAAGCAAAAAAATTTAGTAACTTTGCACCTGGGCTAAACCATGTTACATTGGAGGGGGAGGTAAGCTTAAAATGTGGGGACAGATATATATATACAGGTCCTAGAACAACTCTCCATTTAAGTGTAGAAATTAAAATCAAGTATTTGTGTGCTACATGAAAAAAACCAGCCACTATTTATCTTATGTGCAAAATAATAAACTAATTGCACCCCTTGCATTGTAACATGGTTTTGCCCAGGATAAAACTTACTCAATATTTTTGCCTTACTTTCCTTAATGAATCAGGCCCAATGTTGGCTATGATAGAAAGGTGTCAGAATACATTATGCATCGCAGCTTGATTGCGTATGGGACTGCAAAGCTGCAAACCAGTCAGAGTGCCCATGCTGACCCCTATCCACCACCGAAGATACCTACCATGGCCATATGAACACCAGAACTGGACCATGGAACAAAGGATGAAGGTGGCCTGGTCTAATGAATCATGTTTTCTTGTACATCTTGTGGACAGCTGGGTGAGTGTGCATCACTTACCTGGCGAAGAGATGGCACCAGGATGCACTATGGTTTGAAGGCAAGCTGTTGGAGGCTGTGTGATGCTTTGGGCAATGTTCTGCTGGAAAACTTTGGGACCTGGCATTCATGTGGATGTTACTTTGACACAGGCTCTTTTAGCAGGATAAGGCGCCCTGCCACGCTGCAAAAATTGTTCAGGAATAATTTGTATAACATGACAAAGAGTACAAAGTGTTGACTTGCCCTCTAAATTTCCCAGTCCAATCGAACATCTGTGGGATATGTTGAAAACACAAGTCCAGGCCATGGACGCCCCACCCTGCAACTTACAGGACTTAAAGTATCTGCGGCCAGATACCACAAAACACCTTTAGAGGTTGTGTGCAGTCCATGCCTCGACGGGTCAGAGTTGTTTTGTCAGAAAGATGGTGATCGCCACAATATTAGGCAGGTGGTTTTAATGTTGTGGCTGATTGGTGTATGTTGTTTTTCTCTTTAATAGATTGTGTCAAAACAGAAAAGATGTGCCTCCTATGCACCTAGAATCAGTAGTAGATTTTATAAAGGGCAGATAGGCCGACTGCCCAGGGTCGGCCTTGGATCTAGTCCCATCTCTGTTAAGGTACAGGCAGGGGACCAAATCTATATACCATGTAGGGCGTTTAAGGGCGCGTCTCCCCTCCTCCACCAAACATTACAGCACGCCACCTCTGAGGGGTCATAGAGCTGCGCTAAATGGAGGTAGGAATTAACATCAATGCACTGCCCTATACAACAGCAGTTCAGGTTACTGCTCCATGTGGCCAGTTTGTGTAAAGCACCTTGTCATCAGGAGACACCTGAGTACTTTCTCATCTGGAGCAGCATTGGTGTAAACTGCTATTTGGAAGACTATAACTCTCCTGCATCAGACTCTGTAGCAGGTATGAGGAGGAGATATGTTAGTGTGATGGTGGAGGGAGGAAGAAGGTTAAGGGGCAAGCATGACAAGAGGAGAAATAGGCTAAGATTAAGATTAATTATATTTTTTTCTTGAAGATAACATTTTATTTGACTATATAGCTGTGTGTTTTCATGGAAATTGTACCATGTGGAATATATTTAAATAGCAGCAAAGTCATTTACATTTGGTGGAAGGTAGAGCTTATTGTGACAGGTGTCATATAAGCACTATCTCACACTGATGCTGAAATGAGATGTTTATCTCTACTTGAGAGTGGTCAGTGAATACAGCACAGCTCCCAACCATTTTCATTTCACCAAGTTGCTACCTGTGCCTGATTGGGGTCAGAGAATGAACGTGACTGCATCTTCAGAGTTGTTTAGGAGCCAGCTCACAGGTAGGTACACTCCAAATGAATGCATTTTATATTAGCTGTTCTAGGCATCTCATTTGAGAATAAATACAGGGGCATTATATGGGGAAAATAAATTCATGGGGTATGATGTGTGATAATTAAAGGGGGGGATCAATCAGATACCATGATTTGGAGGCAAAGCTATTTATAGATAGATAATCTCGGCACCAATAAATACACATGGCCCTTTTTCCCCACTTGAGAAGGTTAGAAAGCATGTATGCAGTGTGAGAGGTTCCAGACAAATATACTAAAAAAACTATTTGAAGACAAGAGCAGCAATTTAAAGTAACAAGGAGGAATAATTATATGGGTAAATAGACAAGTCTGTTGTGGGTTTTTCATGGACAGAGTAACAGAAAGGTTATGTACAGATTAATTACAAATTCAGGAAGCATATATATGTTAAACATGTAATCATGTTGTGCAATAATCTGACGTTGTCCATCTTCCATGTAAATGAAGCCTTTCCCTTGAATCTGAAGATAGAGTGCGACTGGTCAGATGATTGAGAAATAAAAGATGTCAGCTGGTCCTACTGAGGAGTTTCCTCCCTGCCAAATAAGAGAACAGAATGAAGATTAGATTATTATAGGATTATACATACCTCCCAACATTAAGAAACCCGAAGACGGGACACATTAAGCCCTGCCCCGATCACAAATGGACATATTTGGTTTAAACCCCACTCACTTTCTTGTTAAGCCTCACACCTATTGGGCGCCGCAAATCGAGATGCCCCACCAAATCAAGACAGTTGTGAGGTATTATAATATAATAATAATGCAAATGATGGCACCAATTTAGAATATCTTTACATGGAAAAACCACATGTGGCTGCTCTAATTGCACAGGTTAGCTTCTTCTGAACTGCACAGGCAAACATTTTGCAACCTAACCGATCATTTCTTCTCTGGCACGATCACATTTTGTACAAACAATCAAATCTGTGTATATGGGACCATTTTAAGCCTGGACTTACTGTTCATAAATACATAACTTCACAGACTGTTTAAATTTGTTGTTGTTTTGTGTATATATATATATATATATATATATATATATACACACACACACACACACATATATACACACATATATACATATATATACACATATATATATATATATATATATATACACATACATATATATACACATACACACACGAATATATATACACATATATATGTATACACACACACACACATATATATATATATATATATATATATATATATATATAAAACATTTGAAACAAAGCATTACAACAATTGATGCATTATAGTTTTTAACCAGAGATGGGCGGGCTTGGTTTCCAGAAAATGGAGCCCACCTGAACTCAAGGGTTCTGAGTACCGAGCCGAGTCGACCTGGTACTTTCGCGCTATTTCGGATTGTAACGTCGGATCTTAATTTTTTCTTAATTTGCACTATTAAGTGTAGGGTCTAATATACACCCAAATCGAAGAGCTGCTTTGGTCATTTGGTCATTGCTGAAATCCTAATATACCAGTCCTTTCAATCTTTTTTTCTGAATTTGCACTAATAAGTGTAGGGTCTAATATGCACCCTTATAGAAGAGCTGCTTTGGTCATTTGGTCATTGCTGAAATCCTAATATAACAGTCCTTTCAGTCTTTTTTTCTGAATTTGCACTACTAAGTGTAGGGTCTAATATACAGTTATACACCCAAATAGAAGAGCTGCGTTGGTAATTTTGTCATTGTTGAAACAGTAATCTACAAGTCCTTGCAGGCTTTTCTTCTTAATTTGCACTAATAAGTGTAGGGTCTAATATACACCCAAAGATAAGTGCTCCATTGCTAAGAGTCATTGATGAATAGGAAAACAAGCAGGCTTGTCTCTGAATTTGCAGGCAAATTCAACAGTGTTATATTGAATAAACAGACACATAGGGGGAGAAGGAGAAGAGGGAGACAGAAAATTAATCATCTTCCTCAGGACTGTCAATGGTGTTATAGTCTCTTAGTAGGCTGTGGATCAGCCTGCAACAGTCCTGGATGGTCATCTTCTCCCTTTTCAAGATGAGGCGATTCCTGGCAAGCCAAATAGCGTCCTTAAAGCAGTTCATTAGGCTCCAGGCCTCCTGGATTGCCCCAATGATGTGGGTCCCAGGAAATAATCTATAAAATACCGAATGGTATGAAAGGCAAGTTCTGGGCACACTGTCATTATGTTCATGTTCCAAGCCATCCATGCAATGTCTTTGTGTCTATTAGTCAGCTTCTTAGAGGCCACATTCTCCCACACATGTTTTGTCGTTGCATCAGGGAGCCCTAGAACAGACTCCATAATGTCTTTAGCTCTGATGAGCTTGTGGACAGTTTTTGGCTTTCACAAGTCTGGTTTAAGTCCCTCCAGATGGTGCTCCCTGACAAATTGTCCAACATTCAGGTTAAACCAAGGTGTAGTCCAGTTGTAAGGGAAGGAGGTGTCCCACTTGTCCCAACCAAAGGTACTCCAAAGAGGCAGGAGGAAAAAGCGAGACATGGACTTCCCAGCAGAGCAAATGTTTTTTTCAAAAAGAGTTCTGCGGATGGAGTTGCAGACAAAAAAGGCGCAGAGCATGGTGGGGATATCCGGGATTCCTTTCCCGCCTTTGAAGGTCTCCTTGTACATGACCGCCCGCTTCACTCTGTCCATGTATTAGCTGTAGAATTACCCCAGTTATCCAAGGAACGGGTGGAGTGATCAAATGAACCATAACTGATTTCATGATCAATTCCATCTTGCACCACTTTTCTGCCACTGCTGTGTAGAAATGTTTCCTATATGTGCTATGAACTGCCGTGTGTTAGTGTCATTGCTCTAATAGTACAAAGAGAGGGAAAGAAGTGTAATTGGGGCACTCCAACAATAGAAGTTAAAATCTCTGAATTTTATTGGTATACATTAAAAGGTAGAACTGAGAGCGAAATATTAAAAAGAAACATATACACACACAGTGATACAAGATATAAAATGCAAACTAAGTTGCAAGCTCCTTTGCAACTTAGTTTGCATTTTATATCTTGTATGGTTGAGGCTACAGGGGGTTTAGGTGACAGGGGAGAAATGCTACCATGGTGTTAATTGCAAAAGGGTTAATGTGTTATGGCTGCAAAAGACTAATGTTAATGGTAGCATAGTGCTTAATGGCTGCCGGAGGGCGGCAGCATGATATGTGGTTTTATATGGGGAAGGTAGTGTTCCCGTTGTTGCTAAGGATAGCGTGGGCTGTAGCGCATCAGCTCCTAACATCAAGCCCATAGATTGCATTTGGATGTTTTCATTGTAACACAGCATTCTGGTACATGTAGTTTTATTTAGCCTCATTTCCTTCAAAGTGAGATAATATGGTCCCTTATATTGTACTCCCTTAAAAAAAATGCATTCAATTTTGGGAGGATCATGAAATACCCAGAAGGTGTTTATATTAACTGAAAGTGATTTTTCTTACTTTCTTTTCTCTTATTAGTATGTAAATGGGGCAAATTAGTTTTTAGATTTTAGATAGATAACCTGTTTACACATGAAAATGTCTTGTACTCATGAGAAAGTAACCGAAGAGAGATTATTAAATATTACAACAGCTAGTTAGCTCATTCCTGTCTAATCAGTTTTGAATGAATTCACCTTTATGTAAGTTAAGAATGGTTATTTGGGATGTAATTATAAAAATAAGGTATAATTATACAAACGGAACTCCACCCATGAAAAAATGATGTATAATTACCTTCTAATACATCTTTATAAGACATGAACACACAAATGAGAGTAGTTAATGAGAGAATAGAACAGTCATGGGTTATAGCAAGAATTAAGGGACCAAGTTGGAAAGTATTTGGGGAAAACGGCAGGTAGACAAGGGTACAGTTGCTGACTGCTTTATGTATTATAAAGACATTGATTCTCCAATATACCAACAGAATTTTAAGGACTTAGTAATGAAGCAGCACTAGAAGACTAGAAGGACAATTACCAAATTTAGGCTGAATTATAGGAGGAGTCATATGCGGAAGAGTCAGAGTTGTACTATATTATCCTATTGCGTAATATACTAAAATTAAACTTGCAGATGCAATTTTTGTTTTTTTGTGGCGGCTTATTCTATGTCCTAAAGCATAGGAAGACTGCAACATCCAGGACAGCAGCTATTACTCCCACTTACTATAATTTAATTTTTTTAAGAAATGTATATGTTTATATTTGCAATGAAACAATAAACAAAAAAACAATGTAAACATTAGTGGCCAAATAATAAGAACTTACATTAAACAAAGCACAAATCGAGTGTACAATGCAAGGGGAATAAGACAATATTTGTGTTCAAATAGCCAGACAAGTCAAAAGCAAAGTATACATAATCTCAAATGATATATGCAAAAGCATATTTTTTTGGGGGAAGGGAAAGTTGGGAGTGGGGGGAGGTATAACGGAGACCACATTGGCACACTCTTACTATACATTGACTACGTGCATATGCACCTTCCCTCACCCATTCTGCTCATATAACCATAAGCTGACGGAAGTGTCCTTTGAAGATTTTTCTGCCTTTTTGTGTATTATATTATCTCATAAACATATTGCTTTGGATAAAATAGTTAATGAAGCTAAAATGATATCCCTTATATAAAATGAAGAGAGCAAACAGAGAAGAAAAGTAGTTGTTGCACAAAAGTAAGGTTCTGGATTTTGTTCTAACAAGCAATGATGAAGCGTGTGCTTTAATTGGACAGAAGTATTGTTCCTTCATCACTGATGAACATTATAAGTAAGTGCAAAGTTGGAAGAATTTAGAAAAGAACAGGACAAAACAGGTTCTCTTGATCCTTGGCAGTTTTGTTAGCAAGGAGCCCTTGTTCATTAAATATTGCCTGGAATGATTATTTTTGTAGCTATAGTTGTGTAACTTGTTCTATTAATTATGCTTTTTACAAGTTTTTAATAGTGAAAATGAGGATATAATAGAATACTTCATTGTTATATTAATTCTACTTTTGATTAAGTCATCAGTATGTTTGTAAGAAGAATGTCATGGATTTTTGTGTTTTGTATAGAATTAGAGAAAGAGACACATTGAATGAGTTGTTTGCCACAGTTAAAAAAGAGCTGAACAGAGCTAGGACATCATTAAATCTTACAAGGTTAGCACACATAAATATATCTGTTGTAGAAGCATTTTTATTAGGTCAACATTTATTTCTTGAAAATGTCATATTTTATTTTATTCCCTTAAATTTTCCAAACTACCTGTAGTTAAAAGGAAAGAGTATTAGAAAGGGATTTAGTAACAATACAATAAGAATTAAAATTATAAATTGTGAGAAAGTTAATTATAATACTCCCCCTCTTTCTCTCTCATGCATATGTGACTACCCTTACATTGCATAAGTTCCGCACAATCTTTAGTTAACAATTTATATATTTTTTTTACTTTTGTATTGTGTGTGAAGGGCTCATGGTGGTTGTAGAATGGGAAAGCAGACTAGTTTTGCAGTGGAGCCACAGAATGTTTAATGAGGGTACAAGCTGGTGCAATCATCTGTGGGGAAAACACTGGTGAGGGTTTGGCACAGGCTAGTGTAGCGTGTGGTATAATGCATTGTGCACAGTCTGTTTAACATGCAGCTCATTTGTTTAGTGCCGGCATGTAGCGGCTCCATTTAAAGTACTCCGATTCCATTGGGGCTCTTTACTTAAAGATCAAAAAAAAGCTACAATATGGAGAATGAACACCGTCTGCGAAGAAGCCAGTTGGAGTCCGGTCTAGCTCTTGTAAAGGACTAGCCATGCTCCCACAGTAGGTCCACCTCCGGCAGCACCAAATATTGCTCCCAGCAAGGTGGGGGCACCAGTGTTATCTCTCACTCAGGGCACTAAACTGTCTAGTTACAGTTATGCTTTTGATTTTTACAGTATATGGAACATAGTTATATGTTGCTGTATTGTATACATCAGATTTTATGTAGATTATAAATCAATAATGTCTCACATGGTCTGGTAGTCTCTTTCTGGACCTTGCAGGTGTCTCAGGACAAAGTATCCAATGGTCTGTAACAGTATCACCAAGACTCCTCCTCCAATGAAACTGCCCGCGTGGAAGACTGGAGGGGATAATGTGTTGGATTGAGGGGACTCTGAGGAGAAGAAAGGCAGTTACTTATTCAACACTTAGTAAATCTAGCCCTAAGCTGCGGGTTTGAAAAAGTGGGGATGTTGCCTATAGCAACCAATCGGATTCTAGCTGTCATTTTGTAGAAAGTACTAAATAAATGAAAACTAGAGTCCGATTGGTTGCTATAGGCAACATCCCCACTTTTTCAAACCCGCAGCTTAGTAAATCTAGCCTTTAGTGAAAATACATTGAGTTAGTTTCCCTTTATTTTTAATTATGGATACATGTAAACTACTGGAGCATTTTTATTTTAATGCACTATTTCATAATGTCATTAAAATGCTCTACAGGTACAGAATCCACCAAAACCACATTATTGTATTTCATGTCATTTATGTATTTCTGATGATAAATGACCAATATATGTTTTTAGCAGCTATTTTACATATAAACAAATTGCTTTTTTAGACAAACTGTCAGAGATGCTGAAATATAAAGAGAGTAAGTCTGCATTAAATACCAAAAGCAGGGCTGTCTTAAAGCATGGGCACTCTGGGCATTAGCCCGGGGGCCCCATGAGCCTAGGGGCCCTATAGGCTTGCTAACTTTTCAGTATATTATTCTGGAAATTGCACTCAGAGGGTATGATTCATTAAGGAAAGGAAAGAAAAAAAATTTTGTACATTTTCTCCCAGATAAAACCATGTTACAAAGCAAGAAGCGCACATAAGATAAATACTGGCTGCTTTTTCATGTAGCACACAAATACTTGATAGCTTTGTTTGTATACTAAATTTTAAAGTTGATCTAGGACAGTGTTTCCCAACCCTAGTCCAAGTACCCCTATCAGTGCATGTTTTCCATATCTGCTTGCTGAAGCACAGGAGTAATCATTCCTGACTGACACATTTTGAAAGATCCATAGGTTGTACTAATTATTTCACTTGTGACCTGGAAAACCTGCACTGTTAGGGGTACTTGAGGACTAGGGTTGGGAAACACTGATCTAGGACACGCCCTACCCCAATTATAAATCTGCCATCACATTTTAAATTTACCTCCCCCTCAAATGCAACATGGTTTTGCCAAGGTGCAAGCAAAGTTACTTATTTTTTTTTAGAGATGGTCACTGACGCCCGTGTTTAGGTTTTGTATTCGGTTTTGGATCTGGATTACCGTCGTGTTTTGGTTTTGGTTTTGCAAAACCGCCATTGCGTGTTTTGGTTTTGGTTTTGTTTGGGTTTTGTTTTGCTATTTTGTTGGAAAATCAATGTTTTTGGGCCTAAAATAACCAAATTTTGTGATCCACCTGTTTCATGGATAAGTAATCTAATTGTAGAGCTAATAAATTATCAAAAAAACTGTTTAATTCCTGGTAGGTAGGCCTTCATTAATTCTACACACAAAACAGATTGTCTTCCTCTCCATCTATGCATATTGGCAATGCAGTCATCGTATTTGGATGTATATTACACCCTATACTAATAGTTAAATATGTAAAGAAATGGAAAAAGGCAGTTTGGTTTCTGTCTCTATAGGCCCCCCTCCACTTGTTGAAAATACAAAAAAAATCAGCCGTTATAGACTTTACAATATTAATTGAAATGGAGAAAGCCAGTTTGGTTTCTGTCTCTATAGGCCCCCCTCCACTTGTTGAAAATACAAAAAATTTTAGCCGTTATAGACTGTACAATATTAAGAGAAATGGACAAAGCCAGTTTGGGGTCACTCTGTCTATGACACCCTACCCTTAAGGAGAAATTGCCCAAACAGCAGCCTTTCAAGACGGTACGTGATATGGAAATGCCACAAGTCCCTTTCCTCTTTGGGGGTAGATTGCACCCTACACTTACATAGAAAGTTTTAAAAAGATGTTATCGTCATCATCTTCAGCTTCATCCTCACCCTCATCAGTGTGTACGTCATCATCACAGACTATCAATTTATCGCCGCTTGAATCCGCCATTAGAGAACAGTCAGTGCTTTTATGTCTTTGATGGTGAAGGCCTTCCTCGTGGAAGATGTAGTTCATTTTTATCAACATCATTCTCTCCACATTTTTTGGAACATTCGACGGATCACTGACTAAGTTCCCGGCTGCACTGAATACTCGTTCAGAGTACACACTGGAGGGTGGGCAGCTTAGGTATTGCAAAGCAAGTTTGAACATGGGATTCCAAATAGCCTGCTTTTCCTTCCAGTAAGGAAAGGGACTGCCTGACATTTCCATATCAATTACCTCTTGAAAATAATCCTCCACCATCCTTTGCATGTTTATACTCGTATTGGATGGAGTTATGGGCAAGGTGACACATTTTTTTGAAAAATCCTTCAAACCAGCCCAGATGTTAAAGTGTTCTGGTCTGCCCCCTGCGTCTTCCCTGCTTCCCTGAAATTTTATTTTTTACGAGCAGCAGCAGCTTGAGAAAGTGAAGGAGGACACGTCGTCAAGCCGAGGCCCAGTTCAGCGGCCAACTTGCAGAGCAATAGCTCCTTGCAAAAGTTCACATCTCGCTCATTTACAAGTAAAGACTCAATATAGGTCTTAAACCTTGGATTAAGCACAGTGGCCAAAATGCTCTGATCTGAGTTCAAGATCTTAATAACTCGAGGATCATTGTGAAGCGAATTAAGTACTTGATCGACAAGGCCAACATACTTTGCTGAATTGCTTGCTTTCAGCTCCTCCTTCAGTTTCTCAAGCTGCTTTTCCAATAGTCTAATTAAAGGAATGACTTGGCTCAAACTAGCAGAGTCTGCACTCACCTCACACGTCACAACTTCAAATGGCTTCAGCACCTTGCACAGCACTGAAAGGATTCCCCACTGTGCAAGAGTGAAATACATCCCCCCTCCTTTCCCAATGTTATGGCTTGCGCAATATGCTTGGATGGCTTTGCGCTGTTCCTCCATCCTCTGAAGCATGTACAGGGTGGAATTCCACCTAGTTACCACCTCTTGCTTAAGTTGGTGGCAGGGCAAGTTAAACTGCTCTTGGAGCTGCTGTAATCTCCTACATGCTGTGGCTGAATGCCTGAAATGGCCTGAAATTTTACGGGCCACCGAAAGCATCTCCTGCACCTCACGGTTATTTCGTAGGAAGCTCTGCACCACCAAGTTTATTGTGTGAGCAAAACAGGGAATGTGTTGGAAATCACCCAGCTGTAATGCTCCCACTATATTGTTGGCGTTATCAGAAATGACATATCCTGGGGAGAGTCCAAGTGGTATAAGCCATGTATCAATCACATCTCTTAGTTTGCGTAACAAATTGTCAGCTGTATGCCTGTTAGTGAAGCCGGTGATACAAAGAGTGGCCTGCCTGTGACAAATGTTACGTAGTGGTGTAAATGCTGCTGCTGTTCCTGCTGGTGAAGGTGAATGACCAACCCAGTGGGCTGTCACAGTCATATAGTCTTTGGTTTGGCCACTTCCACTTGTCCACATATCTGTGGTTAAGTGGACAGTGGGCAGAATGGCATTTTTCAGCGCAATCTCTACATTTTTACACACTTTTTGGTATAGTTGTGGAATTGCTTTGTGGGAGAAATGGTGTCGTGATGGAATTCTGTAACGCGGACACAAAACCTCAATTAACTGTGAAAACCCAGCTGCGTTTATTGTGGAAATTGGACGCAGATCTAACACTAACATTGCAGCCATGGCGTCTGTGATTCGCTTGGCGACTGGGTGACTGCTGTCATATTTGCTTCCCCTCGCAAATGATTGTTTCACAGTTAATTGCTGAAATGTAGGACTGCTCATTTTCTTGACCTGTCTCTGGGCTGACAATTCACCCCCAGCAGCAGCAACAGCAGCAGTGGGACTAACCCTTTTTTCAGAGGAATCAATAATAGTGCAGGAGTCATCCAGCCTTAATAAGTGGGATGCCGGGCTAACTCCGAGCGCTACTGAGGATATTGATGAGGATGGTGTGGTGGGTGTATTTTATAGCCGTTGGGACGTCGGTGACCGGAGGGTCTTAGCTGATGATGGAGTGCTTGTAATTTTTTTGGAAGAACTTTCAGCTTTTCACAACACTTTGCCATGAACTCTCGTTAAATGGCATAACATAGACGAGGTTCCAAGATGGTTAAGGTCCCTCCCTCGACTGACTGTGGCTTGACATACACTACAAATGGCTATACAATTGTTGTCTGGATTTGGGTAGAAATAATTCCACACATAAGAAGTGGATTTTTTGTTTTATGCCCAGGCATGACAATGGCCTTTTTCTTGTCACGTGCCAGAACTGCTGCCACTGGTGCAGGACTTACACAAACAACCTCATCCTCATCAACATCCTCATTAGCGCCCTCGTCGCCTACACAAATCTCCCCCTCATCCTCTTCTAATTCCAAAGTGGCATCCTCAATTTGTGTATCACCGGCTACACTCGGGCTATTAAGGCACACATCAGCAGAATGCTCACGATTAGACATCACACTGTTGGATGGACTCTCCACAGGGATTGTTGTCATTTGTGAATCAGAGCAAACATTATCCTCTAATGCCTTAATGTCAGTGTCGGACTGGGGCATGAAGGGCCCACCGGGGAACTGCAACGCTAGGGGCCCACCAGAGGGGGTGTGGCCAGCTATCAAAGAGGCGAGTGGTCAGCCCACGAAGGATAGCTAGCACCATAGTGTAGTATATAAATTGATGTTTATAAGGTATTACAATATTCTAGAGAGATCCACACTATTTGTATTAACGTCTATACTAATAAATTGGATTTTAGAGTGCCAGTGGGAACTAAAATAAATAAAAACACTTCTGTTTGTTCTTCAAGTGATTTATCATTAGCTATAATAATAACCACAGAATGGATAAGCAGAATGAAAGATGACTTGTTTTATAAAAAAAAGCAGCAAAACCACCCTTTTACTATGCTTATTAAAGTACATTTTTAATTGTATCACACAACAGGAGAAAGTGGTGACGGCAGAGAACATTTTTCCCTTTTACATATTAAGTGGTTTTAAAATTTTAGATTTTCCAGGATAAATTTACGAGTTCTAGACAATACCTTTTATCACCAATTGTAACAGGCAGCGCATGACGGCAGCACATGACGGCAGACATGTTTGACAGGCAGCCACACTCTCTACTGATATGACAAAGAGAGGTGGGTGCGCACAGCAGAATTGAGTTGTAGAGGTTGGATTGATATATGCTTATGGTCCAGCTAACCAGACTAAGCTGCTAGATCAAGAAGACGAGGGAGAGTCCACTCCCTAAATAATAGAGTAAATTAGAACAGCGCTAGAGTCTGGGTGGTATATAATTGTGGATGGTGTTATAAGGAGAGAGTTGGATGGATCAATATTATCACAATGTGATGTTCGAGTAAAATAAGTCATCATTTAATGACAATCAATGTCACACATGACATATCTAAGCAAATAAATACAACTAGTAAAATCAAAAACATGTGTAAAGACAGATGGATCATCAGAATCTTATGGTGAAACCATGCTGCACAATAATCATAAGCAATGAGATAAATGTATTTGAGGATCCCTCCCAAAAACTAAAATCCTTAGAAATAGTCTGTGGTATCTGTCTACTGATAAAACGACTCAGCGATATTGGTGGAGAAAGTCAGTGAGCTTTGCTGCTGAGTAAATTCTAAAATCAAAAGTTCAATAAAAAGGTAAATCTGAATACTTGCTATTAAGTGTCCGTTCAAGTTGCATGCCGTGATTGGAGAGCTCTCCGTGACCCGGCTGCTTGAGTTTGGAGTGTTCCAGTTGGTGGCGTGCATTCCAGCATGGAGCGCACATCGTGATTTCCGGAAGTGGGCGTGTCTATCTGGCGCAGTTTGTCACGATCACGTGACTTCTTCAAGGCTAGATGTGTATTCACTCGAACATCACATTGTGATAATATTGTTTCAGGATAAATTTACAAGTTATAGTGCCTGGGCATTGACTGCACTCCCGGCCCTTGAGTGTGAGTCCCACATACTGCAGCTAGCGGCGCGTTTAATTGAGGTGTCAGAAGTTAGCCGCATTGAAGCTCCGCCCTAACAACGGAGGGGGCGGAGCTTCAATGCGGCGGGGCCTACCGGTGGATAGTCCGGCTGCCCGGCAGGCCAGTCCGAGGCTGCTTACTGTTATCTTGCAGCTCGGCTTTGACGCGTAACAGTAGTTGTGCACCAATTGTAGGCTCGGTAACTTTTTGGGCTCTGCCACTAATAGAGAAAGGTGAAGGCCTCATTCTGTCTTTGCCACTGCGTGTGTAGAATGGCATGTTGGCAAATTTTTTTTTATCAGCACTTAAATTTTGATCAGTTACACTTCTTTTTCGCTTCAACAGAGTAATTTTTTTTTTGGTGTGTGTTTTTTGGACTGATTTCAAAACACTGTGTAGTTTGACATCGCCTTGCCCAGATGACGTACTGGGAACACTACCATCAGGACTGGTGACAGAACCTGGTTGCTCATTCTGCTCATATGTGGACTGCTTTGAATCCATTCTGAGCCCAAAGCACTTGTAGTGCTAAAAATTATTTGGTAGATACTGCTGACAAATATGACTTTTGACAGCCAGAAATATTTATGCACAATTATGGGGGACACCCCAAAAGCACTGGGAAGTGCTAAAAATTATTTGGTAGATACTGCTGACAGATAGTAATTTTGACAGCCAGAAATATTTAGGCAAAATAATGGGGGACACCCCAAAAGCACTGGGGAGTGCTAAAAATTATTTGGTAGATACTGCTGACAAATATGACTTTTGACAGCCAGAAATATTTATGCACAATTATGGGGGACACCCCAAAAGCACTGGGGAGTGCTAAAAATTATTTGGTAGATACTGCTGACAAATATGACTTTTGACAGCCAGAAATATTTATGCACAATTATGGGGGACACCCCAAAAGCACTGGGGAGTGCTAAAAATTATTTGGTAGATACTGCTGACAGATAGTAATTTTGACAGCCAGAAATATTTAGGCAAAATATTGGGGGACACCCAAAAAGCACTTTGAGTGCCAAATATTGAAAAAAAACAAAATTTCTCTATCCTCCTCTCTTCTCTTGCGATTTTTGTTAGCACAATTCAAATCAGAATATTGTATTCTCTGTCCCTGCTCTAATCAGCCTGTGACTACACCCTGCTCTCTCCCTCTGTCAAATGGCGATGGATTGCTGTGGAGGCGTGTATTTATAATCTTCAAGTATCGCGAGAACCGAGCCCCGAGATCCGACTACGTCACAATGACGTTCGGCCTCGATTTGGATTCCGAGCTCGGCTCGGTACTTGGATACCCAAAGTTCGGGTGGGTTCGGTTCTCAGGGAACCGAGCCCGCCCATCTCTATTTTTTTTGCTTTAATGAATCAGGCCCAGAGTGTTTGTGTGCATGGCGGTGACCAACTGTGCAGCAGAAAGTTCATTTCTGAGAGTGAAAATGATAAAAAAAAAATCAACTGTTTTGCCTTCAAAAATATTGTCGTTTTAAATTTTCCCTGCAATGTTGCCAAATATTGGCGACTTGCAAAAACCGCAGATTGATACATTTACCCCCTGATTTCCTTCAGCTCAGAGTCTGTGCAAAAAGTTTGGTAGAGGAAATGGTGGAGCCCTCCTTTGCACAACAAAGAAGTCCCTAAAAATTTGCCCCCTATAATCCCTTCATCTGATTTTAACAATATTGCTACAGAAAAAAAAATCTCGTTTTTTCACTGTTATGCTAAACTATGTGCCCCGACTTAATACTTAGCAAGGAATGCCCTAACTCCAACTAACTTCTCCCTGGAAAGTTTTGCTTTCCTGCTAACGTTGCATGCAATTTGGCGGAGTGGGGCACTTTTGCAAATTGAAGTGTGCGGTGTCACCAATCAGGATTGTCCTCTGCTCCTTCTTGCTTTGTTAAGGAGACTCACTGATAGTTGTCTGTCTACATATGGACAGACTATTTTGCGCTCAGTGAAAAAATGATGCATGCAGATATTGTAGATGGATGACTTTAGAAAGCTAATTAAATACTCTACATGAAATGTAATTTTTACTTATCTGATTTAAGTAATTAGTCCAGTTACAGTAAACACACTACCAACAAAAGTCACAAATCTCTGTGCTTCCTGCAAAAACTCAGCTACTCACCTTCAGAAGGCATCTCTACTGGCTCTGCTGACCTGTTCTCAGGGACTGAAAGAAAAAAAGACAAAAATCCATCATAATGCTTATTATAACTTATTATAGCCCTGTAATACTCCTTGCTTTATTCTGCTAATATCCATAAGTGCACTTTGTTCTATCACAATAAAACCAATGCAGAAAATGTCTTTTGTATTGTCATGCACCTACTCCTGTGTATTAACGCTATCTGTTATGAGTTAAGATATGATTTAATGTGTCATTATGGTGTAGAGTGTATAGCTCAAAATTTGAACCTTCTGGGGAGAGGAATTGGCTGGATAGGGCATATCATGCTGAATGTGATATAGTTGTCGTAATGCACCTGGTTCTGTGGCTGACTGCAAAAATTAGATGTTGTTTCATGGGTGAGATAGTATATAGAGCAGCAAGGGGTAGTGAGTGCACATTTAGGGATGTATGTAAAACCTTTTCACTTTGCAGATAAATCGATACATTTTGATCAAAAAATGTGCACGGTGCCTTTACATTTTTTCCAGTTCCATGAATGACACCAGTAGAAATGCTGTAAGAAAGGTATCCCTACAAGAAACAATGAGTTTTCTATTCTTTAATGGAAACTGTTATGACACCTGCAACATGATATGGGCATTTTAAAAGGATCATATTCCATTGAGTATTTATTGAAAAATGTAATGCATCTAGAAGAACCACTGTCCGTTGTACACTAACAATGTATTGTTAGGAGATTTTTGTTTTTGGTTTGTCCAAAGCATTTTTTGTATTCTTCTAACTGATTAAACAGTATGGGGCATAATATCATTCACTGTATAAGTGGGATTACCAGCAGTGGAACAACATTTAAAGCAGTGGGAAATGGAAGGTAGAAGAAAATGTGAAGCAGATACTGTATATGTGTGATGTACTTAAAAGTAGAAACAATTGTTATATGGTTTTATTTGGGAATTATCCCCACGTAAAGAAGAGGATATAGTGGCATGTACAGTACTTAGAGAATTACTGTAAGCTCCAGCAGTCAGACATTAGATGCATATCCTACAGTGAAGCCATTATTAATACAATTAGAACTTCATGAATTGTCAGGGACAAGGAGAAGGCATGCTGTTTGTCCTATCTTCCTATTCCGAATATAAGAGGGAAAAAACAAAATTACAATTCTCTTATGTTAAAAATCAGGAAGGTGGTAATTAATGTGGCACTATGTGTTTTTTCAGCGGATTTGCAATGGTTTGGGGTAAAAAAAACAAAAACTGAAAAGCATCAGTTTCACAAAACCGCTCTTTAATAAATTTAGCCCAAGAATTCTGTATAAAGTTCCCACATTGGCCTCCATTATGCTAACCAGAAAAACATGTAATCAAACTATGTTGTGGTGCCTATCAGAAGCAGGTCTAAAAAAACCTGCCATTTTTCTGGTACGTGCTCTGCCAATTTTGATTAAACCACCAGCATTTTAGGTGTTAGTACACATTGCTGGTGGTTTGAGTTTCCACTCCCAAAACACAAAATTGTAAATCCTGTTATTTGGAGGCCAAAATCACTGGCAATGTGCGCTTGTTTCTAAACTGCCACAAAAAATAAATCTTTAGTAATTTTAGCCCCTGGTGTATGAAGAGAACACCAGAGGAGACAAGGGACCAGAGCCGCAAAATCACAGGCATGTGACCATGTTTTATATACTAGGGTTTAGAGATAAGTAAAACATTTTCTTGTTCTTATATTGTCTTGCAAATATTTTTTATGTATTCTCTGCAATGTTATTATCTGTCAGAATTGTAATAAATATATACAATGCCAAAACTGGTTACTGCTGACTCCCCAAAACAATAATTTGCTTCTCACACACTCAAAATTCCTACACAAGCACAATACTCCACAAGCACGAATTAAAATGTAAATGCATTCTCCTGTTTTAAATAATGCATGCCTCTCTCAAGAAGCAATTGGCTAGATGAATTAGAACACATTTAGTTTTATAAATGTCCTACTATCACTATTCTTGCCAGCTAAGGCTGGGTACACACTACAGAAATTTCCGACCAATGTGTAATGATTTTACAAACGACTGAAAAAAAAAATAGTCCCGGTTTGTGTGTACACACCACACATGTTTTAAAAGATTTACCCTCAGATCTATGCCCTTCAACTGTCATAACCGTCGCCTGAAAAGATCATGTAAACTCTATGAAGATCCAGATCATAAGTGCATACACACTGCAGGATTGGAGGGATGTTGTTCCATAGCTGAACGAGATTTATAGTTGTGCTGAACAATCAAATCAAATTATGGTCGGTGCTTGGAGCGATAATCGTCCATTGACTAAGTGAAGATACTAATGTGATGTTGGCGCTGAACAGTCGTTTATAGAGTGATTGGTCCAATAGTTGGCTGAAAACACTGTAGTGTTTATTCAGCCTAACTCAATTCAGCAACAGCAGATTTAGTATGTTTTTGAATAAAATGTATTTATTGCTATTGCTTTGACATTATCAGTAGTTATTGTTTAACCACCCTTGTTAATCACATCACACATTGTGATATTCTTGCAACTAATATGCAACAATTGTAATGCTATTCTAATGCTATTTATAATATATTAAGTCTAGGTTTAGCATTGTAAAACATTTGATCAATATTTGCTATTCTCCAACACAGGAAGAATGAATTATTTAATATCCCTCTATAACTATTTTACGTTCCACACCATTTCTCCAATTAGTTCTCCTATTCTTGTCCCATTTATATTTCTTCCTTAAGGGATGTTACCTGCACACATGCTGCTATTCTTTGATACTATACATGACTCATGTATCTGCTCCTTGCTGGTGACACAGCTGCTGTTTTCTAAAGAGAAAAGAAAATACTTTAATATAATGTAGTGATTTCAATATATATATTTTTTTTGCTTCAAAATCAGCAATTTCTGTTCTTGTGGACTGTACTAAAATAAATAGCACTTTAGTGCATAATGTTCATTTAGGGCCTAATTTATTAAGGAATGTAAATGCCCATATGTGCCGTATTTTGCGTAAAATTGCTCATTGCGCATGCTTAGAAATGGATTATACGCCAGTGAATGCAAGTGTATGCAATTAATCTTCAAAGGCAATGGACACTTCCAACAGCCTATGATTTCAACTGCAGAACGGGGGATGGAAGGGGCATATGCATGTAGTCAATGTGCAGTAAGGGCGTGCCAAGGTTGAGTGCACACACAGCCGTCTGATTCAAGCTCTGGTATCCCCAGCAGCTGGTCAGGTGAATGTTGCTATTGATAGTGATGACGGACGCGTATGCATGTTCCAATATGTGGTTACAATGTAAAGCAACTGTAAAAATGCAATTTATGTACTGTACAGTCGGCATTAATAACATTCCGATATACGTATTTCATAGGGAAAAAAAAGAAAAAATATTTTTATTTATGACTATATTATTAACAGGTGTTAATGTCTTTGATATTTTATTTTTATCTGTATCTTTTGATGGGACATATATATATATATATATATATATATATATACACATGCATTGTGCGTATTCTGCAGTGTGTTGTGACTGTCTGCATACTGCAAGTGCCATATTCAATTAGAAACGTTTCTTCAGTTCCGCTTGAACTTGAATACAGACTTACCTGCGTGCAGTTTGCGTTCAATTTTAAAAAACGCAAATTGGGTTCACTTTGCATTCCTTAATGACTCAGGCCCATAATGAGCAAAATAGTACTAAAGACCAAAACAAAGCATACATTTTGTTTCAAATAGCACTTTTCAGTCTCTTCACCGGCATGTAGGGGATGCCAAAAGTAGAAGCACCTTAGAGGCACCCTGACTGTATTAGTGGCAGTTATCTTCTATAGTGCTACTGGTTACAAGTAATATCTCAGATACAGCAACTTACGGTTCTGAATACAATTCTGCACTAGCTAGCATCTTCTGATTGCAAATTCACCTCTGAAACTGGTAGGTGCTTTTTGCATTAATTGTGCATATATTGTAGGATATTAGCGTATTTTAAAAATATATTTTTGCCTCTTTAATTCATATGCAAGAATGGATATTTTAACTGCTACATTATATCAAGCCTAATAGTGCATGTGTTTTTCACTATCAAATGAGATGTTAATAAACTTTTCTTGTGCTTATGAACTGGTTGTGCGTATGCGTGTGTGGGTGTATGTATGTCTGATATAAGCCTGATGTAAACCTGGTGTACATGTTACAGGTGCAGAGCTGGATGCATATTGAGATGCGTAATACTCAACAACTCTGCATCAGGCCCTATCCAAGCTAGTTCAACTTATCGATGTAACATGAGCAATTTAATCTAAAGTAATATTTGCTTGTAGCTCCCAGGATGAGAAAGCACAAAACTGTGACTGCTGAAAGCAGGGCTTGTATATACTGTCCAACTGAAATACGTGTCTGGCATTTTATGTGTTTGGATATATGTTTTGCATACACACAAATACAGAATGAATACAACAAAACAGCAACTACGAGTGATAGTGAAATCTATCGACATCCATATTCTATCACTGTTAAGTGTAGTGCATACTTGCCAATTCTTCCGGAATGTCCGGGAGAGTCCCGGATTGCGGGTGGGACTCTCAGACTCCTGGGAGAGTATTGCAGCCTCCCGCATCTGCCCACTTCCTAGTGAAGTGGGCAGAATTAAGTCCAAAATGCCGCGATTCCCTGAGAATGTCATGGGTTGGGGCCAAAATGTAACGATTTTCTGAGCCCCGCTACCTGCACGCCCACCTCTCCCCGGCAGCTCCCGGATGCCAACAGCCATAACTTGGCAAGTGTGATGTAGTGGTAGTTTTGTTTTTTAAATCATTCTTACCTGAGGTTTCACATGTCACCCACTTACAGGAGAAGTTGAAACTTGGCTCCCCTTCAGTACAGCTCACACAAGAGCTCAGCTGTCTACAACCCTCTGTGGAAGGAACAATGAATGATATCAGTGTCCAGCAGGCCCAATTGTCTTCTACTATTCTCAATAATGCCTAGCTAAGACTTTGTCATATACAATTCCTTGCAAAATTACATATATTGCTGTTCAGAAATATTAGCTGTTAAAAGAAGCATGTGTAATAAGCATGCTAATTTTTATTTAAACTAAACAAAATGCTAAAGTATAATAATAGACATTTTTCTACCCTTCCACCACCACCTGACTAGTACCCAGAATCACCTCTGACATACAGCGAGCCCATTAAGTAAACAGCATGACTCAGCTTCTGAGTAGTACAGGGCAGTGCTTCTCTCTCCACTGCCAGCAAGATTTGATATGGCAAAGTGTAAAATACACCACTTCCATATGCCATTTCCAGGACTGATAGAAAAGATCTGTTTACTCAGGAAATAATTTGATAGCCTTTCTTCCCTGCATGTTGTCATAGCTCTGATAACGTTTGTTACGCTTTAAGAGATTAGGACTTACAGGGTCGTTTACAAAACAAAAAATAAGAGTGGTAGTCCATTTCTAAGTACTGTGATGCCAGCTAACTGCTTTTGCATGATGTGCTGATGTGCGCTAAAGTACACAGGAAGAAGGTGTATTTTGCCAGCTAATATTTTCTTGCTATGGAAATAGCAGAGAACCAGGATACTCCTTTGGTTTACAACCTATGTTCCCTTTTCTGTCACTGATTATTGCACAGAGCAGATATAATTAACTAAACAAAACAAAACTGCATTGTAATAAGAGAGGCAACTAAGTTTTGGCTGTAATACAGTGATGATCTACCACACCAGAATGTTAAAATAACTGCAAGGAGTGGCTATAAGGTAAACTGTATTTGCAAGATATCGCAGAGGTTTTTCCCTTAACAAAAAGTCCTGTTTTTTGTTTTTTTACTTTTAATTTTCAAACTGTATAAAAATCCAAAAACTAATAGCATAGGGAAAAGAGCAAATGTGCACTGACATAATACAATTGTTACAGTTTGACAGATAGACATTGTAAAATAACTAATACTAATTTTTGTCCTTTATGTCCTTTTATATCTATCGGACTAGGATAGGATTAACAAGTATGTGAGTGGGAGAAGGAATCATTAGATTGAAACAAGGTTTTAAATGTTGTAAGAAGAAGGTCAAGAGTGGGGGGTGGGAGAGAGAGGGAAGTGTGGGGAAAGTTAGGTGGGGGGCTGTCTTAGTCAGGCAAAAAGGTCCTGTCTTTAATGCAACGCCACTTGCTCATTTTAGATGGATAAGATACAGAACATTATGCACATAGAAGACACAAAATCAAGAAAGACACCTTACTGTCATGAGTTTTTGATGCCTTAATGAAGTGAAATCAGTGAGAGGGAGATAGAGAGAGAGACCACCACCATAAATATCAGCAAAAGTGAAAATTATTTGGGATGGGGGGCTTTTAAAAGTACAAGATGGTTTGGGATGTTCCTACCTTTATGACTCTACACATATTGCTCTTGCAGAGCACTAAGAGCACTAAGAACAAAGAGTCAAATTAATTATAAACCATACAGGACAGGGAAAGCAATGTCTTTTCTTATTCCCTTGTTGTCAACCCCATTACTGTTTTCTCTAATACTGCAAGGTATTATGTTCAACAATTGGTGCTATATAAAGAACAGTATACATACTGTACAAAGGTAGTCCTTATTGGTTTATGGTCAAGAAGCCACAAAGGAACAAATCCATGCACAACTGCATGGTATGTGTGGCATACCATGCAATTATTGTACTTCATAGCTGATCTCCATAGGTTGATTAGTAATTTAACTTTGGTTTTATTACTAGCAATTTGAGTTTGGTCTTTTCTTTAAATTAGGAGAGTTTTTGTTGTCACAAAAATCAAAATTAATTGATTTATTAAATATGGGTTAAATTCCAAGAAGTTGCTGGACCCCGCTCAATAATGTTCCTGTGGGAAAAACAAAAATCTAAGAACCATAACATGACAGAATAGTGAATTCATCTCTATATTTAGCCAAACCCGACAACAGGTCCTAAGCTGACATAGCAATCTATATTTTCACATAACTCTCATGTGTAAGACATTGTGTTCTAAATAAAGATATCTCCCTCAGTGACTTTTACCTTCACTACCTTTTACCACTCTGATTTCTTTATCCATTATTAAAACTCCTCTTTGCTGATCTTTTCCTTTTTCTAGAAAACCCTCCCAGATATTTTCCTTTTTACTTATTCAATGCACAGAATACCTCTTAAAAATATTACACTGATGCCAAGACACCCAACCAGAAGATCTCTGCCCCTTGGGATGCACTTGTAAGCATAACTTGTCAGTCATTTATACAGAGTTGAAACTATATGAAAAAGGATACCAGACCACTAAGTGTTTCCTATAAACAAACAATAAATTAAATTGAATATTTGTTACAAGAACACTCTTTCATGCACAAATATGTACACCCAACTTTCAGATACAACTCTTCATAAAACACAGGTTAGCTTATTATACATAACAGTACATATAAAAAACAATGAAAAATAAAACACATGTGTAGATGCCAGTGGAGGAGTTTATCCTTAGGTGAATATCTCAGAGCCAATGAGGTCGTTTTTGAAAATAAAGAGGTACAGGCGAATTTGGATTCTAAAGATGGACTATCGCTCCTAAAATGGGATAGTTGCGGGTATCTTAAAATACATGGTTGTTTGTAAGATGTAAGTGGTCCATTTATACCCATTATTGGTATCTTATTTATTACCTTTTTCCATGATTACATTATTCATGTTTTTAATCCTGAAATGTTCTCCTTTTACTTTTACCTCTTCACATCTCATCAAGCTCTTGTGTTTTCCTGCCGTGTCTACCTCAAAACGTTAGTGCAACACATCCACTACCTCTATACTCACTTGTAAGTCTTACAAAATTTTAAAATATTGTTTATTATATTTTTATTCCACTACTGTATTCATTATGTCTCACCTACCTATGTGCCTTAATCCTTCGCTTTGCCACCACTCCATTTAATTTACTCTTATACGTTTGCTTCCACAGTCACTCAAACTATCTCAGTCATGTTTTCTAACTTATTCTAAGTTGTGTTATGTTTTATTATATTTTCAATGTTTTATCTCATATTTCCCTCTAAAAGGTTTTAAGCTCTCATGTTTTATCCCACCAGTTTCTCCTACTGCAAGATTGTTTACTTTCAATTAATAAAATGATTTATTACATGTCAACATATTATTATGGTCACAAAATAGTGACTCTCAGATAAGAATACACACCTCTATTCAATAAAGGATAAAATATCCCGCTTGTGGGAGGTTTCATTTGCTGATTACTTACCTGTATCACAGAGAGATAACGCAGCAGAGAGAAGCACAGCAAAGCAGAAATACTTCATATCTACACTGGGAGCTAATAATGATCAGTAGAAAGAAAAATACTATGCAATGCAGAATACACTCAGAATAATAACTCTATGGGGAATGCTTTGCAGAGCAATGAGATGCTGTATAGGACTGGGGGGTGGCTCTGTGTGGAGAGTATTGTCTCTGACCTGGTAGCTGATCAGACAAGAAGAGGAAATTGAGCTGATGACAGAAACCTGAGACAGGAGCAGAACATTGTACCTGAAGAGACAGAATCCTCCAGATCTGTATACTGGAGATAAACACAGCCCTATATAGTATCATATAATGTCATAACAGGTGGAGAATGGGCAATGTAACATCCCCTTGTTTCTACAAAGTATCCTATTATAAAATTACAGCCTAATTCAAGTATGACACTTAAAAGCAGTGAAATATTCTAGACGAGAATTTATTTGCCTTCAGGTTGCCATTTAGTTTATAATAAGTTGACATGATCCCTCTTTAACTTTTGACCACTGTCAATTAAACCTATTCATTAGATGTAATATTGCCTTTTTAAACAAACAATGGATTTCCTCAGTTATATTTTAAAAATAAGTAAATGGGTGATAATTCCTCCCACTGTCTCCACCATAACCACAATAAAGGTTACTATAGTATTTTCCAGTCAAAGATGTTTACAGCAGAGGCAGGAGGAGTTTGTGTCAAAAATACTTTTTATTTTGTAAGGAGACTGAATACTACAAATAAATGTAATTAATTCTAAATTGAACCAATAGTCCATTCTGGGCACAAACTACTCCTGTTCTACACCTTTTTTTTAAAAAAAAATAATAATATAAAAAAATAAAATAAATGGAGCCATAACTTGTATGAAATATTTGAATATGTATTCATCCCCACTTCTATCATACAGAAAAATGCTCTGAAATTTTCAGAGTCGTTTACACATTACTATTAGGAAGTTGGCTACCAAGACCCCTGTCTTGGTTTAGGCTATCTACAGTGTTGGATTATAAATAGAGATGTTCACTGACCCCCATGTTCTGGTTTTGGTTTTGGATCTGGATAACTTCGTGTTTTGGTTTTGGTTTTGGCAAAATCGCCCTTGCGTGTTTTGGTTTTGGATCCCAATTTTTTTCTAAAATCCCTATTTTTTTTTGCTAAAGTAACATATTTTTGCTTTTTTTCCCCCCTACATTATTATTAACCTCAATAACACTAATTTCAAGTCATTTGCAGTCAATTTTGACCACTACACAGGTCACAATATTATTTTCATACTTTCAAACAAAGACTGCAGCGACCTGGCTGGATGCTAAGCGACAGAGCAATGACACAAACACACGCAGTTCATAGCACATCTAGAAAACATTGCCACACAGCAGTGGCAGACAAGAAAAGTGGTGCACAATGGAATTGTCCTTGGGCCTGGAATTGTCCTTGTGTCCTCCCACCCACCCTTATGTAAGATAACTCCAGCGACAAGCAGTGCCACTTTTATGGCTGAAGTACTTGGTTTGTTTGGGCCCCCACAAAACAAGCTAACAATGGTCTTAAGGCACCTAATCAAACAGTGCTGTTAATGAACTCTACTGTGGCAAGTCATGCACCAGTGGAAACAGTTCTTGCCAGTGATAAGAAGAAAGCCATTGTCATGCCAGGGCGTAAGACCAAAAAATTGACCTCTTATGTGTCTTTTTATTTTTACACAAATCCTGGCAACAGTTGTCTAGCCATTTGTAGCATTGTAAAGCCACAGTCAGTAGAGGTAGGGATCTTAACCATCTAGGGACCTCATTAATGTTACGCCCAGGGGAGGGCTGGCAGACTTTAGCCCGGGGGGCAAGAACACAGCACTGGCCCATAAGTAGCGACCCAGCCTTAAAGGGTGTTTTTCGGTACAATTTATACTTCATAAAATAAAAAGAGGCTATTTTAGTGTTACTTAATCAGCGGTACTTTATTATTATAAATTATAAATATTGAAAATAAATAATGTGACCAAAAACATATATATGCATAAATAAGCTATACAAATATGCACATAATAAAAAATGTTATGTACACATAGAACATATGCAAACTAGAGTCAGATTGATCAGAAATCAAACATATTAGCACTAGAAAATAGACAAAAGTGCTGCCAAATTAAATGTCTTAAAACAATGAAGATTGCTCACAAAGTTAATAAAGATCTCATCAGTGGTGAACTTTCACAGACAATTTCCAGCACATCTTGAAATTGAACTAGTTCCAAAAGGTCTTGTTCTATAGACATGATCATAAATGCTTCAAGCAGGTCTTGTCCCATTGTAACTCGCAGTATTGTTTTTATGATTTCACATGCCACTTGTGTGAAAGACAGAGTCAGCAGGCACTCATATGCCACAGAGAGATTCTCATAAACAGCTGAATAAAGAATGTACTCTGTGACAGCAGAGGAAGCAATTTTTACACGATTTGCACTTTGTTTTGTCATCCTCTATAGCAGAAAATATGTATCTTTCATCTTCATCCCTCCACCTTCTTCTGGAATTACCTCTTGTCTTCTTGCTTCATCCAAGTGTCCTGTCAGCATAAGAGGTTAGCAAAACTTATAAGTTTACTAATAAGAGACTCTTCATTAATTTTAGCCAATTCAGAAATACTTTTTAGAGTGCCCTCTTCAAGAAGTGTTGGATCAGTTTGAATATTTTCAAAAAATCTAGAATCCAAATACTGGGGGTCTAGCACGAACTGTTTATTTTCAGAAAATCTCTTTGTAAGACTTGTTAAAATTTGGTCACAAATTGGTCTGTACACTTACACACGAAAAAGTTTCAGTTCATTGGTTGGACGTTCATCAACTGAGATCTCACCTACCATTCGTTTCTTTCTGCCACCCCTTCTCACTGGGATCTCAGTTTCAATCTCAAGGAAAGTGATTGTTTCACAATTGGCTCTAAGGGCATTCATTTTTGATGCAAAGTAGCCTTTTCTGTAATATTATCAAAATCAATTTTCTTTAGCTGGTCAATGGCATTCTCAACCATTTTCCATGCCACCAGAAAGTCAAGACCACTCGTTTGTAAGTATTTTGAAACTGGTCCAATCACATCTAAAATGGCAAGGAATTAATTTGCTGTAAAAATGGTCTTGAACTCGGACAGTTTTTTTTATAAAGTTGTAGCTTCAGAAGTGGCCCTTGAATCACAATTTCCCAACTGTGAGATGGAAAATAAAACTTCAATAGCATCCAAATACAGGGACTGCCTCTCTCCAAATACCCAATTAAGGGCCTTCTCCTTTGCCCACCATCTTGTCTCGCCAATCTTAAAAGCTTTTCTTGTTCTTGGGCCTGATTCATTAAGGATCTTAAATGAAGAGGTATCTTATTTCAGTCTCCTGAAAAAAAACCATGTTACAATGCAAGGGGTGGAAACTAGTTTTCTGTTTTGCACATAAGTTAAATACTGACTGTTTTTTCATGTAGCACAAAAATACTTGATAGCTTATTTGTACACTGAAATTTAAAGTTGATATATGTGTGCTACATGAAAAAACAGTCAGTATTTAACGTATGTGCAAAACACCCCTTTCGTTTTTCTGTAGCCCTCTTTCTGCTCCCCCTTCTTTTTTCTGTAGCCCTCTTTCTGTGCCCCCTTCTTTTTTCTGTAGCCCTCTTTCTGTGCCCCCTTCTTTTTTCTGTAGCCCTCTTTCTGCACCCCTTTCTTTTTTCTGTAGCCCTCTTTCTGCTCCCCCTTCGTGTTTCTGTAGCCCTCTTTCTGCTCCCCCTTCTTTTTTCTGTAGCCCTCTTTCTGTGCCCCCTTCTTTTTTCTGTAGCCCTCTTTTTGCGCCCCCTTCTTTTTTCTGTAGCCCTCTTTCTGCTCCCCCTTCATTTTTCTGTAGCCCTCTTTCTGCTCCCCCTTCTTTTTTCTGTAGCCCTCTTTCTGCTCCCCCTTCTTTTTTCTGTAGCCCTCTTTCTGCTCCCCCTTCTTTTCCTGTAGCCCTCTTTCTGCTCCCCCTTCTTTTTTCTGTAGCCCTCTTTCTGCTCCCCCTTCGTTTTTCTGTAGCCCTCTTTCTGCTCCCCCTTCTTTTTTCTGTAGCCCTCTTTCTGCTCCCCCTTCTTTTTCCTGTAGCCCTCTTTCTGCCCCCCCTTCGTTTTTCTGCAGCCCTCATTCTGCTCTCCCTTCTTTTTTCTGTGGCCCTCTTTCTGTGCCCCCTTCTTTTTTCTGTAGCCCTCTTTCTGCTCCCCCTTCTTTTTTCTGTAGCCCTCTTTCTGCTCCCCCTTCGTTTTTCTGCAGCCCTCTTTCTGCTCTCCCTTCTTTTTTCTGTAGCTCTCTTTCTGTGCCCCCTTCTTTTTTCTGTAGCCCTCTTTCTGCTCCCCCTTCTTTTTTCTGTAGCCCTCTTTCTGCTCCCCTTCATTTTTCTGTAGCCCTCTTTCTGCTCCCCCGCTTTCTGTAGTCTGTATTACTTACCTTCTATACATGCTTCTTTTCACTCTTCTTGGATTGAATGCAGCTCCTCTCGCTGTCCTGCTTCCGACCGATGGAAGCAGGACACACACAGATGCGGTGCTGCACTGTAGCAGCACCGCAGAGAAAAAAAAAAGGTGCCAGAACGCCTTTCCCAGCGCTCAATGGGAAAAAAAATAAGCATATATATAAGCCTTCAACATACACTTTTTAGTCTAGTCAAATTGATACCGCACATCAAACTAACATTGATACCGCACATTAAAACTAGCATTTATACCGCACATTAAAACTAGCACTGATACCGCACATTACAACTAGCAATGATACCGCACATCAAAATGGCATTGATAACATACATTACAAATACAATTGATACCGCACATTCTGTGAAGGTGGGAGGGGGGGTTTAGCAATAGATTATATAATAATGTTCTATTACAGTACTGGACCCAGGGGCTGATTTATCAAAGTGCAAAAAGCCATATTCTCACACATACAAAAAAAAATGCTATTTTTTAATAATACAGATTAAAAAGATAATATTAAAAAACTGAACATACACTTACCTGAATAAAAGTGATTGTAAGTTCTTTCTTTCTTTCTTTCTTTCTTTCTTTCTTTCTATGCCTTGCTCTTGTCTTCAATAATGGCTGGAGGGGTGGCTGTTTGTCATGTGCTGCCTAAATGGGAGCCTACTACTGTAATGCATTTATTTATATATTTATTTATATATTTACTCATTAGTTTTTACCTACTTCATGGGAGCCTCCTAGTGAGATTGAGGCTCCCATGTATTTGATTGATTGTGGCTGCCCCAATCATATTCAGAGGGGGTTGGTACTGGGGGGGAGGAGAGCCACTTGAAGTAGTCACCTGTGAAGAAAGTGCAGACACTGTTAGCTTGAGTCAAGTGATTCCCCTAATAAAACTTTTTGTTAAAGCAGTAAGAGAAATTGAAGGAGGAAATGAAACAAAGCAATTCCAATAATTATGTTGGACTTGTAGATTAAGAGTTATCAACATCTTGAAATCGGATCACTACATTTTGGCAACTGTGCTTGATCCTAGATTTAAGAGCTATGTCTTCTCTTTCTTTCCAACTGACCCAGATCTCAAGAGATGCAATGAGCTCCTGGTCAGCAAGCTGACAGCACAAGTGGTACATTACACAATGACGTCTCCTGTTTCAGTTTCTCTGGAAATTGCTGCTAGGAAAAAACTTAGCTTTCCCAAGACACCCAGTGGTGATGTAGATGAGTCTGCACAACATTTTGACATTTGGTCTGGTCTAAAAGAATTGCCCAAAAATCGTGACAGCTCTTCCGTAAAATGAATTACAAATTCCATGAGGAAGGCCATTATCAGCAATTACATCAGACTTCTGTGATGTTGGATTTCATAGGGTATGAATTAGCATTGTTTGAGGATAATGTACACACTGATGAGGGGGAATATGATGACAGTGTAGATTGCAGGTGCTGAGATTTACCTGAGAGAAGGGAGCTAGCTGATACTGGTATGCTTGGTAATATTTTGGGTACAATGACATGTTGGCAATTTTATGTTTTTCTACAGTAAACTTTCATCTTTATTAGAGAGGTGTTTTTTTTCTTTAAAAAGGTACAAGCTTTTTATTTACATTTTTGTTTCCCTGACTTAAACCCACTATGCTCTTGAACTTAGGCTTTAGCACATGAGGTAGAAGGATTAGTATCATCATAACTGAGACTGGAGAGTGACAAGAAATATGTGACTGAAGACTGGAGAGTGACAAGGACACTGCCACCCCTCCTGTTTCTGTATGAGCTATGGCACAGTAAAATGTGACTGGAGACTTTTAATGACACTGTCAGCCCTATTATTTGAATTTCTGTTACAGCACTAAACACTGCCACCTCTCCTATTTCTGGGTGAGTATAGCACAGTACAATGTAATTGCAGATTTTGAAGAACACTGCCAACCCTATTATTTTTATTTCAGCAATGACAATTAGCAATTGAGCTGTCCTGTTGGTGTGTGAGCTATATAACACCGTACAATGTGACTGCAGATTTACACCAAGACTGCTAGCCTTATTTTTTTTATTTCAGTAATGAAAATTAGTAATGGAGCTCTCCTGTTTGCATGTTAGCTATATAACACCATACAATTTGACAGCAGATTTAGACCAAGACTGCGAGCCCTATTATTTCTATTTCAGCAATGACAATTAGCATTGCAGCAGTGGAGCTCTCCTCTTTGTGTTTTACCTATATAACACAGTACAATGTGACTGCAGATTTAGAAGACCAAGCCTGCCAACTCTATTATTTCTATTTCAGCAATGACAATTAGCAATGGAGCAATGGAGCTTTCCTCTTAGTGTTTTACTGATATAACACAGTACAATGTGACTGCAGATTTAGAAGACCTAGCCTGCCAGCCCTATTATTTCTATTTCAGCAATGACAATTAACAATGGAGCAATAAGCTCTCCTCTTTGTGTGTTACCTAAATAACACAGTACAATGTGACTGCAGATTTAGAAGACCAAGGGTGCCAGCCCTATTATATATATTTCAGCAATGACAGTTAGCAATGGAGCAATGAAGCTGTCCTCCTTGTGTTTTACCTATATAACACAGTACAATGTCACTGCAGATTTAGAAGACCAAGCCTGCCAGACCTATTTTTGCAATGACAATTAGCAATGGAGCAATGGAGCTCTCTTCTTTGTATGTTACCTATATAACACAATGCAATGTGACTGCAGATTTAGAAGACCAAGGGTGCCAGACCTATTATTTCTATTTCAGCAATGACAATTAGCCATGGAGCAATGGAGTTCTCCCGAATGTCACTGGAGACTTTGAAGGACACTGCTACCCCTCTTCTTTCTTTTCTACCTATGACACTGCCCAACTGCACTAGAGACTGGCAAGAACTGTGCTACCCCTTCTGTATCCCTCTATGAAATGGCGCTGGATCGCCGTGGAGGGCGGTACTTATAGAATCCAAAACTTGTGAGATCCGACAACATAACAACGACTTTTTGCCTCATTTTCAATTTTTTCAGGGCGCAGAAAAGTACCGAGCCGGCTCGGCTTGGTACTTGGATCTGCTAAGTTCGGGTGTGTTCGGTTCTTGGGGAACCGAGCCTGAGCATCTCTAATTATAATAGGGACATTTGGAACCGTAGCTTGGGGCTCAGATCAACCTTTTTCAGACTCAGTATTGAGCTTAAAGCAAAAAATATGGTGAGCTTGCTGTAATGCTATTGCTGATTATTGCAAAACAGTGGGAGCACAATGCTTGCTGACTTTGTTATTGGAGTGAAGAACTTACTGAGTGTGTTTAATACTGATTTTAACTCAGATGCGCTCCATAGAGAATATTAAAGAACTATGTGTGTGATCAGGCAAGGGAAAAAGAGTAGATTAGTGATGTGATTGCTTTAAGACTACCTGTATGCCCATGTAAAAAAGGGAAGCCCTTACACAACAAATTTCACAGAGACAAGGGAAAACCAACTGTGATTTGCAATGTGGTAAAATCTATTGTGGTCTGATTAAACTGGTATGGACCCAGAGAACAAAAATGTATACTAGGGTTGGTGCAGAGTGGGCCATAAAATGGGAGTAAGCATGGAAAAATAGCTACTTATACTACTATTGCTATTACTACTTGTTCCCAATGGAATTTGCAGGCAATGTATAAATAAATGTTGATTATGATTAGCAAGTATGTGCACCTGCCACAGGTATAAAAGGTATACAGCGGTATATGCGTTTTCCAGCAGCTTTGTATGAGCCACGTTTACATAAACATGACTTTGCTGTATTTGGCCAACATTAGAATGCCCCTTTCCTCCCTCCTCCTACCAGTCCAGATGCAGGCTGGTGTAAGTATTATTATTATTATTATTATCCTTTATTTGTTAGGCGCCACAAGAGTTCTGCAGCGCCATACAATGCACAAACAATAGACAGTACAGGGTAAAATATTACTGAGCAGTAAACAAAAATACCAAAACTTCGGAAGCTCCAAGCAGGCTGATGCAGAAAAGATGGAGCAGAAGAGTAGGTAAGGACACAGGAGGGAAGAGGGCCCTGCTCGAATGAGCTTACATCCTAAGGGAGGGTGAACAAGACTCAGGTACAAAGGGGGCCAGATGATGTAAAGGAGAGAAGAGGGGACGGGAGGAGAGAGGGGAGAGCGGGTTAGGAGGAAGGATGGTAGGCTTTGAGGAACAGGTGGGTTTTTAGTGCCCGTTTGAAGGAGCTTAGAGTGGGATAGAGACGGACAGAGCGAGGGAGGTCATTCCAGTGAAGGGGGGCTGCTCGGGAGAAGTCTTGGATTCTGGAATGGGAAGAGGTGATTAGAGTGGAGGAGAGACGACGGTCATTGGCCGAGCGCAGGGAGCGGGCAGGAGTGTGAATGGAGAGGAGGTTGGAGATGTAGGGGGCAGTAGACTGGGAGAGTGCCTTGTATGTGGTGGTCAGGAGTTTGAAGATGATTCTATAGGGGATGGGGAGTCACTGTAGGGCAAGGCAGAGAGGGGAAGCAGAGGAGGAGCGGCGAGAGAGGAAGATGAGTCTGGCAGCCGCGTTCAGAATAGAGCGGAGGGGAGCGAGGTGGGAGAGGGGGAGGTCGGTGAGAAGGAGGTTGCAGTAGTCGAGGCGTGAGATAATGAGAGCGTGAATGATGGTTTTGGTGGCATCCTGAGAGAGGAAAGGTCGGATGCGGGCAATGTTGCGAAGTTGAAAGCGACAGGCTTGGGCAAGGGATTGAATGTGGGGGGTAAAGGAGAGAGAGGAGTCGAAGGTAACGCCCAGGCAGCGAAGTTGGGTGACAGAGGAAATGGAGGTGTTGTTGACAGTGATAGAGAGGTCATGGTGGAAGGGGAGCCTGGGGGGAGGAAAGACAACTATTTCAGTTTTAGAGATGTTAATTTTGAGAAAGCGCGAGGACATCCAGGAGGAGATGGCCGAGAGGCAGTCGGATACACAAGAGAGAAGGGAGGGAGAGAGATCGGGCGAGGAGATGTAGAGTTGGATGTCGTCAGCGTAAAGGTGATACTGAAGACCGAAGGAGGAGATGAGAGCATCAAGGGAGGAGGTATAGAGTGAAAATAGAAGAGGGCCGAGAACAGAGCCCTAAGGAACTCCAACAGGGAGAGGGGAGGGGGTGGAGGAAGAGCCAGACGTGGATACAGAGAAGGAGCGGTTCGCAAGGTATGAGGTGAACCAGGCGAGGACAGACCCAGATAGGCCGAGAGAGAGAAGAGTTTGTAGCAGGAGGGGGTGGTCAACGGTGTCGAAGGCCGCAGAGAGGTCGAGGAGGATGAGTAGGGAGAAGTGACCCTTGGATTTGGCTAATAAGAGGTCGTCGGTGACTGTCGCCAGGGCAGTTTCAGTGGAGTGGAGGGGGCGGAAGTCTGAATAGATGGATATATGTACAGGGCTGACAAGAGGAATTCAGGGCCCCGGTACAACAACTTCATGCCCCCCCCCCCCCCATAATTGAGCATGGCAAAAAAAAAGTTATAGTTATCACACGCCGCTCACCCACGGCTGTAACTTGAATATCTGTCAATCCTCATTCCCTGCTTCTTCCCTTGCTGTCAGGCCACCAATCAGCTCTGCACATGCGCAGGTAATCATCTCACCTGTGTTCACCTGTCCCACTCATCCATTGGTTACCTCTCATTTATAAGTCTCATTCCAGCACCTATCAGTGCTGGTTCTTCTCTTCAGACTCCTGGCCTGGAAGCAGCTCATGCACTCTGCTGCTGCAATTACCTATTACCTGCTCCACTCGTTATTGTCAACTCCTGCAGTTCATCGCTTTCATCTCTCCAAGTGTACTGCTGCAAATCACTTACTCTCTCTCTGTGGACTATCACTGAGCATCACTCAGTAATCCTACTCATTTGTGGCTACCTAGTGTCTATATTCTTCTCTGTACTAGGTTCTCTATCACCGCTCACTGGGAACTCCCCTAGAGAGCCGCGACCTGCAGGGTGGAAGCTGCCAAGCCCAAATTCCCTTGCGGGAACCTCTGGTAAAAACCTTCTACTCTGTTAGATTACGCACCTCGGGGTGAAGTACCATCAACCCCAGGCAGAACAGAAGGATCCCACTCATCCCACTGAATCCTGACAGTAGGAACCAGCCATGTCGGATCCCGATAGAGAACCTTCAGCTAAAGATCTACTCCAACATCTCGTTGGAAGCTTAGAATGGCTAGATACTATACAAGTGCAAGTATTACAATGTTTGCAATCTCTGGCCACCCGCTTGGACGCTCTTCAAGTAACTCCTTCACCTCCAGCCGCAGTTCAATTTCCGACTCAGCCTCTTGTCTTCGAGGAATCTCCTGCTTCCTCCAAGTTACGCCTCCCCACTGCTTCCAAATTTGATGGGGATCCCAAGTTCTGTATGGGATTTTTCAAACCAATGTTCAACTCAATTTGAGCTCCTTCCGCAGAACTTTCCTACCTCTATGTCCAAGGTCGCCTACATCATATCCCTGTTATCTGGACAAGCATTGGCCTGGGCTTCCCCTCTCTGGGAGGTGAAAGATAACCTCCTCAATGACTCCTCTGCCTTTATCCTGACTTTTCGGAAGATCTTTGATGAACCTGGTCGGGTTATTTCCGCAGCTTCTAGTATTATTCGGCTGCGCCAGGGCAAACGTTCTGTGGCACAATATGTTATTGAATTCCGGATCTTGTCTTCAGAACTTCAGTGGAACAAAGAGGCCTTGGTAGCCACCTTCTGGAAAGGCCTTTCTGATAAAGTGAAGGATGTCCTATCCTCCCAGAAATTATCTGCTACTCTTGATTCGTTAATTTCTCTGTGTAACAGGGTGGACCTATGGTTCCGAGAAAGATCTTCTGAGAAAGAGTTTCTCAGATGTCCACCTCTCAGACTGGTGCCTCAGTGTCTATCTCCCACTTCTTCCGATGATCCCATGTAGTTGGGCCGCTCTTGCCTAACCCCGGAAGAGAGAGAAAGGAGAATTAATAATAAATTATGTATTTATTGCAGAGACCCTGGACACCTTCTCAAATTATGTCCTAAACGACCGGGAAACGACAGACCTTAGCTTGCTCGGGGAAGTCAGGCTAAGGACATTTAACTTCTCTCCAGATTTTTCTTTTAACCAAACATGCTCCTTTCCAGTCACCCTACATTGGTCCTCTGGATCTGTTCAGTCCTGTGCTCTATTAGACTCTGGTGCTGCCTGGAGGTTCATTTCACTGTCCTTAGTGAAACAACTGGCTCTGCCTTCCGTGCCTCTGAAGAAACCAATTGTCATTATCGGTATTGATGGTGCTCCTCTGGTAAATTGCCATATTCACCACTGTACCAATGTACTCTCCCTACAGATAGGGGCCTTACATTGGGAAAAAAATTATTTTCTCATCCTTCCATTGGCTACGAGTCCTATTGTTCTAGGCCTACCTTGGCTTCACCTGCATTCACCGCACTTTGACTGGCCTTCCTCTCAAATTCTGGCTTGGGGAACAGCCTGCTCAGGAAGATGTCTTACCCAAGTAAAACCGCTGAGGACTCTACATACATTAATGGACCCTACTATCGCCTAGCTTCCCTCCCAATATTCATCGTTTGCAGATGTCTTTAATAAAACATATGCTGAACAACTACCTCCTCATCGGGCATGGGACTGCCCCATCGATCTATTACCTGGGAAAATTCCTCCTAGAGGCAGAGTCTACCCTCTTTCCTTGCCTGAAACCGAGGCCATCGCATTATACATCAAGGAGAATTTACAACAGGGTTTTATTAGGCCCTCCACTTCTCCAACTGGAGCCGGTTTCTTCTTTGCGCCCTTGTATTGACTACAGAGGCCTAAATTCCATTACCATCAAAAAAAGATATCCCATTCCACTAATGACCGAGCTATTTGACCATATCAAAGGTGCCCAAATTTTCACCAAATTGGACCTTCGTGGGGCTTATTACCTTATCAGGATACGAGCCGGGGACGAGTGGAAAACTGGGTTCAACACGCGGGATGGCCACTATGAATACCTTGTGATGCCTTTTGGACTCTGTAATGCTCCAGCAGTGTTTCAGAGCTATGTCAATGAGATCTTCCGTGATCTATTGTATTCCTTCATGATGGTGTACCTTGACAACATCTTAATCTACTCAACGGATCTGCAGTCTCATCAACTGCATGTTGCCGAAGTCCTCTCTCGACTTCGTAAGAACCATTTATATTGCAAACTGGAGAAATGTTCTTTTGAAGCTTCCAGGCTACCCTTTCTTGGGTACTTTGTCTCTGGATCAGGACTTCAGATGGATCCTCAGAAAGTTCGGGCTATCCTGGAATGGCCTCGCCCTTACACCCTCAAGACCTTTCAGCGATTTCTTGGATTTGCCAACTACTACAGGCGCTTTAACTCGGAATATTCTACCATCGTGGCCCCTTTAATTGCTCTCACTAGGAAAGGAGCCGAAATCCATCAGTGGTCACCAGAGGCTGTCGAGGCCTTCTCGTTCCTCAAGGAAGCCTTTTCCTCCGCTCTTATCCTAAAACAACCTGATCTGTCCCTCCCTTTTCTTCTTGAAGTTGATGCTTCTGTCAGGCGCCGTCCGCACGGCCGCCTGACTGCCTGACCGCGCGTCTGGTTGCTAGGCAACCAGACGCATCACTTCCGGATTCACCCTGCCATCTGACCCCTTGCTGTATGACGCGCCCCGTTGCTAGGCAACGGGACGCTATGTAGGATTCCCGGCGGCAGGGATGACAGCGCTGCAGCGCTGATGCTGATTGGGTCACCACACTATTTAAACCTCTTCCTGCCCTCTAATCAGTGCCAGAGTATCAGGTCTTCCTGTCTCCAGCGTTTGTGTGTACCAGTTGCTGTATTTGTTCCTGACATTCCTCGTGCTGCTTGTGACCCTTTTGACCCGGACCGTTTGACCACCCCTATCTGGATTCTGCCTTTGTACTGCGCTCCCTGAAAGTTACCGACCCGGCTTGCCTCACCATTCTTCTGGATTTCCCTTTGTACCTCCTCTACCTGAACGTTGCTGAACCGGCCTGTCTGACACCCCCTTGTATCTCGCTGTGGACTCTAGGAAGGACCGCGACCTGCGTGTCCCTGCAGCGGAGTCCATACTTCCTTGCGGGGGTTCCTGGTGAATACCAGGGGCACGTTAGACTCCGCGCCTTCCTCTGAGTTGCGCCAACAACAGCAGGTACCCACTACCAGTCATACACCCACTATCAGTCGTGACAGTATACTCTGGCCATGACAACGGAGGGGTCTGGTGAACCGTCTGCTCGTGACCTACTCCTGCATTTGGCTCAACGAGTGGAGCAACAAGAAGCAGCCCAAGCGCATCTTCTACAATGTGTCCAAGGGATTGCTACCCGCTTCGATACATTTCAGAATGCCGCACCCGCTACACCAGCCATAACCTCTGCGGCATCCACAGCATCCAGTGTGGTTACGGTCTCTACAGCGGCCTCCGGTGTACGCATCCCGACACCCGAAAAGTTTGACGGTGATCCCAAGAAGTGCAGGGGCTTTCTGAACCAATGTGCCATTCAATTTGAGTGCAACCCAGGGGCCTTTTCTTCAGAACGCACCAAAGTAGCCTTTCTCATCTCCCTCCTCAGTGGTCAAGCCCTTGCCTGGGCCTCACCTTTATGGGAACAAGGGGGTCCACTTCTTAATAACTCCAACTCTTTCATTGAAGCTTTCAGGAAAGTCTTCGATGATCCCGGAAGAGTTGCTTCTGCAGCTACCAGCTTGTTAAACCTCCGCCAAGGTGACCTGTCTGTGGGGCAATACGCAGTTCAATTTCGAACCCTGGCTTCCGAGTTAAAATGGAATAACGAAGCACTGGTGGCAACCTTTTGGCAAGGTCTGGTGGACCGGATTAAGGATGAGCTAATTTCTAGAGAACTCCCGGCTGAGTTAGATTCTCTCATCTCCATGTGCATCAAGGTGGATTTGCGCTACCAAGAGCGCACGCAGGAACGCTCTCCTGGCAAACGGTTCATACCACGGCTAGCACCCCAGTTCCAAAATCCCATCCTGCCAGTGGACGAACCAATGCAAGTAGGACGCTCTAAATTATCCCTTGAAGAGAGGGAGAGACGCTTCAAACAACGCCTGTGTCTGTATTGTGGAGATTCGGGACACCTGCTAAGAGTTTGTCCCAAGAAACCGGGAAACTCTTCCTCCTAAACGGTGGCGGGGAGGCCGTTTTAGGAGAATCCACAGTTGCTCCCTATTCTAAAGAAAATTCCCCAGAATTTCAGATGGCTGTCATCCTGAGCACCCCCAAGGGTACCTTTTCCACCACGGCCTTTGTGGACTCCGGCTCCTCCGGGAACTTCATTTCGGCAGATCTAGCTTCGCAGCTCCAAATACCTCTAAACCCATTGCCCCAACCGTTATCTCTGACGGCAGTCGACGGAAGTCGTGTCACTCACGGCTCCATCTCCTCCGTGACTTCTCCTGTTCGGTTGATGGTGGGAGTACTTCATAGCGAAATGATCCAACTTTTGGTGTTGCCGAGGTCCATTAACCCCCTCATCTTGGGGCTACCGTGGCTGAGAAAACATTCTCCTCAGATGGATTGGGACCACGCTCAAGTTATGTCGTGGGGTTCAGGATGTCGCTTTGAATGTCTGTCTAGAGTCTTGCCTCCAAAATGTCAAGTAATGGCTCATTCCGAGCTAACCCACCTTCCTGAGGCCTATATAGAATTCCAAGATGTATTCAGTAAAGTGGAAGCGGAGATCTTGCCTCCTCATCGTCCCTGGGATTGCGCTATTGTTTTATCTCCTGACCAACCCATCCCCAAAGGGAGGACCTACCCTTTATCTCGTCCAGAGACGTCAGCCATGTCTCAATATATTTCAGAAAACCTGAAACGGGGATTTATCCGCAAATCCACTTCCCCAGCGGGTGCAGGGTTTTTTTTTGTTAAGAAGAAGGATGGGTCTCTTCGGCCTTGTATTGATTATCGTCCTCTCAACCGCATCACTGTCAAAAATCGATATCCACTACCTCTCATCTCCGACCTCTTTGACAAACTCAGTGGATCTCAAATCTTTTCCAAACTAGATCTCCGTGGGGCCTATAATTTGATTCGCATCAAAGAAGGAGACGAATGGAAAACGGCCTTTAACACCAGAGATGGACATTTCGAGTACCTGGTGATGCCCTTCGGCCTCTGCAACGCCCCAGCCATCTTCCAAACCTTTGTTAATGATATCTTTCATGACCTGTTGTACACTTCTGTGGTAGTGTATTTAGACGATATATTAATATTTTCTAAAGATCTGAAGACTCATCGGGAACAAGTAAAGGAGGTCTTACGTAGACTCCGGAAACATCACCTCTACTGCAAGCTGGAGAAATGTGTGTTTGAGATTAGCCAGGTACCTTTTCTTGGTTTCATTGTGTCGGGTCAAGGTCTTTGTATGGATCCCACCAAGGTGTCAGCTATTCTGGACTGGCCTCAGCCACAAGCCTTAAAGCTATTCAAAGGTTCATCGGCTTTGCAAACTATTATCGCCAATTTATTCAGGGATTCTCCACCATTATAGCCCCCATTACAGCTTTAACCAGTGTTGAAGTCGTATAATTGGATGAACGAAAGTATATTGGTTTAATATTGGTTTGCCGTGCGCATTGCGAAGCGTACGCCACGTGTTACGTGACGTGGTGCGTTCGCACGGTAAAATACGCACGCACACACTCGCATTACAACAGTTAGTTATTTATATAATTTCATATTGGTTCTGTTACACCGTAATTCAGGAGCAGATAGTATTCAGTTTATTATTAGTCTATATATATATACATATATATAGATATATGTTGATTATATGTACATTGTAGTGTTATTAAAGGTTTAGGTAATAGGAAAGGTGTCATGCCTGATATCATATTGAAGCCCTAATCATCAGCAGCTGTCCGGTGCAGTCGGCGAATAGATCGCACATTGCATACTTTAGTTATTGATATTAGAGAGTAAAACCTTTGTATGATACTGGCTATGAAAAGGAGCAGACCCCCTGGAGAGAAGACCCCCACCTTTGGATTCCTTAGATTGAATCAACCTATTACCTGTCTGGCCTGGACCCACCCAACATCTGGACCTATAGAAACAATCTACGTCATCTCTATTGTTCACAATGAAACACTGACTGTATATATATTAGCTGCATCTCACTGGGGCCTCAGTCAACTCTGACACAATATTCTATACAGAATATTGTCCATCGGGTCCGGTGATTGCGCAGCGTGCGCAAGCGATTGCATTTGGTATGTACTTATCTTTTGGTATTGGCTGTGCTGTACTGTACTTTATCATGATATAATAATGTATTGAATTGTTGACTATTTACATCTGTTAAAAATAAATCACTTTGTGCTTTGGACACACATTCAATTGATTGGGCAATGCTTATTTTAAAACGATAGAATTACTTTAATAATTTGGGGGCTCGTGAGCTTTGGAGGTTTCGTTGCCGATGATACGCAAGACCAACGGATTTCGGTTCCTCAACAAAGGGTGGAGACGCGTCATAAACGGGTAAGAACGCATTGTGTTCAAAACCTGAATTTTACTCTGTGTTGTGAAACCGAATGTCCGTATTGCATTATCTAGGGCACGCTAACTAGAACCTAGGGACAAAAGAGAAAACTGTTTCTTTTTTCTGTCATTGTGCGTTTTAACTGTATTGCATTGCTTAGCGTATGTGTATTTCCTGCTGTGCGTACGCGAACTTCCGGTAGACTTGCCACGTGGTTAAACAATCGTTTTGATAGTTATTATACGTGTATAGTATAATTACTTGTGAAAGCCTCTGAGGTATTATTACTGTTGTTGGGAACTTTTGATTTTCTGCGCAGAAAAGGTGTATAGTGTGTGATGTTGTAACGTAGATACACTGTTTTGTTGTGGATTGTGCTCAGTTGCTGTCTGACGAGGCGGATTGCCCAACTGAAGGACGGTATACAGGGCAGGTATACCGAATGCGAAAACAGGGTTTTCGCAAAGCGCTACCAATAGATCGCAAGGTTTGCTAATAATTAGTATTGGTAGGCAGTGCGATCCGATCGCACCGTTAGTGCGAATTGGTGAAGCAGCTAGGAGGAATTATACTGGAAAGGCAGGTTGATTGTATTAACTTGCGCTCCCAGCGATAATAAACTCAGCAGATTTTTGTGGTTGAGCCAGGCTATCGAGGAGCTGATAGCCCTTGGGGCCCACAGTGATATTTCTGTATTAGGGATCCTCGCCAGGGGCGAGAAAAGCGAGTGAACGCGGCTAAAGGAAATACGTTCACCGAGCATTATAGATCTCTAGCGGTGAGTATAGCAACAGAGTTGAAATTATTTAGTGGAAAGAACAGAGCATTGCGGTGTGTCTGTGTTTCACATTTGACCGGAAGGAACAGAGCATTGCGGTGTGTCTGTGTTCCGGGTAGAAAGTATATTGTGCAACATGGGTGCTAGGCATACGCTAGAGATTACCAATTTACTGCCTAAGGAAGGTCTTATTGAGTCAGCAAGATTTCTCATGTGTGCAAAATATGGTGCATACGCAACTGTGTATTGTGACACGTGGGTCGAAATGACCAAAGATTGTGATAGGCCTTTCCCAACAACAGGGAGTTTTAATGCAGAGGTGCTAAATACCGTAAAAGATAAAGTACGGTTGATTAAGTCAACGAAAGTGAGAAATGCACATAATCATTGTTTAAAATCGTGGCAAATGGAAGGTAACACGTGGCAGAGCAGCGAACGCACAGCGGAAGTGAGTGTAAGGAAAAACACGTGTTCAGCGGAAGTAAGCGTACCGGAAACAAGCATTCCGGAAGTGTGCGTTGCAAAGCGTGGCGAACTGAGCGCAAACACGCCCCCGATAAATTCGGTCGGGGCGGGCAGTACAGCCAATACCAAAAATGTAAAAACTGTAACTAGTAACTTGTATGTTGTTTTAAGTAACGTTAAAAGTAATGTTTCAGGACAAAGAAGAGGAACGGTCCCACCAGCAGGGGCAGCTGCTGAAAGTGGTGAGAGTAATGAAAAGGTTAACACAGGGGGAGACATCCATTTTACTGCAGCAACAATTTCAGCAACTAGTTTCAGTGATTTGGTAGACTTACATCCTGTCTGCACAGCAGCAGTTCCCAATGGGAAAGCAGACAGGAATAGCGATGTTCCCTTAAAACATGTAGCAAAGCATGATCCATGCACTAGGTCTGAAACATTTTCAATTTTGTCTGATTTCCCTGATCCTAGGAAAGATTTGACCAAATGTCAGCAGTTTATTAGATATTATGGTAATGTGTATGAGCCAACTAATAACGATTGGCGAGTATTATTGAAGACCTGTCTTCCTCTCAATACTGACATACAAAAGTTCATTAAGGATTGTATGTTGGAGGAGGATGAATCCTTAACCGAGGATGATAATCAGGATAATATTAGACATATAATCACACAGTTGGCCACATATTTCCCAGTGATAGTGGACTGGAGTAAAATTTTTAGTATCCAGCAAAAAGATAGTGAAAATGCAGCAGACTATTTTTGCAGAGCTTTGATAGCAATGGGCAAATGTACTGGGGTACCAGACATAAAAGATAATCTATATTACAGAGAGGTTGCTGTTAAAGTTCTAATGGATGGCCTCAGGGAAAACTTGAAAAGAAGGGTGCAAACTTCATTACCATACTGGAAAGGAACCACTGTAAGTGCTCTCAGGGAGTCAGCTATAGAACATGATAAAAGTATAAACAAACAGAAAGAGACACTAAGTGATAGGGTAATGATGATAAGTATCCCAGCACTAGAGGGACTGCACACACGACCACCAGAATACAATCCACATAACAGGAAACCCAGAATAGTGAGATGTTACAAGTGCAGAGAAGAAGGACACATTAGGAAAGATTGTAAAAAGGAAGAGAAACAACACGAGTTGAGGAAGTGTTTTCAAGGCAATAAAATAGGACACCTAGCAAAACATTGTGAAGACATGACAGGGACGTGCTTCTACTGCCATAAGAAGGGACACATGAGTAGGAACTGTGTAGAGAGAAGAATGAATACCTGGGTTGGAAATCACATAGACATCCACAAAGGAGGCGTACACTTCTCTTAGAGGTTCCCCTTTAATTGATTGCACACTCTGTAACAACTAGTATTCTGGGGGAGAAATATAGCCGACTCTAGAGTTAATCTGTGGTGAGCATTAAGGTGCAAAATGTAGAAAGAAACTTATTTTTTTAAAAGTAATCTTTGTTGATTTTGTTTGTTCGGTTTATGTTGTCACATGTTTGTTTTCCTAAATCGCTAGCCGACGGCAAAGAATAGAAATGTTTGTTTTGTTTGCTGTTTTAAGATAACTATCTTGTTTTTCTTTTCACAGATAAAAGGGACACAAAAGAAGTATAGACAAGTGTTTAAAAGGGGTGAGATAGAGAAATAGAAGAATTACTCTTGAAAGACTAATTAACAATAGACAATTGGAACACTCTTTTGTTTTAGGCTGCAGTGACTCATGATAATTTGTTTGGCTGAGAATCATTATCCAACAATGAAGTATGTACATACTTTGCTCCAAAATATCGTTTTATGTATCTCAGAGAAAATATGAGTCACTAAGAGTACATTTTTCACATTTCTCTATTATAAGTTAGAAAAGTCCGTTGAAAAGGTATGTAGTCAATGAGATACCGAGTTCTTAATGAACAAATGACGGACGACACTGGATTGCACTGTTAAGAACCCCTAGTCAAGTATGGGGAGGGGTCATAGTTAGCAAATAGCTAAGGGGAACAGTGGAATGAATACAGCCATTTCCCCATAGAGTCAGAGTCCAATCCAGCTGTCATTTTGTTGTAAAAATCTCCCTTTCTACATGTATGTTCGTATTCAAACCTTTGTATTCCCATCATTCATTGCTTTCCTATTTCTCATTCTTTACACAAACGCTAGTCTCTCGCTCTCTCTCTCTCCCGCTCCCTCTCTCTCTCCCTCTCTCTCTCTCGCTCCCTCTCTCTCTCTCCCTCTCTCTCTCTCTCTCTCTCCCCCCTCTCTCTCTCTAACTCTCTCTCTCTCTACTTCGCTCTCTCTCTCTCTCCCTCTCTCTCTCTCTCTCGCTCCCTCTCTCTCTCTCCCGCTCTCTCTCTCCCGCTCTCTCTCTCTCGCTCTCTCTCTCTCTCTCTTTCTCTCTCTCTCTCTCTCTCTCTCTCTCTCTCTCCCCCCCTCTCTCTCTCTAACTCTCTCTCTCTCTACTTCGTTCTCTCTCTCTCTCACTCTCTCTCTTTCTCTCTCTCTCTCTCTCTGCTCTGGTAGAGATAAAATCAGACAGTCTCAACAATGGGGCTAAAACATATTTTATGTTTTTACATAAGACAAATTCAGAGATACACACACTAGATTGACATGAGTTACAGAAACAGTCAGGGGTTTTGTTTTCATGTGTATAGAAACTGCTGATTTTAAGCAGAAAGGTTCTGTTGTGGAAATACGATTCATGTGTTATAGATTGCATATCTGTTTTGGTTTTATTTTGTTTTGGCTCGTGCCTCCTGTACAAAAATGTGCCTTTATATGGATGCACAAAGGGTGGGTAGGACAGGAGGACAGAAGAATGCTAGAGGTGAGGCATACAGATATGCATCTCTGTATAGAACATTGGAGTAGGATTTTTACCACAAGATACGACATAATGTGAAACCCTAGAAAAATGTAGAATTTTCATGTTTTATAATTTTCACTGTTAGACAGGCATGTACTGGATACTGTTATATTTGAAGAAAGTGTTATAGAAAGAGACCTCTTTGCCTTTCCCACTTAGTCAAGTAGCTGAATATGAGGTACTGAGAATGACATGTGAGTTGGCAGAGGGAAAATCGATTGATATACATTGGTCTTTAGCATTTTTTCTAGTCTAGAGGGCGATGTTGAGGTGACTGAGAAATCGTTTTATAGCAATACCAGTACATGATTAGGACACTACATAGAGGACTTTATACAGTGACACAGTTACCAACTGAAATAGCTGCTAGTAAGGTCCACACTTACACGCACAACCATACAGGGCTGTCACACCAGGGAGAACATAGCTGTCAAATAGACAACAGGGTTTTATGTGACAGCTAACAAATCTATGTTTTGTTTTGTTCTTTGTTGTATTGTTTTAGTTTTAAAAAGGTGAACACACACACACATGCACGCATACACATATTGGTTAATATAGGAAGATTTGTGTTACCCGAGGGATAAACTATCTGGAAGGTGAGGAGTCTGGTGGACTCTGGAGAGATGGACAAGGTAGACCAATAGAGCCATCCCATATCCCTCCTGCTGATGGGTTTTCCTCCAGGTAAAACAAATACATGTCATCCAATTACCACCATGCAGGATCCTCAAGTATACACTGGTGTACCAATGAAATATGTCTAGGTAGAGGTGTATTGAAATGTGTCTAATGTATTACTGTTTCATACTCAAAGCTTTTGTTATTTAATGTGATAGTCCTAGAGTTATAATAGATGATAGGGGTATTCATGTTATTGATAATAGATGTATAATGTATGAGTAGTGGTAACAAATCACATACTTTCAATTAGCCATAAACCAGTGTGAACATAAAGTAGTGGTACTCGGTAGAATGAATTGAATAGAATAAGAGTTGGAACTTGATTGAAGTGCCACTAGTCCTTTCCCGCTACCAAGAGATCACCCCTGGGCAGACTCCTAACCTGTCAGTTTTTGAAATGTTCTTGACCCCTCGTGAGATGAGATTGTAACTGGGAGGCTAGGTCAGACCTTGAGAGAAGTAAAATAGCGAGACAGTAACCAAGAACGTCCAAAACACTGTTTCCTGAAAGGTCACACTAACTGTCAGGATGTTGGATCGGGAGAGTAAGTTGTGGAGCAGAAATTTCTTAAGCTTAGGTTATTTGCCAGACAGGTACCAGGTGTAGGCTACCAGCCTCACGGCTTCAAGGGTAGCAGAGACACACTGGTGCCCATACCACCCACTGCAGAGGGGCCAACACTCAGAGAAGGGCCCAAGGGCACTCATGAGTCTGTACTGGAAGGCCTCAAATGCAGTTAGTAGCACCTGAGCCAAAGGCTAAGACTGTTGTCCAGCATGAAGTTGTAGTTTTTCCTCTTTTGTGTTCTCTCATTTCACTCTCTTCTCAGGACGGTTAATTCTTTTGATTATTAGCAGGTGACAGAGACTGGTTCAGGTAATGATAAGGAGGTATTGGGGAGGAAGAAGTTAGTAGCATAATCAGTCCGGCCAATTACTCTATTCAATTCAGGGGTAAAGGAAAATTTGGAAACCTTGGAGCTTGGAGAAAGTGCGAGGGGCTATTGTCTGAGTAGCATTACGTCCGTAAGTACGGCGACCCCATAAAAAAAAAAAGAGACACACCCAGCGATGCCAGTCCAGTAATATTCGGACTTGAGCAGGCATCCTTGAGAATGATAATCATTCTTGGGAGGGTAAGGTTTTAGACCAAACAAAGTGCTGGGCGTGCTCACGCGTGCCTCAGTGATTATATCAAGTAGGATTAGTTCTCTTTCCACTAAATATTCTTGAGGTACCCGAACTATGGGTGGGAGGTCACTAGGGGAAAAAGTAGGACACCTAGGTCCCTTAGTCTGAAGTCTCCCAATGCTTTACAAGCCGATTACTGTTAAATCTGAGTATTGGGAGACTGGGAAGAACGAACAGACAATAGCCCGCCCACAAGTGTTGATGAAAAGAACTGGTGACATTATGAGATGTGTGTATATTAACGCAAGCTGAAAGAGATTGCATATGACATTATTGATAGACATAGGATGATGCTATTGATGAACATGAAGTGTTTAAATGTATTCTGAGCTTAAAGACATGCGTTGGACAGAAGAACCTGTTAAACTTGAAGAACTATAGTAGAGAATTCTGTATAGCTGATACACGTTCTACTGTACCATGTACCTTTCCAAATAATGTATTAAGTGTTTTATTGCACCCTTGAAGGGCATACAAAAAGTTATCTCCAAGCTCCAGAAGTGTACGGTTTATAGTAAAAGAAGAAGTCGTTTAGAGGATTAAGACTCTCTCTTATGATAACTTGTTTAGATCTACAAACAGTGTGGACATACACCAAAGGGGATTTGTATTACATAACAATGAAACGTGGTACTGAGATCCTGCTTATAACATCTTTAAGGTGATAGTTTATTGTACTATCAAAGGGTGGACTGTTGAAGTCGTATAATTGGATGAACGAAAGTATATTGGTTTAATATTGGTTTGCCGTGCGTATTGCGAAGCGTACGCCACGTGTTACGTGACGTGGTGCGTTCGCACGGTAAAATACGCACGCACACACTCGCATTACAACAGTTAGTTATTTATATAATTTCATATTGGTTCTGTTACACCGTAATTCAGGAGCAGATAGTATTCAGTTTATTATTAGTCTATATATATATACATATATATAGATATATGTTGATTATATGTACATTGTAGTGTTATTAAAGGTTTAGGTAATAGGAAAGGTGTCATGCCTGATATCATATTGAAGCCCTAATCATCAGCAGCTGTCCGGTGCAGTCGGCGAATAGATCGCACATTGCATACTTTAGTTATTGATATTAGAGAGTAAAACCTTTGTATGATACTGGCTATGAAAAGGAGCAGACCCCCTGGAGAGAAGACCCCCACCTTTGGATTCCTTAGATTGAATCAACCTATTACCTGTCTGGCCTGGACCCACCCAACATCTGGACCTATAGAAACAATCTACGTCATCTCTATTGTTCACAATGAAACACTGACTGTATATATATTAGCTGCATCTCACTGGGGCCTCAGTCAACTCTGACACAATATTCTATACAGAATATTGTCCATCGGGTCCGGTGATTGCGCAGCGTGCGCAAGCGATTGCATTTGGTATGTACTTATCTTTTGGTATTGGCTGTGCTGTACTGTACTTTATCATGATATAATAATGTATTGAATTGTTGACTATTTACATCTGTTAAAAATAAATCACTTTGTGCTTTGGACACACATTCAATTGATTGGGCAATGCTTATTTTAAAACGATAGAATTACTTTAATACCAGGAAGACTGCCAACCCCAGGGTTTGGTCCTCGGAAGCCATGTCTGCCTTCATAACGTTAAAGAAAGCATTTTCTTCAGCCCCAGTTCTGTCCCAGCCAGATCAAGAACGACCTTTCTTCTTAGAGGTAGATGCATCCTCTGTAGGCATTGGGGCGGTGCTTTTTCAAGAGTCTCCGGCTGGCTCACACAACCCGTGTGGGTTTTTCTCCAGACGATTTCTTCCAAGTGAATGTAACTATGGAATAGGGGACAAGGAGTTACTGGCCATCAAGGCGGCTCTGGAGGAATGGCGACATCTGTTGGAGGGGGCTATATTTCCTGTCACTGTGTTTACCGACCATCGGAACTTAGTGTTCATTCAAGAGGCTCGTTGCCTGAATCCTCGGCAAGCCCGCTGGGCATCCTTCTTCGCTCGATTTAACATGAAGCTCACATTCTGCCCGGGAGCCAAGAACGGACGTGCCGATGCATTATCTCGCTCATTTGACGATTCCGATCGTTTAAGACCGTTGGTTCCTCAGCATATTATTGATCCTTCTAATATCGTAGCCCTTACTAGGACCAAAACGTCCTCTCCTCCTCCAGGCCGGTCATTCGTGGAACCCCATCTCCGGCTCAAGACCCTGCAGTGGGCTCATTCATCCCGCATTGCCGGCCATGCTGGAATAAAGAAGACAACATCGCTGCTTTGCCGACGCTTCTGGTGGCCTAATGTACGTGCCGATGTTGGTAAATTTATTGCTTCCTGTACTACTTGTGCTCAACACAAAACTTGTAGAAGAGTCCCGGCAGGCCTTCTTCGTCCACTCCCTATCCCCGATGCTCCTTGGGAAAGTGTGGCCATGGATTTTATCACAGACCTACCCCTCAGTGCAGGGTTTACCACTATCTGGGTGGTTATTGATCGATTTTCGAAGATGGCACATTTTATTCCTCTAACTGGACTGCCCACGGCCAGTCGTCTGGCAGATATCTTTATCAAGGAGATATTCAGACTACATGGTTTGCCCGAAGGAGATCATTTCGGACCGTGGAGTCCAATTCACATCCCATTTTTGGAGAACCTTTTGTAAGAGATTGAACATAGAATTGAAATTCTCTTCGGGATACCATCCGCAAACCAACGGACAGACGGAGTGAATCAATCAGGATCTCGAGACATTCCTCTGCTGTTTTACCTCCGACAACCAGAATAAATGGTCTCAATTCCTTCCTTGGGCGGAGTTCTCCCATAATCAACACATTCATGAGTCTACCGGATTCTCCCCTTTCTTTATTGTATACGGAAGTCATCCTGTGTTTCCGGATCCTTTTCCAGTGTCCTCTTCACCGGTTCCAGCCGTAGATACTCTTTATCGGGAGTTTTCTCTCATTTGGGCTAAGACTAAGATGGCTTTACTCAAGGCTACTCAGCATCACAAAATCTTTGCAGATCGTCATTGGAGGGCCACTCCTCTCTTAAAGGTGGGAGACCAAGTATTGCTATCCACCCGGGACCTAAGACTAAAGGTTCCTTCTATGAAGATGGCTCCTCGATTTATTGGCCCGTACACCATCATGCAAGTCATTAATCCTGTATGCTTTAAATTGAAACTTCCTCCTTCTCTGAGATGTCATAATACTTTTCATGTCTCATTACTACGACCAGTGGTACTCAATAAATTCTATCGACCTCCCTGTCGTCCCCCACCAATACAAACCTCTTCTGGAACTGAATTCAAAGTCAATCGGATCCTGGCTTCTCGCATTCTTCATGGCAAACAGCAATTTCTTGTCCATTGGAAAGGATTTGGCCCAGAGGAGAGATCATGGGTGGACCAGCAGGACCTTCACGCTCCTAGAATTCTCAAAAAGTTCCTTCAAACAGGAGGAAGAAGAGGAGGGTATACTGTCAGGCACCGTCCGCACGGCCGCCTGACTGCCTGACCGCGCGTCTGGTTGCTAGGCAACCAGATGCATCACTTCCGGATTCCCCCTGCCATCTGACCCCTCGGTGTATGACGCGCCCCGTTGCTAGGCAACGGGACGCTATGTAGGATTCCCGGCGGCAGGGATGACAGCGCTGCAGCGCTGATGCTGATTGGGTCACCACACTATTTAAACCTCTTCCTGCCCTCTAATCAGTGCCAGAGTATCAGGTCTTCCTGTCTCCAGCGTTTGTGTGTACCAGTTGCTGTATTTGTTCCTGACATTCCTCGTGCTGCTTGTGACCCTTTTGACCCGGACCGTTTGACCACCCCTATCTGGATTCTGCCTTTGTACTGCGCTCCCTGAAAGTTACCGACCCGGCTTGCCTCACCATTCTTCTGGATTTCCCTTTGTACCTCCTCTACCTGAACGTTGCTGAACCGGCCTGTCTGACACCCCCTTGTATCTCGCTGTGGACTCTAGGAAGGACCGCGACCTGCGTGTCCCTGCAGCGGAGTCCATACTTCCTTGCGGGGGTTCCTGGTGAATACCAGGGGCACATTAGACTCCGCGCCTTCCTCTGAGTTGCGCCAACAACAGCAGGTACCCACTACCAGTCATACACCCACTATCAGTCGTGACAGCTTCTACGGTTGGAGTTGAAGCAGTTCTGTCTCAGAGGTCCAGTCAAGGCAAATGTCATCCTTGTGCTTTCTATTCTACCTGCTGAGAGGAACTACACCATAGGTGACAAGAAGCTGCTAGCTATTAAATTAGCCTTATGCAAATGGCGCTATCTTTTGGAGAGGGCTCATCACCCAGTCACAGTATTCAAAGATCATAAAAACCTTCTCTACCTGCAGTCTTCTCAGTTAGATACACACATACACATTACCACAAGCCCCCTGTACAATCACACACACACACACACACATTACCACAAGCCCCCTGTGCCATCACACACACACACATTACTACAAGCCCCCTGTGCCATCACACACACACATTACCACAAGCCCCCTATGCCATCACACACACACACACACACACACACACACATTACCACAAGCCCCCTGTGCCATCCCACACACATACATTACCCATTCATCACCACCACACTGTGCCACCTTATGACCACACTGCACCCTCCATGCTGCTTTTCACCCCATCACCTGGCCACACTTCATCACACTATGGCATGCTGCTCCCCCCTTCATCACACTGTGCCATGCTGCTCCCCCTCTCCTTCATCACTGTGTCATGCTGCTCCCCCACTCCTTCATCACTGTGCCATGGTGCTCCCCCCCCCTGCTCCTTCATCACCGTGTCATGGTGCTCTCCCCCTCACCTTCATCCCTGTGCCATAGTGCCCCCCTCTCCTTCATCACTGTGTCATGGTGCCCTTCCCTCTCTTTCATCACTGTGCCATGGTGCCTCCCCCCTCTCCTTCATTACTGTGCATTGGTGCTCCCCCTTTCTCCTTTATCACTGTGCCTTGGTGCTCCCCTCCTCTCTCCTTCATCACTGTGCCTTTCTCTCTACCCCCCCCTCCTTCATCACTGTGCCTCTCTCTCTCCCCCCCTCCTTCATCACTATGCATCTCCTCCCCCCATCTCCTTCATCACTGTGCCTTGCTCTCTCTCTCACCCTTCCCGTTTTTCCTCACTCAGTGCTCTTCTCTGCACCGCTCCTGATGATGTCACGCCCGACAGTCAGTGCAAACGGAGCAGAGAGGAAGGAAGAGAACGCCGGCGCCACGATCACATATTTATTTATTTTAAATACCCAGCTCCCCCCACGAATGAAGGGGGCGGAGCCCCTCCCCCGCAAACAATAATAATAAAAAAAATATGTATGAAACAGTAGCTTTAAAAGAAACTGATAATGGTGCTAATAGGGCCTTTTTCCCCAAGGCCCTATTAACACCATTAACGCTATTATTACAAAGGGCCTTCAAATCTTTAAAGTGTTCTGATAAAGCACCTGAATAGGGAAACTTTTTCAATTGACCGGATAAAATTCAGACCTCTTTTTACATTTTGGCATATCCACATATTCAACCCGACTGGAAATATCTTTATTGAATATCAACATCTCCTACATTATTTTCTTCCCACAAATATTCCAATAAAACTAAACCATCAGTCCCCAGAATCCAACACAATGGGGCTCCCCTCATTTTGGCCCTTTGAGCGATCAAGTATACCTATTTAACTCCGTAAAGATAAATTTGATTCTGTACTTGGGGTAAATTTAAGTCCCTTTGACAAAAGTTTAAGTTGACTCGCATCCAGGGGCTTACTTGAAAGATTGAAAATTCCTTTTATATCATTTATGCTTGTTGATATATTTTGGGTTCTTTTCCCCCCTCTCTTGCCTCTTGATCTTTTCGGAGGCCTGGGTGCCAGGACGTCATATCGATTCCAATGTAGATGTCGGCCCCACACCTCTTCCCTCTTTAAAAAATCATGCTGTTGATTATCACACTGATGTTTGGGTCTAGCCCCTAATTGGTTATAACCATCCTTTCTTCTTGTTCTATAACCACTTCTTAGTGAAGGAGAATTGACCCTGTATCAGAATCAATCCTATCCCTATCATGATAGGAACTTTTCTTTCTTTCAAGGTGAGAATCTATTCCCTTTTTGACTGGTGTATTGATAGTTTCTTATAGGTTCCCTGTCCAGATCAACCTTTCCTTGAGAACTTCTCTTATTATAAGTCTTAATTCTCCCATTCTGGTAATCAATCAAATCTCTAGACAGTTTCTGCCTTTTATTCCCCACTATTTCTTTTTCATATTGTTCCACCCGTCTATTGATCCTATTGTCCCTTATAGAGAAATCCGGATTGTCCTTAAATTGCACCAAATTGTTTCTAGTATCCTCAATCTCTTGAATAGTTTTTTTTAACTTTATTTTCCCTATATTTGATCAGAATCCGCATCAAATTCAATGCACAATTATCTAGGGTCTCTTCTCATTCAGCCGTCAAATTTGGATTGTCATATATTGAGGGCTTCTTTATAATCCTTAGACCTCTAGGTATTTTCTTTAATTCAATGTACTTTTGTAAAAATACAGAATCCCACCGGTGTCTTACTTCATTTTTTAACAGGGTCTCCAATCTTAGAAACTCCTTGTTCATTTTCATATGTGGTGTATTGTGATGTGGGGAAGTGGCTTGTTTTGGGTTTTGTTGTTCTGTGGGAATGTGTATTTGGCGACTGTCTGAAGAAGGTATTCATGTCAGATAGACCTTTTGACTTGCTAGTATGTCTCCTGCCTCTGTCTCTCTATGTGTCCCGTATATAGCTTCAATCACCATTCATAAATATAACATATACATATTGTCATTTTTTTATAAACCAACTTAACAACCATTATCATACTTATATTCCCCACTTATAGATACCACTCATTGAATTCAATAGTCTCATTAAGACCTTCTGGGAATAATGTCTGGAGTTTGAAAATCCACATAGCTTCACCCCGACATAAATTCTTATACCTATCCCCACCCCTAACTGTAACATTATATTTTTCTATCCCTGTAATTTTGATTCCAGATGAATCACTTTTGTGTCTCTCCATAAAATGTCTTGTAAATACTCCTTTTTTAATATTTAATCAATGTTCCCTAAACCTAATCTTTAGAGGGTGGTTCTGCCCACATAATGATGGCCACATGGGCACTTCAATACATATATTACAAAGGCGGTATCACAGTTAATAAATTGTGAAATTTTATGTTCAGCCCCAATCACAGTCGATTTAACCCCTTTCGTTCCACTTTCAATGTACTTACAGCCATTAGGTTTGGTATCTATGTCTTCTCTATGATCTGTTTAGTTTGGGGTCTGAGAAACCTAGGAGCCAAAAGGCTCTTCAGATTACAGTTTTTTTTAAATACAATATTAACTTTTTTTTACTTAAAGTTATCGCTAATAATTTTCTTAACTCTGTATGATTTACTGTTAAAGTAAGAAAAAAAAGGGAAATTTCCATCTTTCCAAGTTTTCCCCTTTACAGCTATCAGTCAACAACAACGAGAAATTGGGGTGGCCAGCCGGCCCTGTACCCGCCGCTACCTTAAAGGCATCAGAAAGACTCGACCCCCCAGAGACACGCTTACACAAACGATACCCCGGGCACCTACCCAAGTCACCTTGAAGATACAAGAACGAAAGGGGAAGACTACTGCGACTGAACATAACACTTGCACCCATGTATTAGACCACTGGCTGCACTGCTTTCCCTCCAACTGCGCTTCATCTGTATTAGAAGAAAAAAACAGGTTAACAAAAATGCATGATGTCACTGAGAAACAATTACAGTACGGGAGGGAAATTCTGAAGAAAAGAGAGATAGAATTTCTCTTGACCCTATACCTATAAAGTCTTCCTAACCCCACCCAACGGCATCCTATTGGCTACTTCAAACTCCTAAAGAAAAACTTAACCTTTAAAGGTAAGTGCTGTGGTGAGAATCCAAGCCCAGTATTTAACAGCATTCAACACGATTTGGGTCCTCATTTATCCTTCCTTCACATGTTGCTCTATAAACTAAACAGTAGTTTGGCTTGTGCAAAACACAAGCCAAACTACTTGAGCCCACACTAGGGCTGATTTATAGTTGGAGGCCCATTTGCTTAAAGTAAAAATGCAGTGGTAGTCTTAAAAGCGATGCTGACAACCCCAACAGTACATACCACGACATGATGACAGCGATGGTGTCACGATACGGAGGACTAGGAGTGTCACAACCTGCATCCTGCAGCTCCTGTCTGCAGGTACATTGTTGGACCTTTGTATATATTTGTATCCTGCCTGTAGTACCACTGTCCACCAAAGGGGCCACTGTGGTACTTAGACTGCTCTTACCTGCCTTGTAATTGCTGGAAGCTTAAACACCTGCTTCTGGACTATATAAGCCTGCATGTCCCAAGCAACCTTTGCCAGATCATCTGTTGCATTTACCTGTGTTGCTGTTCCTCTTCCCTGGCTCCTGCTTGCTACCTGTTCTCTGAGTTTCCAGCACATCTATCCGCAGACCATCTCAGCCACTGTGTCTACTCCAGTATTCTGTGATAAGGCTCTGCAGATTATTGCTACCTGTTGTCTGAATTTTCCAGCACATCTATCCACAGATCATCACAGCCACTGTGTCTACTCCAGTATCCTGTGGCAATGCTTTGCATATTATTGCTACCTGTTCTCTGAAGTTCCCAGAACATCTATCCGCAGATCATCACAACCACTGTGTGTACTCCACTCAGGGCCGGATTAACCATAGGGCTAACTGGGCTTTAGCCCAGGGGCCTATGGCATCCAGGGGGCCCTTGAAAGTGCTCAGCAGCAGTATTGATCGATCAATGACGCGGCCACATCGCGTGTCATGTGACGCGCCCGCCTGTGCGCTGAGGTTGTGCGCTGAGGTTGTGCGCGTCACATGACATTTTTAACGGCGGCCGTCATGTGATGCGGCCGCCGGTAATAATTAAGTTATAGTGCAGCCGTTGGCGGAGCTGGGCGGCCGGCCCTAACAATGGGTAAACTGATCGGCCCGGGGGACCGATGCCCCCGGGCCAGCCCGCGTCTGCATGTGTATAGCCCAAGGGATAAGGTACCTACAAAGTGACTAACTGAACTGGAGTGACAAAGGAGATGTACCTATTTTTTCTAGTGTTATTTGCAACTCAAGTAATGTGCTGGAGTAAAGAGGAATGTAAATAAAGAGGTTTTTTTATAAATGTGGTCTGGTGCCCAAATCATTAAGACATCTGTTTTCACAGCACCATATGTTACCACACCTGTGTTCCAACACCTTAAAGAGACACTGATAAAATCCTGCATGTGTGGGGACCCTCTGGTCATGTATACCCACTATAGAGAGCTAGCCAGGGAAAAGTGCAAGTGAGGAAGTGCATTGCCACCTCTGCACCTCTGGACTGTACACACAGTGATGAGGAGGGGCAGGGGGTGACTTGCAGACAATTCAACATCAGTGCTGCAAGGTTACTAGACACTTCATCTGGTCTAGTAACCTTGCAGATTAGTAAGAGCACAACACTTTTCTGCCTTTTCTTATTCCAGGGGGAATGGTCATCCCCAAACTTGCCTGCTAACTTTTGCTGACTCCCCTCTGGGAGATCCTTGATTTGAGGTCAGCTGGCGTCTGTGGGAGGATGCGAGGTGACACCATCACTTCTTTACCATATCCCCACACCTAGTTGCGATCTGTGGCATTGCATGGGCTTAGCAGTGTGAATTGCATAATTAAGCCCCACCTCTGACCAGAATCTGGAAGAGTATGGTCATCCCTCTGATAGAGAACAGGCTACCTCGATTTGATGGGCAAGAGGCTGGTTGCACAAATCCAAAGGTACTAGTTGACCCTGGTGCTGCATGATAAGGGGATGCCTGAAAGTAATCTGAGACCAGAAAGCAGGCTACACTGGTAGGGCACACTGCACTATGCACTCGAGTTAGATGCAACACTGTTTTTCTTGCTCCCCCTTTTTGGTTTAAGAAAGAATTGGTCCGTAAATGGCACTATTATTGATTTAGGGGTCTATTCATCACCAAGATGCGGTACAGCTATATATGCATCGCTGCACATCGCAGTAATGCATATTTAGGTGCCGCTAAGATGCACCATGCCGGGTCTACTCTGGGAGCCCCGATGAAGTGACTCCTCTCCTGCGGTCTTTTTATCCTGCTTACCGGCAGCGCTAACAGTGGAAGAGCTGTGCACAGTGTCAGCCTAAACAGAGGAGATTTCTATGATATCTCCTCCGTTAGGCAGTTAATACATAGCAAACTATGTATTAACGGCTGTTTCCGCATCTTTTAAGTAAGTTTTTGCTTGATGCATAGACTAGAGATGGGTGGGCTCGGTTCCCCGAGATCCGAATCCATCCGAATTTTGCCTATCCGAGTACTGAGCACGCTTGGTACTCTCCCGCCCGTTCGGTATCGAAATCGAGGCAAAACGTCATCGTGACGTATTCGTATTTCTGAGCTCGGTTCTCGCGAGATTTAATAAAACATAAATACCCGCCTCCACAGCAATCCATCGCCATTTGACAGAGGGAGAGAGCAGGGTTAGATCACAGGCTATATTAGCGCAGGGACAGAGCAATAATTGTACACATTATTGTTTCAATTCTATTCTATACAATGCTAATATTAATACCAATTGTATTAGCCATTGTTAGAGCAGTAAGAGAGGAGGATAGAGGAGGCTTTTAAAATTTGTTGCACTCCAAGTGCTTTTGGGGTGTCCCATACTCCCCAATGTTTTACAGTTATTTTTCTGGCTGTCAAGTCATATTTGTCAGTAGTATCTTAAACAATATTTTGCACTCCAAGTGCTTTTGGGGTGTCCCATATTCCCCAGTGTTTTACAGTAATTTTTCTGGCCGTCAAAAGTCATATTTGTCAGCAGTATCTAAAACAATATTTTGCACTCCAAGTGCTTTTGGGGTGTCCCATATACCCCAGTGTTTTACAGTTATTTTTCTGGCTGTCAAAAGGCATATTTGTCAGCAGTATCTAAAACAATATTTTGCACTCCAAGTGCTTTTGGGGTCTCCGATATTTCCCAGTGTGAAACACTAATTTTTCTGGCTGTCAAAAGTCATATTTGTTAGCAGTATCTAAAACAATATTTTGCACTCCAAGTGCTTTTGGGGTGTCCTATATTCCTCAGTGTTTTACAGTTATTTTTCTGGCTGTCAAAAGTCATATTTGTCAGCAGTATCTAAAACAATATTTTGCACTGCAAGTGCTTTTGGGGTGTCCCATATACCCCCGTGTTTTACAGTTATTTTTCTGGCTGTCAAATGGCATATTTGTCAGCAGTATCTAAAACAATATTTTGCACTCCAAGTGCTTTTGGGGTCTCCGATATTTCCCAGTGTGAAACACTAATTTTTCTGGCTGTCAAAAGTCATATTTGTCACCAGTATCTAAAACAATATTTTGCACTACAAGTGCTTATGGGGTGTCCTATATTCCTCAGTGTTTTACAGTTATTTTTCTGGCTGTCAAAAGTCATATTTGTCAGCAGTATCTAAAACAATATTTTGCACTCCAAGTGCTTTTGGGGTGTCCCATATTCCCCAGTGTTTTATAGTAATCTTTCTGGCTGTCAGCAGCATCTAAAACAATATTTTGCACTACAAGTGCTTTTGGGGTGTCCCATATACCCCAGTGTTTTACAGTTATTTTTCTGGCTGTCAAAAGGCATATTTGTCAGCAGTATCTAAAACAATATTTTGCACTCCAAGTGCTTTTGGGGTCTCCGATATTTCCCAGTGTGAAACACTAATTTTTCTGGCTGTCAAAAGTCATATTTGTTAGCAGTATCTAAAACAATATTTTGCACTCCAAGTGCTTTTGGGGTGTCCTATATTCCTCAGTGTTTTACAGTTATTTTTCTGGCTGTCAAAAGTCATATTTGTCAGCAGTATCTAAAACAATATTTTGCACTGCAAGTGATTTTGGGGTGTCCCATATACCCCAGTGTTTTACAGTTATTTTTCTGGCTGTCAAAAGGCATATTTGTCAGCAGTATCTAAAACAATATTTTGCAATCCAAGTGCTTTTGGGGTCTCCGATATTTCCCAGTGTGAAACACTAATTTTTCTGGCTGTCAAAAGTCATATTTGTCAGCAGTATCTAAAACAATATTTTGCACTACAAGTGCTTATGGGGTGTCCTATATTCCTCAGTGTTTTACAGTTATTTTTCTGGCTGTCAAAAGTCATATTTGTCAGCAGTATCTAAAACAATATTTTGCACTCCAAGTGCTTTTGGGGTGTCCCATATTCCCCAGTGTTTTATAGTAATCTTTCTGGCTGTCAGCAGCATCTAAAACAATATTTTGCACTACAAGTGCTTTTGGGGGTGTCCCATATACTCCAGTGTTTTACAGTTATTTTTCTGGCTGTCAAAAGGCATATTTGTCAGCAGTATCTAAAACAATATTTTGCACTCCAAGTGCTTTTGGGGTCTCCGATATTTCCCAGTGTGAAACACTAATTTTTCTGACTGTCAAAAGTCATATTTGTTAGCAGTATCTAAAACAATATTTTGCACTCCAAGTGCTTTTGGGGTGTCCTATATTCCTCAGTGTTTTACAGTTATTTTTCTGGCTGTCAAAAGTCATATTTGTCAGCAGTATCTAAAACAATATTTTGCACTGCAAGTGCTTTTGGGGTGTCCCATATATCCCAGTGTTTTACAGTTATTTTTCTGGCTGTCAAAAGTCATATTTGTCAGCAGTATCTAAAACAATATTTTGCACTCCAAGTGCTTTTGGGGTGTCCCATATTCCCCAGTGTTTTATAGTAATCTTTCTGGCTGTCAGCAGCATCTAAAACAATATTTTGCACTACAAGTGCTTTTGGGGTGTCCCATATACCCCAGTGTTTTACAGTTATTTTTCTGGCTGTCAAAAGTCATATTTGTCAGCAGTATCTAAAACAATATTTTGCACTCCAAGTGCTTTTGGGGTCTCCGATATTTCCCAGTGTGAAACACTAATTTTTCTGGCTGTCAAAAGTCATATTTGTCAGCAGTATCTAAAACAATAGTTTGCACTCCAAGTGCTTTGAGTATTTTCTACAATTGGAGGGGGGCCTAGAGAGAGAGAAACCAAACTGGCTTTGTTCATTTCAATTAATATTATACAGTCTATAATGACTGAATTTTTGAGTATTTTCTACAAGTGGAAGGGGGCCTAGAGAGACAGAACCCAAACTGGCTTTGACCATTTCAATTAATATTGTACAGTGTCACATGCTGCTCATTCCGCTTCCATAGACCAAGACTGAGACACTCACATGTGTCTTATTAACAAACCTCTAAGTGCTGATCTGCGCATGTGCAGACTGATTACCTGTCCACTTCTAATTAGATTCCTATTGGTTCCTGTGTTGGCTCCAGATTTAAAAAGGCACTTCCTCCCTTTCCTCTGGGCCTGTTGATCAAGTTACCTGTCTGGTTAGGCTCTTACCTATTCATTTGAGCTCTCTTCTGGATCGTCAGTGCCTATGCTGCTGTGTGCAATTCCACGGACTTTACAGCTCAAGCTGCAACTGTCTTTGCTGAGTTGCTATTCCACAGACTATTCAGCTCAAGCTACACTTGCCTCTGTTGTGTTGCTATTCCACAGACTTTACAGCTCAAGCTGCAATTGTCTCTGCTGTGTTACTACTCCGCGGTCTGTACCGCTTAAGCTGCACCTGTTTCCACTGTGTTACTACTCCACTGGTTGTACCACTCAGCTGCACCTGTCTCTACTGTGTTGCCATTCCATGGGCTATACCGCTCAAGCTGCAACCACCTTTGCTGTGTGCTACACCATGGACTAACTTGCTTCAGCTAGACCCGTCTCTGCTGTGTTACTACGCTACAGGTTGTACCACTCAAGCTGCATCTACCTCTGCTGTGTTGCTATATCTCGGGCTATACTGCTCCAGCTGCACCTGTTTCTACTGTGTTGCTACTCTGCGGGCTATACCGCTCAAGCTGCAACTACCTCCGCTGTGTGCTACTCTGTGAGTTATACTGCTCAAGCTGCAACCACCGTCGCTGTGTGCTACATCACGGGCTATACCGCTCAAACTACAACCACCTCCGCTGTGTGCAACTTCACGGACTATACCGCTCAAGCTTCAAACCATCTCTACTTTGTGTCACGCCTCGGGCTATACTGCTCCAGCCGCATCTGCCCTCGCTGTATCGTTGACCCTGGAACGGGACTGTTTAAACCACACCTGATGCTGTCAGCTTGCTCCTTCAAGTCATCTCTTGGAGCCGTTCTATCTAGCTTCATCTGTTCCGCATTGGTCACTCCGGCTCAGTGGCATTACAGGTCGTATAACCAAGCTGCTTGTTGTCCTCTTTCCTGGCTGAACTGTTCAAGTATCATTGAAAATATTAAGGCACTATTGGTATCGGGCCTCTGCCGCATCTACTGTGTATCTACGGCTACCTGGACTGTTAAACTCTCCTTTGATGTGTGCTGTGCTATTGTGATACCATACCCTTGTGCCTCATTCTTTCCACCCTATTGCTGGGCGGTTCATTCAAAGCCATATCCATTTACTCATTGATTATTCATATTGTCTATGACATTGCCGGTGGCTCCGCCCACCTTGTACCACGTTTCTAGTGTATATTCATCTACCAAGACTTTCCTGTATATTCATTCAGTCATCATTAAACCGCTGATTGTACTTTTATCCTGCATCTGTCATCTGTTTGAACCTCGGGGTACCATTTCCACTTACCAGTGTATAGTTAAGACTCTTCCTGAGGATCCGTTCTCACAACATCACTGAACGGATTCAGAGTCCAAAATACCAAACCGTGACAGTATCAACAGGTCACAATGGATTCTGCTGGGGAGTCTTCAATTACCGATATGTTACAACATTTACTTACCCGGGTTGAACAACAAGATGCGGGTCAATGACAACTCTCTCAGTGGCTCCAAACGCTGTCCTCAAGAATAGACTCTATTCAAACTACTTTTTCTACTACTCTCCGGATTCCGTCTCCTCCTAAATTTGATGGCGACCCCAAAGTCTGTAGAGGTTTCCTCAATCAGTGTTCGATTCAATTTGAATTACAACCTCAGAACTTTCCTACTCAGAGGACTAAAGTTGCCGATTTAATATCTTTACTTTCTGGCCGGGCCTTGGCCTGGGCCTCTTCCCTCTGGGAGCGTGATGATCCTCTCTTGGCTGACTGCGCTGCTTTTGTAGCCACATTTCGGAAAATTTTTGATGAACCTGGCCTTGTTACTTCTGCAGCATCAAGTATTCTTACACTCCATCAGGGGTCACGATCAGTGGTGCAATATGTGATCTCCTTCCGCACCTTATTATCAGAATTACGTTGGAATAATGATGCCCTAGTGGCTACTTTCTGGCACGGCTTGTCAGATAAGATTAAGGATGCCCTTGCCTCCCAGGAATTACCTGCTACCTGATCAATTGCCTCTGCAAAGTCGTGTGTATCCTTTATCTTTGCTACAGACTCAAGCCATGTCCGACTATGTCCAAGAGAATTCCCAAAGAGGATTAATTAGACCTTCTTCCTATCCTGCCGAGCCAAGTGGGACCCATCAATCCTTTCCTAGGTTTACCCCCCTCCCGCCCACCCAGGTTCCTGCTGTTAATCTCATTCAACGAAGATTTTTTGCTATCTGGAATCAAGTAAGGAGCTGTCTTAAGAAATCTTCCAAACGATACAAGTTTGCGGCAGATAGAAAACGTCGAGCCGCACCTGTTTTCAAGATAGGTGATAGAGTATGGTTCTCCACAAAGAATATCCGTCTCAAGACTCCTTATATGAAGTTTGCTCCCCGCTTTATTGGTCCTTAAACTATATCTAAAATAATTAATCCAGCTTCTGTGAAATTATCTTTACCAGCTGCTCTTCGGATCTCCAATTCGTTCCATGTCTCTTTGTTGAAACCATTAAGCATCAACCGTTTTTTATCTACTCATACTTCTTCGATAACACCTAAAGTTCATTTGGATCAGGAATTCGAGGTCAAACAAATCTTGGATTCAAAAATATCTAAAAGAAGTTTGAAGTATTTAGTGGACTGGAAAGGCTTTGGTCCTGAGGAATGTTCCTGGATCTGCGCTGCGGATGTTCATGCTCCAGTTCTGGTTAAGAATTTTCACAAGAACTTTCCATCTAAGCCGAATCCTAGGTGTGCGGTGCCCACCTTTAAAAGGGGGGGTACTGTCACACGCTGCTCATTCGGCTTCCATAGACCAAGACTGAGACACTCACTTGTGTCTCATTAACAGACTTCAAACTTCTAAGTGCTGATCTGCGCATGTGCAGACTGATTACCTGTCCACTAATAATTAGATTCCTATTGGTTCCTGTGTTGGCTCCAGACCTGAAAAGGCACTTCTTCCCTTTCCTCTGGGCCTGTTGATCAAGTTACCTGTCTGGTTAGGCTCTTACCTATTCATTTGAGCTATCTTCTGGATCGTCAGTGCCTCTGCTGCTGTGTGCAATTCCACATACAGCTCAAGCTACACTTGCCTCTACTGTGTTGCTATTCCACTGACTTTACTGCTCAAGCTGCAACTGTCTTTGCTGTGTTGCTATTCCACAGACTATTCAGCTCAAGCTACACTTGCCTCTGCTGTGTTGCTATTCCATGGACTTTACAGCTCAAGCTGCAACTGTCTCTGCTGTGTTACTACTCCACGGTCTGTACCGCTCAAGCTGCACCTGTTCCCACTGTGTTACTACTCCACTGGTTGTACCACTCAGCTGCACCTGTCTCTACTGTGTTGCCATTCCATGGGCTATACCGCTCAAGCTGCAACCACCTTTGCTGTGTGCTACATCATGGACTAACTCGCTTCAGCTGCACCCGTCTCTGCTGTGTTACTACGCTACAGGTTGTACCACTCAAGCTGCATCTACCTCTGCTGTGTTGCTATATCTCAGGCTATACTGCTCCAGCTGCACCTGTTTCTACTGTATGCTACTCTGCGGGCTATAACGCTCAAGCTGCAACTACCTCCGCTGTGTGCTACTCTGTGAGTTATACCGCTCAAGCTGCAACCACCGTCGCTGTGTGCTACATCACGGGCTATACCGCTCAAACTACAACCACCTCTGCTGTGTGCAACTTCACGGACTATATCAAGCTGCAAAACATCTCTACTGTGTGTCATGCCTCGGGCTATACTGCTCCAGCCGCATCTGCCCTTGCTGTATCGTTGACCCTGGAACGGGACTGTTTAAACCACACCTGACGCTGTCAGCTTGCTCCTTCAAGTCATCTCTTGGAGCCGTTCTATCCAGCTTCATCTGTTCCGCATTGGTCACTCAGTCATCATTAAACTGCTGATTGTACTTTTATCCTGCATCTGTCATCTGTTTCTACCTCGGGGTACCATTTCCACTTACCAGTGTATAATTATACTCTCCCTGAGGATCCGTTCTCACAGCATCACTGAACGGATCCAGAGTCCAAAATACCAAACCGTGACATACAGTCTATAACGGCTGAATTTTGGAGTATTTTTTACAAGTGGAGGGGGGCCTATAGAGACAGGAACCAAACTTCCTTTGTCCATTTCTATTAATATTTTACAGTCTATAACGGCTGAATTTTTGAGTATTTTCTACAAGTGGAGGGTGGCCTATAGAGACCGAAACCAAACTGCCTTTGTCCATTTCAATTTATATTGTACAGTCTATAACAGCTGACTTTTTGAGTATTTTCTACAATTGGAGGGAGGCCTAGAGAGACAGAAACCAAACTGCCTTTGTCCATTTCTTTACATATTTAAGGATAAGTGTAGGGTGTAATATACATCCAAAGACGATGGCTGCATTGCCAATATGCATAGATGGAGAGGAAGACAATCTGGTTTGTGTGTAGAATTAATGAAGGCCTACCAGGAATTGAACTGTTTTTTTGATAATTTATTAGCTTTACAATTACATTACTTATCCAAGTAACAGGTGGAGCACTAAATTTGGTTATTTTATGCCCCAAAACATTGATTTTTAAACAAAATAGCAAAACAAAATCGAACAAAACCAAAACCAAAACACGCAATGGCGGTTTGGCAAAACCAAAACCAAAACACGACGGTAATCCCGATCCAAAATTAAAGTCTTTTTAAATCAGGGAAAAAAACACACAACAAAAAAAAATTAAGGCGTTGAAACGAAAAAGAAGTGTAACTCAGGAAAAGTTAAGTGCCGATAAAAAAAAAAATTGCCAACATGCCATTCTACACACGCAGTGGCAAAGAAAGAATGAGGCCTTCGCCTTTCTCTATTAGTGGCAGATCAAAAAATGTTCCTGACCCTTCTTCTTGTACGGTCACTCGTAACCAAGCAAGACCAAGTAATTTGGAGTCTAACAGTGGTGCACAACTACTGTTACGCGTGAAAGCCGAGCTGCAAGACAACAGTAAGGCAATAGAGGATAATGTTTGCTCAGAATCAGAAATGACACCAATCCCTGTGGAGAGTCCATCCACCAGTGGTATGTCTAATCGTGAGCATTCTGATAATGTACCCATAAAGAAGGGCCCTTTCAGCAGTTCTGTCCGAGTGTAGCCGGTGATACACCAAGTGAGGATGACACTTTGGAATTAGAAGAGGATGAGGGGGAGATTTGTGTAGCCGACGAGGACACTGGTTAGGATGCAGTTGATTGTGTAAGTCCTGCACCAGTGGCACCAGTGTGGCACCAGTGGCAGCAGTTCTGGTACGTGAGGTTCTGGCACCAATTTGCACTTTCCAAACACAAGCAGGGATGACGCAGGTGGCAGACCACAACAGTTTGACATCTGGGCTGGTTTGAAGGATTTGACAAAAAAATGTGTGACCTTGCCCATAACTCCAACCAATCCTACTATTAACATGCAAAGGATGGTGGAGGGCCTAGCAGGGTTTAAACTGTATTTTTCCTAATTTTCACTAATAAGGTTTGGGTGTAATATACACCCAAAGACGAGTGCTCAATTGCTAAGAGTCATTGATGAAGAGGAAGACAAGCAGGCTTGTCTGTAGAATTTGCAGGCAAATTCTACTGCGTTATATAGGTAACACCCAAAGAGAAGAGCTACATTGCTCAATTGCTAATTGTAATTGCTGAAATAGAAATAATAGGGCTGACAGTGTTGGTCTAAATCTGCAGTTACATTTTATTGTACCATAGCTCACTCAGAAACAGGAGAGGTGACAGGGTTTAGTGATAATCTTCCTCAAACAATACTAATTCATCCCACCATCATAGAAGTCTGTGTAGGATGATGTAATTGCCAATAATGGCCTTCCAAATGGAATTGCTAGTTGATTTTAGGGCAGAGCTGTCACGATTTTTGGCCAATTCTTTTAAAGCAGAGCAAATATCAAAATGTTGTGCGGATTCATCTGCATCACCACTGGGTGTCTTGGGAAAGCAATTTTTTTTACAACAAGTAGTTGCCAGAGAAACTGAAGGAGAAAGACGTCCAAACAAGATGTTGATAGCGCTTGGATCCTTGCGAAGCAAATTAAGTATTTAATCTACAATTAAAATATAGTTAGCACTTTTACTTTGTTTTATTACACACGTTAAATTTCTTTAGCTCCTTGTCAAAATGTATTATTAAGGCAATCACTAGACTCAAGCTAACTGTGTCTGCACTCTCATCACAGGTGACTACTTCGCTGGACTAAAGTATATTCCCCTCAAATGCTAGTCTTCTTGCAGCTGCTGCATTCTCCTACATGATGTTGCAGAAACCAGAAATTGATCCTAAATTTTTCGGGACACAAACAGCATCTCCTGCATGTCATTTTTTAAAAGTTCTGTAACACCAAGTTGTTTGTGTGTGCAAAACAGGAAATGTGATGGAATTCAACCCGCTGTAATGCTTGAACAATATTGGGGTCATAATCAGAAATGACATATACTCAGGAGAGTCCAAGCAGGATTAGCCATCTTTCAATGACATCCCTTAGTTTTTATAACAGATTGTCAGCTGTATGCCTCTTATTGAAGCTGCTGATACACAGAGTAGCCTACTTCTGAAAAATGTGACGTACTTGGGTACATGTTGCTGCTGTCTCTGCTGGTGAAGGCGAATGACCAACCCAGTGAGCTATCACAGTCATATAATCTTTACTTTGCCCAGTTCCGCTTGCCCACGTATCTGTGGTTAAGTGTACAGTGGGTAGAACGCCATTTTGTAGCCCAATAATTAAATTTTTAGGAACCTCCAGGTACAGGTGGGTAATAGCTTTTCTAGTAAAATTGTATAGTAATGACATTTGCTAACAGGGACAGAACACCTCAATTAAATGTCTCAAACCAACTGTATTAATAGTGGACATTGGACGCAGATCTAATACTAGCATAGTACTCAGGGCGTCTGTGATCCGCTTTGCGACTGGGTGACAGGTTTCATACTTGCTTCCTCTTGCAAAGGATTGTTTAACTGTAAATTGTTGCTTCTGGGGATATTGATGATGAAGGTGTTGGGGGTGTAGATTGCCGGTGCTATCATGTAGATGAGAGAAGGGAGGTAAATGATGCTGGACTGCTTGTTGTTATTTTTTTTAACCTAAGTTTCTGATTTTCCCAACAGCTTTCCAAGAAGTCACTGAAAAATGACGTAACATGGATGAGGATCCCAGATGGTTAAGGTCCCTACCTCTACTGAGTGTGGCTTTAAAAATGCTACAAATGGCTAGACAACTGTTGTCAGGATTTGTGTAAAAATAATTCCACACTTAAGAGATGGATTTTTGGTCTTATGCCCAGGCATGACAATGGCCTTTTTCTTATCACTGGCAAGAACTGCAGCAATTTTTCTTTTAAAGTGTATGAAAATCATATTGTGACCTAGGAGGTGGTCATAATTGAATGGAAATGACTTGAAATTAGTGTTAGTGAGGTTAATAATAATGTAGGTACAAAATAATACCTAAATTATGTTATTTTAGCCCAAAAAAAATTGCAAAACAAAACCAAACAAAAACAAAACCAAAACACGCAAGGGCGGTTTGGCAAAACCAAAACACGACGATAATCCAGATCCAAAACCAAAACCAAAACACGGGGGTCAGTGAGCATCTCTACTTTTAAGCACCATAAGAATTTTTTTCACATTGTTTTTGTTTGTCCACTGTGTCGCTTAGAAAACTGTATTAGTTGAGGGAGGTCATGGGCAGTTGCAGAAAGCAGATTCTGTCACCATTATAAACTGCTTGTGATTGCACCACTGATACTTTTTGGTGCTTTATTCGCTGCTCAGGGATACATTATGCTTTTGTGTGCATGTTTAAGAAAAGCTCTGTTTTAAGATGGGGCATTGTTTCTGCTGTGTAAGAGATGTTCTATTGATGCCCAATAGTGAATGTGTTTATTGCACATAAAACAAATTTATAAAAACACGGGAACAAGTGGGAAGTAAGTGTCTGTGACATGTGCCTGATGTAAACCAGGTGCATATGCTACTAATGCCGACCTGCGCAGATGGTAAGATGTATATGGCTCAGCATATAGGTGTATATACGCTATTTTTACGTCTGGCTTTTTTAGCGTAAAATATGCTCCTTTTGCAGCCAACACTGACTCAGGCCCTAAGTCACAGGACACCTTGGACTTCAAAAATAAAGATATACTGCTTTCACCAGGAGCTTCATTTGTGAGAGCCCTCAGAGTAGTGGGGATCACTTGTGTTGTAGAAGTAAGTAGGGGCGGGCTAATTCACCCACTCCATCAAGTTTAGTCATTTAGCAGTTTACCTATTATTAATTCATTCTGTGGTTGGTAAGAGAATCCTCCTTAAGGTAACCTCAAAGGAACCTTCTCTGCACCTAGTGCACTATCCCTGTATTGACTTTAAGTAAACCATGCTAATTCAAAGTGACTAGTGCAGCCATTTCTATCTAAATTCCGCTATCTGCCTGATAATAATTTTATGAGCCACAGTGAACTGTGGCTTAGTCCTTTCCTATAAAGCCAGGCTAAGGTGTCATAAATATAAATCAGCCTTTATGCATATTTTGGATATCCTGTTAACTTTATACATGACTATTCAGGGTTGAGCGAGATTGAGGGGCAGTAAAGGTTATTTACTACCTGCAAAATATTAAGACACACAGTGCGTTATGACGGTTATACCTTCATTACTAGGGATGTGCACCGGCGACTTTTAGTGTCTCGTGTTTTGTGTTTTGGATTCGGATTTTCTTGAGGTTTTGGGTTCGGATTTGTTTCGCAAAACACCTGCCGAAAGGTTTTGGTTCGGATTTAAGGTTTTGGATTCGGATTTTTTTTGAAAAAAGCATAAAAAGTTCAAAAATTAAGTTTTTGGGCTTATTTTCACTCCTACGCTATTATTAACCTCAATAACATTCAATAACAATCATTTCCACTAATTTACAGTGTATTCTGAACACCTCACAATATTGTTATTAGTCCAAAACGTTGCAACGAGGTATCTTTCTGGACTGCGTAGTGGAGTGGTCCCCACAATATAATAAGAAAACCATCAACTGGTCTTAATTACACCAAAAATTGTACCTGGACTGCGTAGAGGAGTGGTCACCACAATATAATAAGAAAACCATCAACTGGTTTGAATCGCACCAAAAATTGTACCTGGACTGCGTAGAGGAGTGGTCACCACAATATAATTTAACAACCCTCAACTGGTCTGAATCGTACCAAAAAATGTACCTGGACTGCGTAGAGGAGTGGTCACCACAATATAATTTAAAAACCCTGAACTGGTCTGAATCGCACCAAAAAATGTACCTGGAAAGCGTAGAGGAGTGGTCACCACAATATAATTTAAAAACCCTCAACTGGTCTGAATCGCACCAAAAAATGTACCTGGAAAGCGTAGAGGAGTGGTCACCACAATATAATTTAAAAACCCTCAACTGGTCTGAATCACACCAAAAAATGTACCTGGACTGCGTAGAGGAGTGGTCACCACAATATAATTTAAAAACCCTGAACTGGTCTGAATCGCACCAAAAAATGTGCCTGGACTGCGTAGAGGAGTGGTCACCACAATATAATTTAAAAACCCTGAACTGGTCTGAATCGCACCAAAAAATGTACCTGGACTGCGTAGAGGAGTGGTCACCACAATATAATTTAAAAACCCTGAACTGGTCTGAATCGCACCAAAAAATGTACCTGGACTGCGTAGAGGAGTGGTCACCACAATATAATAAGAAAACCATCAACTGGTCTTAATTACACCAAAAAATGTGCCTGGACTGCGTAGAGGAGTGGTCACCAGAATATAATTTAAAAACCCTGAACTGGTCTGAATCGCACCAAAAAATGTACCTGGACTGCGTAGAGGAGTGGTCACCACAATATAATTTAAAAACCCTGAACTGGTCTGAATCGCACCAAAAAATGTACCTGGACTGCGTAGAGGAGTGGTCACCACAATATAATAAGAAAAAAATCAACTGGTCTTAATTACACCAAAAATTGTACCTGGACTGCGTAGAGGAGTGGTCACCACAATATAATAAGAAAACCATCAACTGGTCTTAATTACACCAAAAATTGTACCTGGACTGCGTAGAGGAGTGGTCCCTACAATATAATTAAAAGGCCCTCCTCGGGTCTGAATCGCACCAAAAAATTTATCTGGACTGCGTAGAGGAGTGGTCCCTACAATATAATTAAAAAACCCTCCACGGGTCTGAATTCCACCAAAAAAGTTTATGGACTGCATAGTGTAGTGTTCCCCACAATATTATTTAAAAATTTTGCAGCAACAGTCAACGTTGTTTAATATATCTGATACACCTCTATCTGGACTGCATAGTGGAGTGGCCCCGGTACTAAATTTGGTATCGGGGCCACAATACCTCCTCCAACTTCCAAGTGTAGTGTTTATAACATATAAACACTACAGTAATTCTAGCACGTCAATACCTCTTGTTTTAAATAATGACAGGGCATTTTACTTTTGGTTTAATTTTTTGAATTTGTTGACATTTTGTTTTACTTTTTGAACATGGCAAACTACTGTTGAATGGTCACATAATGCCAAAAAAAGAGTTGCAAGATGGAATTGTCCTTGGGCCCTCCCACCCACCCTTATGTTGTTGAAATAGGACATGCACACTATAACAAACCAATCATTTCAGCGACAGGGCCTACCAAACAACTGTGGCTGAAATGATTGGTTTGTTTGGGCCCCCACACCAAAAAAACAATTCATCTCTCCCTGTACAAACTAAACAGGCTCTACTGAGGAAAGATGTCGTCTTCATCCTCAACCCCTGATTCCTCTCCCCCTACAGTGTGTACTTCCTCCTCCTCACACATTATCAATTCGTCCCTGCTGGACTCCACAACCACAGGTCCCTCTGTACTATCTGGAGGGCAGTGAGGAATTGATTATTCATTTTTATAAACATCATTTTTTCAACGTTGTGAGGAAGCAACCTCCTTCGCCGCTCACTGACCAGGTTCCCCGCTGCACTAAAAACTCTTTCCGAGTACACACTGGAGGGGGGACAACTCAGGTAAAATAGAGCCAGTTTGTACAGGGGCTTCCAAACTGCCTTTTTTTCCTGCCAGTAACAATATGGACTGTCGGACATGTCTATTTGGATGGTGTCAGCAAAATAATCCTCCATTTTTTCAATTGTGACAGCATCCAATGCAGCGACAGTAGACATGTCTGCAATGGTTGGCAGGTCCTTCAGTCCGGACCAGATGTTATCAGCATCCCCGCCAGCGGCTCTTTTAGGAAAACTGAGCTTTTTCCTCGCAGCCATAGATGTGGAAGAAAATGAGGGTGGAGATGTTGGCATGTCACGGTCCTCTTCAGAGGACAATCTCCTGACCCCAGGTCTTTGCACCGCTGTAGACTTGTGTCCGCCGAAAACAGAGACACAACATACGCTTTAAACCGAGGATCGAGCACGGTGGCCAGAATGTATTCCTCTGACTTTAAAAGAGTGACCACCCTCGGATCCTGGCAAAGCGTACGAAGGGCTACATCCACAAGAGCTACATGCTTGGTGTAATCGCAATGGTTTACCAGCTCCTCCCTCACTTTCTCCAGCTGCTTCTGCAACAGCCTGATCAGGGGAATCACCTGACTCAAGCTGGCAGTATCGGAACTGACTTCTCGTGTGGCAAGTTCAAACGGCTGTAGAACCTTGCACAACACGGAAATCAGTCTCCAATGCGCTTGACTCAGGCACATCCCCACTCCTTTGCCTATGTCGTAGGTGGCTGTGTAGGCCTGAATGGCCTTATGCTACTCCTCCATCCTCTGCAGCATATAGAGGGTGGAGTTCCAGTGCGTCACAACCTCTTGTTTGAGGTGATGGCAGGACAGGTTCATGGTTTTTTGATGTGCCTCTAGTCTGCGGTAGGCACTGGCTGAATGCCGAAAGTGTCCAGCAATTTTGTGCGCCACCGCAAGCATCTCCTGCACACCCCTGTCACTCTTGAGGTAATGCTGCACCACCAAATTAATGGTGTGGGCAAAACATGGGACGTGCTGGAAATTGCCCATATTTAATGCCCGCACAATGTTACTGGCATTGTCTGACACCACAAATCCCCATGAGAGTCTAAGTAGGGTAAGCCACTGGGAGATAATGTCCCTCAGTTTCTCTAATATGTTGTCAGCGTTGTGCCTCTTATTAAAGCCTGTAATACACAACGTTGCCTGCCTTTGCACGAGCAGCCATTTTGTAGATGCTGCTACTGATGCAGCTGTTGCTGTTGCTGCGGAAAGGGATGCATCTACCCAGTGGGCTGTCACAGTCATATAGTCCTTCATTTGCCCAGAACCACTTGTCCACATGTCCGTGGTTAAGTGGACAGTGGGTACAACCGCAATTTTTAGAGCACTGGGGACACTTGATCGTACTTCTCTGTACATTTTTGGTATCGCCTGCCTAGTGAAGTGGAATCTCGAAGGGATTTGGTACCGTTGACACAATACCTCCATCAACCGTCTAAATCCCACTCCACTGATGGCGGACACCGGGCGCACGTCTAACACCAACATTGCAGTTACAGCCGCAGTTATACGCTTTGCAATAGGGTGACTACTATCGTATTTTGTGGTCATGGCAAACGACTGTTGGACGGTCAATTGTTTTGTGAAAGACTTAGCGGTCTTACGACTTCCCCTCTGGGAAGATGACCGACTAACAGCAGCAACAGCAGCAGTGGCAGTAGTAGGCGTACCGCTGCAGGATTCCTCGGATGAATCCCGTATTGAAGAGGACTTAGTCTGGCTGCTGACTTGGGCTGCAGGACTGAATCTGATGGAGATCGTGGAGGAAGTTGACAAGGAGGGTGTTGCTGGTGTGTATCCAACTGGACCACGGGATTTAGGTGTCCCTGTACCGATGACGGTCCTAGCCCCAGTTCCTGAACTAACCACTGAACTATGAAGGTTATTCAGGTGACGTATAAGGGAGGATGTCCCTAGGTGGGCAAGATCCTTACCCCTGCTTATTTGAGCTTTACATAAGCTACATATGGCCATACATTGGTTGTCTGGATTTGGATAAAAATAACTCCAGACCGAAGAGGTGCATTTTTTGGTCTTCTGACCAGGCATGACGATGGGCTTTTTCATCCCATGGACATCAGCTGTTTCCCCCTCTGGTGCCTCATTTTCAATAACCACATCACCATCCTCATCATCAAGTTCCTCCACAGCGCCAGCTACATCATCAATAGCCTCCTCCCGAGCCACCTCTTCCCGTACAGTGATGGGAAGGTCAGGCTTGACAACCACCAACACCCTTGGACTCGCCTAGGGGATTTGTGATAATTTCTCTTTAGAAGGCAGAGTTGTTTGCTGTTTTGTTGCTGACAGCATAACTCTCTTCAATTTTTTGTAGGGGGGGAGGAGGAGGAGGGCTAAGATCCTTGGGTGAAGCTGAACCAATAGTCATGAACACGGGCCAGGGCCTAAGCCGTTCCTTGCCACTCCGTGTCGTAAATGGCATATTGGCAACTTTACGTTTCTCCGCAGATGATTTTAAGTTTCTCTTTTTGCTACTTTTACTTAACTTGGGCTTTTTGGATTTTACATGCCCTGTATTAGGAGATTGGGCATCGGGCTTGGAAGACGACGTTGATGGCATTTCATCGTCTATGTCATGACTAGTGGCAGCAACTTCAGCATTAGGAGGAAGTGGGTCTTGATCTTTCCCTACTTTATCCTCCAAATTTTTGGTCTCCATTATATGTAGCACAAGATACTGCAGAATGTGTGAACTTGGTAATATTGCAGTACCAATGGGCTTATACTGCAGGATTGGTTTTGCAAATTTTGTTGTAATTAATTTTTTTTTAAATTATTTTTTTGTATTTTTTTTTATAAGTTTTTTTACATTTTTTAAACACTTGGGAATAATGGGGAAATAACTATGCCCTTAGAAGCACAGAGCACAGGACACAGTACCACTGGACTGAACAGGACACAGCACAGGACCCAGCAGCCCCACTGAACTCAAAATTGACAGAGCACAGCACACAGCACCACTGGACTGATACTGCAGAACACAGCACAGCACAGCACAGCACAGAACTAAACAGCACAGCACGAGATCTACCAGGACAGAGGACCACCTAACACACCCTCCCTCTAGCCTGATCAATGCCCGAGTGAAGATGGCGGCGACTAGCGGGGAATTTATAGGATCCGAGTATCGCGAGATCCGACAGCGGGATTATGACTCCGAGCCTCGGTTTCAGGTTCTCATTTGGCGCCAATACCCAGATCTGTCTCGGATCCGACTCTGATTGGAAACGTTCGGGTGGGCTCGGATTCACGAAATCCGAGTGCGCTCATCTTTATTCATTACATGTAACTATTGCATACCTCCCAACTATCCTGATTTAGGATGGACAGTCATAATTTGGGGGGACAGTACTGTCGCTCCCCTAAATGGAGGTAAGTTCCCACCCTCCAAGGTAAGATGGTTCAGTGGACACCAGAGACAGGAGCCGCTGGTCCACTGGACATTTTGAGGGTCTTTTTAGGGGATAGTGGTTGGGATGTGGCCTTCTTTTTCAAAGTGCTGGTCACGCCCTGGAGAATGCGATACTCCCATAGCGTGTCATGGTACATGAGTGTGTCTAGCTCACATTCAGTAAAGACTCCCAGATTCGCCCAGCTCATTCCATCAGAAGGGAAATGTTGCACACCTTTATTGGCAGACATTTTGACATACTAAAGCAGTGGTCGCCAACTTGGTACCTACTGCCCACTAGTGGGGTATTCAGCTTTCATGGTGGGCGGTGGGGTTTTTAGCAATGTTCCACATTGCTAAATGTTAGAGACAGGACCGCTATTATCCGTTTCCATGGCAGCCTGATCCCCGGTGGTGTAGTGGTAGGAGGAAGTAGGACATGACTCCAGTGTCCAAAATGCGCTACTGAGCATGCTCCTGAAACCAGCTTTTGCGCTTTAATGCTCAAAGTGAACAGACGCATCTAGTAGCTGCTATGCACATATTCAGTAAGACTGGGTTTAACTTAATTTACAGTTTTGGGAGGATTTCCCCTTAACCAGTGATAAGTATATTATACTTAATACTTATGCTTAATATAAGAAGCAGAGAGCCTGTCCACCACAACAAGAAGTGTATCCTGCACAGATATGCAGAGACTGTGTCACACAGTGTTACAGTGCATTCCAACCGATGGTAGTCATTAGAGCAACTGCCACAAACCCGACAAAACTTACCCCGATATGGATTGGCCGAAATTGACATTCCCTACACAGCGCTAATTCCGACTGATTAAAAAGCAGAAGTTTAACAATTACGACGAATGAAGATGCTGGAAAACCTAAATGACGTCCCTTTCAAGGGGAACAGTAGTATTTCTAGTGTTAAAGGGGTAACGCAAGGAGACACCGCCTGTCCAATGTACAAGTGTTATTAAAACACCTTGGTCAGGTGGCGCCAGGGCCGGTGCTAGGGTTCTCAGCGCCCTAGGCAAAATTTCAAGATACCGCCCCCCCCCTCGCGAACACACCAAATACCTGCCTCACAGACCCATACCTACTCGACTGTGTGCATTTGTGTTTAGAAAAAAAATTAGCCTTACCTCCTCCAGCGGTCCAGATGCCGTGTTGCTTGATGCAGAACGCTGTCCAGACTCCACTGCAGACACAGGATTTCTAGAGGGGAGGTATCCAGGTGTTAGATTTCGGGGGAAAAAACTTGACACAATAAGCCTATGAATTATGCATTTGTTAAAGGCAATGGACGGCCCTAACATGTCCCTTCATCACACACGTTCCTTCATCACAGCACTGCACCCCCCCACTGCACCCCCCTCTGCATCACACCACTGCACCCCCCTCTGCATCACACCACTGCACCCCCCTCTGCTTCACTTGCAATCTATGGTGTAGAAATTGTACCCCATAGATTGCAAGTCAAATATAAAGCATGTAAATAGTCGTTTTCTCCACCATAGTTTGAAAATCAAATATAGAGCATGAGGTGGCAAATAGTCATTTTTATACGGTAGAAAAATTACTATTTGGCACCTCATGCTCTATATTTGACTCGCAAAGTATGGGGGAGAAAATGACTATTTTATTGGCACCTTACGCTCTATTTTTGACTTGCAGCAAGTCAAATAGTGATAAATAATAGTACTTTTTCTCCCAAATACCTTGCAAATGAAATATAGAGTATGACGTGGCAATAGTGATTTTTATACCATACAAAAATGACTATTTGTCACGTCATACTCTATATTTCAATTGCAACGTATTTGGGAGAGAAATTACTATTATTTACCACCTCATGCTGTATCTTTGATTTAAAAACTATGGTGGATACAATGATTATTTTATTGGCACCTCATGCTCTATATTTGACTTGCAGCAAGTTAAATATAGAGCATGAGGTGGCAATAAAATAATTATTTTATCCACCATAGTTTTTAAATCAAAGATACAGCATGGGTAGCCCTTATAGAAAAAAAAAAATTATAATACAAAAGAAAAAAGATAATAACAAAACATAAAATATAAAATGGAGATACTCAGTTTTTCTTATTCCTCAAGGCTGGTCAGCAAGTGCAGGAGGCCTCTTCAATGGCTGCCCACTGCTCCTCAGCTTCTCACATCAAAGGAGGAGGGTGGAGCACAGCTGTGCATGCTGGGAAGGGAGGGAGGCGTCAATAAATAACTTTAATCACACTGTAAGTGACAGACAGTGTGAAACTATTACTGGGAAGGTCACATGATCACTGGCATCAGTGATCATGTGACTGCATCAGGAAGCCCGGGCGCATCCATTAATAGAAAGAAGAGGAGGCCACTACAAAAGCTGACTAGATTTTCTTATCTAGTCAGCGGTGTGAGACATAAGTGCAGTGGCGGAGGAGCGCCTGCTGCTGGTTTTTAGTGACCGCCGCCGTCCTCTTCTAAGAAGAGGACGGCGGCGGCCACTACAAAAGAGCAGCAGGCGCTCCTCCGCCACTGCACTTATGTCCCACACCGCTGACTAGATAAGAAAATCTAGTCAGCGGCGCCCTGCAGGTCCCGGCGCCCTAGGCAACTGCCTAAAGTTGCCTAATGGGAGCGCTGGGCCTGGGCGGCGCCTCCTTGCATTTAGCAATTTAACACTAGAAATACTACTGTTGTCCTTGAAAGTGACTTTTGCAAGTAGCTGCTGCTTATATAGCATACTTGCCAACTCTCCCGGAAAGTCCGGGAGACTCCCGAAATTCGGGTCAGTCTCCCGGGGTCCCGCGAGAGCTGGCATTTCTCCTGCATCCCGTAATTCACAGAGAATCGCGCCATTTTGGCACCGCCCCCTGCAAAAACACGTAATTTACATTGCGGGGGCGGGGCCAAAATGACGCCCTCCAGTCATGCCCCTCTCCCGGAAACAAGTTTCAGGGAGTAGGTAAGTATGTTATATAGTTAAATATAATAACGCTCCCCTCTAAAAATTACTTAGTACTTACACTAAATAGAGTTACTGAGGCATATGTGGGTGGTAAGAAAATTGTACCATCAACAAAGATACAAAAGTGGGTACTAGGTATTAAAAAGTTGTAGACACCTGTACTAAACCATGAGTAAATTCATAGAATATAAAAATAGGTTCATGATATCACAGGTCAGCATTTGTGCTACAGGGCTGCAGTTTGGCAGCTTTGTAAATAAGCCTTATTTCTAGGGATATTGGTTTAATACCTGAATAAAAGTGTCAGCTTTCCCTCAGAGCCAAGTTGCATTGTTTTTATAAATCTAGTGTTAAGCCTTCCATAAATAATGGCATTGAGTTGTACTATGATCACATAGATAGAATTTCTTTTCATGACATTATGAATAAGGGGCATACTTAAGAATGACCGCATTGTATGAAAGATATTTTTCAATTCTCATCGCATAGATAAGGATTGAATTATCTTTTATATTTATATAAAAAAACTCCTCAGAAACAGTCGTTCCGAAACACAGCTGTTCCTTTGAAATGCAAAACTTACCACTGCCTCTTCACTTCCAAAAAAAGATTGAGATCCACGGAGGTCCTCTTCTAATTCCAGTGTGTATGTGCTGCCTAAAAAGCTTGGGCATGCGCACAAACTGCCCTGCAATTCACTGCTGGAGAGGGAACGGTGTGTGACAGGGAGGGATCATGTGATCCCTCCACCAATGCACTGTGAAGCTCCACTCTTCGGAGCAGAGCTGAACAGTGCTGAAAAATAGCAGAAACGGTAATATACAGCAGCCTGAGCTGGCGTACATTACCATATGTGAAAAAGCATTTTCAAAAGCTGTTAAGTTGCGGTACATAACAGTCCCCATAGACATCTATAGGGAGTGATATGTATTTTGAAAAAAAATGTCGATACACTATAGATAGATTAGTTAAATACTTCAATTTGCGTCTATTCCCCAAAAACAGCCATTTTCGGGGAATTGACATGTAAAGTAACTTTATTAAATAGGCCCCTAAATCTGTGTTTGTATATTTACTACTAAGTTTATTTTGTGTAATGTAATGCAAATATTTGTGTCACCAAAGCTACCAATAGCCAATCATTATTTTTCAAGGAAAGTCCCTCCCTGACATCCCATATGCATTAGTCATGTTCTGCTAACTGCCTCTATATTGTACCATTAATCTGCAATTTTTTTTTCTAAATTCTGTGTTTATGGCAAGTGAATGTATTATTAACTTATATTTTATAGAAGTCACAATATAATTTGCAGAACAAATATTATCAGATGACCTATAGTATTTATTTAACTTGTACCATAAACAAGAGATATAAAGGTTGGCTGTATGTTATTGGAAACAATATATGGGAAACATGATTTATTTCGAAAAGAATGCATTTTCTAAGTAATCTTTTCTTGCTGAGTCATACAAGTGTAAATAATTGTCTTAGATATGCTTTGTTCTAAATTTATAGTAACACATTTCAACCGACTAACAACTTGTGAAATGCTGACCTCTGAGGCAACAAACACACCCTTCTTTATTCAAAGTTCTGCTGCCAATCCCTATCAAAAACACTGATGTACTTTAGCAGTGAGGGAGGATTTGACACTCCTTTAAAGTTAAGTGTGGAGGGGAGAATAATTTAATTCATTCAATAGCATACTACTACTATTGACTGGTATGTATGATGGGATCAATGTGCCCTTTCTAATTCAGCAAATAATGCACACTGACTGATTGCTGGAGTGGATCCTGGTTAACTACCTGACTTAAACTTGAACAATGGTAGTGTCAGAGTTTCCAATATCATAATAATATGAACAGCAAGCCGTAGCTCAACGTCGAGATCATAGACAAAACCAAAAATCAAAGACACTATGGGCTTGATTCATGTTCGGATGTAAATTATATTTATACATTCAATACATAAATCAAGATGCTCTCAATGTGTACAGTATATGCAGGACCTGATTCATGTTCGGTCGTAAGTCCTTTTGAGCGCTGTATCTTGCATGAAATAGCTCTGCGTATGTTCAGAAACTGACCATATGCCAATGCATGCAAAATTGCATGCGATTCATGTGTGGTACCCCAAAGCCCTGTTGAACAGCACAGAGGAGTGCATAAACGGCTTTAAAACGCAGGGCTACAAGGGGTTAATTGTGCTCCTGAAAACTTGTGCCCAGGAGTGATTGACAGGAGGAGGATGAAGGCCCTGATTGGCTGGGGGAGTAACAGGAAGAGGTTGTGCAGGAAGGAGGAGAGAGAGAGCAGCATGGTAGAAGGAACAAGGGGGAGGATGTGCAGCCGAGCAGAGAGAAGATAAGCTGCTGCCAGAACTGTGACATTGCCAGCAAAGCGGACGGAGAACAGCTGGGGACACGCAGTGGGGCGCCAAAGACAGTATTCACTAACTACAGAACTCTTTTCAAGGTAAAACTTAGCCTGTAGTGTATTGTACACACCCCAGTTTAAGAGGGAAGAGTGATGAGAGAATCTATCCAAAACTGACATTGCAATTAAGACGGTCGTTTCAGCTATATCCTGTGTGTGTGTGTGTGTGTGTGTGTGTGTGTGTGTGTGTGTGTGTGTGTGTGTGTGTGTGTGTGTGTGTGTGTGTGTGTGTGTGTGTGTGTGTGTGTGTGTGTGTGTGTGTGTGCTGATATCTGGACATTATACACTGCTGCAGAGCACATGTGCTGATATTCATTGACTGTTGAGAGAACAGCGCCATCTTGTGGCTGAAATGAGCAACAGCCCTGCTTTCTACTATAATACTTAACCCTTGATGGAAACCTCTGCAGGACATTGGAACACTACCCAAATTCCTGTGCACAGGTCAGCCCAGGACTGAGTGTAAAATATGGTAACGTTACCGGGGATAATATTGGTGCACCAAATGTTTTAGATGATGTTAATGTTATGTGATTTACCTAAGAATTTATTTGTTAATATTGAAGGTGTGACATTCAGTGTTAGTGGTACCGCTGCAATTCAAGTAAACTCAGCAGTAGATGCTAAAAGTGGGGCGCCTGACCCATAGGGAATAGCACGGTACCCCAAACACCTGAATAAGAAGTAGCCCTCTAGTGGGCGCGGTAGTGACCGTAAGAGTCTTGATGGGTTATTATTGATGGTTATTGCATCATCACCAGTCAGATATTGTTAACATGAAAGTAGTAACTGTGATTACCAGTGTGCCTTATTAGACAATGTGTATTGAAGATGTTATCGTTATTCTGCCTTATACTCACCAGGTGTATGTTATATGTTAAATGCTATTGTGCTCTATGCTGATCAGATGCATTATTTTGTCATTACTATTGAGCTGAAAGGGTCAGTGGCGCGGTGGCTTACCAAAACTATCCTTACCGCATTCTCAATAAAATCAAGTTGTTTGACCAATCTTTGTCCCTTTCATTAAAGTATTTATCTTCTGACCACAGATATCCAAAAGAGAAAAGAACCTGACTCGTATGTGGGAGACAAGGTAAGGGAAGGATTTCCCATCAGTACTCGACCACCACATAAAATTTGGCGTCAAACCGAACAGGATCCGAGTGCATCAGGAGAGTAATACCCTCAGTGAAAAATGGATCAGCAACCGGCAGGGCCACAAAACCCAGAACAGGCCGCCCCAGCAGCAACACCAAATATGCCCATAACCCAACCGTACTATTTTCGGGGCCCCATGGCTCCCGAAGTACAGCGGAGACGACGACAAGCTACAGACGACTTCATTCACAGAATTCAAGAACAAACTGGAATCCATGTTCCGGCTATACCCGTTGAATAAACAGCAGAAAGTGGAGATCTTAATAGGGCAACTCACAGGGTCGGCGCTCAGAGAAGTAATCTCATGGCCAAGGGACGACAAGAAAGAAGCGGCACAAGTTTTAAAAAAAAATTCCACAACGTTTGAGACAAGAACTCTTCCGGAGCTGAAGATGAAACTATATGCTCGCAAGCAACAACCGAACGAGACACTGCGGGACTATGCCCTGAGCCTACAAGAGATGCTAAGAGCCATTCAGGCAGTGGACAAAGAGGAAGTACGAAACGCGGACGAAGCCCTGACCGTACAATTCGTAGAAGGAGTCGCCCAAGAAAGCATTAAGATTCAGCTACGACTGATGAAGGCACAGATGCCAGGCAAAACCTTCCTAGAGTTTAAAGAGACCGCCATCGCCATTGTCGGTAACCAACGGAGAAGGGAGGAAGAATACCCAGAATTGGTGGGCTTCAGAGAAAGCGCAAGCTCGAGGGGGGCCATGGCAAGCAGCACAGAAAAATCAATACGGGCCCAAGAATCGGTAATACAGAGCAGTCAGTATCCCACCGGAGACCCAATGCAAACGCTCAAAGAGCAAATGGAGGAGCTGGCCGTCGGAATGGCAGAAATTCAGCGGCACCCACCTACGGGAAACCAGAGTGGAGGCCCGAAAGACAAAGACCAGCCCGAGGCAGGTGGGAACCACCTCGCGAGTATGTACAGCGATCGCCCAACCAATTCGATAGTCAAGGGCGCCCGATATGCCGCCGGTGCCATGGGATAGGACACATAGAACGAAACTGCGACCAAAACGAACATTTAAACTCCGACACCCCGAGATTGAGGGCCGAATCTCGGGGTGAGCCCCGGGGATAGATCCGGATCCAGAAAACTGGAGGCCCCAGTTCATCGGACAATGTCCCACGTTACCCGTTACAATTAATGGAGTGGAGACCCTGGCTATGCTTGACACGGGGTCGCAGATTACGACCATCCGGCTACCTACATTCCACAAGTATTGGGGCAAAGAGCAGCTGTTATCACCACCCCCAACCTGGCTGCGGCTGACCACCAGTAAAGGCCTCGAGATTACGTGTGAAGGGTATTGGGAAGCAGACATCCAGATCGGAGCGACCTTGTTTCCAAGACAAGGCTGTCTCGTCACCGCCCCCTGTGAAGGGAACATAGCCCCCATCATCCTGGGGATGAATGTGCTGCAAAGATGCCCGGATGAGCTAATGCCAACTTTGAAGGGTAAATTAACCCATGCGGCGTCCCCCGGTCATCAGGCCTTTCAACATGCTGTTCGGCTCCTACAAGGTCATCAAAAGTCCGCTGGTCCCCATGTAAAGCTTTTGGGCACTGTCAAGTGGTTTAATGTGCGGAATGGATATGGCTTCATCAACAGAAATGACACCAAAGAAGATGTCTTTGTCCACCAGACAGCAATAAAGCGAAATAACCCATGAAAGTTTCTGCGCAGTGTTGGAGACGGGGAGACTGTGGAATTTGATGTTGTGGAGGGAGAGAAGGGTGCCGAGGCAGCAGAAGTGACTGGCCCTGGTGGTGTACCAGTAAAAGGAAGCAGATTTGCACCCTACCAACGAAGGTTTCTACCGGCCAAGAGGAGAGAATGCTGCAGAATCTGGTGGAGAAGTAAGTGCAGAGCAAGTGAGCGAGGGAGTGAGAGCAGAGGAAGTGTCCCCTCAGCAGAGACCTGTTCAGCGCAGGCGCCCTCCTCCGTTCTTCTACAAACGGCAGAAGAAAGACTACGACCGGGATGCGCAGGCCTGTCGGCTGCCAGAAAGGAGCATCGTCCTCAAAAAGAATAATCGACCACGGAGTAAGCTTGATCTCAAGTGGAAGTTGAACCCGTATGTGATTACGGCCGAACCCATATCAAGCTCCGCCCCAGGCCAGACCAAGGGCCAGAAGAAACATCAAGGGATGACTGGGACGAAGAGCCAGACGATGGCGAAGGGACTTTGCCTCAGCTGCCCACTGACCCTTTCGAGCTACTATTGGCGGTATCAGGATTAGAGATCTACTGAAACTGTTGTATATAATGTATATTAAAACTGCTGTCATTGAAAATGTTTGCCATTATAACTGTTGTAGATGTGTGATTTGAGTTGATAAAGAACAACCACCTTTATGTCTTAATGCGTGAGGACACGCACCTGAAAAAGCGGGGGTAAATGTGGTACCCCAAAGCCCTGTTGAACAGCACAGAGGAGTGCATAAACGCTTTTAAAATGCAGGGCTACAAGGGGTTAATTGTGCTCCTGAAAACTTGTGCCCAGGAGTGATTGACAGGAGGAGGATGAAGGCACTGATTGGCTGGGGGAGTAACAGTAATAGCTTTTTCCCCAGATCATACCTATACACAGGCTGCAGGAAACAATTAAGACGGTCGTTTCAGCTATATCCTGTGTGTGTGTGTGTGTGTGCTGATATCTGGAGGCTGACTTCCTCCACTTTAAATTTATGCTCGCCTCTTTCTGCTCTGCCCTGTCCCTTGCTAAACAGTCCTACTTCAAGTCCCTCATTTCTTCTCAGTCCTCCAATCCCCGTCGCCTCTTTGCCACCTTCAACTCCATCCTCTCTCCCCCCCCCTCCCCCTCTCCCACCTTCCCTCTCTGCCTCTGACTTCTCCACCTTTTTCTCTTCCAAAATTGAGGCCATCAGACTGAACATTTCCTCCTCCAATCCCTCTCCCGCCACCACCATCGCTTCACCGCCCTCTATTAATCAGCTCTGGTGCTCCTTCACCCCTACATCTGGTGATGAAGTTCGCTCCCTTATTCTTTCCTCTCCACCCACTACCTGTCCTCTTGATCCAATCCCCTCTCACCTCCTTCGCTCTCTTACTCCTACTGCTTGCTCCCACCTGGCTCACTTTTTCAACTTATCACTCTCCTCTGGCACAGTCCCCTCTTCATTCAAACACGCTCTCATCTCTCCTATCCTCAAGAAAGCCAATCTTGACTCCACCTCCCTTGCGAGTTATCGCCCTATCTCTCTTCTCCCCTATGCCTCCAAATTACTCGAGCGGATTGTCTGCAGCCGCCTCACCAGACACCTCTCGGTCAACTCCCTCCTTGACCCCCTCCAATCTGGCTATCGCCCCCTCCACTCCACTGAAACTGCCTTGGCCAAAGTTACCAATGATCTCCTATCAGCCAAAGCCAAGGGTCACTTCTCCCTACTCATCCTCCTCGATCTCTCCGCGGCCTTTGACACTGTAGACCACCCCCTCCTGCTGCAAACTCTTCTCTCTCTCGGCCTTTCCGGTTCGGTCCATGCCTGGTTCACCTCATACCTTGCTAACCGCTCTTTCTCTGTATCCACGTCTGGTTCTTCCTCCACCCCCTCCCTCAAGGCTCTGTTCTGGGCCCTCTACTATTTTCGATCTACACTTCCTCCCTTGGCGCTCTCATCTCCTCTTTCGGTCTTCAGTATCACCTCTATGCTGATGACATTCAACTCTACATATCTTCTCCTGATCTTTCCTCCTCCCTCCTCTCTCGTGTATTTGACTGCCTCTCAGCCATCACCTCCTGGATGTCCTCGCGCTTTCTCAAAATTAACATCTCTAAAACTGAACTCATTGTCTTTCCCCCGCCTCGACTCCCTTCCCACCATGACCTCTCTATCGTTGTTAACAACTCCACCATCTCCTCTGTCGGCCAACTCCACTGCCTTGGGGTCACTCTTGACTCCTCTCTCTCTTTTGCCCCCCACATTCAATCCCTCGCCCAAGCCTGTCGCTTCCAACTCCGCAACATTGACCGCATCCGTCCCTTCCTCTCTCAGGAAGCCACCAAAACTATCATACACGCACTCATCATCTCCCGCCTTGATTACTGCAACATCCTCCTTACTGGCCTCCCCCACTCCCACCTCGCACCCCTCCGCTCTATACTCAATGCGGCTGCAAGACTCATCTTCCTTTCACGCCGCTCCTCCTCTGCCTCCCCTCTCTGCCTTGCCTTACACTGGCTCCCTTTCCCCTACAGAATCCTTTTCAAACTCCTTACCACCATGTACAAGGCTCTCTCTCAGTCTACGGCCCCTTACATCTCTAACCTCATCTCCATTCACACTCCTGCCCGCTCCCTACGCTCAGCTAATGACCGCCGCCTCTCCTCCACTCTTATCACCACTTCCCACTCCAGAATCCAAGACTTCTCCCATGCCGCCCCCCTCCACTGGAACGACCTCCCTCGCTCCATCCGTCTCTCTCCTAATCTGTGCTCCTTCAAACTAGCACTCAAAACTCACCTGTTCCTTAAAGCCTACCAACCTTCTACCTAACCCGCATCTCCTCCAAACTTTCTACCCTCTCTCCTCCCGGTCCCTCTCCCCACACTTCAACTTCCTCCAATTGTGTCTGTTTCGTTCACCCACCCTTAGGATGTAAGCTCGAATGAGCAGGGCCTTCTTCCCTCTTGTCTCCACACCTGTTCTTCTACTCCGCCTCTACTGCATTGACCTAACTGGAGTTTCTGAAGCATTGGTATTTTTGTTTATTGTTCTGTACTGTTATACCCTGTATAGTCTACTGTTTGCTTTGTGTACGGCGCTGCAGAAATCTTGTGGCGCCTAACAAATAAATGATAATAATAATAATTATACCCTGCTGCAGAGCACATGTGCTGATATTCATTGACTGTTGAGAGAACAGCGCCATCTTGTGGCTGAAATGAGCAACAGCCCTGCTTTCTACTATAATACTTAACCCTTGATGGAAACCTCTGCAGGACATTGGAACACTACCCAAATTCCTGTGCACAGGTCAGCCCAGGACTGAGTGGAAAATATGGTAACGTTACCAGGGATAATATTGGTGCACCAAATGTTTTAGATGATGTTAATGTTATGTGATTTACTTAAGAATTGATTTATTAATATTGAAGGTGTGACATTCAGTGTTAGTGGTACCGCTGCAATTCAAGTTAACTCAGCAGTAGATGCTAAAAGTGGGACGCCTGACCCATAGGGAATAGCACGGTACCCCAAACACCTGAATAAGAAGTAGCCCTCTAGTGGGCGCGGTAGTGACCGTAAGAGTCTTGATGGGTTATTATTGATGGTTATTGCATCATCACCAGTCAGATATTGTTAACATGAAAGTAGTAACTGTGATTACCAGTGTGCCTTATTAGACAATGTGTATTGAAGATGTTATCGTTATTCTGCCTTATACTCACCAGGTGTATGTTATATGTTAAATGCTATTGTGCTCTATGCTGATCAGACACATTATTTTGTCATTACTATTGAGCTGAAGGGGTCAGTGGCGCAGTGGCTTACCAAAACTATCCTTACCGCATTCTCAATAAAATCAAGTTGTTTGACCAATCTTTGTCCCTTTCATTGAAGTATTTATCTCCTGACCACCGGATATCCAAAAGAGAAAAGAACCTGACTCGTATGTGGGAGACAAGGTAAGGGAAGGATTTCCCATCAGTACTCGACCACCACACATGTCCGAATGTAAATGACACTTATGGGGTAACAGTAATGGTGTGCAGATATAGATGCGGATGATTCAAGCACTGGGATTCTCTTGAGTTTGAGACTTATCATTTGCACCACCTAAAGGGCAGGTATAAGTGGTTACTGATATTAACTAGCACGACATATATCTTTGGTAAAGTACACATATGAGTGACTCTAGCTATCACAGAACATATGCATGCAAGTAAGATAGACCATAAAAACGCCTTGTATGTACAGTACGCATTAATGACATCTCGATTTATGTATTTAATGTAAAAAAATATATTTTATCAACTGTATTTTTATTATTGATCAGACTGTTTAGAATTGTTCATTTATTTTATAATAGAATGTTTTTGTATGCGTTCTGATGTGACCTTATATTGCACATATGCTTCTGTGTATACTTCCCTCTAGTCTGTCTCTCTACATACGGGAAGTACTGTTTAGGCACAGCGTACTTACACCCAAACTCAAATACAAATGCATCTTGAGATCCTCTTTATTTTGAATAAGCTCGGAACTACACTCACGTTCCATGCTCTTTTTTAAAACGCAAATTACGTGCAATTTACATTGCGATTTGAATCGGGTCTTTTGCCTCTCATTTTATGGTTGTTTATAGTCTCTACAATACATCCTCCATAGCTGTCAATATTAGCTAAATAGGGATGAAACTCCATTGAGATGGGGATGCCCTACCATAATCCCCCAAAAATAAATATACAACACACAATTATGATGTTAAGTGGTTAAAGCCACATTTATTTAACATATTTATAAACCTAACACATACTGAAAAGAGCCCCTCCCTATCACTGCATCTTGACATGACTACTTCCATACCACTGGATCCCCAGCTGCACAGTCAATGACCCCAATTTAAAGCAAAGCTGGATCCATCCAACTGGTATCTCTTCCTTGCTTAACTAGACATGAGACAGCCATAGGTTTGAGATACCATGATCTGCCAACCATAGTAGGTGCATCCTAAACCTGTGCCCTAGATTGTCATTGATTCCAACTGACTAAATTACTTCTACTACAATAAAATGGAGACTGCACATAGCTCATCAGACCATTTATTTTTGGTTTCTCCTAACCCTTTTGCTTTCTGATCCATCTTCAACTTGTGCATGCAGCACAGCAATGCCTTGCTACACTATCACGCATGCATGTTTGCTGGTATTAGTTTAGCAAAATGAATACACCTTAATATGAACACAGTTTTGATGAATATCTGCTCATAACTGCGATTGCAAACTTGGACTAATGGTTTAACCATTAAACCAGCCTTTGCCAATCTATCAGTTCTATTGTATCATACTTAGGCATATGGATCATTGCCGAACCATTTATCAACCACTATATTGCAAACCTTGCTGTCAGTTTGTTTATTAACCCTATGAAATATGATATAGCAACCAATATTATAGTTACCTTACTTTTCAAAGCTGTGTCCTTCTAGGTAGTTTTCAGCTAGGTAGCTCCATAATGCTTGGCAGTACTCTGTCTTTGCCCAACCTTGAAAACTTAACACCATTTTCACATCCTCTTGTAAGCCATCAACATACTAGCAACAAGCAATATCTTGATGGACTTCTCTAGTTTTGGCTTTAGTTGCCAGAGTTTAATAGGACATTCAAAATCAACTTGTTCCACTCTAGAGGTTACCCTAAAGAACATATCACATACACTCCTAGAAAAGGCTTCAGCCAATGTGTTCTCATCCCCTAGCCCGTTGCTGGTCTTAAAGCCGATGTTATTTTGTATATATCACAAGCTCCTCAGAAGATTAATCACTGTCAGAGCCACTGAAGAAATATTGTTAATGGCATTAAGCATGCTCTGAATGTCTGACCATAAACCATCACTTCTTCACCCACAGCTCAACAACTGCTATTATTGAAAATAAATAATTCTAACAAGGCGAGGTCAGGCCCAACAACAACCAATCTGTTGGCCATGTCCCTGCACGCCACCTTGCACCCATGTAAGCTCCATAACCACAGATTCTGCTGCACCGGTAAAGACTCATACACTCAACCTTGATTAAAGTTTTTTGTTAACCCCACGAACAATGATATGGCCTCATATACCCAAAACTCTGCACTTTATTCCCCATCATCTTTTTCCTAAATACTTTTTGATATTGTGCCCATCCCAAAAACTCATAGAATGACTGAGAGTTTACTATAGTTCCATATATCCTACCTGATTCACAGACTGTTCTAATACGTTGCTGAAATAAACTAAAATCCATTTACAGAATCCTTATGGATATTTTTCTTGTTTAACTGTCATGGCTACTGCCCTCCTCCTTTACCCGTACAGCTTGTCTGGTCGACTTAAAAATATCCACAAACTTCCCTTCTCTAATTATCCTAAATATCTTGCAGGACAAGTGTGAATATGTGGTGCTTATTTACTGCCCGCCCTAACGATTTTCTTTTTTTCACGATCGCGGGTGCGGGGGCAGCGGGATCGCGGGTGCCCCAGCGCAGAGTGATCGTGGCCATGGAGAGGGGGAGTGAAGAAAATGCTCAATAAAATTGGTGGCCAGTGGGACAGCAACAGGTAGCCAATCGCTATGCTGCCTGTTGCTGTAGGGGGTCCCAAAGTTCTGTGCGGCAGACAAGATGTCTCACTTCACTTCCTGTCTGCCTGATGTGAGGAGCGACGCCGACCAGAGCAACTACAGGTAAGTGAGGGGAGGGCTGCCTATCCTATCCATACTAAACTATAGGGAAGGGGGTCTATACTAAACTATAGGGGGGGCTGCCAATCTATACTAAACTCTAGGGCAGGGGGCTATACTAAACTATAGGGGGCTGCATATCTATACTAAACTATGGGGGGGCTGACTCTACTAAACTATAGGGGGGGCTGACTATACTAAACTATTGGGGGCAGGGCCGTCTTTCCAACTGGGCACGATGGACAGGTGCCCGGGGGCCCAGCGGGAAAGGTGGCCCAAGACAGCAAGACAAGACTGCTGTAAAAAAAAAAAAATCCTGTGTTAAAAAAAACAACTTACCTTTTGCGGTCACCTGACTGGTCAGATCAGGTGGTCAGGTGGCAATCCGGCTCCCTCCCTGGTCCCCTCTTCCGTGCAGTGCTTCGAAGTGAATGTTGGGTGTGACATCACGCCCGACATTCACTGCGAGTACAGCACGGAGGAGCGCAGAACAGAGAGACTCAACACGGAAAAAAGAAGGGAAGGGGATCGGACTTAAGGTAGGTTAAGGGGGACCCAATATATATATATGTAAAAAAAAAAGTGATTTTATATATATATATATATATATATATATATATAAGTTAACCCGTGCATGATACTCATGCATTCTAGTCAAATCAAGATACTTAAGGTCTTAAAAAGGTTTTTGTCATGCATTTGGGCCTAGCCCAGGCCTCCTCAGGGGAAGATCGTTACTTCCCGACGCAAGCGCCCTTTTTAATGTGTGTTCATGAGGTAAAATTACCTCACGAAAATGAGTTTGACCCCTCAACTCGTAAATTTAGCCTTTACTACCCCTCCCACGGGAAGAAGGGGGGATGATGGAAGTTAACTGACTTGACTATTCTAATTTTTTTGTCAAATAATGTCAGTATACCAAATTTCAGGTCAATTGGATGAGCCCTTTCTGAGAAAATAGTTTTTTCCACACACACACACACACACACACACACACTAACGCACGCCTCTACACATGTGTGTTCATGATGTAAAATTACCTCACGAAAATGAGTTTGAGCCCTACCAAATTTCAGCCCTTTTTGAATTTTTTTCCCCACACACACTAAGAATTTAGTAGGTCAGTGTATAACTCTGCCCAGCAGGTGGCGCTGCAACTTGTTTTTTTTTTCCACACACAGACGCCACTAAGCATTTATATATTATATATATATATATATATATATATATATATAAAATCACTTTTTTTACACATATATATATATATATATATATATATATATATATATACATATATATATATATATATAGGGCCCCGGTGCACTGCATTGCCCGCGGGCCCATAACGTTGTTAAGGTGGCCCTGATTGGGGGGCTGCCTATACTAATCCATAGCGTGGTGCTTATCTGTACTAAACTATAGGGGGCTGCCTATGCTAGACTATAGGGAGGGGGTGGATGCCTATGCTAATTTATAGTGAGGGGGAATTGCCTATGCTAAACTATAGGGAAGGGGGCTGCACAGAGTACACTATAGGGAGGGGGGCTGCACAGAGAACACTATAGGGAGGGGGGCTGCTATTATGTGTCAGGGAATGGGGGGTCTATCTTAATAGAACATGGGTGAAAGGTAGGCTATTAATTTAATGGTGGAGTTTAGAAGGGGGCTAATTACACAGGTCTGCAACCAAAAAGCTGTTTTCATAATTTTACCTGATTCTTATGTTTTTTGGTGCGCTGAATTCGAAAATGACCACCGTATTTTCCTGGGACGTCAGGTTTTTTCACAATCGAAATGTGCCTTGGTCAAACAGGTAGCTGGAAATCGCTAAATTTCAAATTCATAATACTTGGGGAAAAAAAACTGAACATGGAAAAACAAATTTATTTTCACTGCCAGTGCTCCCAAAAACATGAAAATACATGTTAATTGGTCCTGATGGTGATCACTGCATTGTTGAGTGTGCTTGCTAGGGCCTGCCCGGACATGTTCTTTCATGCATTAACTTGTTCTCTGATTCCTCCACAATCTTGTATTTCATTTCAGTCGTCATCCTGCTATTGTCTGTGTGGTTCAAAATTAGTGCCTCTAAGAAAGTGTATAAATTCGCCTAACAGTTTCTGTTTCATATGTGGAGAGTTCATGGTGAAAAAGCAGCAAAAACTACAGAAACCAAAACTGGTTGGTATGTGGGGATTTAAAAGTATTGTGTATGCTGCTGGGACAACAGGCTGGGTACACCAAATACCCTTGTTTTCTATGTTTATGGGACAGTAGAGACCGACAAAATCACTGGAAGCAAAAAAATTGGCCACCAAGAAGTCTAGTTGTTGGTGAAAAGAATGTTCTCAGAGATACATTGGTACCCCCTGAGAAGGTTTTATTACCACCACTCCATATAAAATTAGGATTAATGAAGCAATTTGTTAAGGCACTTCCCAAAGATAGTGGATGCTTCAAGTACTTGGGATCCATGTTTCCAGGTTTAATGGAGGCAAAACTGAAAGAGGGGGTTTCTGTTGGCCCGGATATTAGAAAACTCATAGCCGACAAAGACTTCATCAGTTCAATGACTCCAACTCAAAAAGAAGCATGGGTTGCTTTTACTGTGGTCATAGAAAAATTTTTGGGAAACCAAAAGGACTCAAATTACAAGGAAATGGTGGAAACAATGTTGAAGCGTTCCACAAGTTTGGTTGCTCCATGAGCTTAAAAGTCCATTTTCTCAACTCACACCTTGACTATTTTCCTGAAAATTTGGGAGCAGTGAGTGAAGAGCAGGGAGAACGTTTCCATCAAGATACAAAAGAAATGGAAAGAAGATATCAAGGGAAATGGAGTGTTACGATCAGAGCCAGATTTACACCTCATGGGGCCCTAGGTAAGATATCGGTTTGGTGACACACAGCAGGCCACACAGAGGAGGGAGGGAGGAGACCAGCCACCACACTAGCCCCATGTGGCCCCTCCCCCGACTGGCGGCACCCGACCCCCCCTCCCCCGATTCGCAGCACCCCCCCCCCCCCGCACGAGTCGCGGGAGGGGGGAGGTGTTGCCGCGACTCGTCCCCCCTAACTGTGCCCCCCGAGAGCCGCTAGGCCCTAGGCAGGTGCCTAGGTTGCCTAGCGGTAAATCCGGCCCTGGTTACGATGATGGCTGACTACTGCTGGATGTTGTACAGGGATCTTCCGGAAGGCACCTACAAGAGGAAAAGCTCAAAAAGAAGTTTAGAGTTTAAAAAAAAGACGATTTCACAAGCAATCTACTTGAGCGTGGTGTTAATTTTGTCGTCACCTGTGCAAATGAGTTAATATTTTTCATGTAAATAAAATATTTGCGTTAAGAGATTTTTTTAAACAATGACCACCCGTTTCTTCGAAAACCTGACGTCCCAGGACAAAATGGCTGTCATTTTTGGATTCAGCGCACCAAAAAACATAAGAATTAGTCAACTAAACCAAAACAGCTGTCCAAATTTTTTTTTCCGCAGACCTGTGTTATTTAATGGATGCTATTTTATTTGTGGGGTGATAGTAGGGCAATTTAATTTATTGGTGGGGCTTATTAAATTAAGATGGGGTGACAGGACCGTTAATTTAATGCTGCGTGGTTTGGGTCTATAATTGAATGTGGGACTGAGTGTGGGGAGGAGGGCTATCTATTAAATGTGAATATTATGTAATGCCAGGAATGGTTGTGGGAAATGGTTGTATTAAACATAAATGCTATTAATTTATTGCTGAGGCTGTCTGGGGGGAGGGTAATAGGTTTATTTATTAAATGGGAATACTATTAATTTAATTATTGCTCAAATGTGAGTACTATTACTTTAATGTTGGGGTTGGAGAGAGGCCTAATTATTAAATGTGGGTGTTGTTGATTTAATGTACCCATTTTTCCCCCCAATATGGCCTCCAAGGATCCAGACAAGCAGCAACTGATCTAAAGACACCAGCAGCCACAGGTGGTGAAAGTAACAGAATAGGTAGGAGAGAGCAGGATAGTCTGCCAACTGTTCTGAATCTGGTGGAGCAGTCCCAAATTTGGGTGACTGTCACGTTTAGTCAGGATTTGGTCCGACTACAAGGACAGTTGGGAGGTATGTCCCGCTTCACACAGTACTGCTCGTGAAGACAGAACTGCGTGCATCTAACAGTAGTGCACACAGTTTTGCCTGTGTATTAGTCTAAAATTTGTTTAAAATGATAATAAATGTCTTAAGTGCACCAGGCTCCCCTACACCCCCTTTGCATCGTTACATGGTATTAGGTGAACTCCAGTCATTGGTTTCCCCGGTGGACCGTTTATGCCCCAGTCCGACACTGGTGCTAGACAAACTCTATTAGTACACAGTATAATAATGTAATTCAGTAACATATACACAAGAGAGAATATCGGTAGTTTATTAATAAATGTGACATTTGCATTCTCTATTTAAAATGTAATTAAATACAAACACCTGCACATCTTTTGTTTACCTCTGTAAAATCAAATGTGAATCTTCTTTCCACTAAAAGTCCAAATGGAAATATCAATTAAGTATTGCCACTTGGGGCAGGGACCGGTGTGACTCATTAAAACATTCTCTGTAAAATGCTGCAAAATTCATTGAAACTATATAAATAAATGATAATAGCAGGTGAACTCTGTAACATTAAATTTTGTTTGCTGCCTAGAAAAAAAAGATATAAATTACAAATGATGAAACCCTGGGCAGCCTATCCTGCTGAACTACATTGTAATTTTGTGGACTAGTATGGCTCTGTCTCTATCAGGAATCATTTGTATAACTTGTTTATCCACTTAGGCGTTGCAATACAAGGTCCTGCTCCTTTTTAAACTTTAACAATTCTGATAACCACTTATTAACCTCTGAAAACCTGTTAAACCTGATTTTTGGCTTACTTGTCATCTCCCCATCCACCTATGCACACCAGTAGTTTTTAAAGGCATCGCCTATCAAGAAGTATTGCTGAAAAAAAAGGCTTTTTTTCTCTGTGCATCTTGCTTGTTCTGTAATTTCACAATATTCCCACAATAACGTTGGCTAAAAATGCACCCTCTACTGTACACCCTTTTATCCCAACTGTAGTATATGTGCCATGTTTATGACAGGCATAGATACACCCACACACGCATACACGCAACCAGGTCATAGGCATACAAATAGTTTGTTAACATTTATTTTGATAGCGAAAAGCACATTCACTATTATACTTGATATAATACAGCATATATAATATTTCTTCTCATATACGAATTCCTGAAGTTCCCTTGTGATCCCTGACCAGTTTGACTTAATGATGTCATTAAATAATTATCTTTTTCAGCGCCGATCTGTTTAAAATAAGCAGGGCCACTGCTCAAAATTATATTTAATTTTCAGGGGGAGGGAGGGGAGAGGAAAATGGCATATATAATATATCTACCACTATATCTTTATGTAATACATTTTATTTAACTGTTAACATTTTTTAAAGCAGTGGAACGGAAAACCTTTGAACTGCACATGTGCGAAACATCAAGGCAGGTCATGCATATGTAGACTAGTCTGATGAAGTGTTAAGAATTTCCATGTGCAAACACAGGATTTCTATAGGTTGGGTTTCTACATGCTTGACTTCTGAACAAAGCAAAAAAAAAAAGAATTAGGCATAAAGTACGCTGTACATTAATGTAACAGCCCCCCACACACCTCCCCATCATAAAATAGTGACCTCTTTCATACCTCCCGTCAGTTCCAGTTTGGATGGCTCTGTCCCAGTTTCTATACTCTCAAAGGAGTATGATCTCATTATCACAGGTCATAGTTTGGGAGGATCTGTGTGTTGAGAGTGGGTGGAACTAGGAGTGGTTTTGGTGGGACATGGAAAGGGGTTATTTGTGTCCTATGGTGCACATACATTTTTACTTGTATGCAAAAGGTGTCCAACTGTAAGTGAGGCCTTATATATTTTATTATTATGGTACATTTATAAGCATCAAGCTGACTTCTTCCATCTAGTTGGTTGTTATCTGCTTCTAAATGTATTGCTTTTTTTAATGAACAGGGGCTCGAGGTCTTCTCATTCTGCATATTGGATGGTGTTCTCAGCATCTGTTCGCATTCTCTAAGCTTTAGAAGTTAATTTCAGTAATTTAAAATACATAATTTACATTAGAAACCAGATTGAATAAACATGTCATTATGAGGATTATAGTCTGCCAAGATCTGTCTAGACAGTACTGCGTATGTAGTATTTAGATTCACCTACTCAGCATAAAGTGTACCTGGAAATTGTTTTAAAATGAGTGTGCAAGTATGCCAATGCATCGAGGTAAAATATTTCTTTTATATCATTGGACCCAGGTTAATTCAAGAAAAAGTCAGTGATAAGTTTGGGAGCAGACAAATATCTCCTAAGTGAAATGGGTCAGCCTTAAGCAGTAGATATCAGAGATACACTATATAGACAAAAGTATGTGTATAAAATCAGGCACGCAGTCTCCATTTGCAAACATTTGTGATACAAAATGGGTCGTTTTGAAGAGCTCAGTGACTTCAATCGTGGTACTGTGATAAGATGTCACCTTTGCAATATGATGGTTTGTGAAATTTCATCCCTGCTGAGTATTCCACTGTCAACTGTAAGTGATATTATTAGAAAGTGGAAGCGTTTAGGAACAACAGGAACTCAGAAGACTACGTAAAAACAGAAGACTACGTAAAATCCCAACTGCTAAGGCGCATGGTTCGTAAAACTCCCCAACGCTCTGCTGTTTCCATAGCTAAAGAGTTCCGAACTTCCACTGGCATTAATGTAAGCACGAAAACTGTGCAGTGGGAGCTTAATGGAATGGGTTTCCATGGCAGAACAGCTGCATGCAAGCCACATATCACAAATGCAGGGCCATCTTAACAACATTATGGGCCCCCGGCCAAAGCTGTGCACCGGGGGCCCTATATATATATATATATATATATATATATATATATATATATATATATATAATGAGATACAGATAAAGATATAGATATATATATATAGTATAGAGATACAGATAAAGATATAGATATATACAGATAGATAGATGTACTTGCTCAGTGACCCTTGAAGGTTTTTTGCAGGTTTTTTCTTTTGCAGGATTATTTATTCTAATTAAGAGCCCTGCCTATGGGGCCCCCTTGCCCGTGGGGCCCCCGGGCACCTGCCCATTGTGCCCAATGGAAAAGATGGCCCTTGACCAATGCCAAACGTTGGATGGAGTGGTGTAGAGCACAGCGACACTGGACTGTGGAAGGGAAATGTTAATGCTTCAGCATACCAAGTCATTTTGGATAATGATATGCTTCCAACTTTGTGGCAACAGTTTGGGGAAGACCCTTTTCTTTTCCAACATGACTGCGCCGCAGTGCACAAAGCAAGGACTGCAAAGACATGGTTTGATGAGTTCGGTGTGGAAGAACTTGACTGGACCGCACAGAGCTCTGACTTCAACCCCATCAAACTCCTTTGGGATGAACTGGAATGGAGATTTGCGAGCCAGGCCTTCTCGTCCAACATCAGTGTCTGACTTCATAAATGTTCTACAGACTGGGCACAACACAGAAACATTCCAATATCTTGTGGAAAGCCTTCCAAGAAGAGTGGAAGCTGTTATCGCTGCAAATGGGGATCCAATTCCATATTAAAGTATATGTATTTGAATACAATGTCATTGCAGTCCCTGTTTGTGTAGTGGTAAAGTGTCCGAATACTTTTGTCCATATAGTTTATCTCCCGCATTAAGCAAATTACCGCAATAAACTGCAGTCCCCATAATACTTAATGGGATCTGCAGTCTGGGTAATTTTATCAAGCTTCGAACAGCTTAGTTGTTCAGAGTATGACCCAGATGGCTAATGCCGTATGAAGATGGCGTTAGCTATTGAATCCTTTGGATCCCTCTCTGGCAGTGTTGCTGCACTACTCTGCGCTTTATACAGCAAATGGCAACAGTCTCAGGGTCAGAACCCGGAGTCTTTATTAAAAGAAGTCATTGCCAGGACAGTCTTCTATCGGAAGTGCTGTCCCGACATCACTTGTATATTAAATTGCTACTTAATGCCCCTCTCTTTGAGAAAGTCAGCTTCTCAAATTCTTCCTTCCCATACTTTCACCACAACCGCCTTTCCTTCTACCTCATCTTGCCTCCTGCAGCTCCACCTGCACCCATGTGTACACAGCAACATCTAAATGGACATAACCCAATCCTCTTCCCTGCCTCACTTGAACTACTCCTCTTTTATTTTGTACCCTGTCCTGCCCTAATGTTGCAATCTCATTCCACAACACTACACTCATCGCAGTCCTAGCTGAGGCAGCTCCAGCCACCATATATTGTTTCCATAGATTGGCATCTCCCCTCTATGGGCCACCTGAAAAAGTGCACCATGTCACATGCAAGGCATTTGGTTTCCATATCCGAAGCCCAGCACGCTTACCTGTTCCCCGCTGACCCAATCTCCTCATTCCTTATGCTGCTCCCTTATTGGCTGGCAATTTGGCTCCTAGTTTAAAAGGCACTTCCTCCAGCAGCTCAGTGCCTGTTCTTTTGGTTGCCTACCCCTAGGTGCTAGACGTGGCTGCTTGCTTCTCTTGCTGGATTTCTACATCTCCTGTGATGCACCTGCTGTCCGCAGACTTATTACACCTTCTGTGTATTCTCCACCATTCCAGTGGTACACCTGCCCAAAAGAAACTACTTTATCGGCAGGCTTGCTAGCCTAGGCAGCCAAGTTGCAACAGTGACCCCCAAATCACCTGGGGTCCGTTTATTCAACCATTTTTGGGGCCACTAACTGAAGCAGAAACTAACAGCGCCATTAAAGGACTTTCTGCTCAACAGGCAGTTCTCTTCGACGGCTCGCAGAAGGCTCCCACCTACCGGACCTGCTGTGTTCCTGGCTGTTTGTCCCCGTGAGGTGGGTGGTCCTGGTCTTCTGGAGGCGTGGAGGCTTGGGCCTACTTCCGATCCTCGTCCACGGCCTGGAGTGCGGGCGGGAGTGACGGTCTCTACCCCACCAGAAGTGCTGTCTCCGGATAGAAGCGCTGGACAGCAAGGATATCGTCCTTTCACGGCAGTCTAAGACATTTTCCACGCTGTTCCTGCAGGTCCCAATGCAGCGCACATCCTGGGGAGCGTTAATCTATACTACTTTAAAAACCATGACGCCTCTAACACCCAGAGCACTGTGCTTCACACTCTTCTTTATGCAAAAGCAGGCCTCTGTCACTATTTAAAAGGAAAGAGTAATATTACCTCCAACGCATATCTGTGAACTGTGATGTAGGTTTGGTGCCTAAGCAGAACCCACTACAGACCTTTGAAGGAGACCTTACTAATATTTAATTTGTGTAGTCTCTGTTTGGCCAGGACTTTTATCTGCTCAATATTGACATCTACCCAGTCCTACATTTTTCTAAGCGGTGGCATGTGATTGCTTTATAGACCAGGTGAATTCTCTGCCCAAGAATAGACTGATTTTACCTGAGCTCCTAGCTCCCATCTTTACGGCCCGGGACGCTGGTTCGCCCATTGCATATGAAATATGTCCATTAATTGACAACAGTTTGTGTCCTTCTGTTTATGTCCTTACGTTTTTGATCTTTGCATATACCTTCTTGTTGCCTCTGTCTCTATACTCAGGGCAATATGGCTCCTAAAAAAGTGAAATCAAACAAGGCACCTCCTCCGGTCCAATTCTTCAAACCAGAGCCTACAACCGCTGCATCTGGGAAATCCAAAGGTTCGGAAGGAACGAGTAAATCCCCAGTCTCTCCTGGCTTGGAAGTGATTATGGGTGAGAGAAGTGGAGATTCTCCTACACGCATGGATCCTGATAGCTCTATCACAGTTAAAACCATGCAAGCTATGTGGAGGGCCGCACCGATCACCTAGAAGATAAAATGGAAGAACTTGTCTCCTCACATAACGATGTAATCACAGAGCATGAAAAAATGGCATCTGAAATCCAGCTACTGCGAGATAAAATGGCCGACATGGAGGACCGATCTAGAAGGAATAACTTTAAAATATGTGGAATTCTGGAATCGGTATCATTACCTGAGCTATTACCCTTTGCAGTCACTCTATTCAAAAAGCTACTCCCTTCAGCATCTGACCAAGACCTGATTATTGACTGTATCCATAGGCTTCCTAGGCCAATGTCCGACCCAGAGACCCTACCGCCAGATATCCTCTTGCGAGTTCATTTTTTCAGGTTAAGGAGCATATCTTGCAAGTGGCTAGGCTGGAAAAAAATTCACCAAACCAACAGAATCTCCAGCTTTTCCTGGACTTCTCCGCAGCCACAATTGCCAAACAAAGGTCGTTCCAGGTGGTATCTGTTACAAACTCACCTGTCCCCGTTCCGCCGCCGCGATCCTCTTTCTCTTCCGGGTCACATGATCACTCAGGGCGGGGAATTCAAAGCTGCAACTATAAAAACCTTGCTCTGATGCCTTGGCAGCGTCAGAGCAACTTCCTCCGTTCCTGACTTGGCATTTTCAGTGTGGATCTCCTCGTGTACCAGACCTGCTTGCTGACTTCCCAGGCTCTTCTTCCCAGTGTACCAGACCCAGGCTTGTTGACCACGTATATCTCTTCTTCCCAGTGCACCAGACCCAGGCTTGTTGACCACATATATCTCTGAATTCCCGTGTACCAGACCCAGGCTTGTTGACCACGCAAATATCTATATCCCAGTGTACCAGACCTCGGCTATCCTGACTCCGCATTTCTCTGGCATTCCTGTGTACCGAACTGGCTGTCCTGCCTCCGCATATCCCTGCATTCCTGTATTCTGATTCGGCTATCCTGACCATGGAGTGGTTCATAGTCATCTCCTGGCTTCGTTATGATCATGAGCTACCTCCCACATCCTTACCTCTAGAGGCAGACCAGTGGACCGCGACCTGCAATCCTCCGCAGCGAAGCCCATCCCGTCTTGCGACAGTTCTTGGTGAACACCAGGGGGTTCGTTAGACTACGCACCATCGGCCAGCCAGCGCTGATCTAGAGTAAGGCAAGTACTCCATATTGTATTACCTAAACGTTACATTATTGTTACAGTTTGCTCTGACCAAAAATATGGATACTGCGGGAGACCCTTCTCCCAGGGATTTGCTCGAACACCTGTTAGGAAGAGTAAAAAAGCAGGAATCTAATCAGGATCAGTTGCTTAAATTTTTACAGGGACTGTCAGCCCGTATGGATACTTTGCAGACAACTTTAGCAACGTCAGGGGTGGCATCAGCCCCTATACAGGCTCCTACTGAGTTATGTAGGGGATTTTTGAATCAGTGTTCTATACAATTTGAGCTCCTTCCCAGGAATTTCCGTCTGAAAAAGCCAAGGTAGCATATATAAAATCCCTCTTGTCTGGTCAGGCCCTAGTCTGGGCATCCCTGTTCTGGGAGAGAGATGATCCCTTACTACATAACTACCCCAATTTCCTTTCTACCTTCAAGAAGGTTTTTGATAAGCCCGGTCGGGTCGCCAATGCAGCTACCAGTATCCTTCATCTCCGGCAAGGAAGCCTTTCTGTAGGTCAAATGCTGTACAGTTTAGGACAATGGCCTCAGAGCTCCGGTGGAATAACGAAGCCTTAACAGCTGCTTCAAGGAGCGGTCTTTGGAGAAGGAACAATCCCGGCTTGGTCCCTTTTGTATTGCTCCTAGTTTTCAGACCCCTGTCCAACCTCCGGAGGAACCCATACATCTCGGGAGAACCCGCCTTTCTGCTGAGGAGAGAGAGAGAAGATTCAAGAACAGATTGTGCTTGTACTGTGGCGAAGGGGGTCATCTCTGGGTGCCTGTCCCAAATGCCCGGGAAACGACAGCACCTAACGTTTAGTAGGGTGGTTTCGTTAGGTCCCTTTTTTCACATCCTCTCTTCTTCCAACAGCAAATATTGTCTTATTATTCCCTGTGAAATCGTGGTAGGTTCTATGGTCCACCCTGTTTCTGCATCATTAGATTCCGGGGCAGCAAGCAATTTCATTTCTTCGGCCACTATCTCCCAATTAGGTATTCCTACCCAGTCCTTGGAGAGGCCCATCTCCCTCACCGCCATTGATGGAGGCACTATTTCTGGAGGAAACATTCTTTTCAGAACCATACCCTTAACCTTCAGGATTGGAGCTTTACATGTTGAGAGCATCTCTTTTTTTTTTTTTTTTTTTAAAAAGTTTTATTTTTGCAAGGTCATGATAACAACAAAGAACGAATGACAAAGTGCATACTGATAACAAAAGTAGTCAGAAAGTAACAATATCAACAACCAGCGTAGAGCATGTGAAGACACTAAGTCAAACAACCTAACAATTTTAGTAGTAACAGGTGACCTAAGGTTTTTATAGAGAGGAAGAAAGTAAGAGAATACATAGAAGAGGAAAGGAGAGAGAAATTAGAGAGAAGAGGAGAGAAGGGAAGAAGTGATTAGATCCATTGTTAGTTGGAAGAAGATCCAAGAGGGGTATGAGGTTTTAAAGCTGAGTTAAGTAAACGGTGGGCACACCTGGAAGAAGAATAACCATGGGTCCCAAACCTTGGAGAAGGCTCTAGAGGAATTCCGGATAATACTGGTCATGTATTCCATCCTTTCAATCTGCCAAATTCTGTTGATTATGGACTGCATGGAAGACGGAGATTGCGAGCGCCAGTCTGCCGCTATTTGGCAGGTAACTGCCGAAACAATATGCCTGATCAATTTATTCTGGTGTCGGGTTGCCGTGGGAGCCCCCATAGGAAGAAGAAAAAATTTGGGCTCCAGGGGAACATTCACCTGGAGATTTGAGTTAATCAGACCTCTTATCTGGATCCAGAAGTCTGTCAATTTTGGGCACGACCACCATATGTGGAGAAATGTACCTTCGTGGGAGCACCCTCGCCAGCACCGATCAGATGAATCAGGAAGGATTTTGCAGAGACGCGACGGCACATTGTACCATCGATATAGTACCTTATATACGTTCTCTTTAATTCTTACGCAGATGGAACTAGAGGCGGCGTTCTCGTACATTTCAGACCATTCCACTTCCAGTAGCTCTTCACCAAGGTCCCATTCCCAGGTTAGTTCATGGGGGGGTCTAAGAGAAGAAGAAGAGGAAGCAAGTTCATGGTAAAGCGTTTATATTAGACCTTTAGTTGAAGATTGGCGTAGACAGAGGGCTTCAAAGGTGGAGAGAGGTCGGGCTAGCAGGCGATCTTTAGCAACACTATGGAAATGGCGAAGTTGCAAAAACTGATAAAAATACTTTGAGGAAATGTGGATCTGCGATTGAATTTCAGAAAACTGAGAAAAAGTTACGGAGGTGGATAAATGATTGAGGTAAGTGACTCCCCGCGAGTACCATGGCTGGAATGAGCTATGATGCAGTCCAGGAGGAAATTCAGGAGAGTTGAATAGCGGAACAACCGGAGAGGGATGGGGAGACAAGGCAAATTTTTGGGATGTTGAGTCCCAGATGGATAATGTGTGTGAAACTATTGGGTGAGATAACAATCGTTTAGGGTGAGGGGCCTTGGGACCCATAGGCGAGAGGATAAAGAAAGCAATCCCAGACCCTCTGCCTCAATTTTAGACCATACTCTGGCTTCCGTCGGACCGGACCACAGGACACACTGAGCGAGTTGGGCGGAGAGGTAGATGCGGATGGGAAGAGTCTGAAAGAAGTAGAGCAGCCTGGGGAGGATATTCATTTTGACGGCATTAATACATCCTAGCCAGGAGATGTAGAGCTGTGACCACGATGTAAGGTCAAGTAGGTGAGGAAAATTGGCTTGAAAAAGATGTCGATAGTGCTTTGTAATGAAAACCCCCAAATATTTAATTTTGTGGTGACCCCATTGAAAAGGGAAGGAGCGTTCTAATAATAGCTTGTCTGTAACTGATATATTAAAATCTAGAACCTCCATCTTATCTGGATTAATCTTGTAGCCCGAGAAATAGCCATAGAGGTCTAGTTCATCTAGAAGGGGGGAACCGACGTTTTGGGGTTAGTAATAGTGAGCAGGACATTGTCCGCGTACAGGGCAATCTTATGGGTAGCGGGGCCCACCTGTATGCCAGATATCTCATGATTGTTTCGGATTTTAGCGGCCAATGGCTCAATGACAAGTGCAAATATCAGTGAGGAGAGGGGGCATCCCTGACGAGTGCCGTTCGTGATCAGAAAGGGCATCAAGGTCAGACCATTAGCGGAAACAGTAGCTGACGGAGACCGGTAGAGGGCTAGAATACCTGTCAGGAATTTGTCTGTGAATCCCATTGCTCGAAGGACATCCTCCATAAATGACCAGGAGATGCAATCGAACGCCTTTTCTGCGCCGAGCGCCATGACGAGAGAGGGAAGATTATCATTGTTTATTGTGTGAATTAAGTCAACAATCCTTATAGTATTATCAGGAGCTTGGCGCCCTGGGATAGAGCCCTCCTGGTCAGGATGGACGAGGGCTGGGAGAAGTGGATTCAACCTAGAGGCCAGGATTTTTGCAAATATTTTCAGGTCAACATTTAGTAACGAGATGGGCCTGTAACTAGCGCAGAGAGAGTGGTCTTTTTCTGGTTTAGGAATTACAATTATGTTAGCCCTGGTGGTGACAGTCGAAGGGGGCCCCCCCCAAGCACCTTATTGAAAAATTTTGTCAAATGGGGACCAACGACCTCAGCAAACTTTTTATAGTACTGGGGAGTTAGGCCGTCCAGACCAGGAGCTGAGGAGGATTTCAGAGACTTGACTGCCGCCAATACCTCCGGTAGAGTAATATCTTCATTCAAGAAAGATTGTAGTGTGATAGTAATTTTAGGGATGGATGTAGATAAAAGGTAATCAGGCAGGGTCGGAGGCAGGGGATCCCGACGAGGGGGGGAGCTTCAAGATTATAAAGAAAGGAGTAGAAGTCCCTAAATTCTCTAACTATCCCCGTTGGTCATAAGTTACATCTCCAGAAGGAGACTGACGAATTTTATCAATATGTTGCAAGGCTATTTTTTTCCGGAGCTTTCTAGCTAATACAGAATCAGCTTTATCCGCTTTATCATAATACCGCTGTTGGAGTTTCTGCATCGTGACAGCTGCTCTACGGGAGAGGAGAATATTTAGTTGACCCTTCAGTGACGCAATCTTAGGAAGAAGGGTCGGGTCATGGTGAGTTTGATGCTGAGTAAGGAGTGAAGCTAACCCCACTTTCCAAGGATGAAATTTCTTCGGCTGCTTTCTTTCTAGCTGCAGCTGATTGACTAATTAATTGGCCTCGAATGGTAGCCTTGTGAGCCTCCCAAACAATTCCGGGGGCAACATCAGGGGTTGAATTTTCTTGGAAGTAATTAGTAATGGAGGTCTTAATGTCTAGGCAGATGGATCTATTAAGTAAAAGCGCGTCGTCTAGGCGCCATCTACTGTGTTGGGGGGGCGGTTTAAGGAGATCTAGTATGAGGGAAACACCCGAGTGGTCTGTCCAAGAGAGGGGGGTAATGTCTGCCCGCGTCACATGATGAGTGACTTAGTGTGAGATGTGTAACATGTCTATGCGAGTGTATAGTTGATGCGGGGCTGAGAAGTGAGTATAGTCCTTGGCGTCTGCATTACATAGTCTCCAGGAGTCATACAAACGATGGTGTATAAGGAGTGTGGACAAGCTGGAGGATTCAGGGGAGGAGGAGATACCCCGCCAGGGAGAGGAGGGAGGAGACCTACCGAGAGCCGGGTCGAGAGTAACATTAAAGTCACCTCCCATGATAACATGGCCCTGCGCCAACCGCTCAATTTGTTTAAAGAGCTTTGTAAAGAAAGGCTTTTGTCTCTGATTCGGGGCATAAACTAAGACCAGTGTGACTGGAGCAGACCGGAGAGTGCCGCTCACCAGCAGAAAGCGGCCTTCTGGATCTGCATGGGTCTTGGAATGAAGAAAGGGGACTCTACCGTGGATTAAAACAGCAATGCCCCGTTTCTTGCAGTCCGCTGAGGCGAAGAAGGTCTGGGAAAATTGCTTACCCTGAAGCCGTGTGTGGGCTCCTGTGAGATGAGTCTCCTGAAGAAGAACAATGTCTGCATTTTCTCTCCTACAGGCACCACAGAGAATTGTACGTTTACGAGGAGAGTTGAGGCCATTTACGTTGACAGAAAAAATCTTTAAAGCCATGGCAGCAGCGGGGAGCTAGAGTCTGGAAATAGGTCTAAACAGTTAGATAGGGAACAAAACCTGTTAGTTTGTGGGTGGAACAGAAGCTTGAAGAACCAGTAAGAGAGTGGATCTAAGTCACGAAAGGAAGAGAAAGGAGATAGAAGAGAGCATCTCTTTTTTAGTGATTCCCATTCCTTGATTCTGGGTCTGCCATGGCTTCGTCTTCACTCTCCTGAGATCGACTGGCATTCTGGTGAAATTCTTTCCTGGAGTTCTGCTTGCCACAGCAGTTGTTTAACTAAAGTAACCCCTATTTTTTCCAACATTCATGCTCAACTGAGCAACCCCCAATTATTGCCTATTCAATACTTAAGTTTTGCAGATGTATTCTGTGAACAGGAAGCCACTAAACTTCCACCTCATAGAAATTGGGACTGTGCTATTAATCTCCAACCTGGTAAACCCATTCCCCGTGGACGCATTTTTCCCTTATCTGTTCCTGAGACCAACGCAGTATCTGAATATGTCCAAGAAAATCTCAAGGGAGGATTTATACGTAAATCATCATCCCCAGCAGGGGCAGGCCTCTTCTTTGTAAAAAAGAAGGATGGGGGCCTTCACCCTTGTATTGATTACCGTGCCATCAATTCTATTACTGTGAAGAACAGATATCCCCTACCTTTGATCTCTGACATCTTTGACCAAATAAAGGGGGCTACTATTTTTTCCAAGTTGGACCTAAGAGGTGCATATAACCTAATTAGAATAAGAGAAGGGGATGAGTGGAAGACAGCTTTTAATACTCGGGATGGGCACTTTGAGTACTTGGTAATGCCCTTTGGGTTATGTAATGCTCCTGTTGTTTATCAGAATTTTAAGAATGAAATCTTCCAAGACTTACTCTATCAATTCATAGTTATCTACCTAGATGACATCCTTATCTTTTCCCCAGATCTTTCATCTCATCGCAGACATGTAAGGGAAGTACTGAGTAGACTTCGAAGGTATCAATTATATTGCTAACTCGAAAAATGTGCATTCGAACAGAAAAAACTTCCCTTCCTAGGATATATTATATCCGAAACTGGCCTTCAAATGGACCCATCCAAGCTTAAAGCCATCCTGAACTGGCCACAACCATCGGGCCTTAAGGCTACTCAGTGATTTCTAGGGTTCTCTAATTATTATCGACAGTTCATTAAAATTTTACTCTTCATTAGTAGCTCCCATTACAGCCCTCACTTGTAAATCCGCCAATCCTAAAATCTGGACTCCCGAGGCAATCCAAGCCTTTAAGGATCTTAAGACCTTATTTTCTACAGCTCCAATTCTTCTTCAACCGGACTGTCAACGGCCCTTTTTCGTAGAGGTGGACACATGCTCCGTGCGGGTCGGAGCGGTACTATCCCAGAAAGACTCAAATGGTAAATTTCATCCTTGTGGGTTTTTTTCTCGTCAGTTTCTCCCTGCAGAAAAAAATTATTGAATCGGCGATAAGGAACTTTTGGCGATCAAACTGGCCCTCTCTGAGTGAAAACATTTACTTGAAGGTACTCAGTCTCCGGTAACGGTATACACCGATCATAAGAATTTACTTTATCTACGGTGTGCACATTGTCTAAACCCCCGTCAAGCCAGATAGGCCATCTTCTTTTCACGCTTTAATATCAATATTACCTTCCGCCCAGGCTCAAAGAATGTCAAAGCGGATGCCCTTTCTCGTTCATTTGATGCCACGGATACCAAAGCCTCAGAGAGAAACAAACCAATCTTGGATACCAACTGTATACTGGCCTTGTCTCCGTTGACTGAGAGAAGTTGTCCTCCAGGGAGAACCTTTGTAACTCCACACCTTTGTGTCAAACTATTACATTGGGCCCATTCTTCCCTTTTTTCTGGACATGCTGGGATACGGAAGACTTGGGAATTAATCTCCCGAAAATACTGGTGGCCTACTATACTTAGACACGTCAAGTCTTTTGTCTCAGCCTGCTCAAGATGTGCTCAGCATAAAGTTCCTAAAGAAAAGCCGTCTGGTTCGCTTATGCCATTACCCATTCCTGATATTCTGTGGTCTCACATTTCAATGGATCTTCCGATTTCTAAGGGATGTACTGTCATCTGAGTCGTCACTGACCGGTTTTCTAAAGTAGCACATTTTGTTCCTCTGAAGAAACTTCCTTCATCTCCCTTCTTAGCGGACCTTTTTATTAAAGAAATTTTTCGACTCCATGGCTGTCCTACACACATAGTATCTGATCGTGGGTCACAATTTGTATCTAGATTCTGGAGAGCTTTTTGCCAAAAACTTTCATTTGCATATCATCCCCAGACTAATGGGTTGACCGAGAGGACTAATCAAGAATTGGAGAAGTTTCTAAGGTTTTACGTCTCTGCCAATCAAGATAATTGGGTTGATCTTCTTCCCTGGGCAGAGTTCACTCACAACTACCATTACCATGATGTAGCCTCCAAATCCCCCTTATTTATCTTGTATGTTTGTCATCCCAGGCTACCAGCCTTCTCTTCCTCACTCAGAGGTACCAGCGGTGGATTCTCTCTTTTGCAGATTTTCTACCATCTGGGATCTAGTGAAAACCAGCCTGAGGAGATCCGTTATCCGTGCTAAGAAGGCGTATGACAAGAAGAAGAGGGCAGCTCCTCAGTTCAACCCAGGGGATAAGATGTGGCTATCCACCCGTAACATCCATTTGAAAGTTCCTAGAAAGAAATTGGCTCCTAGATTTATCGGTCCTTTTGAAATATCCGAGGTTATCAATCCGGTGGCTTTTAGATTAAAGCTTCCTTCTTCATTACGTATTCCTAGTGTCTTCCATGTTTCTCTCCTTAAACCTGTAATTACCAATCAATTCTCTACTACAGAGAGACCTCCACCTCCTGTGGTAATTCAAGAACAATCTGAGTTTGAAGTCAAGAAAATTCTGGATTCCCGCCGTTCAAGAGGAGCTCTGCAGTTTCTAGTGGACTGGAAAGGTTACAGTCCCGAAGAACGTTCATGCTGCCGATTGGGGCAGCGCCAGAGCAACTTCCTCCGTTCCTAACTTGGCGTTTTCAGTGTGGATCTCCTCGTGTACCAGACCTGCTTGCTGACTTCCCAGACTCTTCTTCCCAGTGTACCAGACCCAGGCTTGTTGACCACGTATATCTCTTCTTCCCAGTGCACCAGACCCAGGCTTGTTGACCACGTATATATCTCTGAATTCCCATGTACAAGACCCAGGCTTGTTGACCACGCAAATATCTATACCGCAGTGTACCAGACCTCGGCTATCCTGACTCCGCATTTCTCTGGCATTCCTGTGTACCGAACCGGCTATCCTGACTCTGCATATCCCTGCATTCCTGTATTCTGATTCTGCTATACTGACCATGGAGTGGTTCATATTCATCTCCTGGCTTCGTTGTGATTGTGAGCTACCTCCCACATCCTTACCTCTAGAGGCAGACCAGTGGACCACAACCTGCGATCCTCCGCAGCGAAGCCCATCCCGCCTTGCGGCGGTTCTTGGTGAACACTAGGGGGTTCGTTAGACTACGCACCACCGGCCAGCCAGCGCTGATCTAGAGTAAGGCAAGTACTCCATATTGTATTACCTAAACGTTACATCATTGTTACAGTAACAAAAGCTCTTCGTGATCAAGACATACAGTACCGCTGGAGTTCCAAGTAAAATCTGTCGCCTCAACATTACGCATGTGATTCTTTCGGTGGAGGATGGCATCACCCTGTTGAGATCGTGGGACATCCTGGTACAAGAGTCATCTACCACTTCTAGAGCCAGATTGCAAAAAGACTGGTCAGAATGAGACTTGAGTGGTAACTAACAATCTTTATTTTGTTATAACCAGATCTTTCCATGGACCCTATCAGCAGCTCTTCGAAAAGAGCCTCGCTGCAATTTGGGTTTAGGTAGACATAATTGCAATCTTGAATCTCCTAATTGGCCTAAATATCACCAGTTTTGATGTGACATTTTTCTTTATATATATTGTCTACAGATGTCTATACAAGGTGCTACAAACAGCTGATGGGAGCTGAAAGTTTGTTGTTCTGTTAGCTGTTTACAGTTTGTCATGTTTTTTTATTGTACTGTTTCTGATATGTTTACTTCTAAATTTATAATGACGTTGGGATGATTCGGGTTGGTGGGTGGTGTTTGCATGGGTGGGGGTGTCCTCCGCGTGGCCGCCCGCTCCTAAGGTACCTATTTGGCTGGACCCTTTTCCCCCCAGCAAATACTCTAACACATAAATTTGTGTTATTTCGGTTAATATGCCCATATTTTTACTTACCTCCCTTGCCTACTTCCCTCCCTTCCCCCCTTTGGAACACATATCCCCCTATGTAGTAAGGATGAGCGGGCTCGGATTTCTCTAATCTGAGCCCACCCAAACAGTGCGGATCCTTCGGGTATTTCCGGCGCCCAAAAAAAATTTAACTGAGGATCTGACGTCGAGACTCTGATTGCATAAATTCCCCGCTCGCGCCCGGCATCTGCAGTCGGGCTCAGATCATTGAAGAGGGAGGTTATAGGTTTAGTGGTGCTCCGTCCTGTGTCCTCTGTCACTCTGTCCTGCTTAATATCCAGTGGTTACTTGGTTACTTGGTCCTGTGCTCTGTCCTGCTGATCAGTCCAGTGGTTATTTTTTCCAGTGCTCTGTCCTGCTGAGTGCAGTGGTGCTTTTGTCCTGTGCTCTGTCCTGCTGAATCCAGTGGTGCTGTGTCCTGTGCTCTGTCCTGCTGAGTCCAGTGGTGCTGCCTGTGTCCTGTGCTCTGTTCTGCTAAGGGCATTGTCATTTATAAATTATCCAAAAGTTATAAAAAAAATTAAAAAAAATTATAAAAAACTTATACAAAAATAATTAAAAAAAATTATAAAAAAATTATAAAAAAATAATTGAAAAAAAAGCTAAAAAAATTAGTTAAAAAATACTAGGTACTGCTATTTTAAAGTCAAACTACATTCACTGTTGCTGCTGTACCAAAAAATAATAGGTACTGCTATTTAAAAGTCAAACTATGTTCACTGTTGCTGCTATACCAAAAAATAATAGGTACTGCTATTTAAAAGTAAAACTATGTTCACTGTTGCTGCTGTACCAAAAAATAATAGGTACTGCTATTTAAAAGTAAAAGTACGTTCACTGTTGCTGCTGTACCAAAAAATAATATTTACTATTTATTTATTTATATACTGTTCATTATTTCTGTAGTTCCAAAAAAGAGGAACTGCCATTTCTATTACTACATTCATTGTTTGTGTAGTTCCAAAAAATAGGAACTGCCAGTTCTATTACTACATTCATTATTTCTGTAGTTCCAAAAAATAGGAACTGCCAGTTCTATTACTACGGTCATTGTTTGTGTAGTTCCAAAAAATAGGAACTGCCAGTTCTATTACTACGGTCATTGTTTGTGTAGTTCCAAAAAATAGGAACTGCCAGTTCTATTACTACGGTCATTGTTTGTGTAGTTCCAAAAAATAGGAACTGCCAGTTCTATTACTACATTCATTCTTTCTGTAGTTCCAAAAAAATAGGAACTGCCAATTCTATTACTACGTTCATTGTTTCTGTAGTTCCCAAAAAATAGGAACTGCCAGTTCTATTACTACGGTCATTGTTTGTGTAGTTCCAAAAAATAGGAACTGCCAGTTCTATTACTACATTCATTCTTTCTGTAGTTCCAAAAAATAGGAACTGCCAATTCTATTACTACGTTCATTGTTTCTGTAGTTCCCAAAAAATAGGAACTGCCAGTTCTATTACTACGGTCATTGTTTCTGTAGTCCCAAAGTGTGTGTGGTTTAGGGGTACGCTCTCTTGTGCTGCATATAATGGAGTACAAAAATTTGGAGGATAAAGTAGGGAAAGATCAAGACCCACTTCCTCCTAATGCTGAAGCTGATGCCACGTCTATTTCAAGACATTGACATAGACACTGAAATGCCATCAACGTCGGCTGCCAAGGGCGATGCCCAATCTCATAGTATAGGGTATGTAAAATCCAAAAACCCAAAGTTCCCAAAAATTTGCAAAAAAAGAAAATTAAAATCATCTGAGGAGACACGTAAACTTGCCAATATGACATTTACGACACGGAGTGGCAAGGAACGGCTTAGGCCCTGGCCCGTGTTCATGACTAGTGGTTCAGCTTCACCCATGGATCTAAGCACTTCTCCTCCCCCCCTCTAACAAATTTAAGAGACTTAAGCTGTCATCAACAACTAGTCCAAGTCCAGCGAGTCCAAGGGTTTTTGTGGTTGCGAAGCCTGACCTTCCCATCACTGTACGGGAAGAGGTGGATCCTTCAACCATTTCCAGCACGCCCTCTGCATATGCTGGAAGGATCACCCACAGTCCAGTTACAGATTTGGCTAATGAAGGTGTGAATGTTGTACACCGGGAGGAGGATATTGATGTAGCTGGCATTGAGGAGGAACTTGATGAGGAGGATGCTGATGTGGTTATCATAAATGAGCCACCAGGGGTAGAAACAGTTGTTGTCCATGGGATGAAAAAGCCCATCGTCATGCCTGGTCAGAAGACCAAAAAATCCACCTCTTCTGTCTGGAGTTATTTTTATCCGAATCCGGACAACAAATGTATAGCCATATGTAGCTTATGTAAAGCTCAAATAAGCAGGGGTAAAGATCTTGGCCACCTAGGGACATCCTCACATATACGTCACCTGAAGAACCTTCATAATTCAGTGTTTAGTTCAGGACCTGTGGCTAAGACCGTCAGCAGTCCAGGGACACCTAAATCCCTTGCTCCTGTTGGATACATACCACCAACACCCTCCTCATCAACTTCCTCCACGATCTCCATCAGATTTAGTCCTGCAGGCCATGTCACCAGCCAGACTGAGTCCTCTTCAATCCAGGATTCATCCGAGGAATCCTGCAGCGGTACGCCTACTACTGCCACTGCTGCTGTTGCTGCTGGTAGTCGATCATCTTCCCAGAGGGGAAGTCGCAAGAACGCTACGTCTTTCACCAAACAGTTGACCGTCCAACAGTCGTTTGCCATGAGCACAAAGTACGACAGTAGTCACCCTATTGCAAAGCGGATAACTGTGGATGTAACTGCTATGTTGGTGTTAGACGTGCGTCCGGTGTCCGCCATCAGTGGAGTGGGATTTAGACGGTTGATGGAGGTATTGTGTCCCCGGTACCAAATCCCGTCGAGATTCCACTTCACTAGGCAGGCGATACCAAAGATATACAGAGAAGTACGAACAAGTGTCCTCAGTGCTCTTAAAAATGCAGTTGTACCCACTGTCCACTTAACCACGGACATGTGGACAAGTGGTTCAGGGCAAACGAAGGACTATAGGACTGTGACAGCCCACTGGGTAGATGCATCGCCTTCTGCAGCAGCTGCATCAGTAGCAGCATCTCCACAACGGCTGCTCGTGCCAAGGCAGGCAACGTTGTGTATTACAGGCTTTAATAAGAGGCACAACGCTGACAACCTCTTAGAGAAACTGAGGGAAATAATCTCGCAGTGGCTTACCCCACTTAGACTCTCCTGGGGATTTGTGGTGTCAGACAACGCCAGTAACATTGTGCGGGCATTACATATGGGCAATTTCCAGCACATGCCATGTTTTGCCCACACCGTTAATTTGGTGGTGCAGCATTACCTGAAGAGTGACAGGGGTATGCAGGAGATGCTTGCGGTGGCCCGCAAAATTGCTGGACACTTTCGGCATTCTGCCAGTGCCTACCGCAGACTCGAGCAACATCAATAAAGGCTGAACCTGCCCTGCCATCACCTCAAACAAGAGGTTGTGATGCGCTGGAACTCCACCCTCTATATGCTGCAGAGGATGGAGGAGCAGCAAAAGCCCATTAAAGCCTACACAGCCACCTACGACATAGGAAAAGGAGTGGGGATGCGCCTGAGTCAAGCGCACTGGAGAATGATTTCCGTGTTGTGCAAGGTTCTCCAGCCGTTTGAACTTGCCACACGAGAAGTCAGTTCCGACACTGCCAGCTTGAGTCAGGTGATTCCCCTGATCAGGCTTTTGCAGAAGCAGCTGGAGAAAGTGAGGGAGGAGCTGGTACACCATTGCGATTCCACCAAGCATGTAGCTCTTGTGGATGAAGCCCTTCGTACGCTTTGCCAGGATCCGAGGGTGGTCAGTCTTTTAAAGTCAGAGGAATACATTCTGCCCAACCTTCTCGATCCTCGGTTTAAAGCGTATGTTGTGTCTCTGTTTCCGGCGGACACAAGTCTACAGCGGTGCAAAGACCTGCTGGTCAGGAGATTGTCCTCTGAAGAGGACCGTGACATGCCACCAGCTCCACCTTCATTTTCATCACTGTTTGTGCAGTTCCAAAAAAGAGGAACTGCCATTTGTATTGCTACCTTCTTTCTTTCTGTATTTCCTGTGTCCTGTGGTCTGTTCTGCTAAGGGCATTGTTATTTCCTAGTTATCCAAAAGTTAAAAAAAAAAAAAAATATTTTTATAAAGAAAATTATAAAAAATTAATTAAAAAAAAAAAAATATTACAAAATTTTAAAAAATCTAGCTTGTACTGCTATTTAAAAGTCTAACTACGATCATTCACTGTTGCTGTACCCAAAAATAATAGGTACTACTATTAAAGTACAGTCCAGTGGTACTCTCCTGTGCCGCAGATAATTTGTAAAAGCTTTGCCGAGTGTGTGTAGTTATGTATCACAGGTTTTAAGAAGAGGCACAACACTGACAACCTGTTAGAGAAACTGAGGGAAATAATCTCTCAGTTGCTCACCCCACTTAGACTCTCCTGGGGATTCGAATAACTGCCATTTCTATTACTACCTTCTTTCTTTCTCTATTTAAAAGAAACTAAATAACTGCCATTTCTAGTACTACCTTCTTTCTTTCTATATGTAAAACAAAAAAAAACCTGTCATTTATATTACTACCTTCTTTCTTTCTCTATTTAAAAGAAGCGAAATAACTGCCATTTCTAGTACTACCTTCTTTCTTTCTATATTTAAAACAAAAAAAACCTGTCATTTCTATTACTACGTTAATTGTTTGTGCAGTCACAAAAAAGAGGAACTGCGCCCTTGACTGCTATGTTGGTTTTATACGTCCATCCGGTGTCCGCCATCTGTTCCCTGGAATTCAGACCAGTTGAGGTTTTTTTTATTATATTGTGGGGACCACTCCACTACGCAGTCCAGATACTTTTTTGGTAAAATTCAGACCAGTTGAGTTTTTTTTTTTATTATATTGTGGCCCCGGTATCAAATTGGGTAGCGGGGCCACTCCACTATGCAGTCCAGATACTTGTTTGGTGGAATTCAGACCAGTTGAGGGTTTTTTTATTATATTGTGGGGACCACTCCACTACGCAGTCCAGATACTTGTTTGTTGGAATTCAGACCAGTTGAGGGTTTTTTTATTATATTGTGGGCACCACTCCACTACGCAGTCCAGATACTTTTTTGGTAAAATTCAGACCAGTTGAGGTTTTTTTTATTATATTGTGGCCCCGGTATCAAATTGGGTACCGGGGCCACTCCACTACGCAGTCCAGATACCTGTTTGGTGGAATTCAGACCAGTTGAGGGGTTTTTATTATATTGTGGGGACCATTCCACTACGCAGTCCAGATACTTTTTTGGTGGAATTCAGACCAGTTGAGTTTTTTTTTTATTATATTGTGGGGACCACTCCACTACGCAGTCCAGATACTTTTTATTTAAAATTCAGACCAGTTGAGTTTTTTTTTTATTATATTGTGGGGACCACTCCACTACGCAGTCCAGATACTTTTTTGGTAAAATTCAGACCAGTTGAGGGTTTTTTTATTATATTGTGGGGACCACTCCACTACGCAGTCCAGATACTTGTTTGGTGGAATTCAGACCAGTTGAGGTTTTTTTTATTATATTGTGGGGACCACTCCACTACGCAGTCCAGATACTTTTTTGGTGGAATTGAGACCAGTTGAGGGTGATATATTGTGGCCCCGGTACCAAATTGTGTACCGGGACCACTGCACTATGCAGTCCAGAAAGCTACCTCGGTGAAACGTTTTGGACTAAAAACAATATTGTGAGGTGTGAGGTGTTCAGAATAGACTGGGAATTAGTGGAAATGATTGCTAATGAATGTTATTTAGGTTAATAATAGCGTAGGAGTGAAAATAAACCAAAAAAACTTGATTTTAACACTTTTTATGTTTTTTTCAAAATAATTCCGAATCCAAAACCTTAAATCCGAACCAAAACCTTTCGTCAGGTGTTTTGCGAAACAAATCCAAACCCAAAACCTCAAGCAAATCCGAATCCAAAACACAAAACACGAGACACCAAAAGTGGCCGGTGCACATCCCTAATATATATATGGATATATATGTATGTATATATGTATATATATATATATATGTATATATATATATATATATATATATATATTATACATATATGTGTGTGTGTATATATATATATGTATATACATGAGTGTTTATATATATGTATATATATGTATATACAGTATAGAGAGAGAGAGAGAGAGAGAGAGAGAGAGACTACTTAGCATACCTGCCTATTTTTTTGCAGTGAGATAATACTTAACATCAGTTAATAAATTCAACCAAAACTTATGACATTTGGAATATGACTGTGGAAAGCAGAAACAGAGTATTATCTCACATTGAATAGTGGCACTGTATAATATTCTAAATAAACTATAATAAAAATAATAGGCCCATGTACTACTAATTCCCCAATTGCTGCAATAAGTATGATTTGGAGATAGAAAATATTTTAATGTTGACAATTATGAAGGAAACTATTACTCGGTCTTACTCAGCTTCCGCAGGAATACATCAAGGGATCACAACCAGCAATAGCAGTGCCATCACTGGCGGTAGACCTGCCAGTGGTTAGATTTGCAGGGTCTCACTGACTAAACACTTCCCTATACAAAGCATGCTTAAGCTTATTTCATTTTTATTTTTCGGTAACAGAAGATAATGAATGAAAACCATGATTTATTATTTGATTTATTATTTGAATACAGAATATTTTACATTTACATTACATATTTTTATTTATTCTTTTTTTACTATTCCTTCTAATTATTATTTTTTATTATTAATAATCCATTACTGCTTATGGGGTTATCGCAGGTGGCAATGTATAGGGAATAGCAATAACAAGCCTTATCGACGGCAAAAACACTAATTTTCACCTGCAATAGAGCTCTTCCCCCTTTCACAAGCTGACCCTAGATTTGCTGTGGAGACATTTCTGACACATGTAACACCACTATTTTCTAATATTTTACAGTTTGAAAACCTCCACTCCAGCAGATGTCGCTCAATAGCGTTCCTTTCCTGTACGCGCCCACTCGAGGTGCCGTCTATTCTCGGGCTTCCTCTCGTTTCCAGTAGAAATAAAGTGGAAGCCGCCAGTACGAGGTTGGGAGAGTGGTTGAGAGCTCTGGGGGAGAAGGCTGCGCTCGGGGAAGAGGGACCAGTATAGGAAACATGCATCCGGGGAACGCCTTGCAATAGACCCGCTCTCTCTATCTACCCGTACACTTGTATGGGTGCCCACACACGTAGCATATATACACGCATACAAGCAACTGCTTCCCCTTGACAGATGTGTGTAGTGAACTCTAGATCACCTGATATAATATAGAGAGCAAAGGGCTGGACTGTTTATCCGTGGGTGTCAAATACCCCGGCATGTGAAACATTTTTCGCTCACCTTCCTATTTCATTTCTGAGCAGTCTATTTGCTCTCCTAGAATTAAGTATGTTTATCAAACATACAGTCAATTTGTACACATTACACAGTTGTCTGCTCACGGGACACAGCTCCTAGTACAGTATGTGCAGGGTACAGTGTGTGTATAAGCTTGGTCTGTCAATGTTTATGTGCAGTATATGAGGGTAACTTATGCTGTGCTAATTATAGGAAGGCGTTGCACCTCTTTCTGTAATTAAAATGAGGGTCTTCCTGGAGTTCCCTGGATGCAAATGGGCAATGTATGTGTTCCTCATCCTAGCCTTGGGGCCTGGTCTTTTCCCGGTTGCCAGTTCAGCCGATAACTTGGATCCAGAGGGCAGTAGGCATGATTTCACCACAAATGGTCTGGATTCTACTGCCGTCACCGCGGATCCAGGCCATGCTACTGGGGGTAAGAGCCATCACAAACGCAAAGTGTTCCCGGTGCTGGATCTGGACTATCATCACGTCCGTGAACCTTTTGAGATCGCTCTGTGGATTCTTCTAGCTTGTCTGATGAAGTTAGGTGAGTGGCAGTCTGTGCTTGGTTATAAAACCTACTAAACTGTATGCTTAGCGGGAATAGAATATCACTATTTCCTCTTGATTGAAACTGGACATTAATAATGTTCACAGTGGGGACTTTGCATTGTAATTATGCTACAAGAGAATGTTATTATGTTATGTAGATACTGGCAATTAAATTAACCATAATACTTTGTATCTCATGACTGGTGTGGTTATAGTTTCAATGTGACAATGTTTTACACTTCTCAGCTGATCCATCTGTATGCAAAGTGCCAGTTCTCTTCTGTATGTGTATGTAATATGTATACTGATAAATCTGCACAAACATACAATTTAATACCTTCTCCATCTGAAATATATAACCTTTGACTGGTGATTCAGTTTTTAACTGGGATTGTCGATAAAAGCTTGTCATTTAGGGCATACCTATCCCTAATTTAATGTAAACATAATATTGACCCACGGCGCCGTGGGTCAATATTATGTTTACATTGATCTATATTGGGGAGTTTGGAATTCGTCCCACACAGACCCACTCTGGCAGCTTTACATATCTTTAGAGCAGCGCTGTTATCCCTACACTTTTTCTGTACTATCCCTAATTTAGTCTGCTCATAAATAATTTATTGTACAGGTGGCAGTGCTGTTTTCTGTACTTATGCTCATCTTTCTGTTTAATAAAGTTGCTATTGTAAAATTATTTTATTAGGGCATTCCAAATATGCATGCATTCATGTGTAGTGGCACTATATGAATAAATGATGATGTGTAGTCACATCAATATATTGTTGAGGTACATATATTAGTCATTTTTAGCAATTTGACCTTGTAGTTCATCAAGAAACAAGTGGCCTATTGCTTGAGCAATATAGTTGCCCTTTGACTTTTTCATTTTTCTTCGCTTATGAATGGAATGTTCTGACTATCCACATATGGTTGTCTTGGGTCATCTCTCATCCACACATGTTGGTTTATAACACTACAATATGTTGTTGCATTGTAATATTTCAACGTCATGCACATTGAAATCTAGGTGGTTGTATAAAGTTTTTAGATCCAACTCTGTCTGAAAGCAATGGAAATTGGGTGCCCTTATTATCCTACTCTTTAAGGTTTTATTTAACATGTGGCATTGGGGTTCTCTTCCAAACTATTTTTTTCCAATCCTGCTGCATTAAAACTAATTCCTATTGCATTTTGATTGCGAAGGTTAGGGCCGCACACTAAGATGTTTAGTCAGTTGAATCTTAGTGGTATATTAACTGTGGCTTTGAAAAAGTGGAGATGTATAGCAACCAATCAGGTTCTAACTGTTATTTTGTAGAATGTACTAAATAAATGAAAACTAAAATCTGGCTGCTATAGGCAACATCTCCACTTTTTCAAACCTGCAGTTTAGTAACTCTGGGGCATATTTAAGAAAGCACGGTAGTGCACTTACCGTGAAATTAAGGTCCCAGTGTCCTCCGGATATTTATGAAAGGTGCATCGCAGTGGATATCTGCTGCTTTGCACTCCTCTTCGTTTTTGGGACCATTCACCATTCAACAGTATGGTGACTGCTCCCAGCTGTAATCTAACAAGTTCAGAATTTTTTTTTTTCCCGGAAACTTGTCTTGATAATGTACGCCAGCTTCAGCTGGAGTACATTATCATCATAATTGTCAGATTTCAGTGCTGTCAGCTCTGCTCCGAGGAGCAGAGCTGGACATCGCATGTGTGGAGGGATCCCTCCTTGTCACTCACCACTCTGTCTCTGCAACAGAGCAGGGATCTTTGTGCGCATGTGCAGTTCTTCGAACTGCACATGCGCAATTAAAGAATGAAGATGAGCGAAGAACACCTGGAGGAGATCCTGAGACAGCACGTCCCGAAGAGGGGGGGGGGGGGGGGGGGGTAAGTGTGATTTTTTTTTTTTTTTTTAAAAGTGTTTCTGTGATCAGTTTTTAATAAATTTGAGAAATAGTTCAATCCTTATCCATGCGATAAGGATTGATAACTATTTCTTATTTTTGCCGATGAATGATAAATGTGCCCCTCTACCCCTTAGTCTGTGAGCAACATAAATATATAAATGAGTGAGTGTATATCATGCAACTGTTTTTTGTTAGTGTTCAATCTCTGCAGTTCCAAAATTGTTGTAGTGTCCTTAAGATGGGTTCACACTACAGTAATTTCACTCAATTATCGTGCCGATCACACGATAAATGAGAGCGCATTCATGCATATGCTCCCACGATCATGTTTTATCATAACAGCAAATTTTATCTTTTGGTTTTATAAAATTACCTTAAAAATCACAATCCACGATGGAACGCATGTTCGGGAATGCATATGTACTCATGACCATCTATCCAATAATTGTGCAGATAGTTCTGCCAACAGCGATGCCTTTGTGGGTGTGCATTTTTAAATGTATGAAGTTGTCTATGTGCTGTGTTTTTTAATCGTCCAACATAAGCACATAGCAATACAGTGATATTTTCATAGCAAATCAATAATAAATGTTCTTTACATGCGCTGTATGTCATCTTTGTTCCTTTATTCAAGTTTATACAACATGAATTGTAAACCCATGTACAAATCCACGTTCCCAATAAAGTTCCATTTATGTGCAGTGTCCATTTCTTTATTCTGTTATCTACCTGCTGTTTTCTTGCCCTGTGGGGGTAATAGCAGGGTTTATTGTATTTTTTTTGATGTTTCTGTGCTACAGACTCATATATTGTATATATTTATATAACCTAGTATGCGCAGTATAAAACACATGGACTTGTCCATAGGTTCAGGTAAACCTGTATAGGCCCTGCGTCTGTAACAAAGCAGATGTCAACTGTAGGTCTTTATTTCAGGCTTATTAAGAAACGCCACAAAATAAAATGGATTTTTCTTTCCAAATACTTTTATTTTCCAACAGAGAAAATATTTTTATAAACTCTTTCATAGTTCTCAAGAATACAGCATTCAATGTTTGATGCATATCAAGCTATACAAATATGAACTGCTCACAATAAAGATCTATATAATCAAAGCTATACAGCATCCAAAGTTGTTGTTAGGTTAATATAATCTTTTTGGGTCTAAGGTTTTAAAATATTGGCTTGCAGTAGTAATGCTTCATTAGCCACAGATATAAAAATTAAGACCTGATTTAGTTTGTGTACATGTTGGCAAATTCACTGCATTGTTTCTCAGTTTGTCATGGAAGGCGTCTGTTCCAGACCATCTCACTCTTTTTAAAATGTACACATAGCTAAACTCATACTGTTTCTGAGGTTGGTCCCAGCTTTTCCAGTACCACCGCTCTGCCTGCTACCCAGCAGTTTTTGCCAGTGTGATAGGACAGAGGGATCAATCCGCAGCATCCTGACCAATAGTAAGGGGTCCGGGGTACCAGCACGGGAGTACACTAGCAGCGACGGTTACTCAGAAGGAACGTGGTTCTGGGTGCCATAAAGGAGCCCAGTGGTGGCAGCATTTGTAAGCCCCTCCTACTGCGGCAACAGGGCGCATTTGGGATAACGAAAGGGAACGGTGGCAAAGTAAGCCCAGCCGGTTCCCAGCAACAATAGACAGGATGGCATAGGCGGTCCATCCTGTCACAATCACCTCATGGAAAACGGTCCAGTACCTCTCCTGCCTTTAGGACTTCAACACCAAGCAGAAGTGCTAGTATGCTGCAAAACAGTGCAAGTCTTTCATTAGACAATATAGATCATCATTATGAACTTATTTTTAGATTATTTTTTTTTAACGGATTGTTTGTGTTTTGGTTTATTTTGATTTTATATATGTTACGTTCAATTTCTATTTTAATAAAAAAAAAAAATTAAAATGGGAGTATTTCTTTCACCAGCCTTCATGTATACTCCCTGTAGCACTTGTATGATGGCCTCAAGATCTCTGGTATGATCAGCAGTGCTGTACTGGTCATTAGCCAGTGTCCTTCAAGTGTGCAAAAATCAGAGTGTAGCAATTGCTCTGCAGATATGCGTCTCCTTAAATTGCTGTCCTCCTTTTTGTATGAGTGGGGTGACAAATTGAAGCAGCTCCTGGAATGTAGGATCAATCATCTGCAGGAAATTCCTGAAGTCATCAGGATTGTTGTCCCGTATCTACTGTGGCAGCAGCATATGTGAAAAGAACTCTGTTTGCAGCAACCAGTCCTTTGTCCAACAACTGTAATTCTTTCTTCTCCTTCCTCTACAATTGTTTGTAGTGTTGCCATGGCAACAAGGACAAGATTTTTGTTTTTGACACATTATATAATAAAAATTTCTACTTTGTATACAGCTGTGAAGGTGTTTAACTGAACGTACACTATACACAAAGCAACGAATGGCGATGTGTGGGGTTGTGTGCACTGAGGTTCATCCCCTTATTGAAATTAGGTTTGCAGATATCTGTAGAGTGTGTTTGGATTCATGATTGTTTGAGAAGATGCAGAATATGCAAAGACAAAGGAAAAAAATTCTCTCATAAAGGGTGCATAGAGTTTCACTACTAATTAATAAAGGAATTCAATACTTTATTTTTTTTTACAAGTTCATAAATCTTACAAATATTAATGTTTAGAAAAGTAGTGAAGAAAAGAAAATAGTGCAACTTAAAATTGGTATGTTACAAACCATAGCAAAAATGACATTTTTGTGTATGCAAATTACACTTATCCTATTGTGTATCATTTAATAGGATTGATTTCTAAATTCCTCCTATTACTGTTCATTCAAGATAATTACTCTACTATATGCACAGATCTTTCATAGACCATCACTGTTCACATTGTCGCATTCCCAAGCTATTCATTCCCCACATGGGTAGTCTGTTTCACTGATTCGATCTCTGTGGAAGTCTGCTGCCTCCCATGTATATAATGAGACCTTTGCCACTTGTACACCCCAAAGAAATTTTTGGTGACCACGCTTCCTAGGGAGACGGCATATCATGTTCACCTTGATACTGCTTAAGATCATCTTTCACTTTTAATGTATACTCCTATAATATCAATCATTGATTTGAATACTTACAGCAAATTACTATGTAATATCTCTTTTTCAGATTGAAATTAAACTTGTATTATAGTTGAATGAGAATCGTGCTTCTACAAAATTCAGCGTTTCCTGATCAGTGCTGCAGGGAATCATTGGTAGTATCACTCTCTAGGGGGGAAGCACATAGTGTTCACATTAATGCTGCCAAAAATCATCTTTCAGTGTTAGTTTAAACTCATTCTATAATATCAGGTTAGCATTTACTCTCAAAGGTTTCAAGCGTGCCCTTAAGACTCATTTCTTTTTTTTCAAGTCTCAGTCGTCCTCCTAACTCCCTTGTCCCGTCTCTCTCTCCCAGTTAGTACCACCCTATTTGTGTGTCCCCATTTCCTTTAGGATGTAAGCTCTCAGGAGCAGGACCCTCTTTCCTTGTGTGCTCCTTCTACTATTCCATCACCCTGCGTACCTCTTGGCCTGCATCCCTAGCCCTGTTTTCTTAAGCTTCGGCCTACTTCTCGCTGATTTCTACCATCACTTTCACACATTGTCCCAGATATAATTTGATTTGCATTACCATGTTACTTGTGTTCTTTTGCATTTTTTGTTCTACATTTTATGTTCTTTCTGTATCATGTTGTCATGGGTCACTGTTCTCTGTATATGTCCTGTACGGCGCTGTAGACCCTTTGTGGCGCCTTATAAATTAAAGATAATACTATTTTAAGTATCGAAAGCAGATTACTACACCATATCTACTTGATTACTCGTAGTATGGTGTGAATGAAGGATAAATTTGCTCCTTCAAAATGCAGCGTTGTCAAACTATCGTTCGTTGGTGCTGCAGGAAATCATTGTCCGGCACTGATTTTAGTGTTGCTACTATTGACAGACTCTGTCTGTCTTAGGGTTTAGATTTATTGTAGATACTGCTTAGTCATTCAATGTGTTTAAAAAAAAAAAATTGTCTTTTTAATATTCACATAAACTAAAGTTAGTGTTCTGCACAGCTGTTGGTAAACAATGAATGAATGGTCTTGCTCTTTTGAGATTCAGCATCTCACCTGCTCATTATTTCTGCTAACTACCTCATGGTTTGTGTTCGTTCTGAATATTATCTATTTATTATTCATTAGAAGAGATGAAAGTTTATTATCAAGGCGCGTTTTGCTCACGCTTCATCAGGGTCTGTAGAATGTGTACGGAGTCAGAATTGTTTGAGCAGTTGATTTTGAGATATGACAATAACAGATCTGATGATAAATTGTGTAGGTGTGTATGCATTAATTGGCATGCTCATCAGGACATAGCATCTGAAGTAATCTTCTGTAGTGTGTACCTAGCTTTACAATCAAGGGTTCTGTAAACTGTCACTTCATTGTGTCCTGTTACTCCTCTTATAGTATTCTGTATAAAATATCAGGCACTGCTGTTGACAGGAGAGCATTCTGGATAGAATGTTTAATGCTGGTACTAGCCGCGCCTGCGCACTACAATGGTGGTACTTTCATACTCCCTTTTATTTTCAAAATTAAGCTTTTTGTGCTTTGGAACCACAACTTGATTGAACATCCACTTGGTCTTTCACTTTGTGGCTGAGTTGCTGTTATTCCTAAACGCTTCCACTTTCTAATATCGCTTACAGTTGACCGTGCAATAATCAGTAGGGATGAAATTTCACGAACAATCTTATTGCAAAGGTGGCATCCTATCACAGTACCACGCTTGAAGTCACTGAGCTTTTCAAAACGACCCATTCTGTATCACAAATATTTGCAAATGGAGACTGCATGGCTTGGTGCTTGATTTTTATACACCTCTGGCAAGGGGTCTGATGGAAACACCACAATTCAATAATTAACAGATCTGGCCAAATACTTGTGTCTATATACTATGACTTAAAGTATGTGGTCACTCCTAATTATTGTATTTGGCTGTTTCAGCTTCACCCATTGCTCATAGGTGCATAAAAGCCATGCAATCTCTATAGTCAAACATTAGCAGTAGAGTGGGTCATACTGAAGAGCTTAGTGACTTTCATTGTGGCACTGTTATAGGATACCCCCTTTCCAACAAGTCTGTTTATAAAATTTTTGCTCAGAGAAAGATGTCTGGCTCAACTGTAAGTGCTGTTGTTGTGAAGTGGAAACGTCTAGGAGCAATAACTGCTCAGCTGCAAAGAAGTACAGCCACACATGGTCACAAAACGGGACTGCAGAATGCTGTAGTGTATAGCACATAAAAATAGTCTGTTCTTTATTGGGGCACATACTGTTTCCATTTCAGCATGACAGTGCCCCCATGGTCAAAAGCAATTGCCATCAAAAAATGGTTTCCCGGGTGTGTAAGAAATTGACTATGCTGCACAGAGCCCTCACCTCAACAACTTTAGGATGATTTTGAACACTATTGACCAACATCACTAATGCTTTTGCAGCTGAATGGATGAGACACTCTGGAGCCATGTTCTAAAATCTAGAAAGTCTTCCCATAATAGTGGAGGCAGTTATATTCCTATGGTTTCAAATGAGATGTCCAATAAGCACATATGAATGTGATATTCGGTTGTCAACATACTTTGCACCAAGTAGTGTGTGTGTATATAGTAAAGTGTTACATTTGTTCTAATGACACAAGCACTACTTGTGTCTGTGTTTACAGTTGCACATCTTACATTTGCATGCATACAAACTATATGCAAATTTCAAGTCTTCCTTCTTCCCTTACATAAGGTGTGAACAGAGCACACTTTTAACAGTATTACACAATGCACAAAGACCTATGAATAATACATAATTGCACAATACAAAATTACACAACCAGTCAATGGAATTACATAGTGTAAACAAAGAACATAGAATTACAGATCCAGCTATTTACAAGACTGAGCATCAGTGATGAGTAGCAGACTTAGCCTTGTGCCCAAGATGGCATGAGAAAGAGGGCTTTGCTTGTGAGAGTTTACATACTAAAGGGAAGGGGGAGATGCAAACAGGGTGACACTCGGTGTAGCTGGCAGTTATAGGCAGAGGAATTGGAAGGAGAAGAGCTCATAGGCTTGAATGAAGAAATACGTTTTGAGGGTATGTTTGAAGGCTTAGAGATTGGTGGCTAATCTAGGGTGTGAGAATGCGGTCCACAGGTCAAGAGCGGCACAGGTAGAATTCTGGAGTGCGAAAAGGTGATGTGGTAGTAAAGGGGCAGGAGGGTAAAAAAACGAGTTTTTAAATGTATTGGCTAAATATTTTTATAGGAGAAAGTGATTCTGTCAGAGAGGGTCAGTAAACGTAGAGCAGTGTAAGAAAGATGGACCGCTCCATTGAAGATTGACTGACGAGGCAACATTAGAGTCGCACTGTGTGTATCAATTTACAGTAGTCTAGGGGAGAGGTTATGAGGGAGTGAATGAAAGGTTTTGTTGCTTTGAAGGAGTGAGAGGGCTAGGTCAAGAAGGTGTTCCCGAGCATAAAGTGGCAAGTTTTGGAAAGGTACTGACTATGGGGCGTGAATGAGTGAGAGGAATCTAGGATGGCTCCCAGGCACTGGACTTGAGAGTTTCTTTTGCTCCACCTCTGATACAATGTGATCTTCATTTTATGGTTCAATGTTACAGAACAGAGTGCCCGGGAAAAAATTCTCCTCCTAGCTTCTATTTTAGGAGAAAAAAGTTTCCTAGGTGATGATGATGCTTTAATGTAATCTTTATATTTTTAGTATTTGGAAAACATCTGCTTGTGTTGGCCTAAACACCTGGAGTCATGTACTATAAAATGTCTAATTTGCCAACCAATTTCAACATGCTTGTTATGTTATTAGATCCTTTATAATCTGGATGTGATAATGGTAACTAGATGAAAATCGTATAATCTAGTTGCTGTTTCAATTCCGTTACATCCCTCCTATACAAATCCAGACATCTGTAGACTTCACGTCAAGTAGCTTATAGGCTATACTGGCCACATGGAGTGGCACAAAAACCTATTAAGTGACCTTTTTATATTGATATAAATAAGAAAACAATTACTCAAAATACAATATGTATTATATCATGGTGTATATAAATGCCCAATGCTCTTTCGGTGCCATCTGAGCACCTATGGCATATCCAGGATCCAGACTGACCTTTGGCAGACTATAAATGCACTCCCTGGATGCTGGATTGTCTCATAGATTGCCATGGGTGGTTGTTCCCAGGAAGGGGGTCCAGGCTTACTGCTCACTATCCCTATTCCAGCCACGTTGCTCTCCTTCGCAGGCCTAGCTCATAAAATCGAGAACAACTTTGTGTTATGTGCATGATGATGCTCCTGTATAGTTGAAGAATACAGACGGAAGCTTAAAAGTAGCAGCAGTGGTCAAAGTGCGCTGGTATATGGTGGAATGCCAAACTGCCACTTCTACTGGTTCGTAAGTCTATCAAATTACATTCACTTACATATTCTTTACTGCCACTTCTAAATTTCCAATTCCACCACTATGTTGCAATGTACGTATTAAATGTTGCAGGAGGCTTTACTAATTTGCCACTTCTTATGACTGAAATGTTTTGTCTTGTAGAAGAAACCATAAAATATTGTGTACACGTGACCTTATTATGGTACAACTTTGCTAGGGTTTTGCATTCACCTTTCTTCCTTATAAATAAAGTACTCTGAATTAAAACACAAAAAGGATTAAAAGGTCTAGTCAGAGCTACAAAGAACTAACATTGTGTCCTTTTCTAAAGTTACCCTATTTCTTGGACATAGTGGTTGTCCCCTACTATTTGCCATTTTTATTGTCCTTTTTATACACCTATATGGTAGCTCTAACAAGGTCAGGCAAGGAAGATATGCATTAGCAGTCAGTCTATAGTACACTGGCATTCACGGCAGGTAGTTTATATACTGGAAGTTATTGAAATGGAGAGTGATGCTAGGGTACAAATGGAGGATTTTGACAATTCTACCCAATCCCATTGCACCATGTATGGGTATTTTGAGAAGTCATAAGATGGAATACAGGATAGGATACATTGGATGTAACAAACGGCATACCCACCCCTTTTCTTTTTTGTAAGTGATCCCAGTCTGCTAACCTCAAAGTTGAAGATTAGGGAATTCTCATTTTGAATGTTTCAGAAGATATGAAAAATTCACTAGCCTACAATCTTCGAACTGCATTTTAATGCACTGGGACTTCTTGATAATTAGTCCCTCAAACTGTGTGAATATGTGTACCAGGAAGCTGCTGTCTGATACATGTACTCAGTCACTTCATGTAATAGGTACAGGGCCAGCTGTCAGTGTTTCCTCCTTACTCTGTCCTGGGGTGGTGGCAGGGCATTAACTGTCTGTAATCGTGTCTTCATGGGTTCTAATACAGATAAAAATCTGACACTATTATTTGAGCTTTCATCAATGGTCCCCGAAAATAAACTGAAACCGATACGTTCATTACTCTGTGAAGCTCCTTTCTATGTGTCACATGCTGTATGCAAACTTGTCAATGAATGCAGCCTACATTGACACAGATCTCTGGTTACTTCAGTTTCAGCCTTGGGAGTGATTAGGTTTCATTAATTATTATTAATTATGTTTCATTGATTTATTGACCAGTGTGCACACAGTTCTTTTGCCCTCTCGCACCCATGCTTTAGCTAATCCTAACGGACTTTACTAATGTGCTCCTTCCCCTACAGGTTCTGGCTTGTGATTGGACCTCACGCCTCCCCAGGTTTTTGGCTGGGGCTGTATGAGGAACGATGAGTCCCAGGAAAAAGTGCTCCAGCTAGGGTAGGGATACACATTGGTAAAATATTTGATATAGGTGGTAGTAAAGATTTAATATTCCTCAAAGTCGTACTTTAGTATCTTTGTAGAGTTTATGACCTGTTCACAAACACATACCTGAGCAAGTTTCAGTTAAATAGATATAACCACTTTTCTATCAAGCCTAATGAAAGACCCAGAAACTATTCCACGCAAGGACCATTGTTAAGTAATCTGGGTGAATATTATCTATGGCATATCTGACATAATCTTCACGATTTGAAAATAATGCTTAACTAGTCATAACAAAAGAAAACCCCTAATGCACTCTCCTAATAATGGTGGAACTGGTTTACATAGACATTCTTCTAGTCCCACTGAAAAATCCAGATTAGATAACTGTATGTAATTGTCTACAATGTCCGTTCAACAATTTGTGGGAATAGGTGTGCAGTCATGATGATTTAACAGATCATAACCTGAGTTTTGTATTGGACAACAGCAATTTAAACTAGAGAAGGCTATTAGAATACACAGCAAACAGTACAGGAAAAGTCCGAATACTACATGCATCCTTTAAAGGGAAGGACCCAGCAGTGCAATTTATTAAAACTTACTGAAATAAATGTTGCCTAATCGGGGTCTGCTGAACTTCAAAAGTGACATTTTTGGATGTTAACCATAAAGGTAAAATACGTTTCACATATGTGTTACAGGGGAATGTCAGGTTAAGTAACGCCTCTCCCCCCCCCCCCCCCCTTCTCCCCCACTCCATTACAGGCAGCCATATCTCCTCACACAATGATAGAACAGTGCTCTAATGAGGTCAAAATGCTGAGACTGCATTAAGCGGCAACACTTGCCCTGTCCCTGTTTATGAATAAACCAATCCACGCTGCATTTCTGCAGAGCATGTCAGCACCACCCTGTGTTAGGGAAGTGCCTCCCTCCTAACATGGCAACCTGCTGCAGAGAAGTGAAAGAACATGGTGGACATATTCTGTTTAGTTATTTCATGTATATTACTCTGCTCTATAATACACAGGCTCTGCCATATATTAATGTAAAATAAGATATTTGCTGGTTCTTATATATTACTTTGGACATTCTCCATTTTAAATAGGGTTTACCCTTTTTTATTAAAAGCCTACCAAGACTGCCCACACCCATATGACACCTGAGGCAACATTTGAGCCCGGTAAACCTTCGCATATAGTTCACATGGTTTAATGTGACTGACTTAATTTTGTTATGGGCCATGTAATGCCACAAATGTGTAGACTTCTGCCTTAGCCAGTTGTAGATCATAGCTTAGACTTTGTTAATTTGTCAGTGACATGTACCGTAGTATATACCTGATTAGTGCAGAATCTAATGACACCCAAATTAACCTCCCAAAAAACATTCTCCACTTGCACATGCACCCCAACTTTAGGCTGTTATCAAATAATTGTTTGACACACAGTGGTATGTTATGCCTTGTAACTACATGCATTCAAACATAGTCCTGACTGAGCAGAATACAATGACATAAAGTGACTCAAACATTCATGTAAGCCTGTGATTTGAATTGACTTCAGCTGTTCATCCTATTAAAGAATGGAAAGTGGTGCTTTTCATATTTAAATTTTTTGTTTATCCCACTTATGTTTTCATCTTGTGCAAATCTAGCAATCTGTGCTGAATAGTTAAAAAAGTATTGGTGACAATTGTCTCATGTTTTTGGTTAAAATTATCCAAATGCCAATATTATGGTATGTAGTGAGCTGAAATGTTATATGTTGGAGGTTATACTGCTTTGTTCATTCATAGGGTGTGTGCAGGATAAGATATACAAAGTGTAATAGAAATTATGGTGCAGACAGATTAGGTGTGCAAATACTAGAGAACTTGTTATCGCCATGATTTTTATGTGGTTACACAAAAAGTGTACACATTTTACACATGTACACATGGCTAAGTGACTTGCTGGCACACGTGGCAAAGGACCTAACAAATCATATTGCAGCACACTCCACTTGCTGCTGTTTTTACAGTAACGTAATTATGTGACAAGACAAATAGTGGTCTGTGAGCTGATGAAGTTTATTTAGGAAAAGCTGTACCATACTGGTATTAAACCCTGCTCTATCTGGTAGATTTCAGTAGCGGTTGTCTGAAAACTGTTGGTGTTAAGGTGACTCCAGGACAGCATCTTGCTCTGACAGTGTGTGTTAGACTAGGTACACTACAGAGTTTTCACACGATTATGACAATTTACACGATAAACGACTTTGGTCCTATATTGCATTAGTGTGTTTGCTCCCATGTTCACCTTTTATCGTACCAAAGCATTTCATATTTGATTTTATAACCGGGCTAAAAATGTCTCAACTCTGGAACGATGTCGGGCAAATTCTGAAGTGTGTATGCCCTCACGTCTAGCCATTTAGGCAGATCTCCAAAGAGTTTAGAGTCACGATATTTTCAGCAGATGGCTGTGACAGATGAAGAGCACAGATCTGAAGGTAATTCGCTTGTGTACACACATGAATCAGCATGCTGATAGTGACTTTCAGTCGTTGGTTAAATCGTTAAACATATTGCATCGGGAGAAATCTTCTGTAGTGTGTGGGTGTATAGTCCTTTCCATGCTGGAGATAGACACTTCTGCACAGTATGTCTCTTTTCAGAAGTTATTTTGATGAAAGATGTACTTCACTAAGAGCATAGCGTGAGCCTACACATGTGGCATGCTATATTTGTTGTCCAAGATTATGATTGTGTTTTTGTCATTTTTGATTTAAGTACCTTTTCATGCATTATCCAAATGGCAATATATGTAGATCTATTTAAAAAGGCACAGGTAGTTCAACAAAATGAAGGTGCATTCTTGTTTGACGTTAGGTCCAGTGGACACATACTTGTAAATCACTGGACAGATAAAATAACATTGTGTTTCCAAAAACACTTTGATAATTTATAAATTGTCGTCTTGGTATAATGCCTATAAATTCGGATGATTCTCCCTGAATTAAGTAAACCGTGACATTGACAATGCCTTTTTTTATTTAACACTGTAAAAAAACATATAAACCCTATAGGGTTCATTCATTTGATGTGTTTTTACAAGTGCTTTTTATTTTCTATTTTTAAACATGCATCTGTAAAAGAACATGTGCCTTCTTCAAGCAACCGCATGTAGAAATGTTTATGTAAACTCATCTTATTCTTATTTATTACTTCAAATGTTTACAATCTTAGCAATAACTTTGCTCAGAGGCAACCCCAACGAATGGCAGCAATATATAGGAATTGTGCAATTAGTTTGCTGGTAGAGCTGTGATTATCACCAGCTAGTTCATTGAGATGACCAAGGGCCTTCATTAATCTGTTTAATGTCTGCACTTTCTCAGTCAACCTCGTATTTCCTTGTTCTGTTGTATGTTTAATATATTGTACAAACTGTCAGGCACTGCAGATTTCACAGGCACCTTACAAATAACTTGATGATGATTATAGTAATGCAGTCGGAAAAGATGATTGTGAAAAGACCTGTAGACACAAGCTTTCGGAGCATGCTTTAATGCAACCTTGTTGACATAAGGTTCCACAACCTGAAATTCCATTGCACTGTTGGGAGATTTAGTAAAAATTTCAAATTCCTCTATATTCTTTTTTTCATACAGATGTGAACTTACTACCTGTGGGTGTTAAAAAATTGTTTTCAATGACACACAGTACTACTAGTAGGAATGGCAGCGGAATCTGCCTATGAACAATCCCACACATGCTGTGAAGGCATGAACAAATGTTTTACTGTTACTTTCATCTTGTGTATCAAATTGAAGTCCTACTTGAAAATCATTGTGACACATTACATAACACTGTAGACCACAAATCTGCTGCTAATTAAAAATGAACAATGAGTCCAGGAGCAGCTACAGGAATGCCTGCTTTGTGGCTTATATTTTAGGTTCTTGGCCAAGTTCGTTGGTGGCATTTACCAGCAGAAGTCTTTCTTATCCCATGCACTATGAAAAGGGAAAGCTTTAGAGTTCTACTTGGAATAATTCACAATATGTTCTTAATTCAGCCCATAAGATCGTTTATGTAAGTGTACAAACACAAAGGAAATAATTTATTAAATGAGGACTGCAAAGTATACAAAGGTGTGGTTCTTCAGTTAAAATCCTTTGATGCTTAGGATTGTGTTAAAATAATGGGCAAAAGTCTAAGTGGCTTATAGAGGTGATGGTGATTGATATACATGGCAAATATTATAGTCACAAAGAATACTCTACTGATGTTTCACCAGGAAAAGTGACAAATTTCAACTTGGTTTGGAAATTTGAAGATAACTCTGGATAAAGGGAATTTTGCTTTCATTACCAAAACTGATGGAATTTCTCTTGGGAGAGTGTTGGAACCAGCATTCAAAAGTTTAAATTCTTTGCCAAGGTGCATTGGAGGGGTTCTGACAGCTCATTGTGGCCCAATACATTATCAGGATGACTTATGGTGGTGGTTCCATTAATTTGGAGATGTATAATTAGCAGGCTCCCAAAATCCTATGTGCCTGGTGGACAAAAAGTAGCTGTTGGTTCCAAAAGCCTCACCCACCCCCACATTCTTGCTAGTTTCCTCTAATTGGGTTCCCAACCAGCCTACCAGACACCGAACTTTAGCCTCAAGACTTCAGGGCTGGTCAGGAAAACACTACAAAAGGGTGATTGCTGCTTCATGTTCTGGCAGATATCCTTAAAGTGAGGTAAAGAAGAAAAAATTGGAAGATGTAAGAGATATTCAGGTAGTCTCTTGCAAACGTCTCTGTAAATTAAACAAAATGTATGCTGCTAAGGGGAGGATGGAGAGACGTGATTGGATCGGGCCGTAAAACTATCATGAAAATCTTTGCACATTCAGATCACAGTCAAGTACCAAAAGGTCATGTATTTATTCACGAAACATCTTTGATACATGGATGCTTTGTTATTACACTGTAACCAAAGCTCCCTCGAAATGTATGTGTGGTTTGTTATTTATGGCATAATGTTGTTGTAACTTACCAAAATGAGGTAGGCTCTTTAACAATCTAATACTTTATATCGCTCATTCACATTATTGAAGCTATGTAGAGATTACACTTTGTAGAATACCCATGTGTATTATCAGATATTTATGGTACCATGAACCTAAATAAAATGTATTTTTATGTTTAATATTTTCTGTAGTTCAAAATATAACATAATACACAGATTGATACATTATCCAATGGAGATAACCTTTCCCCCCTTTTCTTCTGCAGGTTTCCATGTGATCCCTACTGTGTCCAATGTAGTTCCAGAGAGCTGCCTGCTCATTGTTGTGGGCCTTCTGGTAGGCGGTCTTATCAAGGCAGTAGGTGAAACTCCTCCAGTTTTGAGTTCTACTGTTTTTTTTCTGTACCTATTGCCCCCTATTATCCTGGATGCTGGATATTTCCTGCCACTGCGTTCTTTCTCTGAAAACGTGGGAACCATTCTAATATTTGCAGTGGTGGGAACACTCTGGAATGCTTTCTTCATAGGCTCACTGCTGTACGCGGTGTGCCAGATTGGTGGCACAGATCTAAAGAAAGTAAGCCTCCTGGACAATTTGCTGTTTGGCAGTATCATTTCAGCTGTGGACCCAGTTGCTGTATTGGCTGTTTTTGAAGAAATCCACATTAATGAGTTACTCCATATCTTGGTGTTTGGAGAGTCCTTGCTTAATGATGCAGTCACTGTGGTAAGTGTTTGGCTTTCCTTTAGAACTACTTGGGCTGAATTTTACATTTGTGAAAATGTGCATGACTTGTTTTCCTATGCAGTGAACCATAATAATCTATTTTGCACTGCATCCTCCTATATGGATGACAACATTAATACTGTATACAAACTTTGCAGATGTTTTCTTCTGTAGCCCTATTCACATGTAGTAGAAGCTCTATATACCGTTTCTGACTATAATCAGAAGGAAACAATTCTGTGCATTCATCCTTCCTATATATAACTCTAACAAATATCCACATCTGATTTTTCTGGTTCCTATATAAGGGTGGGTATACAATACAGGTTTTTCAGCAGATAATTGGGTCAGTCGAGCGATAAAACTGTTCAGTCCAATATTGCATTAGTGTGTATACTTAAACGATGAACGACCGTTGTTCCAAAGTACCGATCGTCGTTTCATTTGATTGTTCAGCAGAACTATGAATCTCTTTCCAGCATCCTTCCAAATCTACAGTGTATGTAAAATCACGACCGATTACTCGTCCAACTGCCGATAGATCCTCCAACAGTGACTTCTTTCAGGGCGTGTATATTTAAATTTATGATGTCTTTGCTTCTCCCGCATGATGCAGTGTCAAAACCTCAATTAAATGGTAATATTGTGCTTTTAGTGGAGAAACAATAAGGGTGGATGACATCCTCAGAAAATTATTGACATCTTGATGGGTTGATGCCCCTTATCTGCTGTAGTAGGATCATATGTGAAAGTGTCTCTCATCTGGCACCATTCTTTGGTCCAACAGGTCCCATTAACGACTAACAAAAGACCACAAGCTTCCCGCTGTTTCATTGTGCCCATTATATTTAAAAAAACCGTAGTAAATGTGCAGTTGCGAACAAATATATATTATACACAGTCGCGCTATAGAATGAATAGCGATGACTTATTTCCTTTTCTGGAATCTTAATTTGTGGGAGTTTTTGCCGGTGGTGTTCAGCCCTTAAATTTATCTGGCATATTGTTGCAGGGAGGCCAAATATCATGTTAGTGCGTACGGAGTCAGTCTTTTTGATATGAAGTTATGACTGACAAAAATCGCTGGCTGGATGGTTAGTCATGCAAAAAGCGTTTTAAAATGTGTGTCGTGTATATGCATGAATCGACCAACTGATCGGAACTTCAGTCGTAGGTACAATTGTTGTAGATAACTCATTGGTCGGAAATTCTGTAGTGTGTACCTAGCCTAACACAACTATCAATAAATGTGGCTCTGCCCAAGGGCTTCCCTACTTCCTCTAAAATAAAGTGATGCTAACCTATTCTCAAAGTTACATCATGGTCTTGACCACCAGTGAGTGACTCCTGCATTTCTCTATCTTCTCCCCCACACACTTAACGAACTCTTAACCAATTTAACAGCCAGTGTATAGTGTATTACTAGTGTCTTGCTCCCAAATCATCCCTCCCCCCCCCCCCCTCCCCTCCCCTCCCTCTCTCACTCGCCCCCAGGAATTCAATTGTCAGAAGTCAAATTAAAGGTAAAAAAGACGTAATCATTTGACACATTGTCAGTAAACATTGTTTTGGTTGTAGGACTAGCATGTAGGCTTTTATATCATTTTTATTCCTTTCTTTTTTTTTTTTTTAGGTATTATGTCAGTCTGGTTTTGTTTTTTCTGACTTGTGGGTTTTTTGGGGGGGTTTTTCTTACCCGGTTCCCTTGAGCCACTGTCCTTCTACTTTTATAGACTTTTTTTCCTTGCACTTTGAAAATACTGATGTCTTTTGTTTTTATACTCCAGCATTTTGACTACAGTTTATGTACATCTCTCTTCCCTAGGTCCTGTACCACTTGTTTGAAGAGTTTTCTGCCATGGATCAAGTCACATTCCGTGATATCTCTCTGGGGTTCCTGAGTTTCTTCATTGTTGCTCTTGGAGGGGTGTTTGTAGGAGTTGTGTATGGCATAATCGCAGCCTTCACTTCCCGCTTCACCTCCCACATTCGTGTTATCGAGCCATTGTTTGTCTTTCTGTATAGTTACATGGCATATATGTCTGCAGAGCTCTTCCATCTCTCTGGAATTATGGCGTGAGTTTTCCCTTGTTTTGACATTCTCCTCACCCCTCCATCTTAAAACCTCTGTTCAATCCCTCCCCCCCCATCATTGCACATTTGAGTGACCATACTTCATATTCTCACTTTGAGAGCATTTAACTAAAATGTTTCTATTTTTTTATATTTCATTGCAGTCTTATTGCCTCAGGGGTTGTAATGCGACCTTATGTTGAAGCTAATATATCCCACAAGTCGCACACCACCATCAAGTATTTCTTAAAGATGTGGAGCAGTGTCAGTGAAACCTTAATTTTCATCTTTCTTGGCGTTTCCACCGTGGCTGGACCGCACTCCTGGAACTGGACCTATGTCATCAGTACACTGATCTTCTGTCTGATAGCACGTGTGCTGGGTATATTGAAATAATTTATTCAGTAGAACATACGTGATGTGTGTTCTGCCCCATTACAATCATAACTATGCCAGGATATTCAATATTAACATAATGTGTAGAATATATATTTGCTAGGAACCAGGGACAGCACTGTGGTACTGCCATACTTTATGTTCATGATGTATTGGTTCTGATGAATTGATATGGCTTCAGTCTCTCAAATATTTATTCAGCCCACAAATTAATTGTCCTTACTGTGTATAGGTGACACTGGATTTGTGTGGGAACCAGTGTACTTGTATATTTTGCCTTATTGTGAGACCCTAGCGGTTATTATCCTGCAGTTGTTGTCCTTTCCTCTAGCGTTAAATAATTTTATCTATTTTTACATATATAATGAAATCTGTCGTGAAAACAATATAAAATTTGATTGGGTAAATTTAAAAAAAGGAAAGTTTTTTATTTCTGAAGAATCCCAAGCAGGTGAAAGTTAGAAAAATTTTGCCGTTCACAGCATCTTTGAAGCATTACGGCAGAGTCTGCAATTGAGATGGCACATTATTAAGAAGGGCTCTTAAGAAAAGATTTTAAAAACTTGTAACAGTTTCCCAGCAAAAGTGGTAGGCAGGGGTGCCAAAGGGGAATTTAGTGTAGTACGTTCAAAGTACAGGAACCTGGACCTGCCTGTTTAATGATGGGGGGAGTTCTCCTGGTGTAGCCCCACCCCCTTCAGCGGCTATGAAAGAAGGGGCCCCAAGAAGTTGCTGCACCGAGCCTGATATTTCTCTTGGCGGGTTTTTCTTATAATTATCTAAAAGGAAAACAGATTCAAGGCTGCTAAGTAGTAATTTATCTTTTATTTGACAATGCTGTTTTGATTACCAGGTAATCTTTATAGCAGTGTGGCTGTAATAATACATTGGAAAAAGTATAGCACTATCATCATGATCATCTACTATTTATATTATACTGTCATAGATATGATAGGACATTATTTTACTTTCTTTCCTCAGGTGTGCTGTCCCTGACTTGGATTATCAACAAGTTCCGTATAGTGAAGCTAACGCCCAAAGATCAATTTATAATTGCATATGGTGGTTTGCGTGGTGCCATTGCCTTCTCCCTGGGATATTTATTGACAAGTGAAAACAGGCAAATGTTCCTCACTGCAATAATAACAGTCATATTCTTCACAGTCTTTGTGCAGGTAAGTAAGGGAGTCATTTTGGTGGAACCTTATACATATTAGAGGCAATGTATGAGATAATGTAAGACGTCATTGTGGGTAGAAACTGTTTGAGGTCTATAAATTAGGTATGTATATGCCTCCAGTCAAAAATCCTTGTTCAGTGACAAATATTATGTACTAAAGTATTTTCTAATAAATATGTATGTAGTGCATAGATATTGCAGCAACATTTGATCTTTTTATTTTTTTATTTTTTCTGTTTCTGCATTTTCATACATAGGGAATGACCATTCAACCTCTGGTGGAACTTTTAGCTGTGAAGAAGAAGCAGGAGAGTAAACGTTCAATAAATGAAGAGATACACACACAGGTAAATAAAACAAAATGCATCACATTTCATAGAGTAGAGAAGTGATGTGTAGTAACCGTTTGGAAAATGCAATCTATGTTGGCTGCTAGAAAGACGTAGATATGACCTCTTGTGTACCTATGTGCCATATGTAAAGCCTCAGCATCCATATAAACATATATTCTGTGTTAAGGTTATGCAAATATCACTTGCAATAGCCAAGTCTATAGTAATAAACCTGAAATTAATCAAGTGTAGAATTCATATATAATATAATGCTAAAAATTATGTAAAACAAACATTTACCGACCAAAGGATTACCACCAACAATTCTATGGCGCCACAACATTCTGCAGCACAGTAAAGTGGAGAAATAGAGCATAGTACAAAGCCATAGCGTACCAGGCAAAATACAAAACAAAAGTATAAATATGAGGACAGCAAGAAATTAAGAGGAAAATTGTAAATAATGTAAGGTACATAGCAACAAGCGTCATACAGAACATGTAACGGGCAAGATACAAACCTGCACAGGCAAGAATACATGAGCTGGGGGGGGGGCTTGCTCATGGGAACTTATTGTCTAATCTACTGTTATGATATATTGTAATCCTACTCTGCACAATAAGACAGCTGCTCAGAGCTGTTAAGATACATTGTGTTATGGTTATATAGCCAGTGAAATTAAACAGGTAATAGGCCCTATTGATTAAACATAAAAATGTCTGTTATGTTGACTCATTAGTGGAACAATTTGTTCCATTGTAAATTCTAAATGCAAGGGATCTGTTGGAAGTGACTGTGAGAAAATGGGGGTCTGTTAGTTCCATGCTGCATATTACATTGCTGTCCATGTAGACAGCATATGAAGCAGGACATAGTGGTCAATATATGTACGTTGGGGAATACTGTCCTTATGTAATCCTCTCCCCATCCACTAGTCAGAACAATTTTTCAAAGAACATTTCTGTGTCATCAGTTGTGTCGGAGTGTAGAATACTACAACAGTGTCTCCTCCTTTAACCCAACAGGTTAGAAAACATATACCTGATTCATTTTATTGGTGTGTGAATAGTAATAAGTTATAGCCCAGTCATAATTTGAAAAGGCTTAAATGATGTGAACCGTACATGATTCCATAAAGCTATTTGCTTGCATTGTAAGGACTTGTAACACTGTTTGCGTGATTGATTCTTACGAATATATTTACTATGCATAGTGTATATTGTATCAGAACATTGGTATGAGATCATAGGCAGCACGGTGGCTAAGTGGTTCGCACTTCTGCCTCACAGCACTAAGGTCATAAGTTCAATTCCCAACCATGGCCTTATGTGTCCGCGTATTTGTGTGGGTTTTCTTCCCACACTCCAAAAACATACTAGTAGGTTAATTGGCTGCTATCAAAATTCTCTCTCCCCCTCCCTCCCTCCCTTCAATGGGGCAGGGACTGATGGGAATGAGTTCTCTGTACAGCGCTGCGGAATCAGTGGCGCTATATAAATAAATGATGATGGGCCCACTGATGAAGTGCATGCTTAGCAAGCTTCTTTGAAGCAGAAGTCTACCCAGACTTTTTTCCATATTCCCTCCTTATTAGAACATATCGAACCAGTTCCTCATGTTATCTGCATTAAAGACACTAGAACCACCACTGTACACCCTTTACATGGAAACCTCAGAGTGGGTAGAAAGAGAAGGTGGCACTGATTGGATGGCTGTTTGATGCCGCCATCCCTTTAGTGCATGTCTCGACACCCTTGCAAATTCTTTACATACAGCTGTATGTGAACCTCCCATTGGCTTCAATACAAGAAGCGTTGGGGACCCAAACTGTAGAGAAGTAGATGCTGGCAATGCCCTTTATTATCAGAACATATCGGTAGTGTCTAAAATGAACTTTGGTGGGATAGTAGCCAGTCTATAGTATTGCTGGGAAACTGCACATTAGCACGTCCAGCTATGCCAGTTATCTAGCGAACAGAGATAAAAGTCCCACAAAAATCAAAATGTCCTGGTATTTTAGTAGATGCATGAATAAGTGTTAAGCACACCAAGTCATGGGGCTAAATCGTGACACGTACGTGCAGTTTTTCTCTGGTTACATTGATTACTTCCACTTTCATGCCATGAAGTATGTGGTGAAGAAGTCTTGTGATGCATTGATCAGTGCACACTGTTTTGTCAGTCTAGCTGCAGGGTTTTATTTTAGCATTGCATTCCTCCAGTGGACAGCCTGAATTTGGCTGGCAAGACTCTTAAAGATTTAGTTTAATAGCAGGTCGCTTGAACATGTGATATTTTCACGCTGATAAATATATCTGTGAATGGTAAGAGGGGCTTTTGGGCATGACATAATTAACAGGCTTCTTCTTGTGTCATGCCCCTGGCAGTTCTCACGGGTTTATAGTAAGCAATTTTATATCTTTTTTTTCCTCTTAGGACCGCAATGTTCATGTTGCAACATAGAATGGTCTTATTTACTTTACTTTTGTTTGCTGCCAACCACATAGCTCCCAGTAAAATTAGTAGAGCAGGGGATAGTACATAGAGCAGTAGAGATTGTGGGGTGCACAATGACTAATTTAGGGCATTTACGTTCTCAATTCCTAGAGTAAAAACAATTCTAAATCTGCTTCCCACTGAGATTAAAATGTCTTTGTGAGAATATTGGTAATGGTTGTATTTGTGTTGCCTATTTCAAAAGGGATGTGCTACATAAATTATGTTTCTGCATAAAACGTTTTTTAAAGAATAGTGAAGTGACAAAATGTTCTACACATGAATAAACTTTCAGAGACTTTTAATTCCATAATTAATATATATACTACTTTGCTTAGTCAGCAGAATAGCACCTTTTATCTCACATTTGTACATTAGAAGGACATAGATAATGTACAGTATATTTGCCCCCTTCCCTGCACGCGGCTGCTGTGTGGGGAGATTGTCTGCTTCAATCACTGTAGCATGCTAGGCTATTCATCTACTTTCTCATAGAGTAACTTTCCTCATGGCACTATATCTAAATTGTTTAACTCTAAACAGAGATAATCTATATGGTCTTTCCAGTGCCTTATAAAATGGTGTTTTTTTGTTGTTTTTTTCTTTTGAATAGATGGTCTGTAATCTTTTTGCTACATAATTGCACTTGGACAGATTGATGGATACTACTAAACACAGAGTGCTTTTTTCCTGCTTGAAGAGTGAGGGGTGTGGGGTATTGGGGTGAGGCAGATGGGAAAGAGGAGCCAATGAAGTTAGAAAGTGAAAGGGGCCTACCGAAGAGGATACATGAAAGGGCAGATAATGGAGGAGGAAGCCGGTCTTGTGGGGTTATGTAGGAAGGGTGGTGCCAAAGTGCAGAGGGGAGAGTTTGGAAGCTTATATGCTTCCATTCTGTCTGGAGGAAAAATGCATCACAAATCCAAGTTTAAACCATCTAGTTTGTGGGAAAAAGAAAACACATTTCCAAGCTTTTATTGTAAATGCTTCAATAAAGATTTTTTTTTTCTTTAGTCGAATACAAAGCAGCTTTTTCTTTTTTTAGTTTCTAGACCATCTTCTGACTGGGATTGAAGACATTTGTGGTCACTATGGCCATCATCACTGGAAGGACAAGTAAGTTACATGACCCTCCTGATGTTTCAGGCTTGCATGCATTTCCAGTATGACCTATGTGTGTGTTTCTATTGGTGTGTGTGGTTATCTCCTAATAGAGCAGGCTCTAGACCAGTGGTCAGGGAACAGGGGTAAATTACCCCAAATGGGGTAAAAATGAAATTCCTGGGGGTAATGCTGCCTATTCACATGCTGTCAGTTGGATTATAGACCCCTTTAAATGTGAAATTGCTGTTGTACCAGAAGAGCCTCAAGGGTTGGCAGAGGCACTTCTTGAGCTTCGATGCAATAATGAAGCACGTATTGCATTTGAAAACAAAGCAGATCTGTCATATTTGGATGTCAACAGCTGCAAAGACATTCAAAATAGCACATGAGGAGGCAGTCAAAAAGTTGCTGCCTTTTGCAACAACCTACCTTTGCCAACAAGGATTTTCCACTTTAACATACATAAAAACAAAGCAGTGAAATCGATTGGACGCTGAAGACTGTATCCAAATTGCTCTGACATCAAAATGCCCCAAAATTGATGCGCTCATATAAAAAATGAAGCAACATCATTTCTCCAAAACCTGAAGTTTTGAAGTTGAAGCTTTCAAAGAAATTTTAAATAGATTCAATAAAATTTTGAATTTCAATAATTAATAAAATATGATTTCCTTCCTTTCAATTCAAGGGGGTAACGTCAGCGTATCTAAATATATTTTGGGGTAAAAGGTAAAAAAGTTCCCTGACCCCTGCTCTAGACTGTACACATCATGATTGACAGTGATGTTTGCATTTATTTTCCCCAGATGTTTGAACTTGCAATTTCAGATGATCTCGCAATGCCAGGAAACCTGTACTATGAATCATCAAATAAAATTACTTTATTTTTACCATTACTTTATATTTATATTTTCTGAGCATTGTAAAAATGTTTGATTAAAAAAGAATATACTCCTATTTAGTAGCACACACGCAGCAAAAAACGAAATGTCATTTTTATTTTACTATAATGAGATTTCAAAATGATCAATCTTGACTGGAATTTGGAAATTCTCAAATACACTATATATATTTGACAAAAGAATTTAGGAAATCATATTTAATCAAGAATATAATATAATTTTATTTGTTTTATAATCCACCTATACCTACTGGTTTTTGGCTGTTAGTGAACATATAAATTTATATTGTTTGACCCAGCGGTTCTCGAAGTAACTGCCAGTTATTATGAGTGCTAATAAACTGAATTTAAGAGAGATTGACAGTCCCAGTCAGAATAAGCACATAAAGCTAGACTAAATGCGCAATAAAAAGTGCTAAAGTGCAAGTAGAAGAATACATTGCAAATTCATTAAAAAGGGTGGTCAGTCACTCTGTAGATACATTGAAGAAAGGGATAAAAACAAAGGTGGCATAATAAGGCTAAGAACTGAACAAGGTAGATATGTTGGTGGCAAATACATGGAATACTACATAAATATTTTTGTTTTGTAGTATTGAAAATTCAAAAGGATCACCTACAGTAGAGGGGAAAGATGTCCTTTACTGTACTGTAGACACAATTATTTAGTACACACTCAAAATTAAAATTTAAATATGTTAATAGGTCCAGATCGTGTACATCCAACAGTATCAAAAGAATGACTAGGAGAGTTTGCAGTGTCGTGAACTAAACTTTGGTTTAAAAAAAAATCAAAAAAAAATCACTAATAGCAGGTGTAATAACAGGTGACTAGAGAATGGTGCATTCAGAGTGTATTTTTTTTCTTTCTCTCCTCTGCTTCATGATCATACAATAATTCATAAATACATAAAATATATGAAAATATAGAATAATACTTGTGGTACACAAATCTAAAATCAGAATGTATACTGCTGTAATGTCAACAAAAGAAGAAACAGTGGAGTTAATTTCAGATGATATGAAGGTTGTTGGACATAGAAGATGTCTACTATATTGGTGCATAGGCTGCATAACCTAGTTTATCTGAAGAGAAGAGTGGAACATATCTTTGAGGTGAGAAGGGACAGTGGTAATATGACACATGTTAAATTTTATCGCATGTATTAATAGAGTTCAGGAAGTTGGGGGGTATTTAAAAGTTAGACGCTTTCTAGAGCAAGGGGACACACTCTGAAATTGGATGGAGTTCAATGTAAAATGGAAGAACGTCTCAAAAAGCATGATTGAGCTGTGGAATAGTCTCCCAGCAGTTGTGGTGGACAGACTTATAGCAAAAAAAAAAAAATACATACAGCAAACATTTTTAATACTTTGATAGAAAGTATTAAGAAAATAAACCTTAATCCCCCTCCCCCAAGAATAAACACACTTGAACACATTTTTTTATGGTAAATGTTGAAGTATTAATGGCTGCTGGTGTTGCCTTTTGAAGTGATTCTGAAAGAAATAGATTTGTGAGTGATTCCATTAAAGTTATAAGGATAATCTCTCTCAACACAGGTTGAACCGTTTCAATAAAACTTATGTGAAGAAGTGCCTTATTGCGGGGGAGCGGTCCACGGAGCCTCAACTCATTGCTTTTTATCATAAAATGGAGATGAAACAGGCAATTGAACTCGTAGAGAGTGGGGGCATTGGAAAGATCCCATCCACTGTATCTACAGTGTCCATGCAGTAAGTGTGTGATTTTAACAAATATGTTGCATTTATTAAGGGTGTCTCATTTTAAATGCACTTATTGCCTACATTCTTAAGTACAGTGTACCAATTTATGGTGCTTCAGTGACATCACTGGTGGTTCCAAATACATTGTAGGCATAATATTCATGAGGATGCAGCCTATCAAAGAGGCTGCCAGGTGCTCTATCCGATAACAGCAAATATTAATAAATATGAGGAACAGCTATTAATGTGCAGGTTCATTGTTTTATAATGTTTCACTCTAAATTTTATTTGGATTTGAAATGCCTGTGTTTTCGAGTTCGTTTGACAATACATTTCTGATGTTACCAAAGTTCATTGGGAGGTAATGTGAGGATTTTGGAAATGCAGAAGATTTGATTTCAAGATTAATATTTTTTGTGGAAAACTATGTGGATGATAAGATATTTTACTACCCTCTCTCTGTAGGAATATTCAACCTAAACCCAAGCCATTAGACAGAATTATTCCAAACCTGTCTAAGGGGAAAGAGGAAGAGATCCGTAAGATTCTACGCACTAACTTGCAAAAGACACGCCAAAGGGTGAGCTGATTTCGTAGATATCTGTGATCTTCTGTTCTTTGATATCAATTCTTTACAGGTTTCATTCCTTTTACCCTTGTAAATTATACCTCTTTTCCGCCAAGTATGTGTTTGTGGCTTGTGTTTTGTTCTTTCCTTTTTTGAGTTTTCTCCACTTTTCTGAGCCTCCATAATTTTTAATGTTTTCTTAAATCTATCCAGCTCCGCTCATACAACCGGCACACATTGGTGGCTGACCCATATGAAGAGGCCTGGAACCAGATGTTACTAAGAAGGCAAAAAGTTAATCTCATGGATCACAGGGTAAGGGCTAAATGAAGAAGGAATTTAAGCTTTTGCGCAAGCTATTAAAGATTGAATGGAGTGAAAATGTATAACACGGACACCCCCTATTTCCTCTTACAACAATGTGTTTAATGGGTAGCTTTTGAAAACAACAAAATTTAGTTGTAGGTGAATATGAAAATAGTATTAGTATTTAAAATGGCCACAATTCAATGACGGAACAGGCTCAAACAAGTGTTTTTACTTGTGCCATGTTTGTTTCAGGTGACTAATTATTTGACTGTTCCTGCACACAAGTTGGACTCCCCTACCCTTTCCAGAGCTCGTGTGGGTTCAGGTGAGAAGCTATGAGATTCGTAATAGGTGTCCATCCCTTTATCTTCATAGTCTTTTAAAGAGAGAGGATAGGGCCCATTAGGTAAGGACTTTCCTCAATTGTCATACAAAGCAAACCTTGTTATTTAAATCTGACCTGCGGGTATACTCACTCGGTTAAGTTACAAAACATCAAAACATTATTGGTCCTATAGCGGCAAAATATTTTTAAAGTAGAGATAAGAAAAAGTGGAAGGCAGAGAGCAAATAAGTGCTTCATTAAAATTTGTTCAGACCCTTTGGTGGGACCAAAATGTATTGCCTGGTAAACCACTGCTTTGAATTATCTTCCCAAGTGAACAAGTGAAACTCAAGATAATTTAAACACAGTAATAAATGGATGATATATATATATTTTCACTTTATTTTATCTTTTATTTTAAAAATATTTCACTGCTATAGGCCCAATAAATGTGAAGACATGATTATACAATTTATAGGAAATTGTTACCAATAAAGGTGGTTGTAAAAACAAGTGGGCAGGAGTACCTTTTTATGGTCCAACTCTGCTACAATAAAAGAAAAACTCACTGGACTTTTAGTGTAAGTTACGCCTCAGTCTTTGCCAAAACTCTTATTTGCCATACAAATGCTATGATGGGAGAGAACTTTTTTTTTTTTTTTTTTTAATATATGTTGAATTAGTACTTTGTCATGTGTAATAATTGACAATGATTAACAGACCTTGTGTGTAAGGATGAACTCTTCAGTTTATTCTTCCTGGCCACTCTGAGAAATCTATATAGTCTGTTTGTACCCACCTTTAATTTCCTTTATCTATCTTCCCTTAGTTTTTTTTCTTATTGGTTTTCTTGCATCTTGTTCTCCTTAGACCCTATTGCCCATGAACCAAAGCCAGAATCTCAGAATCTCCCTGTAATCACCATTGACTTGGCTTCACCGGAGTCTGTGGATCTTGTTAATGAAATCCAAGAGGAAGGTGATGATGAAGGTGGAATCACCATGGCAGTGAGGGAGCCCCCTTCACCAGGAGCAGATGATGTTTTTGATCCCACAGACAGCCCTAACACCAAGCGCTTACAACGTTGTTTGAGTGATCCTGGACCACAGCCTGAAGAGAACCAGCCTTTCTTGCCTAAACCAGAATGATCCCTATGTCCTTAATAATTGGACTGAAACAAACTACAATGAGACACAGACAGTAGTTGTGTTTTGTTTTTTTGGTTTTTTTTTACACTCCTAATAACCTCTGCTTTCTGTTTGCATTAATTCTATATTATTATTTTTACTGTCATCTATTTATTGTTTTTTTCTCATTTTCACACATTCTCATGCAGTTTCCCTTACTCATTGCCATATTTTTATAATTTTTTTTTATTACTAACCAAAGAATTTTGAGCTTTCTGTATATTTTTGTCATATGTAGTTTATTTTATTTGTTTTATATACATGGTGATGGGTCTTAAGCTATAGATGTACTGATAATTTTATGTTAAAACAGATAAGTCTGTTTTATTTCAAGCACTGAGCTAATATAACAATAGCAGACTATTTCTATGTAGACATCCCGCATGTATGTCTGTGTTTTAGGCACAGATATGGCATTACGTTAAATATAACTCCATGAATGAAACTAAAGCTAGCTTCCTTGCTGCAGATTCTGTTCATGTGAATAATAGAGTTTTCAGTGCGCACACACAAATATTATAATCTTTAGACCCTGACACACCAGCACTTAATATCTGTACAAACTATCATGGTACTCCAGTTTCATGGCCATTACTTGAAATGCATTCTTTTCCCTCCCCCTTATTTGGGTACAATTCTCATTGCTGCATTGGAACATTTTGCTCTGAGTGTATCAGAAATTTCGAGCTTGGTATTTTGTCATTGTCTATAGATACATATAATATAAGCAAAGTAAAATAGACCAGATTCCAGACATTTCAGTTTTGGTCTGTTGGGGCCATTGGGATGTTTCTCCCATCAAAATGCCAGTTAGTGAACACACGTTTAGGGAACAAATACTACTAAAGGAGCACTGCTTCTACAATTTGTAGAAAACAAATGATTGTGCAATAATAGTGCTGGATTTGTGAATGATTGTGTGAGGGAGATATAGATATATGCATGCATCATGTGCCTTTGCTCTGCACATGTAAAAATGTGTCCAGGACAAGTAGGAGAAGTGTGTACATTCACAGGTGTGCAGAGATGCCTTTGCGTGCACAGTTCTCCCGTACATAGTGTTTCTCTGCTGCCTCATGTATAAAGGTGAATAGTTTTATGGTATCTGTGTGAGACCTAGAGATTATTTTTTATTTGGAAAATAGTAAATAAATGTATGGTTTTTAATGTAGTGTTTTATTTACATAACCATGTTCATGACCTTAAACCATACTGTGGGATATTTTTAAAGAGGCAATGAAACATAATGGTCCAATATGCATGAAAGGGATATGCCTATTCTGCAGATTGGGGTTAAGGGTTAAAAAAAAAAAATTATTTTGGTAAAACGTGGATATAACTGAAGGCAATCGAAGGATATAGTGTGCAAAATCCATAATTTTGTAACATAACTATTAGCAATTCAAAGTATATTTTTGCATTACTGATATGAGGAAAACTAAATAGGGGTGTTACTAAGGGTGATGGGCGAGGTTTAAGGGAATTGATGCACTGCTTTTTTGACATTCTACGCCTTTACATTTTGAGATTAGTTGGAAGATTTCTACTGGATTACTATATATTTTTCATCTCTACACCTCCCAAGCCCACTGCAAAATTTGATGGAACTAAAAACAAATCTCTGATCCTTCCTTTCCGTAAAGATCCATGGGGACCAAACGAAAGTCATTTTACCTTTATCACTAAAATAAGTCCCCCAAATCTTTCTCATTTTCTATAATGCCGATTTTATATTCCCAGTGTTGAATTCAGTAGGACACCATAGAGAGATCAAATCATACCCTTACGAAGGGGTGTTTTTTTTTTGTTTTTTTTTCTTCAAAATATGTTGTGTTTCGGAGCACATCAGTAGAGATAAGAGATTTCAGATAATTGCTAATCTAAAGAAATTCAAATAATTTAGATTGTAGTTTATGAAACCTCTGGCTAGTAGTTTTAGAAGTGGGCCAATACCCTTTTACCACAAATCTGAGGCCAAGTATTCGCCTACTTGGAAACAAGGGCAAAAATAGCATTTTCCTATATGTAGCAATGCATAGTCTGAGTGTGGAACTTGGGTCTGCATTATTCCTGAATTTTGGCAGAAGTCTTTGGCATTGTCAAAGTTTAGAGATGCCCACATGAGTGATATTTAAGATTCTTAGCTTCCAGCTCTTGTCCTGCCAATGTGGAAAGAGTTTTAAAAGTAGCTGTAATTTGCATGAGGTGAGCAGCCCAATATCTGGAAATTTGCTACCCCTACATTTCATAGATTTGTGTATTGTGAATCATATTGAATATTGAAAATGCAGAAAGTGTTCAAGCTTGTGACACTGAAACAAGAAATTACATGTAAATTAGCTGATTTGAGGAGAGAGTGGAAAGGCATCACCTTGAAATCAATATTCTTTTGCTTGAATGCCTAGGAGGAGGTGGAATGTCACAATGATGATGCATGCTCTAAATTGTGTTTATACCCCAGTTTTAGATTTTAGACCCTGGTGCCTTACTGCCAGAGCTATTATTTTTAATATGTGATATCATGTGTCGAAAGCTCACTTTGGTATTCAAGAGGAGCGTACTGTTCAAGAGGAAAATAAATGCACACAAGCCCTTGACCCAGTCAAATCTTGTCCCAGTTGTTTGCCTCAGTGCAGTCTTACTCCTCCATGTTGGCCACCCTGCTCATATCATCCACTAGGAATGTTTCATTATTTCAAGTGCTTGAGAATTTAGAGCAAGCATTGTTTGGCTCTATATAAAGAGCTTGTTGCTGTATTCTTTGTGTACCTTCTTATATTTCAGCTGCGTGTGTCATCATTTTGACATGGTGAAGCATAACAGGGCTATATACTTCCTTAGGAACGCTTGTCTTGTACACTGGCTGATTAGATATTTACATTAATGTGCAAATCTTGTGCCAGCAACTCCATGCATAAAAGCATACAGATATGGTAAAGAGATCCACTTGTTCGGGCCAAACACCAGAAAGGGAAGATGTGACCGAAGTAACTTTGTGTAATGATTGGTGGTGTCAGCCAGGGGCGGTTTAATATCAGAAATTGCTGATCTGGAATTTTCAGGCACAACATTCTTTAGAGTTTACAGAGGATGGTACACAAAGCAAAAGATACCTAGTGTGCAGCAGTTCTGTGGGCAAAATTGCCTTATTGAGAGGGGAGGGGTCAGAGGAAAATGAACAGATGGTTCAAGCTGATAGGAAGGCATATGTAATGCGAATAACCATGTGTAACAGTGGTATGTAGAAGAGCATCCTGATAGCACAGCACATCTGTCCTTGAAGTGGATTGGCTACAGCAGCAGAAGACCACAAACTGAGACTACAGTTGGCATTGGCTCCCCAAAACTGTACAACTTAAGATTGGGAAAATGTCACCTGATCTGACAAATGTCATATTCTGCTGCGACATACGGATGGTAGGGTCAGAATTTGGCATAAACAGAGATCCATCCTGGCTTATGTCAACCTTGTTTATATGTCACAGCCTACCTGAGTATTGTTACTAACCATGTCCCTTATGCTCATTATTCCATTCATCTTCTAATTGCTATTTCTAGCAATATACTGCACCATATCACAAAGCAATCATTTCAAAACTGGTTCCATGAACATGACAATGAGTTTAATGTATTCCAATGGTGTTCAGTCAGGGCTGCCAATAGGAATTCAGGGCCCCGGTACAACAACTTCATGGGGCCCCCCTTATAACTTTTGAGTGTGGTCATGCTATTGGGGATGTGGCTGTACATTACTGGGCATGCCCAGGAAACCCTCCTACAGAAAAAAAACAAAACCTGCATTGTTGTGTCCCAATTTTTGGTGACTGTTAAATGGTGAATTGTCCCACTAGAATTGCAACATTTCACACACTCTCCAGCTCTCTCCTACCTGTTCTCTCTTTCACCACCTGTGGCTGCAGGTTTCTTTAATTGCAGCTTGTCTGGATCCTGGAATGTTGGGGGCCTTATTTGGAAAAAATGGCTACATTTAGAAAATTACAGCCACCTCTGGTGTTAAATCAATAGCACCCATGATTAATAATTAGGCCTCACCCCTGCCCCAGCATTAAAATAATAGTGTTTACATTTAATAAATAAACCTATTTCTCTTCCTACGAACAGTCCCAGCCATAAATTAATAGTATTTACATTTCAGAAATATACCTATTTCCCACAATCATCACTGACATTAAATAATTCATAGTCACATTTCATAGAGACCTCATTCTCCCCCACAATCAGTAGCCCCCACACCACCCCATCTTAAATTAATAGTCTGTGCTATAAAATTGCCCAACCATTACCCCACAAACAAAACTGCACCCATTAATTAGCCACCACCTACCTCATACCACATTGCCACAAGCCCCCTGTGCCATCACACACACTACTGTGCCCCTTCATCACCATGTTGTGCCCCCTTATGATCACACTGTGCCATCCATGATGCTTTTCCCTCCTTCACCTGGCCCCCCATCACAATGTGCCATCCTGCCCCCCCCCCCTCTCCACTGTGCCATTCTGCCCCCCCTCCATCACTGTGGCATCCTGCCCCCCTCCATCACTCTGCCTTTCTGCTGCCCCCCTTTTTCCTCCATACTGTCTCTCCCCCACTTTTTCCTCATACTGTCTATTAAAGTAATTATCATTTTCAAATAAGCATTGCCCAAGCGATTGTATTGTGTTTCTAACGCACAGTGATTTATTTTAGCAGATGTAAATAGTCAACAATTCAATGCATTATTATATTATGATACAGTACAGTACAGCCAATACCAAAAGTTACATACATACCGCGCTCTTATCGCATGCGCTCACTGCGCTAACCATGGGCACCCCTGGACAGTGATTCACCTTTGAATACTGTGATCAGTGAAGACAGAGAGTCGTGGGGGTGCAGCTATGATTATATATGGAGTCAGTGTTATAGAGTGAACAATAGAGATAACGTAGCTTGCTTCTATAGGTCCAGCCAAGGGTGGTTCCAGGGTAAACAGGTCATAGGCTGATTTCAATCTAAGGAATCCAAAGGTGGGGGGTCGTCTCTCCAGGGGATGTGCTACAGTTACAATGAATTCATTAGCATTTCCTATTCTGATATCACTCTGGCTATTTATTCCCTAACATCAATAACTAGAGTGTGCAATATGCGATCTCTTCGGCGATGGAACCGGACAGCTGCTGATGAATAGGGGATTAGTATGATATCAGACATGAAACATTTCCCATAACCTGAACCTTAGATAACACTAAAGTGTACATATAATCATAATATATAAACTAATAATAAACCAATTACTGTGTAATGGATCCAATATGAATATGAATTACATAAATAACTAAATGTTGTTATGCGAGTGTGTGCGTGAGTATTTTACCGTGCGATCGCCGTATGCCACGTGTAGCGTGGCATACTGAGTGTAATCGGCCAATAAAACAATATTAACCAATATACTTACGTTCATCCAATTATACGACTTCGACAGTTCCACCATTTGATAGTACAATAAACTATGACCTTAAAGATGTTATATGCAGGATCTCAGGACCACGTTTCATTGCTACGTAATGCAAATCCCCCTTGGGGTATGACCACGCTGTTTGTAGATCGAAACAAGTTCTCATAAGAGAGAGTCTTAATCCTCAAAATGATTTCTTCTTTTACTATAGACCGTACATTTCTGGAGCTTGGAGATAACCTTATGTATGCCCTTCAAGGGTGCAATAAAACACGTAACACATTATTTGGAAAGGTACAATAGAACATGTATCAGCTATCCAGAATACTCTACTACAGTTCTTCAAGTTTAACAGGTTCTTCTGTCCAACGCATGTCTTTAAGCTCAGAATACATTTAAACACTTCATGTTCATCAATAGCATCATCCTATGTCTATCAATAATGTCATATACAATCTCCTTCAGCTTGCGTTAATATACACACTTCTAATAATGTCATCAGTTCTTTTCATCAACACTTGTGGGCAGGCTATTGTCTGTTCGTTCTTCTCAGTCTCCCAATACTCAGATTTAACAGTGATTGGCTTGCAAAGCATTGGGAGACTTCAGACTAAGGGACCCAGGTGTCGTACTTTTTCCCCTAGTGACCTCCCACCCATAGTTCGGGTACCTCAAGAATATTTAGTGGGAAGAAAACTAGTCCTACTTGATATAATCACTGAGATATGTGAGAGCACGCCCAGCACTTTGTTTGGTCTAAAACCTTACCCTCCCAAGAATGATAATCATTCTCAAGGATGCCTGCTCAAGTCTGAATATTATTGGACTGGCATCGCTGGGTGTATCTCTTTTTTAACTATGAGGTCACCGTACTTACGGACGTAATACTACTCAGACAATAGCCCCTCGCACTTTCTCCAAGCTCCAGGGTTTCCAAATTTTCCTTTACCTCTGAATTGAATAGAGTAAATGGCTGGACCGATTATGCTACTATCTTCTCCTTCATCCCCAATTCCTCAACATCATTACCTGCCTCTGTCACCTGCTAATAATTAAAAGAATTGACCGTCCTGAGAAGAGAATGAAATGAGAGAACACAAAACAGGAAAAACTACACCTTCATGCTGGACAACTGTCTTAGCCTTTGGCTCAGGTGCTACTAACTGCATTAGAGGTTTTACAGAACATACTCATGAGTGCCCTTGGACCCTTCTCTGAGTGTTGGCCCCTCTGCAGTGGGTGGAATGGGCACCAGTGTGTCTTTGCTACCCTTGAAGCCGTGATGCTGGTAGCCTACACCTGGTACCTGTCTGTCAAATAACCTGAGCCTAAGAAATTACTGCTCCACAACTTACTCTCCCGATCCAACATCCTGACAGTTAGTGTGACTTTTCAGGAAACAGTGTTTTGGATGTTCTCGGTTGCTGTCTCACTATTTACCTTCCCTCTCAAGGTCTAACCTAGTTTTTCAGCTACAATCTCATCTCAAGAGGGGTCAAGAACATCTCAAAAATCGTCAGGTTAAGAGGCTACCCAGGAGTGATCTTTTGGTAGCGGGGAAGGACTAGTGGCCGAAGCTATCAGTCACTTCAATCGAGTTCCAACTCTTATTCTATTCAATTCGTTCTACCTAGTACCACTTCTTTATGTTCACACTGGTTTGTGGCTAATTGAAAGTATGTGATTTGTTACCACTACTCATACATTATACCTCTATTATCAATAACATGAATACCCCTATCATCTATTATAACTCTAGGACTATCACATTAAATAACAAAAGCTTTGAGTATGACACAGTAATACATTAGACACATTTCAATACACCTTTACCCAGACATATTTCATTGATACACCACTGTATACTTGAGAATCCTGCATGGTGGTAATTGGATGACGTGGATTTGTTTCACCTGGAGAAATTCTTCAGGTGACCCAAATCTTCATATATTAACCAATATGTGTATGCGTGAATGTGTGTGTGTGTTCAAATTTTAAAACTAAAACAATACAACGAAAAACAAAACAAAACATAGATTTGTTAGCTGTCACATAATACCCTGCTGTCTATTTGACAGCTATGTTCGCCCTGGTGTGACAGCCATGTATGGTCGTGTGTGTAAGTGTGGACTTTACTAGCAGTTACTTCAGTTGGTAACTGTGTCACTGTATAAAGTCCACTATGTAGTGACCTACTCATGTGCTGGTACTGTTATAAAAAGATTTTTCAGTTAACTCAACATCGCCCCCTAGACTAGAAAAATGCTGAAGACCAATGTATATCAATTGATTTTTCCCTATGCCAACTCACATGCCATTCTCAGTACCTTACATTCAGCTACTTGACTAAGTGAGAAAGACAAAGGGGTCTATTTCTATAACACTTTCTTCAAATAAAACAGTACCCAGTACATGTCTGTCTAACAGTGATAAAATTATAAAACACAAAAATTCTACATTTTCTAGGGTTTCATTCCAATTTTCTATACAGAGATGCATATCTGTATGCCTATCCTCCAGCAATCTCCTGTCTCCACCCTTTGTGCATCCATATAAAGGCACTTTTTTGTACAGAAGGCACGAACCACAAAAACAAAAAACAAAAAAACAAATCAGATATGCAATCTATAAAACATGAATCGTATTTCCTCCCAAAAAAAAAAAACTTTCTGCTTAAAATCAGCAGTTTCTATACACATGAAAACAAAACCCCTGACTGTTTCTGTAACTCATGTCAATCTAGTGTGTGTGTATCCCTGAACTCGTCTTATGTAAAAAATAAAAAAAATATGTCTTAGCCCCATTGATGAGACTGTGTTTATTTTTATCTCTACCAGAGCAGAGAGAGAGAAAGAGAAAGAGAGAGAGAGAAAAAGAAAGATAGAGAGGTACTAGCATAGATGTAAAGAATGAGAAATAAGAAAGCAATGAATAATAGGAATACAAAGATTTGAATACAAACATACATGCAGAAAGGGAGATTTTACAACACAAATGACAGCTGGATTGGACTCTATGGGGAAAATGGCTGTATTCATTCCACTAATCCCCATAGCTATTTGACCCCTCCCCCTTCTTGACTAGGGGGTCTTACGTCAACCGTGCAATCCAGCTATCGTCCTTCATTTGTTTATTAAGAACTCGGTATCACATTAACTACATACCTTTTCAACTGACTTTCTGACTTATGACAGAGAAATGTAAAAATTAACTCTTGATGACTCATCTGATTAGTCTTTCAAGAGTGATTTTTCTATTTCTCTTTCCCACCCCTGTAAACACTAAGTCTATATTTCTTTCGTGTACTCTTATCTGTGAGGAGAAAAACAAGATAGTTATCTTAAACCAGCAAACAATACAAACATTTCCATTCTTTACCATCGGCCAGCGATTTAGGAAAGCAAATATGTGACAACATAAAACAAACAAGCAACATCAACAAAGTATACCTTTTAAATCAGTAACCTGCACACTAATACTTACCACAGTTTAACATTTACCCCGCCTGATTGTAGAACTATAGGTGTGACCTGACTCCTAGAGCTGACTATCGCTTTCCCGCCCAGCATTTGCTGCTATAACATGTGCGGGCAAGTGTGAGTCTTCTAGTCTATGTGAATTCCTCCTTGGAGGATATCTACGTGACCCACCCCTATGTGTATTGTGTCTTTCCTTTTTACAATCTCTCCTAATATGTCCTTCTTCTCTGCAATTGTAACATCTCAATATTCTAGGTTTCCTGTTATGTAGGTTGTATGCTGGTGGTCATGTGTGCAGTCCCTCTAGTGCTGGGATACTTACCATCATTACCCTATCACTTATTGTCTCTTTCTGTTTGTTTATACTTTTATCATGTCCTATAACTGACTCCCTGAGAGCATTTACAGTAATTCCTTTCCAGTTTGGTAATGAAGTTTGCACCCTTCTTTTCAAGTTTTCCCTGAGGCCATCCATTAGAACTGAAACAGCAACCTCCCTGTAGTGTACATTATCCTTTATGTCTGATACCCCAGTATATTTGGCCATCGCTATCAGAGCCCTGCAAAAATAGTCTGTTGCATTTTCACTATCTTTTTGCTTGATAGTAAAAATTTTACTCCAGTCCACTATCACTGGAAAATATTTGGCCAACTGTGTGATTATATGTCTAATATTGTCCTGATTATTATCTTCGGTTAAGGATTCATCCTCCTCCAACATACAATCCTTAATGAACGTTTGTATATCAGTATTAAGAGGAAGACAGGTCTTCAATAATATTCGCCAATCGTTATTAGTTGGCTCGTACATATTACCATAATATCTAATAAACTTCTGACATTTGGTCAAATCTTTCCTAGGATTAGGGAAATCAGACAAAATTGAAAAAATTTCAGACCTAGTCCATGGATCATGCTTTGCTACATGTTTTAAGGGAACGTCACCATCTCTGTCCGCTTTCCCATTGGGAACTGCTGTTGTGCAGACAGGATGTAAGTCTACCAAATCACTATGTTCTGAACTAGTTACTGAAATTGCTGCTGCAGTACAATGGATGTCTCCGCCTGTGTTAACCTTTACATTATTCTCACCACTTTCAGCCGCTGCCCCTGCTGGTGGGATCGTTCCTTTTCTTTGTTCTGAAACATTATTTAAAACAACATACAAGTTTCTAGTTACAGTTTTTACATTTTTGGCATTGGCTGTACTTTCCGCCCCGACCGAATTTGTCGGGGGAGTGTTTGCGCTCAGTTCGCCATGCTTTGCAACGCACACTTCTGGAATGCTTGTTTCCGGTACGCTTACTTCCGCTGAACACGCGCTTCCTTGCCACGTGTACCCTTCTTGTTGCCACAATTTTAAACAGCTATCATGTTCAATTCTTGTTTTTGTTGATTTAATCAACCGCACTTTATTTCTAACAATATTTAACACCTCTGACTCAAACTACCCATGTTTGGGAAAGGTCTTTCACAATCCTTGGTCATTTTGACCCACTTGTCGCAATATTCAGTTGCGTATGCACCATATTTATTAAACATGAGAAATCTTGCTGAACTAACCGGCCATTCATTAGGCAGCACAACACAAACTATCTCTAGCGTTTGCTTCGCATCCATTGTGAAAACAACCTATTTCTCAATGCAAAAATACTTTTTACCTCTTCTCCTTTCAAACAGAATCTACTAGAGATTTTTATCCGTGGATGGTTTCACAGGCTACGCCCACACACCTCCTAACACAGAAATATCATTGCGGACTAAAAGGCTATCAGCTACTCGATACCCTTGACTCTACCACAAAATCTGTTTTCACCGTATACCCTGTATACTACTTATTCAAATCACGTGCTTCTTCAATACACCGTATGCTACATAAAAATCCACATACTACAATATCACCGTATACCCTGTATACTACCTATAATACCGTATGCTACATAAAAATCCACATACTACCATATCACCGTATACCCTGTATACTTCCTATTCCCACACCATATACAGCTTAGAATACTGTATATTACCTATAACACCGTATGCTACATACAAATCCACATACTACCATATCAAACTGCACCGTATGTTATATAAAAAAATCCACATACTACCTATAATAGTGTTCTTATTTCAAACACAACCATCCAGTCCCCCTGGTCAGGCAGCAACCGATATCTCTGTCTTTTCAATAGTAAATCACCTCTTTGTCTGTCTTCAGCAGTATGCAAATTCTTCCCTTATCTATCTCTTTTCAACAGTATGCAAACTCTTCTCTTATCTTTATGCATACCATTCACATACAACCTTTTGTTTTCTGCACAGAAAATAGATTTCCCAAACAATGGTAGTTTTACAGAGGTTTTAACAAATGCTTATATAACAGACTATGAACATGATTGTTTAAACATGTGGTAACAATACCGGAAGTTCATACACGCTAAACAGGAAGCACACATACACTAGGCAATGCAATACCCTTTAAAACACAAAACGACAATAAAAAGAAACATTTTTCTTTCTTGTCCCTAGATTCTAGTTAGCATTCCTTCAGATTACGCAACTGCGGACATTCGGCTTCTCAACACAAAATGGACAACAGGTTTTGAACACTTTGCATTCTTTCCCGTATGAGACGCGTCCGTCAATGTCCACCCTTTGTTGAGGAACCGAATTCCGTCAGCGTTGCATACCTTCCGGCAACATAACCTCCTAACTCAAGAGCCCCCAAATTATTAAAGTAATTCTATCGTTTTCAAATAAGCATTGCCCAAGCGATTGTATTGTGTTTCTAACGCACAAAGTGATTTATTTTAGCAGATGTAAATAGTCAACAATTCAATACATTATTATATTATGATACAGTACAGTGCAGCCAATACCAAAAGTTACATACATACCGCGCTCTTATCGCATGTGCTCGCTGTGCTAACCACGGGCACCCCTGGACAGTGATTCACCTTTGAATACTGTGATCAGTGAAGACAGAGAGAGTCGTGGATATGCAGCTATGAATATATATGCAGTCAGTGTTATAGAGTGAACAATAGAGATGACGTAGCTTGCTTCTATAGGTCCAGCCAAGGGTGGTTCCAGGGTAAACAGGTCATAGGCTGATTCAATCTAAGGAATCCAAAGGTGGGGGTCGTCTCTCCAGGGGATGTGCTACAGTTACAATGAATTCATTAGCATTTCCCATTCTGATATCACTCTGGCTATTTATTCCCTAACATCAATAACTAGAGTGTGCAATATGCGATCACTTCGGCGATGGAACCGGACAGCTGCTGATGAATAGGGGATTAGTATGATATCAGACATGAAACATTTCCCATAACCTGAACCTTAGATAACACTAAAGTGTACATATAATCATAATATATAAACTAATAATAAACCAAATACTGTCTGCTCATAAATTACTGTGTAATGGATCCAATATGAATATGAATTACATAAATAACTAAATGTTGTCATGCGAGTGTGTGCATGCATATTTTACCGTGCGATCGCCGTATGCCACGTGTAGCGTGGCATACTGAGTGCAATCGGCCAATAAAACAATATTAACCAATATACTTTCGTTCATCCAATTATACGACTTCGACATGTCTGAGCCTCGACCAAACCCCCCCCCCTGTTGTTCCTCACACTGCTTTTTTTCTCCCTTTTTTATTTTTTTTTTATTTATTTTTTTTTCCTTTATTTTTTGTACTATTTTATTTTTCCTCTTTTATTCTGTTTTCTCTCTTGGTCCTCTCTGCTCCTCACTGAATGTCAGGCTTGACTTGATGACGTCACGCCCAACATTCAGTGTAAACAGAGCAGAGCGAAAGGAGAAGGGGCGCCGACGCCGCGATCACGTGAGTATCTGTAGTAATGTTTTGTTTTGGGTTTTTTTGGTTTGTCTTTTACTACCGTACACCCCCCCACCAATGAAGAGGTGGAGCACCGAACCACTGACCGTCACCCCCCACCCCAACCGCAAACAACAAAAAAATAAATCTGGAAAAGGAAAAAGAAATGAAGTTTAAGTTTAAAAAATAAAAAAAATAGAAAAAAAAAAGGGAGCAGTAAGGGCCCGGGCCCCCTGGCATGCCCGGGTAGTTAGTACCCGCCTCCCCCCCTCTCAGCGGCACTGTTCACAGTTACCAGATCTACAGAAACTCTGTGATGCGGTCATGTCAGCATGGACCAGCATCTCTAAGAAATTTTTCCAGCACCTTGTTGAATCTATGGCATGAAGAATTCAGGCTGTTATGTGACCAAAGGGGGGGGTCCTACACAGTATTAGAAAGGTTTACCTAATAAAATGTCCACTGTGTATATATGAACAGTAAATGCCATTCTTTCTACGAGAACCTGTGCCTATTATCTGTTGTAGTCGTGTGGTATATAAATAAGAGCCAACACTCTAATACATACCCCCGACTATCCTGTGTTTGTCACAGAGTCAACACTGCCTGCTACCCTGTAGTCGTTTATCCTAAGTAAGCAGTCAGGAGGAGCCAGCCTGCTGGTGGCAGCAACTACTTTCCTACAGCTGGTAGCTGAGTGGCACCAGTAGGAGTTGTCAGTAATGGCAAGTAAAAGGGAACCATAAGATGAATCATTAAAATCACTGAAAAGGACAAGGTAGAGTAAGCCCATCCTGTCACAGGGATATTAAATGGCAATGTCTGAAAATAAATGAGTTTGAGAAGAATATTCATTTTAATGCAATGATCCTACACAGCCACAAGATTATTGGTGTTCTCCAAGAACATAGATCATTTCTGAATTTTGTTATAAACACCGGGACGTTGTACAGCGTTCACTGGAATCTCACACAGGTTTGCTGAACCATTTCACTGTTTGTTAGCAGTTGTCAGGGTGGCTAAACAGTTTCAGCGACGGTACAGCAGTCATATCCAGCAAAAGTATATAAACAATAGTTCCCTGACTGCTGACCGGCCACTTACTGGCATCGGTGGTTCCGCCCACAAATACAAACAGTGTCTTTATCCTCCACCCAAGCACTACAAACAAATCACAGCAAAACAAACCAATTGCACTGATGTGGAACACCTGTGTATGTGCTGAAAGAGGATCCCAGGAAAAATGTAACCCTGTGCCGTACTTTTACCTATTTTCTTATAGGGGAACTGTGACAACTGTGTGTGTGTGTATTTGTATGTATATATATATATATATATATATATATATATATATATATATATATATATATATATATATATATATATATATATATATATATATATAATGTGTATGTATATATGTATAATAATATATCTTGCGTAGTTATTTAATGTCGAAAATTTAACCTATTAGACCATGTAGCAATAGAGCAACAACTATTGAAAACATTTTTTTAAATAATTGACTGCTGGAAGGAAACCTTGCGACAACTCAACATAACGACAAAGCAACAAATCTTATTTTCTGAATAGCACTTTTGGTCTATTTACCAAATATTTTGTTACTATATTACTATATAAAAACCACTACACATTACAAATCGGACCCGCATAATACTGGATGACCCTGCTAGTTTTGTATAAATTTGGAAGAGATAATATAGGAAGTAAAGAATCTGCAAAATATCATCTGCAGATAACAATATCTTTTCAAATTCCGTATACTCACAGCCTACACATTTGAGGATGCCCTAATTGTTGCTTCCAACAGTTCTATTACCAGTGCAAATATAAGTGGTGATAATGGATGCACCCGATTTACTTTATTCCTGATAGTGAGCAAGTCTGATGCACTACCAATGACCATGACTCTAGCGGATGGTTAGGAGTGTAACGTTTGTTCGCAAGCAAGAATCTCCCTAATGACATAATTTTGTTTTGTCTGGAGCATGAACTCCCAAGAAACATTGAATGCTTTTTGTGAGAGTTGTGAGAGAGTGTTATCACAAGGTTCTTTTTAGTGTTTTTATGAATTGGATCAATTATTTTATGTATCGTATTATCTTGAGCTGGCTTCCCAGGTATCGCTTGACCATAGTGTTTCAGGGATGGAATCATCCTATTTAAACTGATAAGGATTTTGGAATACAATTTTGAGGTAATTATTATAGGGGATAGAGGGTGATAAGTGGCACAATTATAAATATCGTTTCCTTTCTTTCATGTATTGCTATTTTTCTGAAGCTTTTCTGGGACAAAAGATTACCTGTAGAACTGCGAACTTTTTCTGATAATCTACTGAAAAGCTGTCGACTACTCCTGGGGATTTACTTGAATTTTGTCCCTTTTATTTCTTGGACAATTAACTGTAACAAACCTTCATTGCTAAGCTGGTCAGCTGGTTATTGAGTTAGTTTGAGAAGCTTAGCGTCATCTAAAGTTATCTTCATTAATTACACTTGCAGATGGTAGAAATTAACACTAGGTAGTCTTGGTAAATAATAGAGATTAGCAGGGTCACCCGGCATTGTGCGAGTTTGATTTGTAATGTGTAGCAGTTTTTATATATATTGGAAAATGATTTTGTAAATAGACCCAAGATGCTATTTAGAAAATAAGATTTGTTGCTTTGTCATATTGTTGTTGTTATGTCGTGTTGTGGTGAGGTTTCCTTCCAACGCTCAAACAATTGTTTACAACCAAAAAATTATGTTTTCATTATTTGTCACTATGTGGTCTAATAGGTTATTCTTACAATACTTAATAACTGTCAGATTTATTGGCTTCACAAAACATTACTGTACAAATTTCATCAGAAGTTTTGTTATCAAAATACTCAATAGTTCAAAGTTGCCTTCCAACGTAAATATTATGTAACATAGTTTCATTAAATCTCCACCTAGCCTTGGGGAGTAAGTGTGCAATTTGATATGGGTGCACAATCTTACCATAAGGATATCAAAATGCCTCAGGGTAAGGTTGTGGCTGAGCAGGGTCATGTAACACACAATAGAATGTGTATTCTTTTGTCAGGGTTTCTCAAAGTCCCCAAGAATCAAACAAGTTCTGTAATTTAAGAAAATCCAGGGGTCGTTGTAAAAGAAAAATATACAGGGTGATTCAAAAGTCACAGTACACCCTTTTATTTCAAAAACTCTACAGGAAATTGGGAAACCTGAATACTCCAGTAAGGTATGGGTGACGTGGTCTATCTTTTACGGTATGTACCAAACATGGGAGCCATCTTGAAATCGGCCAATCGGCCCAATTCCTGTAGAGTTTTTGAAATAAAAGGGTGTACTGCGACTTTTGAATCACCCTGTACATCTGTTTTAAAAAGAAATAAAAAAATTCAAAGTTGCGCCAATGAATCTACAATTGCAATTTTCCACCTTCTGTGTCATTTTCGCCTTTATTCTCTCCTCAATCTGTGTTTTTATGACTTGGTCTTTCTCAAGTTTAAATGGAAAGTAAAAATTGAAGCCTGGGCCTTTTTGGGGAAAACTATGCTAAGGAGCTCCTGGCCAAAAGCAACAATATGCATTAAAGTTTAGTTTGCTTTGTATGCAACACATTCCTGATTATTGTAGATTATAATGGATTGGCACTAAGAAATTTGGCTGTAAGAAAACTCTAAAAATGCTGATTTTTAATGTTATAACATTGATCGTAAAATTTTAAATTCAGTTGAATCACTGGTTACTTTGGCAATGCTCTCCCCTCATAGTCTTCCTGACTTACCACTAACCAACTCCTCAATTGCTCAACTGTCTCTTTACACACTGCTTTATTTCAGGAATGAAAGGGAAAGGAAATATAGGTGAAATATGGTGGCCTGTCATTAATCATACTGTTTGATACAGCACTTTGAGTCAGTTATTTGTCTTATTTGTGAGGAAGGATTAAAGGATTCCATAAGAGAAAAGCCCAGGACATTAATGATCCCATGATCTGTCTGAGTGCTTATTGCACTGACTTGAAGGCCATCACATCACAGCCAATCAGGAGTGTACAATATGATTCCCCATCCCTCCTTCCTTTTTTGTCTATCTAGTTAATGATTGCCATTATGTCCATTATACACTGTAACATGTCTATTGACATGTTATATGTGTTGTTTTAAGTAATGTTATCTATAGCTTTCTATATGCTACTCTCTGGAACGCAATGCCTTGTACATTCTGCAAGGTCCCCACTCTTGAGATTTTCAAAAACAGGCTACAGAGTTACCGGTTTGCTCAAGCATTTCATTAATGATCATTAATTTTCTAAAAACCAAGTGCTCAACTATTTTCTGTACTGTTAATCCTTTGTATACTTATTTTTTAATGTGTTTTTTTAATTTCTAAATGTAAAGCGCTTTGTATCCTATTGTGAAAAAAGCACATTATTATTATTATTATTATTATTATTATTATTATTACTTTTGATAATGAAACAATTTGGTTAGAGATTCTTAAACATGTCAGAGGACACGTTTATCCTAACAAGTATGATATAGTTTGTTAAATGAGAGCAGGGATCTTTGTAACTCTTCTAGCTGAAGCTATAGCAACTAGAAACACCACCTTTTTAAGGTTAGATTCCATATAGAGGAATTATTATTTGGTACAAAATTATTTATGGACATGGTCTGTAGAATCAAAGACAGATCCCATTTAGGTAAGAAGACATTCTCGCATTTAGTATTATTTGCTATCTGGGTTCATAAACCTGTGTGCAGGATGAATTCCCTTTCATTTCTAGGCCATTACAATGAGTCATTTAGTTTCAGCTACTAGAATGAGTCTTGAAAAAGACGTTCTTGAAATAAAGGAAGTGGCCATAGTGGTTCTAGTTGCCATTGACAAAACAGTGGAAAGCCAAATCCTGCAACAAAGAACAATGCAGGCAAACCACATGGGACTTATTCCTGTATCTTGTGTGATTTTGAGACTGTTGTGCTACCTCATGAACCACAATGGAAGTTGTTTATCTTAGGTCTTATTTTTAAAGAACTTGCACCTCATGAGTTTGCCTGGAGTGTGCTCAATTCAGCCATCCACGCACCTTCAGTCCATAGACAATCCCCTATTCTCAAGGTATATAAATTTCACTGCATCTACTGACAGATTATTGTGCCATGATCTGGCATTTCTGCCTGGTTCTCTGACTACCCATGTACCGACACCTGGCTTTGTAAGAGGACTCTTATGGCACTGTCTTGCCTGGTGTGTACAAGTGCCTCAGATTTGTTATCGACTCTTTGGCTGCCTCCTCAACTCCACCTCTGCCTTGCCCTTCAGCATCCAGCTACTGGGACTCATTCCTGTCCATCCGCTACCATTGGCTTAGTGATAATTGGTCTCCAGAAATATTAAAAATCCTGGCCAAACAGCACTTTGACACCCCTCCCCCAAAATGGTTGCTAATTGCACTGTGTGTGACATTCCAGCACTGACTGAGCAGCGTACAGTCAGTCACAGCATATTATAGTGTAACATATCACTATTCTGTATTAGAGAGGCAGGAGACCTGCATGGAAATAGACTTGTCAAAACATTTGCCATTCAGGCTGATAGAAGGAAGCTATGTAGTGTATGCCCCCCATGAATATGGAAGGGGACTGCTGAACATCTAGATGCCTTCATCACATAACTCAACCATAACAATCTTCATCTACACTTCACAGCCAACAAAAGTAAATGGAAGGTGGAATTTCTAGACCTAGAAATTTATACTGAAAAAGGGAATTTGAAAAAAAAAAAACATCACTAAGCAGGTAGATTGCATCCCTGCATCCAGTGGACGCCACAAAACCTGGCTAAAGAACATCCCCAAAGGCCAGTTTATGCGCTTGAGAAGGAATTGTTCTGACCTTGATGTGTTCAATGAACAGGCCACAGAATTTAAGAAGAGGTTCATTGATATAAACTATGACCCCACTACAGTTAATTCAACCTTTCTGGAAACTGTAGCTATGGAAAGGGATTCCCTGGTTCAGCCTAAAGAGAGGTCCACAGAACCAAATAGGATCTCTATTATCACCCAGTACACCAAGAACTCCAAAAAATTCGAACATATCATTCACAAACATTGGCCCATCCTTTTAAAAGATGATAAACGTTCAAAAATATTACCCAACAAACCATCATTTATATGCAATAAAGTGCCCAATTTGAAAAACATACTAGTGTCCAGCTGCTTACCACAAGATAAACATCCCTCAACACAGACATGGCTCAAAGAACAAACTACGGGATTTTGCCACTGTAACCGTTGCTTAGCCTGCAGGACCACTAGTTGTGGATCAACCAAGCCCACTAAAACATTTCATTCCTCTGTCACAAAAAAGGAATATACCATTAAAGAAAGAAAATCACCTGTGACACGGTAGGAGGCATATACATGTTAGAATGTCCGTGTGGACTCCAATATGTGGCAGAACCTTACGTAGTCTGCAGACAAGGGTTTCAGAACACATCAGAAACATTAGAAAGCAATTAGAAACACACAGCGTTTCAGACCATTAATCTGTTTACCACAACCATGACCCCATCACCCTTAAATTTACAGGTATCAAAATTTTTTCCAGATATTGGAGGAGAGGAGACTACATTAAAAGTATATCTAAGGATGAGGCGAAGTGGATCTATGACTTACAAACTCTCCAACCAAAAAGACCTTAACTTAGATTTCGATCTGGGGACCTTCCTTGAGAATGAATAACTACTTTCTTGACATTTCCAGTACTATCAACATAGCAGGGATGTCGAGTATACCATGTTATTAGCATCAGAGACATTTATCTTTATTAATTCAAACAGTATGGAAAGGAGAATTCAGAAGCACCCACCAATACAACAGTGGTACATCAAGTCCAATCTACATTATATGTCTTTCTTAGGTCTGTTTCCATTGTACTTATGTGGTATAATGAAAGGAGGAATTATACACCCACTTTGCTGTATGCAACATCAAGGCAAAAGGTCCAATTATGAACGTTTGACACTGCCTGTTTTACCTAAGACTCCCCTTTTTGCTACTGCTAATTTATGTAATTAGTTGATGTTTTATATTTCTATCTGCATTTACATTGCTGCAGTTTTTCAACACTAACAATGCATTTATATAGGAAAGTACATCTTAAACCACACCCCTCCTGTGATTGGCTACAGAATCAAGCCTCTCGTTGCTGATATAGGAGGAACATCTGTTTCATTCACAACTTATCCCTGATGAAGCCCGCACGCTACGGGGGAAACATTGGATACCATTCAACTACTGAACTTTATTGCCATTTATAACCAGCCTCTTGGATCATTGCAGCTGAACGGGGAGATTTCACATCACTATCCCCAGCTCGCCAAATTCCAAGCCTAGGAGAACAGCTGGGACTGCTACATACTCTATGCGCATGCGCGCACCGCTGGAGACACCGCGTTCACTTCACTCCATTCACGGCTGAAATTCACGCCGCCACCCGTCCACCAGGGTAGGTAAAAATGAAGACTGGGTTCTAAGCTCTCACAGGCATCGCTTCAAAAGATATATATCAGCAGTGGGCTAACAATAGAGCTACTGCATATTTGCCCCCATTGAACCCCTCCTTTTTGCACTTTATGCCTCACATTGCCAGCCTAGGCTGTTTGTGATACCTTGTGTACCAATTGACGCATTACAGTATATTGTTTTATTCTGTCCAGAATCGCATTTGTTTGTGTCTGCATTTGATAAATAAAGAAGGCACTTCTATTGCCACACTTACACACCTCTCCACCTTTTCACATAAAATTAGAGGCACCCCTCTTTTTAGCGCTGAGGATTCTCCTTCTATCGTTTACTCTGTATAGGAATAGGGTCACCTATACCTTTCCTCTGGCAGCTTGACCATCTCCTAATAGGGAGAGCAGTTAACCACACTTCTTGCTAAATTACTTTCAAGTACCAGGTGAATTGATAAAACCTGGATGATCAATATATGTATGATCTTTTTAATTCTTCAGTTGGAAGACTACACACACAGGCGAACGTCATTACGATCTGCTTATCTTCTGATGGTATTTGCTAGCAGGCCTTATAATAATCTAATTTAAGTATCACAGCATGTGATTAAACGCTGAAGCCTAATAAAAGAAATTTTGCACATCATGTAACAGCTTTGGTATGCCTGATGGGGTATAGTTCAGTGGTAGAGTTGTAAAATATTGAGAAATTGTGGAGCAGCACTTATCTCTGCAGCTTTTCTCCCTCTGTCTCCAGCGCTGGTGACTTATCACTGTGCTGCATACAATATTGTATTATACTGTATTATAGCTACTTTGAAAACAATGCTGGATGGAATTAATTGATTAAAGGAAGATATGTGAACCAGTGGGATGCATCTGCTGTCCAACGCTCATGCAGAGACACAGTGGATATGCAGACAAAGCTAAAATCACTTCATATATTTAAGCTCTAATGTGCAAAGACACATTTCCTGTAGGTGGCAGTAGAGTCTTATATTTAAACTGCTTCAGATGGAAATGATGACTGTATTGGCATTTTGTACTCTGTGGGCATTGCTTAGGTATGTTTTATTCATCGTATATATTATACCTTTTGCCTGTTGACTTCTTTTGCTATACAGTTCATATGTGCCCGAAAGCTTCAGGATCCAAATCAAGCATGTCATTGGTTGCATATTATACTAAAAAAAGCTATTCATGTTCTTTACATCCCCTCTAAATATATATTTAGAAATTAGAATTAGTGGGCCTGTGTGCATGATTAGTGCTTGCCCCCTTCCCCCCTTCTTAGCATCCTGTGCCTTATTAGAAAGTTGGTGAGTAGTGTAAGGGTGGTGTCAGACAGGTGTATTAAAACACTAGGGGGTAAATGTATCAAAATGCGAGTTTGGCAGCGTGTTAAAATCGAGGCAAATCGCGGGTGTTTACCCGCGATTTTAGTAAAAAAAAACTGAAATGTATCAAGCTGCGATTTTGACACTGATCTTCAAAATCGCTGGTCATCTCTGGCGATTTGCTGCGATGTAAACACTCCCGAGATTAGCTAACTCTCCTGTGTTTGGCAAACTCTTCTGTGTTGTAGCAGTGAGTTGTAAACACAACACTGTTACACTGACCTGTCATACAGCTGCCGGAGCTCCGGCAGCTGTCAAAAATGTAAAGAACAGATAAAAGTGAAAAAAAAAAAAAAAGCGTGGGGTCCCCCCTCTATTCCAGCTTAACCCTAGTGCTGCCTGACTAGTGCTGGTCCCGTTAAAATCAGGGAAAAATTTTGTGTGGTGTCCCCCCGATTTTCACTTTACCAGCACTAGGCAAACCAGCCAGGGTTGGCGGCACTATAGCAGGGGGACACGCGGCAGGGGTCCCCCTGCCATAATGACTAACCAACCCTAGACTGTTCAGCCCTGGGCTGGATTCCCTAGGGAGTGGGGTCCGCAGAAAAAAACGAGCAGGCCCCCCCCCCCCTAGAAAGAACCAGCCCAGTGCTGATAGCACTAGGGCTCTTTCTACTACCCCTGGGCTGTGGGTAGTAGGGTAATAACGGCGAAAGTGAGTAAAAATAATAAACAGACGCCATTTTGTTTTGTGGAACTACATGTGCCAGAGAGCCAGGTTGCCCAAAACAGTGTGGCCATGCTACTTCTTGTATAACTACAAGCACCAGCATACCCACGGCAGCCAGGGCATGGCTGGTTTGCCTAGTGCTGGTAAAGTGAAAATTGGGGGGACCCGACGCAAAATTTTTCCTGATTTTCACGGGACCAGCACTAGTCAGGCAGCACTAGGGTTAAGCATGAATAGCGGGGGGACCCCACGTTTTTTTTTTTGTTTTTTTTTTACTTTTATCTATTCTTTACCATTTTAACACTGCCAGGGCAGTGTAACAGTGATGTGTTTGTACAACACGCTGCTATCAAGCAGTGTGTTGTATCCGGCGTGTTTTCAAGCAAACTCTCCTGAGTTTGCTAACTCGCAGCTTCATACATTTGAGAGCTGTATAGCTACAGTGGCAAACAGTCGGGAGTTTGATCTCTGGCGATTTTGCAAATAGCGATTTTGACAGAAGCAGAACTCTGGCGATTTTGCATGAAATCTCAGCTTCATACATCGGCGAGTTTCAACTCTCCCGAGAAAATCGCTGGATTTGCAAAATCGCACTTTGATACATTTACCCCTAGAACTTTTCCAGCTATAATACTGAGATTACTCTCTGTTGACACATTAATGAATGGGAAATGCTCCTCCCCTTTCACATGGGAGCTATTAAAGCGCTGCATGCACTCTTTTCCGAGCATATTCACTCCTCTGTGAGGCATGAAAATTATAGCCATTCATTATAACATTCTCCATTAAAAGCACCCACCTGCCTGTCCTGTCAGTGTAAATGTCTGTCGTTTGAGTGTGTCAGCCCATTAATATTGTGCCGCCTCGTGTTTCTCTGTCCCCTTTGTTACCTCTACTCATGTGTATTTTTAATGTTTATTAAGTACATTTTATTTTTCTACAGGTAGCTGTGCATTCATTGGTGGGCAATGTGGTGCTGGTTAAGCACTCGTTTTGCATATCAATCGCAGTAGAGAACTGGAGTTCTTGCACTGGATGTGGCTTCTCCCAGTCACTAATAGGCTGTTAAAACGCCACACCATGACCTCACCATCGCACATCTGCTCCCAGCCTATCAGTGACTGGCACCACCACATACGGTGCAGGGGCTTCAGCGCCTTTTCTGCTGCAAGGGGAGGAAATGTCTGGTCTGGCAATTTATCAATAGTTTTTAGAATGTTATCAATATAGTCCTAAAAGGGGTAAAGGTTCTGAACTTCAGTTTGAAGGTTTTGGTCCGAAGAAAAACTAGACTTGTTTTTATTAACGTATTACAGCAGAACACAAGCCTGTCTTGCCTCCATCTACCTTTGTCATTTTTATTTGTATATGAAGTGAAGAAGGCCAGAAAACAAAAAACACATCAAACAGTTTACTAACAGGAGTAAACACATTGTTTAATTGATTAGTGATGCTCTCAATTTCATTAATATCACACCTCCATCAGTCACTACATTTGTGTACCTTTATACTCTATTTACTGGGTGTAATCTGAAATCGCTATGTCATAGAAGTACGTCAGTGCCATGTAGCCTGCTCATTAGAAAATTACTTACCAGGTAGTCCACAGTCCATTTTGCATTCGACAGTGTATCAGTATAATGAGCTGTGTTTACTGCACAGTGGATTAAGCTTGAAACCATGTAAAAATAGTTTATTTTGTTGGATGGATTGCTATTTTTAGTGACTAAAAAATAAATATGTCTGACAGATCAAAAATAGGAAACAAGACTTATGGTACACATTTGAAAAACACCTGTGTATATTGCTTGTCCATTTTACCAAGTTGTATTGTAATGCAGGTAGAGGGGATATGTCCAGTCTTCTCCTCACTGCAATAGAGGCTCCAGAGTCCCTGCATCTGATGCAGCTGATAGACTAGCAGCACGCCACACTGTGATGTTTTCACAGCACAGCACTCTGAAGGGTCTGACGCAGGACCTTCCTGCCTCATGCACCCATGGCACACACACCCCTGCTCCTGGAAATTATTAGATTGAACTCCCAGCATTTGCTGCTTACAGACATAACTTCAGCGTTGTGCACCACTATTTCCACAGCCAGATCCATTCTCACTATAGCAAAACTGGTAAAAATGTCTAATATAATTGCCTGTGCGAGCCACAGAAGTAATAATAGTGGTGCACAGTGGAGTGCATTTGCACTTTGAGTGTACATAGAAAATGACGCATGTAAAAATATAATTGTCCTTGCGTGCATATGTTAAGGCGGACACATCTCAAGATGCGTTCAACTCAAACCCAGTAGCATTTGTGCTATGCGTATGTCGGGCGTAACAAGAAAGCACAGCCCCAGGTATACATCTGGGGCTTCCACAAAGCCAGGGCCAACAGATTGCGGTATGATCTGTTGCTGCAGGAGGGAGGTGACTGGGTGTGCTTCTTACCATACCATCATAGAGTGAAGGTGAACTAAGGCAGACCTGTGCAGTGCAGCACAGGACACTGCTCCCTAAAGCTAGAAACTACCTGCCCTCCAACTTTGTTGCTGCATGATGATGTTGAATTTCTGACCTTTGATAATCCACCAGATTTTCACCATTTTCGGCCTGCCCGTACACCAACTATGTAGGCAAGTAATCCTCGGCATGTGAGTTTCTCCCTCTGTCTCCCTCATTTCTGTCTCCCCCTCAGGCTTGGCTATGAGTTTCTGTTTCCCCTTCAAACTGTGAGTCTGTCTCACACTCCCTTATGTCTACCCCTAAGCATGTGAGACTCCACCCAACCCTTTTGTCGCTTCCTCTCTCCCCCTCTGTCTACCCAGTGCCTATGAGTCTCTGATTCCATCCTCTCTGGCTATTAATTTAATGAGGTAGGATATTAATGTATTACATCATGTGTAATATAATAAAATCAGATTTTTAATCAAACTTTACATTTTAATTTTAAAAAAATAATTTATCTTTTTAAAATAAAGTATAGTAAGTGTAACAAAATGTAAAAGAAAAGTGCCAGCACTTTAAAAAAGAAAAAGAGATTCAGGAGCTCCCTCAGACTATCCACCATACGAGCAAAGGCATAATGGACAGCAACAAAGTGCTTTATGATGGCCTGGATTGCTTCTTGTTGGTGGTTGAACAACTGTTCTCCTCACTGTCTAACACTTAGGAGATATAGGAGAAGAAGCAAAGGTTTTTTTCATTTGGTAACAATATAGGTAATTGAATATTTAATGTTTTTTTCTTACTATAAGATGACATAACTTTACAGTTCCTGTTAGTTATTTGGACAATTTTTGTTTATTTTATTTGTTTGTTCTTTGCATCATATTTATGTTACTTCTTTCTGCATTGCTAATTAAGCTGCTTTTTTTTAAGACAGAACACTTGTTCAACTGAAGTTTACCAAAGTTGATCTATAACAAGCATGCAACTTGCATAATGTAATAGTTTTATAAATGGTTCACTAAACAGTTTGTGGGTGATTTGGAACAAATTCATGAGAGTTCATTAGTTCTACATTGACAAATTAATCTGAAAGTAGAGGAGAGCACATGTAAAATGCTATATAATGTCACGGGCACTAGGAGTTTCTACCCAGGATTTACCAGGTGTGATTATGCTTACCAGAGGGGCGGAGTTTATCACAGCGATCCTCTGGGCAGTATGGTGAATGGTTGGAACAGTACAACAACTTAGGATAAGGAATGTCAATGGAGATTCAGCGACTTGCAGCTATGCAGCAGGAGAGTCAGCGACTTGCAGCTATGCAGGAGGAAAGTCAGCGACTTGCAACTATAATGCGGAGGTAGGTATAACAACTGATGTGCAGTGAAGACTCATGCCAGTGCAGGAGGGTAGCGGGGAGAGTCAGTGGTCTGCGGATAGCAAGTTGTACCACTGCGGTGATGGGAAGAGTTGTCCAGGTGCAGGTAGGAGCGGGAGCGTCAGTGGTCTGCGGATAGCAAGTTGTACCACTGCGGTGATGGGAAGACTTGTCCAGGTGCAGGTAGGTAGCGGGAGCGTCAGTGGTCTGCGGATAGCAAGTTGTACCACTGCGGTGATGGGAAGACTTGTCCAGGTGCAGGTAGATAGCGGGAGCGTCAGTGGTCTGCGGATAGCAAGTTGTACCACTGCGGTGATGGGAAGACTTGTCCAGGTGCAGGTAGATAGCGGAAGCGTCAGTGGTCTGCGGATAGCAAGTTGTACCACTGCGGTGATGGGAAGACTTGTCCAGGTGCAGGTAGGTAGCGGGAGCGTCAGTGGTCTGCGGATAGCAAGTTGTACCACTGCGGTGATGGGAAGACTTGTCCAGGTGCAGGTAGGTGGCGGAATAGCGGGTAGTCTGTAGCGGCAAGTATACCACTGATGAGCAAGGGAGACTTGTCCAAATGCAGGCAAGCAGCTGAATAGCGAATAGTCTGTGGCGGGTACGTTACCAATGATGAGCAGAACAGGCTTGTCCAGATGCAGGTATGCACCGGAATGGCAAGCAGTCTATAGCGGGTACGTTACCACAGAAGAGCAGATAAGGCTTGTCCAGGTGTAGGCATGCGACGGAGTAGAGGTAGTCTGTAGCAGGCAAGTTTACCACGGATGAGCAGAGAGGACTTGTCCACAGCAAAACCGATCACACGAGCAGAACACAGGAAACACCTAGGAGTCTCAAGGGAATGAGAACCAAGAACAGGCAACGATACGAAGGACACAGGTGCCTTAAATAGTGAGTGGTGATTGATTCACCAATAGGATTAAAAGCAAGGTTTTAAGTTCAAGAGTCCTGCACATGCGCAATGCAGTCAAGATGGCGGACGGCCGCGGCTTAGGACAGGCGCCGGCAGGAATGAGAGAGCGCAACGTACCAGACCAGAGGCACTAACCGTCCGGTGAGTGACATATAATCTCTGAACATATAAACTGTGCAACACTGTGATTTGAAATACTGTGTCATACATATAACATGGGCCATTCACATTATCTATTGATGAAAATATTGAATATTTACCTTGTTGGGGGACCTCTGAAGGCCCCACCATAATATTCACCTCTATCACCTTTGCCAGGGGCAGCAGCTCCTCTATAGGTGGCTCCTCCTCTATGGTACAATCTGTGAAACATGCTATGAACATTTTATATGTTCATGTCATACTGTATGTGTTAGAGTTTATAAAATCAGATAACATCCTGAATGTGTGACAAGGAAGCAGGTGCACACTTTAGACTTTAAAGTGAAAATAATTACAATAAGCTGAATTTGTGTCTTAAACCCTGGTATATTGTGAGGAATTAAATACATTTGTTAAATAACTGCCTGTTTCTTGTGCATTAACACATTTAACATTTTCAAAATATGGTTTTCCATTACACACAAAATTAGGAAAATAATGTCTGAAAATATATAGAAATGAAGATGTAATATTTTATTAAAGTTAATTTTTGAAGCCAGGATAATGAATAAATTGTATGTTAAATTCTCATAGATATGTTAAATAATCTTTTTAGATTATATTACAAATAAATTAATCTTCTTTCTACCAAACAAATTGCTATTTAGATCTGCTCAGCACCCTTGGCTGACACCTATTTAGGTTACTTCTGCGCCTTTGTAATGGGCATAGTGCCTCATCCTATGGGCTTTGTGGATCTTATATGGCACAAACCTATATGCTCTGCATAGAAGGAGATTTTCTGGCAGATCCTCTGCCTGCAAGATACCTGTCCATATACTTGGTCTGGATCACCAGCAACTCTTTGGGGAAGTTAGCCACCCTTATGCTTGCATAATGAATGAAGATTTTAAAAAAAAAACCACCAAGACCACCATTGGTGGACATGCATCCTAATGGGGGTACTTGATCAAGTCATTACGCAGACTTGGTGCAGGCTATCTGCAGTGGAATTGCTATAGGTGCTTCAACCAATATGGACAATCTGCTTCTGAATTTTCTATTGCGAAAAGCCAGGTTAAACTGGTTGTGCCCCACCGACAGCAATTAAAAAATACATCTCCTTTTATAAAAGGCCTACAATGTAAACCATTAAATTATTATCAGATTATTGAGATAGCAACTTCCCAAAAAAAGACAGCTCTGGTGAAACAAGGTATTAATATTATCTTAACCAGCCTGTCCCTCGTTTCTCACATAATGTGGATTATAGCATGTACTTTTTATAGCCATTGCTTTTATTCCCCAGCCCAACAGAGTACAACGTTAGTGTCTAATTACATGTGGATAAGGGGACATTGTAGCTCATTGTAAATATGTATATTGTGTGTTGTATATTGATAATGTGGCTGTGAGGTTGTTATTCATTGTCCTTAAAGTGAAGCCAGAGGGGTTATGGGTAGGGATCAGGTTGCAAGATACTGGTGAGGAGGACGGCTAATTATTGTCCATTGTTCTCACAAGACTAGTGTCATGGTTTGGTACACTGGATTCTTGGATCTGCCCAATCTTTGCGCTACTCCCAGCAGGGCGCAGAGTCTAACGGACGGATGGTATTCACCAGTGATCACTGCAAGGTGATTTGGACTTAGCGGCGTCCGCCCACAGGTCGTGGCCCCTACCAGGAGTGTCAGGTGAGATCCTAGGGGAGTAAATACTAAGATGTTATATAGAGACACGATGGAAGTGGATGGAATGTAAGCTCTTTAGTCAAGTAACAGGGTGAAGACAGATACAGAGTGAACAATACAACTAGCGGGTAAATAGAGGCTAATGTAGCTTTAGCAATACAGCCTGTAGTGTAGTGGCACAAAAGATAGATGCAGCGTGTACAGTCTAGCCAGCAGGGTCACAGGGCCAAATGCAGCTTGAGCGATACAGCCTGTAATATAATAACACAATGAAGATAGTTGCAGCACGAACAATCCAGCTAGCAGAGTAACAGAGACAAGTGCAGCTTAGGCGTTTTGGCCAGTAGTATAGCAGCACAGTGTAGACAGGTGCAGCGTGAACAGTCCAGTCAGCAAGGTAACAGAGGCAGGTGCAGTTTGAGCAGTATAGCCCGTAGTACAGGAGCACAGCAGAGACAGGTGCAGCGTGAATGATCCAGCCAGCAAGGTAACGAGGACAAGGAGGCGCTGAGGATCCAAGTAAATGTATAGGAGACAGACAGCTGCAGCTAAGAGAAGAAATCCATGGGTCTTTAAGTCACATCCAGGGTACTGTAGCTCCTTAAGCTAGTGGGGTAAGGGACTGATGATGTGGTAAACCTCCCTGGCATTTATTTACTGTGTGTTCATAATATTCTAGTGTTGTTTTTATTACAACAAATGTATTACTTTACTTTCTAACTGCATTTGCCTGAGTAACTAATAAGAACCTTAGAAGGTACTGGGTAGGCTTCCCTGACCTAGGAAGGCACCTGTGGGTGGCCAGCCAGAGTGAAGTGGGTAGAATTGAGCCACTAAACCCGGTATCTTCACAACAGCCAAATGTCTGCTTTGCTGAAGTTGATTTAATTGCCAATGATATGGTGAAAAGGTTGTTGAGGGCTGCAAGCATCTGTCCGCACCAATGGGGCTTGTCATCTGGCAAGAAATAACTGGTAGAATCAATGTTCCAATAACCAGCTCCATGGGGGATGTCAAAAAACGGTAGCCCAACAACACCATGATGAGAGGGCTGGTGGGGACCCAAGACTAGAACTACAATTGAACCCTCTGAAATGGACAGCGTTGGCGTGCATTGATTGCCAAGTTGAGGACATTGGTGACATACAGATACAGAAATCCCAGCCACAGCAGAGCAGTCCAGCACATATGCAGCTAATTTGATATTTATCTAATTAAGCTCTCACTAGCTGGGCCGTCTCTCATCCTGTCTACTTGTTCACTACTATGGCTCTTGCATGTTTTGTAATATATTTAAAATTAGGACACACAGGGTCATGTTTTCCACTTGCAGAAAAACAGGTATTTTAAACTCATCCATATGTCATGTCACGAATGTGAGTCATACACTATGTGTAGAAATTGACAATATGTTTGACTATTTAAATGTAATCAGTGTTTTGCTCGTTTTAACACAATTTATCTAAACAACGTTTAGCAACAAAAACAACAACAAAATGAAGCTTTACTGGTGTTTACATTTTCTAGTCTTATAAGACCCTGGATTTTGAGGATATCTTGCTTGACCCTAGCTGTGTTAGCCTCTGTAGCTCATGTGTATAATAGTAATGTATTATGACAAATTTATACATGTTATTGCATTTAGGCATCAGGAATTTTCAGCATGTTGTCTTTACTTGTTTAGTTTAGTGTTATTTTGTACTATACTGGATTTAAAAAACCCAATAAGGTACTGCATAATATTGTGGAGGATTTGTGGCTTGGGCGCCATACACACTGGTCACATCTTCAGTGAGCTCCGTCTCTACCCCTCTTAAAACCTCACTATCATTGGGCAATTTTTCCATCTATTACCCTGAAATAGCCGTTAAAGTATCTGGGGAGCAGATGTACTCACACAGAGTGAGTTCCGGCTCCCATTTCACAGCGATAACTCGGAGCACCGCTGCAGCCTTCCTAATCTCCCCCCATACATGGAGTACCTGACTAAATTGCAAGCTGGCAGAACTCCCACTGAACCGCAGACACCCTCTGTGCTTCTTCGGTACTGATATTGGAAGGGCAGTGGACTTCCTGTTGCCGGCTACCCAACCTCAGTAAGGCACGCAATACCCTGTATCACAGCTGTCTGGACCATGATTGGCCCTCCTCTCACCCCTTTCACCGGGCGGTCTGACACCAGCACAGCACCTCCCGGTGGCTGGACACCTATAGTGCCAGGATCTATACGACGCACAGTGCTGTCTTTGGTCATCATTCAGAGCCTCTGCACTTACAGCCACCACCCGCCATCTTGGAAATGCCTCGCCGCCATTTCAGGAGCATAGGGGACTCATTCCTTTTCCCTCGTCATCCACAGGTCCAGACAATAAAGGTCCCAAATTCAAGGTGCTACGAGAGCTGGGGTGTTTCTCAGACACGGCACTTCATCTTCTCACTTCAGCGGTAACACACCTACAGTCTCCACTTACCTGGTGTGCTGTACCCCACAGGAGTAAAATCCTGTCCCATCAATTACCTCGGCCTTCGCAGTTCTAACCAATCTAATTGTATGTCTCTGCTCCATTTTCACTGAGACAGTGCTGCCATCCAGTGGTCAGTGCATAAAACTACATCTCTGCAGTAATTCAAACTGCTTAGAACTTTTTTTAGACCTACCTGTTGAGTGGCTGTTGGCCTTCCTCCTAACCTGTGCTGCCTGCCTTCACCTCTCTGATTACTCACGGAATACGATGCAATAAATCTTCACCCACTACCCGGGGCTTGATGAGCCCTGGATGATTCTTCAAATAATATTATGCAGCTTTCCCTCCCTCCTGCAGCCTCACTGCTCCCCTTCTGCCTCCTATCTCCTGCTACTTCCTAATTTTCACCACCATGTCTCACAAGAACAAGAAGCCTCCTGGCAACTCTACTGCTAGCTTCTTTGGGGCAAAAAGTAAAGTCTCGCTATTCACCTCCTATCACTCAAACACTTCACCATCTCCTCCATCTTCAGCAACAGACTGAAACCCCCAGACACAGGCGGTAATGACAAATCTTCTTGAAGGGGTGAAAATGGCCTTTAAACAGGAGCTCTCAAAAGCAGTCAATGAATTTAAAATGGAACTTGCTTCCCTGGTCACTCGGACAGATGCTCTAGAAACAAAAACGGACGAATTCTGTCATTTGCAAGCAACTTTTGACAAAGAGTTATTCCAACTGAACGAAGAAGTTGAGATCCTGGAAGAAACACAAGAGGACGCAGTGAATCATTGCTCCTGGCACAACAATATCCGTGGCCGAAACGTATTGGAAGATGTTCCATCATCTGAGATTCAACTATTTCTTGAAGGCCTCTTTACACAAATACTCCCAGACCTATCAGACTCAGACTCTGAGTACCTGATGAACTGGGTCCTCAGGGCCAGACCTGCGGCAGACCAACCTCCACGTGATATCATTGTGCGTTTCCACTACTACTGCACCAAAGAGCGAATTCTAACATCCACCATCCACATCCAATTATTTGAAGATTTGGCCCCCTCCACTATTCAAAAATGCAGAGCTCTCCAGCCTGTCACCAGGATCCTATGTCAGCATAGCATTCGCTATCGTTAGGGTTTCCCCTTTCAATTTCAAATTTTCGCTGCAAACACGACCCACTACATCAAAACCTTAGACCAGGGTCAAGAAATCTTGGCTAAGCTTGACATTCTTCCTGATTCTGCTTCACTTTCCAGTATATCACGAAATCACGGGCGACCAGCTCCTCCGGCCCCCGACTGGTCCAGAGCTTCCCGACGTCGAGTTCGAGACACCTGATGCACTGAAAAGTTCTGGTTCATCATGTTCCTAATTACACTTGCCCATATGCTCTCTCGGCAGGTGTCTCAATGTTGCTGAGATGGCCTTTCTGGCCTCTGACCTCAAGCCTTTGCTGACTTTTATTTTCCGTTTTGCATTTTATACTGATTCTTTTGTTACTCAACACTATATTACTGTTTAAAGAAAAAATGTTTTCTATTTTGTTTTGTGTATGTATGTGTATATATATATATATATATATATATATATATATATATATATATATCGTTAAAACTCCTCTTCATTAATGTCAGCGGCCTCAACTTCCCTTGTAAACGCACCATAGTCCTTGGTGCCTGCAGGAGGGAAAAGGCAGACATAATCTTTCTTCAAGAGACGCATCTCACAGGTATGCATACACAGCTCCAGGGTAAGCAATTTTCCCAATTTTTTTTGCCTCAGCGAATTGTAAATAAAAAAAAGGCGCCGCAATCCTTATTCACAATTAAGCGCTCTTCCAGGTCTCTTCCACCTAGTTGGATCCGGAAGGCCGCTTTTTATTAGTGTTGGATACTCTTTACTCCACCCTAGACACACTGGCCTCGCTTTATGTCCCTAACTTGGGTCAGGGATCGTTCTTCTCTAAGTTGTTCCGACACATTGAGCAAGTGGTCCAGGGCCATATTATTATTCTAAGAGGTGACTTCAATGTCATCTTACATCCTCAATTAGATAAATCCTCCCTCTCTCCTCGCAAACAGCCTGCCCTGCTTTCTAAGGACTTCGCCGCCTTGTCTGCCTTGCTAAAGCAGCACTCCCTATAGGACACCTGGTGCCTTAATTACACAGCGAAAGACTACACCCATTACTCTGCTCCCCACAAGCTATATTCCTGCATTGACATGATCCATGTTTCTCACTCCCTGCCACCCATAACTACGCACGCGGGTATCACCCCTTTCTCTTGGACCGACCATGCAGGAGTATACATCTTCCTCAACCTCTTACACCCCTACCCACGTACCTTTAGGTGGTGCTTGGATGACTCCTTGCTATTGAACCGCTCCACTTTTACAGAAATCAAAACAGCTACCTCTGATTATTTTCAAGATAATGCCTCAGAAAGGTCTCGCCAGGTGCCATCTGGGAAGCTCACAAAGCTACCATTCATGGTCAACTTATTTGTTTCTCAAGCTAAGTGAAAGGCCGCCCTCAAGGATTTCTCCGCCCCCCTGGCCCAACATAAGCTATTCCCTGACCCCTCCCTGTTATCACAGATAGACTCCATAAAGGATCAGCTGAACATCCTTCTCTCCCCCTTACAAAAACTTCAGCAGCTTCTATGACAAGGCGGACTCATTACTTGCCTAGAAGCGCACCCAAGGGCTCAAAGATAAGATTCACAGAGAATCCTCTAACTCTATAACATACGACCCTCTAGCCATTGTTAATGAGCTCAGGGACTTTTATGCTTCCCTCTATAACCTCCTGAGCACCCTGCCCGTGGGGATCTTTTTGATATTTTGTCGCCCTCTTTAGGGTCGTATTCTCGTAGCTCTTCTTTCCCACACCTCACCCCGCTTAAATGCAGACATCACCTGTCACGCAGCTATAAAATCCCTCAAGCCCTCCTCAGCACCAGGTCCAGATGGCTTTTCGGCCCAATATTATAAGAAACTTGCAGCAGTCCTCACCCCACATCTGACAACATTCTATAACCAAATTCTAGAGGGGGCATCCTTTGATTCTGCCACCACCCTTGCTAACATTGCTGTCTTCCCAAGGTCTGGTAAAGATAAACTACATTGCTCAGGATGCAGGCTAATCTACCTTCTCAATGTAGACCTTAAACTCTACGCTAAGATTCTAGCCACCAGACTCAACCCCCTCCTCCCATCCCTGATCCACCCCGACCAGGTCGGATTTATACCAGGGAGACAGGCCCCCGACAATACTAGGAGGGCTATCAATCTGATTCCCTCCAAACTACCCTGCTTAATAATGACACTAGGCACTGAAAAGGTTTTTGACCGCATCTCCTGGCCTTTCATGCGTAGGGTGTTTGGATCGATGAGATTCACTGGTAGATTTTTGACAGGGGTTCTGGCTTTTTACTGGTCCCCTTCTGCTACAATCTCAGCCAACAGCCTTACATCTAAACCATTTACAATTGCCAACGACACTGGTCAGGGATGCACCCTCTCCCCACTAATCGTCACCCTCATAATTGAACCCCTTGCTGCCAGAATAAGAGCCAACCAAGCCATCTCGGACATTTAGGTCGGATCAACTGAGAATAAGATTGCCCTATATGCAGACAATGTCCTCATTGGCATATCCCAACCAGTTTCCTCTCTTCCCCCCTCTTCTTTTCGAACTAGACAGAAAGGGACATTTTTCAGGCTATAAGATAAACCCAACCAAAACTGAGACCCTTGATTTTTACATCCCACATAAATCTAATTTAGCTCGCACATTCTCATTCACCTGGCAGTTACAGAAAATGAAATACCTTGGGATCTTCGTTTCCCCACACTCTGTCCCGAATAAAATCAGACTTAACCAGCTGGTCCCAACAGTTAATCTCCTGGATAGGCCGCATCAACACAGTAAAAATTAACATCCTTCCATGACTATTATACCTCTTCCAAACCTTCCACATACGGGTACCTCCTTATGTCTTCAAAATTCTTTAACATGAAGCATCCAAATTTATCTGGACCCTCACATAAGGTCCAAGTGCTTCAGAGATCCTCCAGGGTGGAGGTTTTGGTATCCCAAATTTCAAACGGCACTATCTTTAAAAAAAAAAAAAATAAGCTTCTAAATTGACCTGTGCTTCCAAGCACACCTGTAGCAATCAAGCCCTATAACAACCTCATCTATACGTGTTAAATACCAAATGATACAATAAATACACTAGTGCAACAATTGCGCTGATGTGACATTAACAAATAAACAGGCAATAATAATGTCTCTAAAGTAAAATTATTTTCTTCTTGTGAAGTGTGATTACTTCTTTTATTCTTCCGGTGTTTACATGCAAAAAATAAAAATGCAAAACATGGTATGACCTGTATATATGGTAAAATCTATAAACCAAAACCAATATGTGATAAAGAATAAGGATATTTCTCCCACTGAAAATACTATTACCAGTGACTGATGTAGGTTAAATAGATTTAAGATTCCTTCCACTGAAAACAATGTGGATTGCACAAGATAAAAAAAAATCTATTCAGGTGAATAAATGAAAATCCCTGTGTGTTTGCTAGATGATAGTCTTGCACAGTAATCACAATACACCTGAACACATATGGCAGTCTGTGTTAGTTACAACTATTGTAATCTACTAAAATCAAAGTTTTATGTTAGAGTCTAATACCAAAAACCAGCAAGGGGCATATTAAATAACACTCCCCTCACAGAACAATGTGTGCATATGAGACACACTTCTTATAAAAATAGATATATAAAAACAAATATCTTTATTACTAGATATATCTGGCTTAAAACACATAAAAACATTAAAATCGGCAATCTCCCAGAGCAGGATCCAGTCCCTTCAGGGTATGTCCTTACCCTGGGTATAAAGATGTTATAGCATGTAGAAAACACGTCAACTTTTGCAGATAGGATGTTATACAACCAGAGTTGGAGATGGCTTCCTCTGCTCACACAGAACTGTTGCAGCTGCTCTCGGATCCCCACTCAAACCAACACGCTTCGAATCAAGTTTATAATCAAGGTGTGGGGATTTGTGGGGAAATGGTGCTTTTTATACTGCTCATGACCAATCATAATTATTTATACTGCTCATGACCAATCATAATTATTTATATACAAACAGTCTAAAAAGGATGATCATTTACATATAATACGTGATATATGTACATCTGTTTAATAAAAACAATAAAACATGTATCCAAGTACACAAAATTCAAATTTAAAAAAAAGAAAGAAAATGTTTTTCCTTCCTTCTCTACACTTCAACAGGGTTCAAACTCTCAACCTATACATAACTGATGCAAGGGCTAATTCAACAGAGCCACAACTCAAACTAAGTAAAATTAAAGGATCCCCTAACATATAGAAACAAAAATGGATATGAAGTAAAGACTTCAATTCCTAAAGAAACCATTTCAATTCAAATTCTTTATTTAAGCCATTGGGGTCAAAGTGCTAAACTGATAAATCAATTGCATTTCAGCTTTTGCTAGAGAAGTACCTATATCCTTTTTTCTCAAGTCTCCTCTCACTTTTTTAAGAACACAAAAAGAAGTAATAGAATCAACATTACATTCATGTACCTCTTTACAGTGCACCGATAATGTGTGCAAAGGATAACCCTTTTTAATATTTCGTAGGTGTTCTCCCCATCTCTCTGTTAGTCGCCTTGAGATTCGGCCTATATATTGCTTCTTACAGCTACATTGTACACATATATATTTTAGAATGTAGCTGTAAAAATTCTAATGTCGATACTAATACTTCTTTTAGTCCAGCGGTTCCCAAAGTGTGCGCTGCGGCTCCCAGGGGTGCCGCGGCTCTGTCACAGAGGTGCCGCAGGCAAGCCATTGAAAAAACAAAACACAAAAACTTAACAATCCGCGCGACGCCGGACCCAGCATACTCCTCTCTCACGTAGCTTGTCACTGAATGTCGATATTCAGTGACAAGCTGCGTGAGAGATGAGGATGCTGGGTGCCGCGCGGATTGCTAAGTTTTTGTGTTCTTTGTTTTTTCTATGGCTGGCGAGCAACAGAGAGGGAAGAGTGGGAGGGAGCGTGACAGAGGGCAGAGGAGGGGGACAGCATGACAGAGGAGGGGGACAGCATGAGAGGGGGCAGAGTGTCTGGATACAGAGGGGGCAGAGTGTCTGAATGCAGAGGGAGCAGAGTGTCTGGATGCAGAGGGGGCATTTTTGCATACAACTAAATAAGTATTTCTGTCCTGACCTATATTCTTATTACAATTTTTGACCCAACTACTTCTAAAACAGGACTGCTCAGTAATTATTTTGGAGGGGTGCCTTGAAAAAATTATGGAGACTCTAAGGGTGCCGCAAACTGCAAAAGTTTGGGAACCACTGTTTTAGTCTGATCTTGAGCTAGAACTGGGGGAGGTAATCTACCAGAAGAGGAGAATTGTTTCTGCACCACAGGTTAAGGAGAGATATATGGATCACATTGGGAATACGTAAAGATGATGGAAACTTCAGCCTAAAAGCCACTGGTTTGATAATTTCAGAAATTTGAAAGGGACCAATAAATCTGGGTGCCAGTTTCATACTGGGGACTTTCAAATGGATATTCCACGTAGACAACCAATCTTAATCCCCCGGAACCAGATTAGGAACTGCGCATCTCTTCTTATCATAGACCCTCTTGGAGCGGGCAGAAGACTTTGTTAAGCTATTCTTTACCTGAGTCCAAATGACTGTGAGGTTGCACATGAGGGAATTGGGTGACAGCCACAGAGTACAAAGAAGGGAGAATTAGCAATTGCCTTGTGAAACTGGTTATTATGGGCAAATTCTGCTCAGGGGAGCAATTCAACCCACTCAGTCTGATGCACTGAGAAATATTCAAATAAATTTTTCAAGTTCCTGATTGGTCCGCTCCGTTAGTCCATTTTTACTGCGGGTGATAGGCTGATGAGAAATCGAGGTTAATACCTAGCTTGCCACAGAAGGCTCTCCAGAATTTGGAAATAAACTGTGACCCTCGATCGGATACAAAATGAAGTGGACATCCATGCAGACGAAAAACCTCTTTGAGGAACAGATCTGCCAGTGCTGAAGAGGACGGAAGACCCTTGAGAGGTACAAAGTGTACTGCTCTTGAAAAACGATCCGTGATCACCGAGATGGCTGTATGGGACTTTGAAAATGATAAATCTGTAATGAAATCCATAGATATTTGGGTCCAAGGAACCTCAGGAACGGGTAATGGAATAAGAGGGCCGAAGGGTTTGACCCGAGGGACCTTATGTTGGGCACAGACAAAACATGCAGAGACAAACTTCTCCACCTCTTTACGAAAGGATTGCCACCAATAGTAGTGAGAGAGTAGTTCCCTTGTCTTCCTAGCTCTGGCATGACCAGCAGAACGTGAAAGGTGGGCCCAACGTAAAAGTTTGAGGCGAAGGTGTAAAAAATGAATGTCTTCCCAGACGGACAAGCCAGATTCTTGGGAGATGTAGCAGCTAGAATACATTTAGGATCCAGAATTGGCTTAGTCTTCTCAGCAGGTTCCTGGTCATCTGGATCAAAAGCGCTAGAAAGAGCATCAGTCTTCTTATTCTTGTAAACAGGACAGAAGATCAAATTGATGTCAAATTGAGAAAAAAATTAAGAATCATTCAGGCACCGAGCCGATAGTAGGTTCTTGTGATCCATGTAAATGGTTACAAGGAAAAGAGCTCCTTTAAGTAAATGCCGCCATTCCAAGAGAGCCAGTTTAATTGGCAGTAGATCCTCGTCTCTTATCCCATAATTTTTTTCAGCAGAAAGAAATTTTCAGGAGAAAAAACCACAGGGGTGAAGCTTCCCAGAAGTGTCCCATTGTGATAAGACAGCTCCAGTGCCGTAGGAGGAGGCGTCCACCTCAAGGGAAAAAGGAAACTGATAATGCAGTTGATGAAGAATAAGGGGAAGTTGGATTTCTGATACTTGAAGGCTTCGAGGGCCTTGGGAGGCCAGACCTTGGTGTTAGCCTCCCTACTGGTGAAAGCCGTAATGGGGGCTATGATAGCAGAATATCCTTTAATAAATTGTCTATAATATTTGGAGAACCCGAGGAAACGTTTGATGGCCTTCAGGCCTGTGGGTTGTGGCCATTGTAAAATGGCTTTCAGTTTTTCAGGATTCATTTGGAGTCGGGCTACTGAAATTATATAGCCTAATAGGGGAAAATGTCTTTGCTCAAATAGGCATTTTTCCAATTTACAGAAAAGATGGTGTTTCCTGAGAAGATAGAGGACCTCACAGACATGTTCCTTATGGGAGAGGAGGTCTTGAGAAAAAATAAGGATGTTATCCAAGTAGATGATAACAAATTGGTAGAGTAGGTCCTGGGAGACCTCATTCATAAATTTTTGAAATACAGTAGGGGCATTGCAAAGCCCAAAGGGCATTGGCAGGAGCACTATCAAAGAATTTGGGCGGTTTGCCAATTTAAACTTGAGGAATGGAGACGCAACCACGGAAGACCTAGAACCAAGGAATTAATAGCCCTGGGAATCATTAATAGCGAAATCTCTTCTTTATACAAAGCCCCATTTTGAAGGGTGAGTGGAACCGTCTGGAAAAGTATTAGCAAATGTGAAATCTTGCTGACATCAATAACCGTGAGGCGAACCAGGCAAGCTTGAGAAATTGTAGGAATACAAAACTGAGAGTTAGGACCACCCTATTAGCAAAAGCGTCACGGAGGCCGAAATAAAGTTACCTGCTGCCCCAGAATCAAGAAGAGCCAAAAGAGAAATGGAAAGCTTTCCATGGTAGAGGGAAACAGGGATAAGAAGATTCTCCTTCGGGCAAAAGAGGTAAGGAGAGGAAGGCAAGGTGCACCTAGCGAGACCTTTCCTTACCGAACTAGGCATTGTCATTTCCCGGGTGGATAGGGCAGTTTCAGAGAAGATGGTCATTACCTCCACAGTAAAGACACAGTTTATTCTTAAATCTTCTTTCTCTCTCCTCCGGGGAGAGACGGGCCGCATGGGCTCTTCAGGAAGTTGAATTAGGACTTGAAATTGAGGAGCCAAACGTATTGTTTCAAGCCGTGTTTGATCCTCCTCTTGAGATCTTTCCTGAAACGCAAATCCACTTTTACTAATAAGCAGTAGAGGTCGTCATGGGAGGCTGGGAGATCTCGAGAAGCCAACTCGCCCTTTATCTTGACGGATAACCCCCGCCAGAAATTTGCCACCAGTGCGTCATTGTTCCAACGTAACTCCGAACACATGGTTCTAAACTGAACAGCGTATTGGCCTACTGATTGAGAGACTTGACATAAATGAAGAATCCCTGTAGCGGCACTGGAAACCTGACCTGGTTCGTCGAAGATTCCCTTAAAAGTTTTTAAGAATTCGGCATAGTCATGAAGCAACAGATAATTTCTCTCCCACAAAGGAGAGGCCAAAGTGAGGGCTTGACCATAAGTAAGGATATAATGTACACCACCTTAGTCTTGTCAGAAGGGAATTTCCCAGGTAGCGGTTCGAACTGGTTCGCACACTGGTTTAGAAATGCCCTAAAGAGTTTGGGATCTCCATCGAACTTGGGAGGGTTTGGAATACGCATTTGGGAGGTGGTATTGGGACTTGGAGTTGACACTGATTCAGCAGAAGAACTTGTGGAGCCACACGCTACAAGGGTGTTTTGCAAAGTGTCCATACGGGTAGACAGCCCTTGCAGGAATTGCATGAGACGGTCCTATTTAGCTTCCTGTTTCTGTACTCTCCCAAGCAGATGCTGGAGTAGGTCTTTAGATGAGGATTTTCCAGTTGGATCCATGTCTGGTCAGAGCAAACTGTTACAATCGGAGCTGATATCTGAAGCTGTGCTGATCATAATTAGCGCTGGCAAACCAAGGGTGCAGAATCTAATGAGTTCCCCGGTATTCACCAAGAACCAGTGCAAGGCAGGATGGACTTTGCTGCCAAGAACTCGCAGGTCGCGCGCGGCCCCCTGGAATGCCTTAGGAGGCAGCACCACGGAGCTGAGGAATGGACTGTAGTACTCAGAAGAGAACACTGACCCCAACAAGGTAGAACAGATTAAAGCAGAGCGTAGTCAGGCATTCAAGGTTTGGTACATGGAAGATCCAGCAGAGTATAGTCAGACAAGCAGGGTTTGGTACACGGAAGATTCAGCAGAGTGTAGTCAGACAAGCAGGGTTTGGTACACGGAAGATCCAGCAGAGCGTAGTCAGACAAGCAGGGTTTGGTACACGGAAGATCCAGCAGAAGGCACTCACAGGGAGAACAGTAGTACACACACAAGGAACTGCAGGGAGTCGGACGCACGGTAACTATGTTGCTCTGACACACGATCAGTGTCAGAGCAAGGTTTATGTAGAGGAGGAGATTTGAATTACCCGCCCCAACAGTCAGGTCATGTGACCCCGACCACCTCCCCTCGTGACCCCCACGAAGCAGCCTGGGAATGAGACCTGGGAGACCCCATCGATGACTAAGAATGGAATAAAATTAGAGACAACACTGCTTCTAGCTCAATCTGTATTTGAATAAAAGAAAATATATACAAATTCTTGTTCCGCTGGTACTACGTCCCTACTCGCCTCCATAAAATGTTGCCTGACTCCTCTGACAGATTCTGGCTTTTGTGCTCTGGCGTGGGTTCACTTCTTCATATATGGGGAGATTGGCCGAAATTAACTCTCTTTTGGAGGTAAAAAGATCTGATAGAATCCATTATTCAGATCAATGCCCCACTTAATCTAAAGTTCTTTCTTCTGCCCCTTGGATTCCCCACAGTCACTAAACATCAGAACACTTCCTCTTTTCCCTCAGTGGTTTTCGTCATGCTGCCCTCTCTTCCCATCTTTCTTTTAACATTCTTTACTCTACTCTTTTCTTCGTTCCCCCTTTTTTCTCTTTCTCTGATTTTTTCCTACAATAAGAAAAACTCCTGTTCTTCCTGTTATGATCTTACATTGTCCCTGAATACTGTTTTCTCCTTCCAAGGGAGTTTTCTTATACTTTTGCACTTTAATTTTATGTAACATTGTATTTGGTCTTGTTGTGTTCTGTTTTCTGATCGTTAATAAAGACTTGTTTAAAAAAAATATATATTATGGATTTGTCTAAATGACTTTAGACTCTGGGTTTAAGTGTAAGAGTACTCAGGACAATGGGTTTAACAATGTCTCAATGTTTGTCATTTGAACAGATGTATAATCACCAACAATCGAGAAGAGGTCAGCAACATCAAGCCAGGATGTGAAAGCTCTCCCACAACTACCTAGACCCTCACGTCCATGACAACCTCCATCACCCATGACACAAATTTTGAAGGAGATGAGGGCAGACAGAGCTGCCTGCTGACAAATTTCCCGACAATTATCCCTAGAGCAAATTGAAATTCAAAGGGAGTTGGTATCTGTCATCAGAAATGATGTTGGCTTTATTACAAAAAATAATACCCCCCCAGAAATGAACCCTCTCTACCCAAACTTGGCAATGAGGGAGTATCTGGTTCTGGTGAGCCAGAACCACAGATAGCAGAGTGTATAAAATCTATCCCGTGCTCCAGCTATTAGCAACAGCAGGTAACTGCTGTTTACTTTTTGGCTGCTGCAGTGTTGTTCTCAGCTTGGATGTGATCACCTGAACTCCTCTCACCTGCAGCTCATTCTGACACCTGCCTTGATTGGCTACTACTGGTTTAAATAGGCTTCACATTGCCTTTGCCAGTTATAGCATTCACATGCTTTCTTCTCCGTGCTCCTGTGTCTGTGAATAGTTTGCCAGTTTTCCTGATTGATACCTATGTAACCTCTTCCTGGATACCGACCTTGCTTGTTTGCTCGTGACCTTGACCTCTGCCTGAATTCTGACCTTGCTTGTTTGCTCGTGGCCCTGATCTCTGCCTGGATTCGGACTCTTCATCTGAGATATCACCTCCCAGCCGCAGGATCGTGGTGCCAGCGATACACTCCATCCGACTTACTTGTGTCAGCAGTGTTTCACAGTACAGTTTTACTGCTCTATCTTGCTCCGGCATTTTCCCTGACACTGTGCTGTTCTCTAGCTCCATCTCTTACATGCCATAGCTGGTACTACATCATCCTTTACTCCACACTGCCAATCTGTTATACTGATGGAGGTTGGTACTGCATTCTGTTGCTACTCAGTGTTCCTACTTAATCTGGTCCAAGAGTATCTCTGCTTAGCATCCCAAGGTCAAGTCCTTTGTGGTGCCTACCTACCGGAGTTGAGTTATAACTGGGGACAACTGAGGACCAGCGAACATATCTGGTTCTATGGGAAAGGGGGTTGCTATAGGTGAAGCTCTCGTCAACAACAGGTTTTGATAACTCGTAGGGTGATTCGTGACACCAGCAGTCACCACTCCTTAGCTCACCAGCCAGCTATGTCCACAAAGGGTTGGTCAAAACAAATCCCTCCAAATTACATTTCACAATCACTTTTAACTACCCAGTTCTGTCACCACAAAGATTTGGTTCCAAAGGCGACACTCTAAGTAAGTCTTCAGTTACTCCCTGGCAACTCAAAATACAATCTCAACCTAGTTTAATCAGAGTATTTGTACACCCAAAAATTGTCTGCTTTAAATAGAGCATTATAAAAAACAAGGTAATCTGAAATGTGAATCCCTTAAGAACACAATGACAGAACGTCATTAAATTGAGTGTCACTATGTTTATTATATTTAAAAAAGGTAACAATATTGCACACAGAAATAACAATTGCAAACAAATTTCTTAAAAGAAACAGTAATACCAAAAACTTTAATATTTAATGGGATCTGCATGGATAAAGGAGGGAAAATGAAACCTCAATAGCAGACAATTGAACTGACAATTTCCAACATTAAGCCACAAATCTCCCTTCACTGTAAGTTAAATGAAGCAGGTCTGGGAGTATGCTAATTGTTTGGTTTATTTTTTCAAACTTTTTATTGTCCTTTGTTCAAACACCTTTCTGGTAATATGCTCAATGCACATTTTAACTCTCTTCTACCACACCAAGTGTGATTTTCAGCACAGAAACATAGGAAACATGATTATGCAATATTGACTCATTAGGAAATTATGTTATGTCTCAAACTTACTTACGAGACTAGTATTTATCAGTGACACAGCTTATGTAGCTAGTTACCCTGATTACAATACATACAGTGGTCTAGGTGCATAGTAGGTGCTTGAAAGGGTGGGGTTATCCTAAAAGGAACAAACACACAGAAAGATCCCCCAGCACACTGCTATAGCCAGCAAAAGACCTGCCATTTCTATTGTAGATAAAAATGCAAAAGTCTTAGTTGCACACATTTGCAAATGTATGTTAAAGCCACCCGCCACTCCACGGCTCTTTTGCTAATAGGGTGGTCCTAACTCTAAACAATGAGAGTCCCATATATTGGGCCATACATATGTGTTTTTAAATTGAGAGCTAACTTACCAGGAGGAACCCCAAAAGCCTCCAAACAGCAATCCAATGCCAGCACTCCTCCTCAGCTACTGACACCAATGTGCCTCTCAGACAAATACAGAAGTGGAAGTTGCTCAATCAATTTATAGGCTCATAGCTCATATTTGGGCCATAAATATGTGGGTCATAGTATCCGGACAGTACCATAACATGTTATCTGACATGCTGATCTTATCTGTAGTTGGGACACTCAGGATTCTCTATTAAGTTAAATTTAATATTAACTTCTGGTTTACTTATAATGACTTCACATGTACTGTAATGGACCAGAGACTGAATTGGAGGCCAGTAGCAAGATGGTCACAAGAGGATAGAATAATAAAGAGTGGTCAATGGTAGCCAGATTTGGTACAGAGTGAAGCAAATAAAGCAAGTTCAGACAGAGGTATAGTTGAGGACAATCCAAGGTCGATACACAAATAGTGGATAACTGGTGGTAGAATGCAGCAACAGGAACTAGATTACTGGCTGGAGCACAATAATCTGGCAAGGAAGACAGCAACAGGCAAGGCTTATATAGGAAGTCAGATGCTGAAGCTAGATTATGCTGGAACATTAGAAGAACAGTTTAACTGAGCTAGAACACAAAGTACAGACATGTAACTGTCCAGCAGCCAAAATAGCTCAGTGGGCAGAGGCAGACGTTTCAAGTTCAAATCATGAAATTAGCTCTCAATTTAAAAACACATAAGTATGGCCCAAATATATGGGACTCTCATTGTTTAGAGTTAGGACCACCCTATTAGCAAAAGCGCCGTGGAGTGGCAGGTGGCTTTAACATACATTTGCAAATGTGTGCAACTAAGACTTTTGCATTTTTATCGACAGTAGAAATGGCAGATCTGTTGCTGGCTATAGCAGTGTGCTGGGGAATCTTTCTGCGTGTTTGTTCCTTTTAGGATAACCCCACCCTTTCAAGCACCTGCTATAGCCTATAAATTGATTGAGCAACTTCCAGTTCTTTATTTGTCTGAGAGGCATGTTGGTGTCAGTAGCTGAGGAGGAGTGCTGACATTGGATTTCTATTTGGAGGCTTCTGGGGTACCTCTTTGGTAAGCTAGTTCTCAATTTAAAAACACATATGTATGGCCCAAATGTATGGAACTCTCATTGTTTAGAGTTAGGACCACCCTATTAGCAAAAGCGCTGTGGAGTGGCAGATGGCTTTAACATACATTTGCAAATGTGTGCAACTAAGACTTTTGCATTTTTATCTACAGTAGAAATGGCAGATCTGTTGCTGTCTATAGCAGTGTGCTGGGGGATCTTTCTGCCAGCACCGGCTTTGCCAGATTATGGCAAGCCTTTCACGTTATTTTGTCATGAAGTCAGTGTACATGTACAAGAGGTACTGACACAGATACATGGTCGCAAGCTAAGGTCACTTGCATACTACTCTGCACAATTACACCCAGTACTACCAGCAGCACCCACCTGTGTAAAAGCAATAAGCTGCAGCTGCTTTAGTGGTTGAAAAGAGTATAGATTGTTGAAGTCGTATAATTGGATGAACGAAAGTATATTGGTTTAATATTGGTTTGCCGTGCGTATTGCGAAGTGTACGCCACGTAACACGTGGCGTGATGCGATCTCACTGTAAAATACGCACGCACACACTCGCATTACAACATTTAGTTATTTATATAATTTCATATTGGTTCAGTTACACTGTAATTCAGGAGCAGATAGTATTTGGTTTATTATTAGTCTATATATATATATATATATATATATATATATATATATATATATAGTGATTATATGTACATTGTAGTGTTATTAAAGGTTTAGGTTATAGGAAAGGTGTCATGCCTGATATCATATTGATCCCCTAATCATCAGCAGCTGTCCGGTGCAGTCGGCGAAGAGATCGCACATTGCATACTTTAGTTATTGATATTAGGGAATAATCCTTTGTATGATGCTGGCTATGAAAGGAGCAGACCCCTGGAGAGACGACCCCCACCTTTGGATTCCTTAGATTGAATCAACCTATGATCTGTTTACACTGGACCCACCCAACGTCTGGACCTATAGAAACAATCTACGTCATCTCTATTGTTCAAGTGTAACACTGTACTGTATATAATCATAGCTGCACACACCCTGGCCCTCAGTCAACTCTGACACAGTATTCTAAACAGATATGCTGTCCACCGGGTCCCGTGGGTGCGCAGCGTGCGCAAGCGATTGCATTGGTATGTATGTAACTTTTGGTATTGGCTGTGCTGTACTGTACTTTATCATAATATAATAATGTATTGAATTGTTGATTATTTACATCTGCTAAAATAAACCACCATGTGCTTTGGAAACACATACAATTGATTGGGCAATGCTTATTTTAAAACGATAGAATTACTTTAGTAAGATATTGTGCTAGGACACCCAGTTACCTTAACGGTACCGCACGCTGTGACAAAAACCAAGCACAAATGTGGTGGTCGAAACGGATGGGATTTCCTTCCCTTACCTTGTCCTCCAGACACGAGTCAGGTTCTTTTCTGTTCCGATATGCGGTGGTCAGGGGATAAATACTTCAATGAAAGGGACAAGGATTGGTCAAACAACTTGGGTTTATTAACAATGCGGTAAGGATAATTTTGGTAAGCCACCGCGCCACTGACCCCTTCAGCTTAATGGTAATGACAAAATAATCGTTTGATCAGCATAGAGCACAATAGCATTTAACATATAATATACACCTGGTGAGTATAAAGCACAATAGCAATAACATCTTCAATATCAATAAATCAATTTTTAGGTAAATCACTTAACATTAACATTCATCTAAAACATTTGGTGCAACAATATTATTCCTGGTAACGTTACCATATTTTACACTCAGTCCTGGGTTGAACTGTGCACAGGAATTTTGTAGTGTTTAAATATCCTGCAGAGGTTTCCAGAAGGGTTAATAATCCCGATTAAGTCTCTGTACTTTCTCTCTTAAAGGTGGATGTTAAACTGTAGGCAGTGTTAAAGATTATAACTAAACACAGGACTGTTGCTCAATTCAGTCACAAGATGGCGCTGTTCTCTCATCACTCTTCCCTCTGACGCTGGGGTGTGTGCAGTACACTGCAGGCTAGGATTTTACCTTGAAAAGGTTCTGCAGTTCGTGGAGACTGTGTTGGACGCCCCACTGTGTGTCCCCAGCCGTTCTCCAGCCGTGTGTGCCGGCAATGTCACCAATTGCAGCAGCAGATCAGTCTCTCATGTCAGCTTCTTGTTGCTATATCACACACTCCTCCTTCCTGCACATCCTCCTGGGTACATCCTTTCAGTTCAACTGTCAACTGTCATTCCCACTGTGTCTTCCTCAGCCTCTAGTAACCCCTTGTAGCCCTGCATTTTAAAAGCGTCTATGTACTTCCTCTGTGCTGTTTAATAGGGCTTTGGGGCACCACACAAACAAAACATTTGTTACCGGCCAGATTTGCTGAATATGAAGATATACAGCACAATGGACATTCCCTTCTATTGTGAAATAAGAGACATATAACACTTGCCGAGAGCAGTGTGTATTTTCTTCCTCCCTTTCCTTTTATCCTTCCCTAAGAAATCCATAGTTAGAAGACAAAAAGGAAGCACAAGAGGCCCCAGAGCCTCTCATGTTCATGGATATATATTAAGATCTTCAGACAAGGGGAATCTGAGTAAAATGTATTTTACAAGTATTTTAAAGGTCCAAGGGACACCAGAGAGGGAAGTTCATTGATATTAGCAGAAGGAATATAGATTGCACGTTATGTTCCTTTGCTGTAGGCTGTGGATGTGTACTAGTCTAGAAAGGAAAGCCAGATCTGAAAGAACCAGACTCATTCTAATAGTAATGTAAAGATCATTATACATAATTAGAAAATTCTAATATGAAAGTTTAAACGAACCAAATAAAGAAAAGAGCAACCCATGACTGTAGGGGTTCAGAAAGAATTGGAATCACTTTATTTGGAGGGGAGGGATACGGGACAAAAACTTTACCGGCTGATGTATGAAATAAGGCAGCATTAGTATAGCACTTACAAATCTTTGCTCCTGGAAAAAGATTATGGATTCCCAGGTGCACCTGCTCCTTTTGAAAATTGCAGAGAGATTGAGAGTGGCAAAAAAATTAATAGCAGCCTTCACTGACTCCCAGAGTCATTTACAAGAGTCTTAGGTGAGTATTTTCAGAGTGGTGGAATCGTACCATGCTGACATGTTTCAGAGAAAGGTTTGGTATAAAGAAAAGATGGCCCAATTCTTGGAGGCAACTCCTAAACTTGATACTGATCATTTGAATTTCTCCACCTTGATAGCACAATTAATGGTGGAAGGAGTTAAGGAGGCTATTGACAACTTGCATCAAAAGAAGGCGGTGTAACAGCCGAATTTTATAAAAAATGTAAAGACCTCCATCCTCCAATTCTGGTGGATGTGTATATAATCTGTTTTGAAAAGCGCTGGATGATGCAGTCCATGAGGCATCCAGCATATCGATATCAGCAATTCGAGGCCAATAACCCTCTTGAATATCGATATGAAGATTGTTGCAAAAATCTTGTTTTCTAAATTAGTGTGTCTGTCCCCAGTACTATTATCAGGCTCTCAGTTTGGTACAGGAAAATGGTTGAACATCTCTGGAATAGTTATCACAATAAGAGAGATGTTTGAGAGATGCAAAACCATTGGGTGTGAGAAGTATATTGTTGGTCTAGACGAGGGGTGTCCAACCTTTTAGCTTCCCTGGGCCACATTGGCAGACGACGAGTTGGTTTGGGCCGCACATAAGATACACTAACAACAACGATAGCTGATCATCCAAAGCAAAAAACCATAGAAAACATAGTTAACATATATATATATATATATATATATATATATATATATATATATATATATATGAGAAAAAAATTGATATATATATATATATATATATATATATATATATAGATATCCCTTTTTTTTCAAATCCCTCTATACTTACCTTTCATTTGCCCTGTTCAAAAAATCCTCTCTAGTTATTATAATATAATCACTTTTTGTATTGTTTCGATGCAATATCATTTAAGCCAGGCATTGTATATCAGGGTGCAATGACCAGGCCTGCGGTACCCAGGGCCTGATCAACCACTAGGCTGACCAGGCTGCAGCCTGGGGCGCTGAGTCCTGGGGGGCGCAGCGCAGCACACTAGCAAGCTGTTTTTTTTTATTTTTTGTTTTTTTATTCAAATGCCGGCGATCAGCTTCTTTCTCCTCTGATGGGGCCGCCCCTGTCCACAAGGGGGCGGTCCCGCATGTTCCTATACCCAATCATGCAGCTAACAGCATCTGATGCTGTTAGCTGCTGCTGTTAGTCAGTATATTGCTTAGTGTGGTCACGTGAGATCTCACATCTCACGTGACCACACTAATCACAGAGAGCGCGCCCGCAGTGACAGTGCAGCTAACAGTGTCGGATGCTGTTAGCTGTGTGTGAAGATGACAGAAGCGTCGGCTGGTGAGAGGAGGAACAGAAGACAGCAAGGTAAGTGCAGCTTGTTAAATATCAGGGGGGGGAGACACATCGGATGTAGAGGGGGGGAGATGACTGGGGGGACTAATGAACTGGCTAATGTGGCTAACGAGGGGGGTCTTATAAATTGGACATGGGGGGATTAATGAACTGGCTAGTATGGATTGGATAGGGGGGATTAATGGAGTGAAAATGGAGAGGTAATGAACTGATTAGAGGGGGGTTTATGAATTGGATGGGGGGATTAGTGGAATGGCTAGGGGGGATTAATGAAGTGCAAATGGGGATTAATGAACTGGCTAAAGAGGGTGCTTATGAATTGGATAGGGGGGCTTATGAATTGGATGGAGCGGGTTAATGAAATAGCTAGGGGAGAGGATTAATGAAGTGAAAATTGGGAGGTAATGAACTGGCTAGAGGGGGGTTAATGAATTCGATAGGGGGGATTAATGAAATGGCAATAGGGAGGTAATGAACTGGCTACAAGGGGGGGTTAATGAATTGGATAGGGGGGTCATACACTGTCTGTTGCGGGTCGATAGGGGGGATGAATTAGCTGGTGGCGGAGGTGATGAAATAGCTTGTGGGGGAAGGATCTCTGTATTGTGTGGCGGTGATGTGGATGCTGACTGTGGTTTCAGCGGTCACTAGAATACTAAATACTAGATAGACAGGGCTGGTAAATGTTACTATATGAGTGTAAATAAATTTCATATATTTTATTGTCTATGTCTGTACTAGGGGGTTGTTTTGTATCATTCAGGGTTTGTTAAAATTTGGCACTATAATACAATTTTTGCACATTTTAAATACAGGACTCCCAAGTTTTCAGAAGCCAGGCAACGGACAACGCTCCAAGAACAAGCAAAAGAGAACACCAGGTAGTCTACGCTGCAAGATCAGATAAGAGAGGAAGTGCATAATGAAGTGTGTTTTATGTATTAATTAATGTTTTACAATGTTGTTTACATATATCTATATATATATATATATATATATTTTTTTTTAATTTACCCACACATTGGTGCGGGGGGGCGGTAACCAGTGTAGTAGCCTAGGGCGGCTGTGACCCTTAATCAGGCACTGGCGGTACCTGACATATACACCACTGTGACCCCAAATTGTCACCTGTTTTGATAATTACACCACTATGTTAGCTAAGGGATAACAACTTATAATGGGCCAGAGAGAATAATATATAATGCCCCATTAGTAATACAAGTAGAAGTATGTAGCAGGGAGATAAGGTCCATGATGCTCCAGGACCAGGTGACTTTTATTCACTTGTCAGCGTCCCTTGAAATAATAAAAAAAATCCCCCTTAACTTACCTTTTAATCGGCTTGTTCTCCTGTCCTCTTCTCTTCTTTTTTCCAATTCTGTGCTGCTGATTGTTCTTCTCGCGCGGGTGTCTTCTCTGTGCTGAGCTGCGCAATGGATGTTGGGCGTGATGACATCACGCCCGACATTCATTGCGAGCGCCGCACGGAGGAGGAGACAAGGGAGGGAGCCGGAGTACTAGCTGACGTGACCGCGTGACCGCAAGGTAAGTAGTTTCTTTTCTTTCTTTTTTTTGCAGGATTTTTTTTTCCATTAAGAGCGCTGCCCCCTTGCCACAACCAAAACTCCTTCTGGGCCACATTTACAGGCGTGCGGGGCCGCATGCGGCCCGCGTGCCGGGGGTTGGACAACCCTGGTCTAGACCTTTGATAAAGTACACTATACCGGGACAATTTGCTGATTAGCTAAAAACTTTGTTTAAGGAGGCAGCTTTTCTTTGATTAATGGCTGGCAGGGTGACGCTTTCAGAGTTGAGGCTGGGGTGAGGCAGTTTTTACCCTTTGAGTATACTCTTGTATATATCTTGTATACTCTTTGCCATTGACCCATTCCTGAAGTCATTACAAGTTTGTGGTTTTTTGGGGGGTACCGGTCCCCTACTTACCTCTGTAGTCTCATATGCGGATGATGTGACTGTAATGGTGTCTGAGCCACGTGAGGACCAGATGTTATCTGCGGCCATCAGAAGCTATTTAGGGGTCTCTAGTCAGCCTTGAAAAGAGTGAAACTTTCTGGACACTGCAAGGTGGTCTTGATTTTGTTCTGCCTAAATTTGCAGAGACATCCTTCCATATTAAGATCTTATAGGTGAAATTTGGCAAGGAAGATATTGCCAAGTTAAATTGGGAGGAGAAGTTGGAAATTGTAAATTGGAAATGCAAAGGTTCTGTGGTGAAAAACTAAAGGTTGACTCTCTGTCTATACCAATCTGATTATAACAATTTTAAAATATTGCTATTGGCATACAAGAACAAGTGTATCGATCAACCATGACCTTTTCCTGTATTTGAAGGCCATAAATCTAATTTTATCAGAACTGAGGTGGATTATGTCTTTAGAAAAATAGGAAGTATGTCAAATTTTGGGAAGGTATTTATCTAAACGAATAACTTTCTTGTTGATCACCCATGTCTACCAACAGCTATGGAATTTTAAGTCAAAGTGTGTCACAGTTCTTTTTTACAGCAATTAATTAACACATCACACACCAGCATTTAAAGGGTTAATATGCTCAAGCAAAATTCTTCATAAAAGACTTTTATACTCCATTATTGTATCAAGTACAAAACTTATTACATTTTGGATTTCATATACAAAAGTACAGAGAATTTGGATACAATAAAAAAAGAACATATAATAAATGACATAAAAAATAAATGCAATACAGTTATAAAAACAAATGGGATGAAATGACACAGAATACAATTTACGTATCATAATCTCTATGCCTGAAGCAAGGCAGAATCAAATGGATAATACTTCAATTAGATTGAGTCCCAAGAGATGACAATTTGTCCTATCACAAAGGGCATTCAGAGGGGCAGTGTATATACTAATGTGGGGAGAAAATGCCCCCTGGGTGTTAATTATAGGTTGTCCAAAAATACTCCAAAGTTTTGACCTACCATAACTTTATTCGAACATATCCGAGACATAACTCCCCCTTCAATAAACCAGCAATAACGACCGCACAACTATAGTCAAGTCCATAAATATTGGGACATCGACACAATTCTCATATTTTGGGCTCTCTACACCACCACAATGGATTTGAAATTAAACGAACAAGATGTGCTTTAACCTCAGACTTGCAGCTTTAATTTGAGGGTATTTACATCCAAATCAGGGGAATAGTGTAGGAAGTACAACGGTTTCTATATGTGCCTTACACTTTTTAAGGGACCAAAAGTAATGGTACAAACTAAACAATCCTACATCAAACTTTTCCTTTTTAATACTTTGCTGCAAATCCTTTGCAGTCAATTACAGCCTGAAGTCTGGAATGCATAGACATCACCAGACGCTGGGTTTCATCTCTGGTGATGCTCTGCCAGGCCTCTACTGCAATTGTCTTCAGTTCCTGCTTGTTCTTGAGGCATTTTCCCTTCAGTTTTGTCTTCATCAAGTGAAATGCATACTCAGTCGGATTCAGATCAGGTGATTGACTTGGCCATTGCATAACATTCCACTAAAATGCATAGCGGGGAAGCTTTCCCCAAATAACACATCCTGTGACATAACCTTTACCAAACCACATAAAGACACGGACACCAAATTAAAGTTGGAATGAATGACGGTATTTATTAATATTTAAACTAATAGGACTGTAAGGCGGACGAGAGCAGGGCAGTCAGGAACGCAAACCCAATAAAGGTGGAAAAGTCAGACCATAGTACCACCAACCCAGGATCATACCTTATCTATTGGCCGGTTCTAAGATCAAGTCTAACGGCAAGACTACGCCCCCTATTAACTCCGCCAGTATAAACCATACAAAACTGGCCCAATGGTCCTCCTAACATACGGACCAACCATGGTATGACACCATAACTACAGAGGGGTAGTGACCTATGACAAGATCACCCGAGCACCATATGCACAGTTACAGACTGCACTGCTCTCCTACTCTAACCAATTACAACTCCAGAATTACCCCAGAAATTGCAGGTAGGGCGGGAGGAATCCGGAAGCAGGAAGAACTATATCCTCTGAACACTGACTTATAACTGTGTATAAGTCCCAACCCCTTCCTGCTCCCATTGGCTGAAAATCCAGGAATCCACAGATCATAGGTTCTTTGGCAAGTCACTCACCCGCATGATTTTAACTGCGTTTAGTCTAATGGACACACTTCTCTTGTTAGCCTTAAAAAGCTCTTTGGTTGCTTTTGCAGTATGGTACCCTCAAATACCCTCAAATTAAAGCTGAAAGTCTGCAGTTAGTATCATTTCAAATCCACTGTGGTGGTGTATAGAGCCAAAAATATGGGAATTGTGTCGATGTCCCAATATTTATGGATTTGACTGTACATATCATATATGATGGAGTTACAGCAATATCAAATATTCTGAAAGATATGTGACTACTGTTGTTTTCCTGTACAGTTGTTATCTATATTCACAACCCTTGCACATTTTTTTCTCTCTAAATACTGGTGGCAGTCATATTTCCAACAGAAGAAATACTGACACTTGTCCTTCTGACATGTAAATGCAGACAGGCTAAATGCCAGTATTTTAATTTCCCCAATACAGATAAAATACAGACATTGTGATTGCCGACAATGAAAATTACGACATTAAAACGGCAGTGCCAGCAGGTCCGGAGGCTATACAACTACTGGTCATGCTGACAGTAAACAGTGTTAAAAATAAATAAATAAATTTTAAAAAAAGTGTGCCGCCCCCGTCCCCAGTCATAATAATCCTAGTGTTGCCAGCTGGTTGGAGGAAAATCAGGGGGACAATCAGTGTGGGGCCCCCCCAATTTTCTTCCAGACAGCCCTAGGCTTAGCCATTCAGGGATCGTTGCACCATAGCAGGTGAACCCACAGTAGGGGTCCCCCCCACCATGATGCCAACCAGCCCCATTCTGATCATCACGGAGCTGGATTCCCAAGGGAGTTGGGGACTGCAAAAAAAATGCACTATGGTGCTTCCCACACCACTGGGCGGTGGGTGTGGGGTAATAAATGGTTTTTGCCTACCCATTACACACGGACAGTATATGTCATCACGCACTGTCCAACAGCCTGCAGAGCAAGCCAGGAGCTCAAATCTTGCAAGACTCAGAGCTTCTCTGCTCATCCTGCAAGATGTTTTCTACTTTGATGTCACCAGCATGTAGGTAAGTACAGGTGGGCTGGGGAGGAGTTTCATAATGTGTCTTGGGGGGGTTATATTTTGTATTGTGGGGTATTGTAATATGTCTTGGGTGGGTCATAATGTGTCTGGGGGGTGGCATAATAATATAACTGGGTGGTTGCATGATATGTCTGAGAGGTGGTGTGTATGTGGGGTGGCGTGCTAAGTCTCAGGGCTGGTGTGACGTATCTGGGGTGCAGCATGGTGTAATGCGTGTTGTGGCAGGGGGTGGCATGATGCAAGATGTGGTAGTGGGCAGCGTGATATAGCTGAGGGGTGGTTTGATACGTGATGTAACTGAGGGGTGGCGTGATGTAGCTGAGGGGTGGCGTGATGTGTGTGGGGGTGGCGTGATGTAGCTGAGGGGTGGTGTGATGCTTGATGTAGTTGAGGGGTGTGTGTATGTATGTATTATATACTGCGTGATCTGTGTTATGTACGGTGTTCACGTATTGCTTGGTTTTTCATATTTACATTTTCCACCAAGTCCCAACATTAAAGGATCCATGCAAGAATCCAGTACCAGGTTATGAAAGTTGCAATAATAGGCATGTGAGAGTAACACCATTGAAATAAATAATGGGGGAATTCAATTAGCCATGAAGTATCTCCAGAATGTCCGCGAGACACTTTGAGGCAGAGATTTGACAGAAATCTCCTCCCATATTCTCTCGTATCTCTATGGGGTGCAAGGGAAAAGGAGCAGAGATTTCTACCATAATTGTCGTCAATGTGTGCTGCGTGATGTCTGCGTGTCAAATCACCGGCAAATGAATCTCCGTCAATATGTCATGTCCAAAGAAGTACAGCCACACCCCATGTTGATCACACCATCAACACTATGCAGCGGGATACAGCACTCTTACTTATCACCTGTGGAGGGGGGGCAAAAAGTTGCTTGGGCCCCAAATTCCTCTTGCCGACCCTGGCTACAGGTCCCAGCAAGCCCTGGCTGCCATGAACAGTCTGGGCATGCCGTTTCAGCCCGAGTTGCCACCTAATTCGGTTCACCCTGAGTTGCCGCCTAATTCGGTTCAGCCCGAGTTGACACTTAGTGCTGCCCAATCTGAGGCTTCTCCCTGTGCTGCCGGCTCTGTGGCTTCTCATTGTGCTGCCTGCTCTGAAGTTTCTCACTGTGCTGTCCGCTCTGAGGCTTCTCACTGTGCTGTCCAGTTCGGGCCTCCTGCCAAGTCGTCCGTCCTGTCCAGACCTCCTGCTAAGTCGTCCACCCAGTCCGTGCCTCCTGCCAAGTCGTCCGCCCAGTTCGGGCCTCCTGCCATGTCGTTCGCCCAGTCTGGGTCCTCTTCCATGTGTGCCCTGTGCAGGTTCTCCTCCAATTGTGCCCAGTCAGGGTCCTCCTCCAAGTGTTGCAAAACAGAGGTATGGGTATCTGCACCTCTATAGAACATGTGTGAGATGGCTGCCTGGATATGGGAGAAGTGGGGAATGAGGGGCTCTAACCCATCCAGAAAGAGCTATACAGAAGTTTTTCCAAAGCGCCTGTTAGTGTGTAGGGAATGGAAGCAGAGAGTTGAAATCTAGTATAGTAAAGCAACAAAACAATATATTGAAGATAAGCAGGTAAAAAATTCTGGATGTATCAAAACCAAAACCAAATTTAAACAAAATAGTCCAATAAAAAAACCAAGAGGCTAGCTCCATCAGACACACATACTCCAAATCTCCCCTCATAAACAAGGTCCCAAGTTGAAGAACACAGAGGAGGATCTATAAACCCCTAGACCCAAGGAATATTTCTTCCTCACACATACCAAGTACACCCAGGGGGGACTGTAATTCCTATATTCCGTTCCACAACAACTGGCTACGGAATATACCGAAGGGCCAGTTCACAAGACTTAGGCGTAATTGTTCCAAGCTGGAACAGTATGAACTACAGGCCATAACACTTTAAAATAGATTTTTTGAAAGGGATTTTGAAACGCAACTAGTTGAACAAGCTTACACTGAGATGCGGGAAACCAACAGGGACAGTCTCTTTACAAAACATGATACTGGGCCTCAGGATGCCTCCATACAACTCCAGTTAGTACGAGGTATAGCAAAGACGCTAAAAAAGTTGAATACATCATAAGGAAACATTGGGGGATACTATTTTGTGAAGATCAACTAAAAGAACTACTACCAGATAAACCCAAGTTTGTTTACAAAAAGGCAGACAGCCTTAAAAACAGATTGGTCAAGAGCAGTATCTAAACTAACACTCAGAACAACACAAACACTTGGCTAGAGGAGAACACTAGTGGCTTTTACTACTGTAACCGTTGCTACACCTGCAACACCTACCCTAACATAAGCACCAAACCTATCCTAACTTTTAAGTCAAATGTGACAGTTGAGGTACAAAAGATTCATGATAAACTTACCTGTGACAGTAAGGGCTGCATTTACTTGCTAGAATGTCCATGTGGTAGGCAATACGTGAGAAGAACCATTTGCAGCCTACACATTAGGATTTCTGAGGATCAGAGGAACATTTGGACGGGACTCGAGACGCACAGTGTCTCAAATAACTTTGCAAGACATCATGGAAAAGATCCCTCATTGCTGAAGTTTATGGTGATATTTAAAGTCCCGAAAGCATGGAGAGGAAAAGACTATATGGTCATATATCTAGGGAACAAAGTAAACGGATTTGCAACCTCAAAACCCTTACACCAAATGGTCTTAACATTGATTTTGAGTTGGCCAGCTTTCTCTTGAATCTCGCTTATGTAATTAATATACCAGACCTTCCTTCACTCTGTATGTATATGGGCTTGTTACATATGTGAGTTTTTTTCATCCAGCCCTATACAATGTGGCCATCAAAAGTCATCATATTGTTTTATTTTGGTGAAATTTTATTTATTGGACCTATGGTCTGACAAATAAACGATCATCCAGAGACTTTATGCACTTCTGTGTATTTCTTAAATGAGGCCATGAACATTTAGCTCTGAGCCAACTTTTCTATAACCCTGTGCAATCATTACGTCAACAAGATATTTCTTGTCAGCACGATAGAGGATTCACGAATTACCTGGGATTACAGAGTCTTTACCTACAGCTGTGTGTCTAGGTGAACAGCCAATCAGAAGTTAGGAAACATCATGCTATCTCACTGATAAGGATCAGAGATGAGCACAGTTTGCAAATATCCCTGAGGAAGCCAATTAATTTGGTGAAACGCCTAGGTGCATGCGCATCTTTAACCACCCGATGTCGGGACGTGAAAACATTTGGAGGCAGAACCATCAGCGGTTTGCATCAGATGAGCTGTTCGTGGATCTGAGACTGGGGAACACACCTAGAATGGGTATTAATTGCCAGTTTGGATCCTGACGTGCACCAGCTACTTCCTACCTTTCCATGGACTGACACACCAGCTGTATTGAGGTATTTTTCACTTCTCTATGCTTTATCTGTACACTTACCTTACGATAAACCCACAGGGAGAATTGTGACAGCCTGCTTCAGTATATCGATTGCTCATGGAGAACTTTCTCTATACAGGGATTCACTTTCCATTGTGTGAACACATTCTGGCCTAAGATCTTGGTTAAAACCCCTGTTTTTTTTATTGGACTATTTCGTTTGAATTTGCTTTTGGTTTTGATACATCCACAATTTTCAGTGTATTCACCTGCATATCTTCAATATATTGTTTTGTTGATTTGATTTCAACTCTCTTCTGCCATTCACTACACACTAACAGGCGCTTTGGGAAAACTTTTGTATACCTCCTCCAAGTGTGCCCAGCCCGAGCCATCTCCTGCCGGGGGTCTCCTGCCTGAGCCATCTCCTGCTGAGGGTCTCCAGCCCGAGCAGTCTCCTGCCGAGGGTCTCCAACCCGAGCCGTCACCTATCTTTGAGGGGCACCTTTCCCAACTTAGTACTCTTCTGAGATTTGGTGCCTCATATATTTCCTCTGTACCTAGTCCCATTAGTGACCCAAAGAAACAGGTACTGTTTCTGATATCTCACTTTAGAGGGGAAGCCTTGGAATGGGTAAACTCCTATATAGAGACTAAGCATCCTATTCTATCGGACCTGCAACTCTTTGTTGAGGCAGTAATTTGCAAGTTTACCTCATCTCCTGCAATGCCATCTAGCGGGACATCAGTGCATCCAATAGTGTCATCCATCCCTTCAGTTCAAGAACTACCTTTGTGCTCCACCAAGTTGGTTCAGGTTCCTATTCCAAGGACATCCCGCAAAAAGAGAGGACGAAAGAGGAGAGGAGAGTCTGTGGTTCTTCAGCTTCGCTCTGGCATGACTTTTTTCGCCTTCCCACACATGGACGAGGACATCTCTGCCAGACCCCCCATTGTGGACTATGATTCCAATTATTTTAATCATTTCTGATAATATGGGCGTCTGGAATCCATCCTAAAGGGGGAAGGGGGGTACTGTCAGGATCTGCCTGCAGCCCTCTGCATCGCATGCAGTTTATTGACAGCTCCTGCCTCCAGGACCTTGGACTTGTTTTATTATGTTATCTGGCAGTACCTCTGTTCACCAGAGGTGCTTCTATTTGCCTTTTCCTTTGTTATTACTAGGGGTTAACCTGTCTCACTAATTATCTCCTGCATCTGGGTGGTCCCTACTTATACCTGCCTCTCTTCCTCTCCTGTTGCTGGTCATTGTTGCTGCTGTTCCATGTTGCTGTGCTGTTCCCTGTTGTTCCCTGCTGTGCTCCTGCTTCATCTGTTCCCTGGTATCTTTTCATATTACCTGCTTACCTGCATCAGCCGTGTTCCTAGTATTTGCTTCCTGCATCTCCCTGCAATCTTCATTTCTACACCATCTGGTTTGTAACTTCCAGAAATAAACATTGTGTGTTTCACCAAATTCCTGGCTCCTTAGCTGTGATTTCTGCATTAAAATGTGACACATAGTGACCACATAGTTGTTGTTAGGATCATTCTGCTTTGTTTTACTAGCGTGGGTGGCACACTCTACTGGTGTCAATAGTTTAGCAAACTGTGGGTGGTTGTGCATGTGTGTCGTTTGCAGATGCAGTGAGTAGGATTGTGTTGTAAAGTTAATGGCTTTCCCTCGCTCCCATGCAAGTAAGGTGTTTGTGCGGAAAACTTTTCCAGGGTGAGCATCTGCAGTCTCCGTTTCCAGCCTAGCATAACTGGGACAGTAGGAACGGGGTGTGGCAAAGGGGCCATACCCCAGCTATACGTCCCAAACACACCCAGTACGGCCAATCCCAGGTTTTAATCTGTGTTTCTTGTTGTAGTTGAGGAGATCTTGCATCTGCGATCTGGAGACAGGTTGGATGTTTTTCGTCGATAAAGGTAGGACCTGTTACAAGTGCACAGGAGCACAAAACCATTTCCACTACTCAAAAGGACTTGACGTTTGCTCCAGCTCTGAACTGGGAGAGTCTTGTCCTATAGATCAGGTAGAATTTTAGTACAAAAACTGAAAAGTTTATTTGGTTAAAATTGATGGTATTAAAGTAGTAAAAGGTTGAACTTTGATTTGACATTTTGAACAGTGCCTTTCCACACATTGAAGTACACTTTTGCAAGTTGCGAAGGTGGCCCCTGAGTGCTTAGAGAAGGCATGCACCTTTATATTTGCTGGGCAGACCAATAAGTGCAAAGATAAGGTGTTTAGTGATAAACATCAAGTGCCCTTAGTAAATGAGCTCCACTGTCTTATGCGCACTAAAGAGATAAAAGTTCATTTTTGATTGGTTATTTTGGTTCAGTGCCATTTTTAAATTAGGTATTTTGTTTGCTGGAGTTCTCATGAATATCTATAAACTTACTTGTAGCACTAATACATTAAAAATACATGTTATATTGTATACATAGTTCTACATGGACACATGCTGTAACCAATAGTAACAAATAAACTGTCATATTACTAATTCCGTTTACAGAATAAAAATAAACATCTGATTGGTTGCTCTTGGTTACAGCACATTTGTGCATGGATCACTATGCTATTATAAAAAGTAAACAGCAACATTGTGGATTAGATGTTGTTGTAAATGTCCTGGTCCCAATGTGTAAGGAAGAAGATGCAGCAGAGCTGTTGACCTTGGAGAGTAATAGGATCTGTATCACTGTAAGCAAGATCAGCGCGACTTTAGGTATAATCTTCCTACTGAGTCGGACTGGTAAGTGGGTGAGAGATGAATGGTACAGAGAGACTATCCAAAGTGAAAGGTGTATCTGGAAATACAGAAAAATGCAGATAAATAAAATAAAAATGAATTGTATATTTTTATACAAAATATAAGTAAACTTAATTAAGACAAATGGAAACTTAGAAGAAAAGGCTATTAATGAACAATAGTGACAAATTATATATTATTATTGTTTTTTTTATATTTTTAATAATTATTAATATGCCAATTAATATGTCAATCATATTACTCAGTGCTATACAATTTAAATTCCCTAACAAACACACCCGTCCTTATTGCCAGAAGATAATTAACCTACCAGTATATTTATATATATATATTGTGACAGAAACACTAGAAAAGAACTGAATGACAGGTACATAAGGCCTAGATTCCTGTCATTTGTATTTTAAAACACCAGGGAGATTGTTTTTGTCTGAGGAAAAGCTTCTCAAAATGTGTTTCTCAGCTTCAGGAAAGGCTGGTAAGTGTTCCTGGTGTTTTATATGAAGAGAGTAGGGTGGGCTCCATACAAAAGGCCCCGTCCGGGGCTTCTGGTCTGCAGGCTCACAGCAGACTAATTAGGAGATGCACCTGAGTAGTGTCTGTAAAGATTCAGCACTGCCTCAATCAGTCTCTCATTGTCTGGGGGAGGAGGTCAGATGGCTCCTGAGAGAACTGTAAGCTTGTCCTGTGAGTTACATTTGTTTGGTTTAAGTGAGGGACACTAGGCCCCTCACTATACAGAGGAAATACCTTAGTATTAGCTAGCAGCTGGATTGCTAGGATTTTGTTTGTTTTTGTTCTGTTTGAAAGCTGGTGAATAAAACTAGCTGAGGCTATTGAACCTGAAACACTGGATTCGTGTGGCTGAAGTGCATCCCAAAATGCATATATATATATATATATATATATATATATATATGTATGTGTGTGTATATATATATATATATATATATATATATATATATATATATATATATATATATATATGTGTGTGTGTGTATATATTTTTAACCGACATTCTCATGTTATGGAAACATTTAACAAATACAAGTTACTGCTATACAACATTGCAAATATACAAACAACATAGGAAGGAAGGGAATATAAGAGGAGCTGAGGGAGGCAGGTTTGGAAAGGTATATACTGCATCTTGCATAGTTGTGCTGTAGCTATTTTGATATATGGAATGTGTTATTCTGGAGATGCGGGAACTGACATAGTCAACCCAGCTGGTCCTTATCTATTATGAATGTTAAAATTAATCGGGGGAAGGGGGGGGGGGGGTGGAGAGCAAAACATAGTGTAGTAAATACATTACTATGATAAATATATACAAACTCATACAAATGAATTTCCAAAAAGTGTAGCAACTTATAACCATGGACCAAAAGTAAATAAAAAAAGGGCTTTCAGCTAGGGTTCAACCAGCATTATCTACAATATATATATATACAGATTGTAACGGAGAGGTGAGCAACTTCATAATTAAGGGATCATCTTCCTATGTGACCATACTACTTGTTGAAGAGGATTTTCTAACCTTGAATCTCTTCGCATACCTTCCTGGCAAGCCCTTTTTTTCACTTACTTTAGTGCGCAGTTAGAAGAAAAGGCTATTAATGAACAATAGTGACACTTTTTGAAATTAAATTCTACTGTATTTATTACACTGTTTGTCACGTTTATCTTTCTTTAGTTTATTTAAAAGTCTTAACGGCTTTATCCTCTAACTATAACCTTAAATAACTGACACAAGCCCTGAGTGTGGAAAATTTAAATGCTTTATTTAAATATGGGGGTGGACAAGAGAGTAGTCAGTCTGATGTTCCCCAGGCAAAACCCAATTGTCCCAGCATTAACCATGGGACCTTGTCAACTTGTGGACAAGCAATCAAACCCCGGGTTCAAGTGGGAGACAACCAATCACTCCCCGGACGCACATATCTACCTGAGCGGGAAAACGCGTTCCGGGCTTACAGAACCCGCCCATCCTCGTGACTTGATGGAAAGCAACCACAAGGGCGGTACCTGTACTGAGACTATAGCCGATTCACTCGAAGAAAGGCGGGTTCAGCGTGCCCACTACCGTAATGTGTGCCCCAACTACTGGCTGTCTACTGTACTGTGTTTTCCGGCTATGTGCGGATCTCAAAGAGCGGTGTCCCGCCACCATACCTACACCTACCTATGCTAAACTCCTACATGTTTCCTACAAACAAAACCAGTGCCCTCATTGCTCAAGCGGACCCAAACCGGCCTATAGAGGGTCGAGCATGGGATTCCAATTTGTGGGTGCTCCAACCGTCATCCACCTAAAGGGCACATGAACCGTGACAAACTATATTCCTATCACAACTGCCCCGCACCCTTCAGGGAAGAAACGCCAGACCCTCCTAGACATTACATCGGACCAGCATAGGAGAAGGGCAGGCCAGGAGGCATGGACCCAAGCTAGGTTGGATTGTATTAATAACATCAGGTCCATGGAATTACAGCGGCCCATATCATTCCCCCGAATGTATCACCAAGAGATGGGGCATCCCATATCGAACTATGTCAGCCTCCAGAAGCACCCTAAACCCCGGCCATCGTAAACCCCTTTAACCTCTCCCATAGACCATTACTGACCCTGGAAAAGGAAAGGTGTCCCCAGCTTCCCTATGCAATGCAGCCCATTGGACATCTAAGTATTTCATCACCCAAATCTGCAGCGCGCCCACTTCCCTGGGTGCCTACATTCAGTCCCTGTGTTGCTTGCCCTGGCTCATATCTGCCCGCAGCATCCTTATCCACCCCCCACCACAACACCTTCTTTACAGTCAATGTTTTTTTTTTGTTTTTTTTTTACAAATTACAGTTTTCCCCACTTGCCCCCTCCCCCCAAGTGAAATAATTTCAAATTAAATAAACATATATAAAATAAAATTTTTATATATAATATATATATATATATTTTCACAAAATAATAGCGGCCTGTTACTACAGCTATGGAGAGACCAAGGAGAGAAAGGCAGGTTCCAGCGTGGCTTGCAGAAGAAGAAAGCAGCCCAGTAAAGAGGAGAAGAGACAAGAACCAGGGAAATAATCATTAATGACCTAGGGGAAGGACAAATGAGTTCTGCTGTCAAGGCAGTGCCTGACAAGGAGCAGCAGGGATGGCTGGCCCAGCAAACGAATCAGGCCCAGCAGTGCAGTGAATCATGTGGGCAGCACAGTTCGAATGAAGGAGGAGCTTCGCGCCCTGTGGCATCAGCCTCAGGCCTGGTAAATAGACATGATGGAAGTGGCCTGGAGAGGGTAGACACTTGCTCAGGATACTCTCAGTCACTATTTAACCCGGGTCAGAGTATAGGACAGCATTCTCAGGTCAGTGGAGACCCTGGGACAGCAGTGGTTAATGGTAATGATTATGTAAACACAGCTAGCCAAAGAACACTTTACACCTGTGCAGAGCAGCATCAATTAATGGTTGCCATCAGTAGAGGACGGCACCTGGCATGAATGAGCAGCAAGGGAGGCAGCAAAATGTTACAATCAGGTGTGTTACATGCTGTAGTAACACGTTATCCATTTCAGATTGCGAACCAGCGGCAAGCAGAGAGGACACCCAAAGAATGGCTACAACAGTTATGCAGCTTTCAGAGGAAGTGGAACAGGCACCGAGCACAAGGCAGTATGGTTTTGCCGGTGGTGTGGGTCAAGGGAGAGACATCGGGAATATAGGTGAGCATGAGAGGCTGAACCATGTTATTTTGTCTAATTCATATGACTCTAATGACAGCGATAGCATAGACTCCGATTCAGAGCAAGGGAGAGTGATAAAGTTAATTAAAAAGCAGCTTAAGGGAAAGGAGAAGAGAGTAGAGCACTAGACAGACAAGGTAGAGGAAAGGTCGAGAGGGGTAAGCGAGAGATACGTATGTGCGTACACATTAATAGATAGAGGGGGCTCGCAAGAAGATTAGAAAGAGGATAGATAGAGCTAGGTATGTGGATATATTTGCGATAACAGAAGAGACTAAGAAACAGGCGGATAGGACAAAAAGTAGAGGAGCGGAAGAGACCTAAAAGTCTTACTCTAATTGTCTGACTGGCTGACTGGGATGTACACGTTTTGGGCGTGTTATTTGCAGACTAGGCCATAGGAGCACATTAACTTATTGAAATGCATGAATACGATGCACAACATCTTTCTGACTAACAAGGGAAAGATTTGGAGGGAATACATTTAGAAAGAAGGAAGACAGGTGTATAATTTTGAGATTGGGTTGTAAAGATGTAGAGACATGGCTAAGAGTCATTAACCCAATGCAGGAGGAGAGCATGGGGTCAAGATATATAGGTCAAGGGAGGCCTAGCTCAAATGGAGCATATAGAAGATTTGGAACACAGGTACAGTCGAAAGGGAAATACTTTGATTTTAACAATGCCCAATGTAACAGAGGAAGTGCCTGCAGATTCAGACACCAGTGCATGCGTTGCAGGGGAGGTCACCCCGTTAAGGAGTGCACACGTAGGTCAGGCAACATGTAAGGAGGGAGCGGGGGAACTAGGCAGAATCTCCGGTAAATTTAGGAAGAATCGGGAAATGGTTAAATTGGTATCCAAATAAGGAAGCAGCTAAATTTTTGTATAATGGGTTTAAGGGGGGTTTAGGTTGCCCATCAAGGGGGAAGTGCTATATAAAGGAAAAGTTAAAATTTTTAAATCAGCAGGGGAGTAGCCAGAAGTAGTCAGGGACAAAGTGGGGCAGGAGGTCCCCTTGGGGAGGATGGTAGGACCATTTACAGAACCCCGCCATAAAGGGGCTAGTCATATCCCCGCTGGGGGTAGTGCCTAAGAAAGTACTGTGAAAATTCAGGTTGATACAGCATTTATTGTACCCCGAGGGAAGTTCTGTAAATGATGCTATCAATGAACAACAATGCAGGGTGATATATCAGTCATTTGAGGATGCATGAGCAAGAGGCTGTGGAAAAGGAGCACTGATGGCCAAGATCGATGTTGAGTCTGCATTTAGACTGCGGCCAATACAGCCAGAGAGCTTTAGGTTTATGGGATTTAAATTGGATAACGGTTATTTCATAGACAGATGCTTAGCTATGGGTTGTTCAGTTTCTTGTGCATACTTTGAGAAATTCAGTAAATTTTTACACTGGTGTATCGAGGCAGGGTCTGGTTGTAGGTCACTGACTCATTATATGGATGATTTTTTGGTGGTAGGGCGGCAGGGACGAGGAGCTGTCAAGAGTTATTATTTTTAGTACGAGCATTGTTTCAGAGTTTAGGGGTGCCAGTGGCCAAGTAGAAAACTGAAGGGCCAACTATGAGACTGACATACCTTGGAATTGAAATTAATACAGTGGAAAGGTTGTGTAGGTTGCCGGAGGACAAGGTGAAGAGGCTAATTGAAGAACTCAGCAAATGTGGGTCAGCACACTTGCTAACATTGAAACGGTTGCAGTCCCTTTTGGGTTTACTGAACTTTGCTTATAGAGTGATACCAGTGGGCAGAATCTTTTGTAGAAAATTGCAAAGGGCCACGGCAGGAATTATTATATAAGTTTGGGTAAGGAATTGAAGGAGGACTTAAAGATGTGGAGTAGCTTTGTAAAGGATTTTAATGGCACAAGGATCTGGCAGACTCCCTCAGCGTCCAATAGGGAGTTACAGTTGTTTACAGATGCAACAGGTTCAAAGGACTTTGGTGTGTACCTACAAGGTGAATGTCTAAGTTTAATTGGAGGGCATTCGGGGAAGCAGCACCTGAAGCACAAATGGTTGGTTTAAAGGATTCATCTTATATCTGGCAGATTATCAGGCTGGCACAGAGGGGTTGGTACAGAGATCTGTGGCTCCAAGGATATGGAAGAGTTACAAGGCCGCTTTCAAAGCTTGGAAAATATACAAGGATGCAAAGGGCAATGTGGGTAAGGGCCAGGAACATTGTTTGCTGTCGTACATATGGGATAAGTACAAGGAAGGAAAATCTAAGGCAGCGATGGGGGTAGCGTTCGCAGGGATATCCCTTTTTAGCAGACTAAAAGGAAGGGAAGCTGTGACTAAGAGTTTTATGGTAGTAGGGTCATGAAGGATTGGAGTAAAATGAGGCCCAGGAAAGAGGGTGCGAGAAGGCCAGTGAGTGTGGAAGTTTTAGGTATGTTATTGGGAAAGGTGGGGTAAATGGTTAATAGGCTTTCTTTGCACTCTCATAATCGGTGAGTTAGTGGCAGCATCCAAAAAGGTGAAGGGGACTGGTTTGCTTAACGAGAACATGGTGGTGGGAGAACAGACGGTGATGTGTAAGATACACAGATCTAAAACAGATCAATTGGGCAAGGGCAGATGGGTGACAATAAAAAGAAGCGGTAGCACCCAGTCAAATTGATAAATGATTTCTTGGCGTATAGAACGGAAGGGGGGCAGGCCTTTTTAACACATGCAAACACAACTCCGTTGACAAAGTACCAGTTTAAAACAATTTTTAGAATGAGTATAAAAGCGGTAGGGCTACATGAGCGAGTACGGCACTCGTTTAGAACTGGTGCAGCAGCTGCGCAGGCTGGTTGCTCTGAAGGAGACACAAAGAGATTGGGCCATTGGAAGTCCAATGCGGACATCAGAAACAGTAACACGGTTACATGTGCAGAAAATACAGCCGTCTATCCTGGGACAAAGAGAATTATATGGTTGAGTAAAAGAGGAATGAAGTGGGGCAATTTTCTAGAAACACTGAAGGAAGCAGAAGGACAGCTCGGGACGCCTCCGACATTTGTCATTCACTTAGGGGGAAATGACTTGAATATAAAAAGGGATATTGAACAAGTAACTGGCCCAACACCCGTATAATTTGGTCAGACATAATACGTAGAAGCAGGTGGCGCAAACCAGAGGAGGGCCCAGCTATGGATGAATCACGCAGGAAGGTGAATGCTGCAGTGGGTAAAGTCGTGAAATGGGTAGATGGCTGTATAGTCAAGCACGGTAGGATTCAATTTCACATGAAACATTTGTACAGGGGTGCATTTATCTGACCAAGGGATGGACAAGTTTATTGAGGACATATTTAGTGCATTGGCGGAGTTATAGGGGCCACAGCAGGTCATCGGTGGTGGCGGTTCCAGGTGGGGAACCTGGTGTTGGCTGGAAAAGCACTGCAATCAGCGGCCATGGGGGACGCAAGTGGCGGCCAGGGGTTACCCCCTCTTTGAAAGAGCGGTGGATATGCTAGATGCCACCCTTATGGGGGGGTCCTGTAAGAAGCCAGAGTAAAGGGGGGGTGGGAACCCCAGAGCCTTTAAGCGCTAAGGGGCATGTTTTTTATTGCTAGTGAGTTATTGGTGATGGTTGAAAGCTGATGGATGCACTGCTTTTCTGGCCACCGTTGCAAAAGATTACTGTTAAAATAAAGCTGTGACCTCTTTTTTTCCGTAAAACAATTCTCATGTCTTTATTTTGAGGGAATGGGGGGAGGGTAATAAGGAAGGGAGGCATGAGCCGCTAGGCAGTTTATTGGCCTTCAGTGTAAAAAATTGTTTCATTGGTCACTCCCTTAAACAGAACTTCCTGGGAGTAGCATAGTTCAAGTGTAGATTTGTATCCACAACAGACGGATACCTGATCGCCCGCAAAATGTCCCTCAACATAAAAATGGTCCTGGTTGGCACCATCAACCCGTATGGCCGCTGCTGGTAAAGTATTACACAATAGTGTACTACCTACGCAAATGCAAAAACAATCCCATATATACCTAATAAGTGAACCAGGAGGAGCCCGGGGTGGCACTCCCCACGATCAACTGAATGCTATAGATAAAATTATCAACTGCTATACCCAGGAAGAAGTATGCCCCTAAAGCCTGTGTAGGTAATAATTCTGCACACACCGTGTCAACTGCGAGAATAAAGGGAACTTGCTGAGGACACAGGCAGTTCCTTCATAATATCAAGTGTACTCTCTGCCCTTCCTTATAGCCAGAGCCATATTTAGACCTCATGGGGCCCTAGGCAAGATACTGGTTTGGGGCCCCCTCCCTGAAAAAATCCATAGCACTATAGTTTTTAGCATAACATATACCCCTATTCAGGGGCTGGCTGGCAGACTTTAGCCCAGGGGGGCAAGCACATAGCACTGGCCCATAAGTAGCGGCCCATTTTTAAAGGTTGGTCTCACCGCCGGCCCTGGGAGGGCCCTCTGGGGACCGCTGGGCCCTAGGCAATTGCCTAGTGGTAAATCCGGCCCTGCTTATAGCAGATCCCATCCGTATGAACTGCATCTGTTACCAGGACAAAATGAAGTGTATGAAAACGTGCATACATATACTGATATACTCACAATATATGGAGATGTGCCAGTACTAAAATATACATCACCATTATATTATGGACAGTCAAACCTTCAACCATCACATAAAATTTCATATAAGTTCAGCAAGAATTCTGCTACACAACTTTCAAACCCTGTCACAATGGCATTAATGAGCAGTCTATTGATACAATCCCTAATGGGCACGACCCTACATGTTATATAAGCAATTGGCTCATGTAAATTTATATATGGTAATGAGAATAGTAGTGGTTACACATAAGGGGCTGTGATACTGCCGGCATTAAGCAAAGGTGTAGCATCATAAGAAATTTACACCTGTTGGCAGAAAATCTGTGACTTACCCTGTAGGTTGAAGCTGTGGGCATACAGGTAGTGGGTACACTTATAACCGTGGGCACTGCTACCAGCGAGGATGGGGGGGACACAACATTATTAAGTATTTGCAAATCAGTATCCCCAATTAAATACAATAGGTGTGGAAAGCATGTAAGGAGCATCCCAATGTATGCAAGTTATAACTAGAGATGCTCACTGACCTCTGTGTTTTGGTTTTAGATCTGGATTACCGTCGTGTTTTGGTTTTGCCAAACCGCCCTTGTGTGTTTTGGTTTTGGATCTGGATTACCGTCGTGTTTTGGTTTTGGTTTTGCCAAACCGCCCCTTGTGTGTTTTGGTTTTGTTTGATTTTGTTTTGCAATTTTGTTTAAAAATCAATGTTTTTGGGCATAAAATAACCGCATTTAGTGCTCCACCTATTTCTTGGATAAGTAATGTAATTGTAAAGCTAATAAATTATGAAAAAAACAGTTTAATTCCTGGTAGGCCATCATTAATTCTACACACAAACCAGTGGGTAAATGTATGAAGCTCCGGGTTCTTCACCCGTAAGCTCGGCATCTTCAGCGCTTAAATTTAAAGCGGCGCTGCCTTGTAAAAGGAAACTTCCCTTTACAAGGCAGCGCCGCTTTAAACTTAAGCGCTGAAGACGCCGAACTCGCGGGTGTTGAAGAACCCGGAGCTTCATACATTTACCCCCAGATTGTCTTCCTCTCCATCTATGCATATTGGCAATGCAGCCATCGTTTTTGGGTGTATTACACCCTACACTTATAGTTAAATATCTAAAGAAATGGACAAAGGCAGTTGGGTTTCTGTCTCTATAGGCCCCCCTCCACTTGTAGAAAATACAAAAAAATTCAGCCGTTATAGACTGTACAATATTAATTGAATGGACAAAGCCAGTTTGGGGTCAGTCTGTGTATGACACCCTACCCTTAATGAGAAATTGCCAAAACAGCAGCCTTTCAAGACGGTACATGATATAGAAATGCCCCAAGTCCCTTTCCTCTTTGGGGGTGGATTGCACCCTACACTTAAATAGAAAGTTTTAAAAAGATGTTATCATCATCATCTTCAGCTTCATCCTCACCCTCATCAGTGTGTACGTCATCATCACAGACTATCAATTCATCACCGCTTGAATCCGCCATTAGAGAACAGTCAGTGCTTGGATGTCTTTGATGGTGAAGGCCTTCCTCATGGAAGATGTAGTTCATTTTTATAAACATCATTTTCTCCACATTTTTTGGAAGTAACCTTCCACGGCGATCACTGACTAAGTTCCCTGCTGTGCTGAACACTCTTTCAGAGTACACACTGGAGAGTGGGCAGCTTAGGTATTGCAAAGCAAGTTTGTACATGGGTTTCCAAATGGCCTGCTTTTCTTCCCAGTAAGGAAAGGGACTGTCTGACATTTCCATATCAACTACCTCTTGAAAGTAATCCTCCACCACCCTTTGCATGTTTATACTCGTATTGGATGGAGTTATGGGCAAAGTGACACTTTTTTTGAAAAATCCTTCAAACCAGCCCAGATGTTAAACTGTTCTGGTCTGCCCCCTGCAGTGGCGCACGCAGGGGGGTTTTCTGAGTCTCCAGAAACCCCCCCCCCTGCGCTAACTAAGTGGCCGCCATAGCGGCACTATCCTATACAGCAGCCGCGGCGCAGTCAAAGAAGTGTCTGGCGGTGCTGTATTGTATACAGCACCGCCGCGGGCACTTCTTTGACAGCTCCGCGGCTGCTATATAGTACAGTGCTGCTATGTGGGGCACTTCGTGAGGGGAGGGGTTTCTGGAGACCCAGAAACCCCCCCTGCATGCGCCCCTGATTGAGGCAACAGTGAGGAAAAGAGGCAGAAAAAACACACCAAGAAAATTCACAGTTTGCAGGAAAAAACAATGAAATAATTCAATCAGGGACAGACAGAGACGGTGTACTTATCACAACATCCAGACTGCAGAGATTGCTTAATTTTCCACCCATCAAACTTATAGAACCTGTCTATAACTCCCCTATGACAACAGATAGGCATACTCAATAGTTATCTATTAGCCCCGGAGAATAGTCCAGTTTGAAGATACAGCCTCAGCTTTTAAATTGCCTTCAGGCTTATTTCAGCCATCTTTTCTTATTAGGTATTACACTGCTAAACTGGTATATAAGAAAGAAGCAGCTTTACTATACAATCTTTATCTATTTCTTTTCTATTTATTCACAAGTCAAAATTTGTTTGGAATTTTCACTTTAGAGCCCAAACTTTATACTGTTTTAATATGAATGTTATGTTTTCCATAAGTCTAGTTTCTTTTACCAATTGGAACCATTCTCTCAAGCTAGGTGAGAGGTAAGAATGCCAGTGCCTTAGGACAATAATGTCAGCATCATTTATGTGTGGGAGAACTTTCTCTTGATAGGTAGACAGTGAATCATGAGTCAGGAATTAGATATAATCGCAATAGGCCTGGTACACTCCCCATCTCTCTCCCAATAATTTAATTCCATCTTGTCCACTATTGGGTGATCAGACCACATGTCTAATAGAAATGGAAGAAAGAGCGTTTTCCCTGTGGCCTTTCGCCATTCTACACCCCTTTGGTCGCTGATTGTTGGAAAATCCACAAAAAATGTCACAAAAAGATGGCGATAGGTCATGATCTGTGGGTCTTACTTACATGTCTATTTCCATCTGATATATTTGTTAAAGTTAGTGCAGTAAACTTTTGGATGAATTCTACTTTTTTGTTTTGGGAAACCAAACCAGCGCCCTTTGGAGAATTATTATTATAAGCTCTCAGTAAAATGCCCAAAAAATGTTTTCAATATTTTGTGTTTTACATTTCCTGGTTAGAGCTTAGTTAATAATATGGGAAATATATAGGGATGTCTGACGTTCTGTTAGAGCTCTAGCTAGTAATCTTTCGTTTGTTGCTATATTCAAAATATATTTGTCTGATCAAGGTAAATAGCCAAGCTGTATTATAGGACAGTAATTCCATCAGTACAAATCTACACTGACTAAGCTTTGATAGAGTGTAAAAGTTTGGATTATTGTTTTGCTTTGTTTCTAGGTCTTCTATGCAGCTAATAAACTTTCTGTTTGGGTTGGGTACCTTTTAGCGATGCCGAAAACCCAGACAACGGATATCCCAGCATGAATACACCGTAGGTGTAATCCCCGACAGAGTGCTAATGCAGACCGCTTGAAACACACACCTGAAAGACTTCAGATGAATGAAGATCCCGGCAGGCATCGCTGACATCTCTTTGAAGGGCCACACTATGATTCCTGATGTTAACCTGGTAATTTAAGGAGACGCCGCCTGTACAATGTACTAGGCTTTGTAACGAACATTGTACAGAGTATTATAGAGCACCACACCTCAGGCTTCAAAAACAATCAAAAATAAATATATAAATGTGTTTTTACTGTGGTTTTAATTGAAAATGTGTATTAATTAATTCATGATGGTGCGGTAAAGGGAACACAGGCATATAGCTGCTGCACTGTAGCTGTCACCGTTCAAACAGAGTGAAATAGGATTCCTGTTCATTCATCAGCATTAGCCCTAGCAGAGTTGAGGCACAGAGTCTAACAAGCTCACCGGTAAGGAGCCTGCTGTTGGGAACTCACAGGTCACGGCCCTCTATCTGCCTCCTCATGTGACTGGTCTAAAAGATAATGTATTAAAAATAAATAAAACAGTGTAACCCCTGGCCTACTGGGTGTGGCAAATGGGTAGTGGCGGCAGAACACTATATATGTTATGGCAGTGTGTACACCCAGATATTTTCTCCAGCTTCATGGCTTGACAGTTAGGTGTATCTGCCAGCCAGGGACTAACCTGGTGAAACGCTGCCCTGCCCTTGCTTATTGAACATACATCTGATACACAATAGCCAGTTGGCATGTTTACTATAGGTATAATGTGTGAGGAGGAAAGCACTAATCAGGGATGGGAGTGTGGATGGGGGAAAGTGCTCCATAAACTTGCTAATATACTCAGTGACAATAGACAACTCAAATAAGGCTAGTAACTGTGGTCAACAATAAGAAGGAATATACTCAACAAATAAACAACTAGGTGCCCAACAATATTACTCTCCCCTCAGTAACTTGACTCAAACACTCTGCATGTATAATCTTGGCTAATTTCCCCCCCAGTGAGGCCTTGTTTTGCAAATTGTTTATAGTGTATGCACTTTGGGTATTGGGGATGGTGATGATTCTGTACATCAAAACAAATAAAACATAATGGTGTGAGTCCCCTAACAGCAATCAATCTGGGCCCTTGACACAAAGTCTGTATGTATTGTATGTAACAAGAGTGTATTACACTCTCCCCCAGTGAATCCTAGAGTAAACATTAGCATTAGGTAGTAGTCACCACCGGCCAAAGAATGCTTATGGAATACACATTGGCTATACCCTACCATGTAGCATTTATACCTACAATCGTACATGCACTCACACCATGCATCAAGTTCACCCATCCCCTTTCCCAGGGTGAGAAATTGGCAATCTTTGGGTTTCCCTGGGCTGATCATAGGTTTGGACCATGGATGGATGAGTGTTACACCTTGATCAAGAGCAGGCATGATCCATCTCTGAGTCTACAAAAACAGGATCCTTAGTAAGCTCTCCCTGACTGGTTCTCTATTACTTTCCTGTGTCAGAATTGGCAGCTAAATTTCTGGCATTCTGATCAACTTGCCACCCAAAAGGTTTAACAATGTCATTACCATTATCAAACCAGTCCATGTGAAAGATATTATTATTCTATAAAGCAAAAGACATATTGCATAGCACTGTACATTGAGGGGATCATGATACAAATAAACACACAATAACATGAAATAAAAGGTAGAGATGCCCCTGTCCAAATGAACTTACAATCTAAGAGTAGTGGGGAACTAAGGATGAGCGGGCTCGGATTCCGCTAATCCGAGCCCACCCGAACAGCGCGGATCCGATGGGATCCGACCACTGTTCGGGTACTTCCGGCCGCCAAAGGAATCCGAAACGAGGCTATGACATCCAAGTCTCGCGTTGGATCTCGTGATACTCGGATGTCATAAATACTCACCTTGCGGCCGCCATCTTCATTTCGCCTGACATCAGGGCAGAGGGAGGGTGTGTAGGGTAGTGGTGCTCCTGCGTGATCAGTGCTCTGTCCTTGCTGAGTCCAGTGGTGCTTTTTGCCATGCCTGTGTCCAGTGCTCTGTCCTTGCTGAGTCCAGTAGTGCTTTTGTCCTGTGCTCTGTCCTGCTGAGTCCAGTAGTGCTTTTATCCTGTGCTCTGTCCTGCTGAGTCCAGTAGTGCTTTTGTCCTGTGCTCTGTCCTGCTGAGTCCAGTAGTGCTTTTGTCCTGTGCTCTGTCCTGCTGAGTCCAGTGGTGCTTTGGCCAGTGTCTCTCCTGCTGAGTCCAGTGGTGCTTTAGTCCTGTGCTTTGTTGTGCTAAGTCCATACAAATTTTATAATTATTAAAATCTCTTAAAAATTACTAAAAAAAAATTATTTTAAAAATTATACAAAATTAATAAAAAAAAAAATATTTAGCAGTTCTAAAGAATAGGTACTGCAATCTATATTACATTTACTACGTACATTCTTTAAGCAGATCCAGAGAATAGGTACTGCAATCTATATCACATTTACTACATTCATTATTTAAGCAATTCCAGAGAATAGGTACTGCAATCTATATTACATTTAATACGTTCAATTTTTAAGCAGTTCCAGAGAATAGGTACTGCAATCTATATTACATTTAATACGTTCATTTTTTAAGCAGTTCCAGAGAATAGGTACTGCAATCTATTACATTTACTACGTTAAATTTTTAAGCAGTTCCAGAGAATAGGTACTGCAATTTATATTACATTTAATACGTTCATTTTTTAAGCAGTTCCAGAGAATAGGTACTGCAATCTATATTACATTTACTACGTTCAATTTTTAAGCAGTTCCAGAGAATAGGTGCTGCAATCTATATTACATTTAATACGTTCAATTTTTAAGCAGTTCCAGAGAATAGGTACTGCAATCTATATTACATTTACTACGTTCAATTTTTAAGCAGTTCCAGAGAACAGGTACTGCAATCTATATTACATTTAATACGTTCAATTTTTAAGCAGTTCCAGATAATAGGCACTGCAATCTATATTACATTTACTACGTTCATTGTTTAAGCAGTTCCAGAGAATAGGTACTGCAATCTATATTACATTTAATACGTTCATTTTTTAAGCAGTTCCAGATAATAGGTACTGCAATCTATATTACATATACTACGTTCAATTTTTAAGCAGTTCCAGAGAATAGGTGCTGCAATCTATATTACATTTAATACGTTCAATTTTTAAGCAGTTCCAGAGAATAGGTACTGCGATCTATATTACATTTACAACGTTCAATTTTTAAGCAGTTCCAGAGAATAGGTACTGCAATCTATATTACATTTAATACGTTCATTTTTTAAGCAGTTCCAGAGAATAGGTACTGCAATCTATATTACATTTAATACGTTCATTTTTTAAGCAGTTCCAGAGAATAGGTACTGCAATCTATATTACATTTACTACGTTCATTGTTTAAGCAGTTCCAGAGAATAGGTACTGCAATCTATATTACATTTTATACGTTCATTTTTTAAGCAGTTCCAGAGAATAGGTACTGCAATCTATATTACATTTAATACGTTCAATTTTTAAGCAGTTCCAGAGAATAGGTACTGCAATCTATATTACATTTAATACGTTCATTTTTTAAGCAGTTCCAGAGAATAGGTACTGCAATCTATATTACATATACTACGTTCAATTTTTAAGCAGTTCCAGAGAATAGGTGCTGCAATCTATATTACATTTAATATGTTCAATTTTTAAGCAGTTCCAGAGAATAGGTACTGCGATCTATATTACATTTACTACGTTCAATTTTTAAGCAGTTCCAGAGAATAGGTACTGCAATCTATATTACATTTAATACGTTCATTTTTTAAGCAGTTCCAGAGAATAGGTACTGCAATCTATATTACATTTAATACGTTCATTGTTTAAGCAGTTCCAGAGAATAGGTACTGCAATCTATATTACATTTACTACGTTCAATTTTTAAGCAGTTCCAGATAATAGGTACTGCAATCTATATTACATTTACTACGTTCGTTCTTTAAGCAGTTCCAGAGAATAGGTACTGCAATCTATATTACATTTAATACGTTCAATTTTTAAGCATTTCCAAAGTGTGTGTGGTTTAGGGGTACACTCATTAGTGCTGCATATAATGGAGTACAAAAATTTGGAGGATAAAGTAGGGAAAGAGCAAGACCTACTTCCTCCTAATGCTGAAGCTGCTGCCACTAGTCATGACATAGATGATGAAATGCCATCAACGTCGTCTGCCAAGGCCGATGCCCAATCTCCTAGTAGAGAGCATGTAAAATCCAAAAACCCAAAGTTCCCAAAAATTATCAAAACAAGAAAATTAAAATCATCTGAGGAGAAACGTTAACTTGCCAATATGCCATTTACGACACGGAGTGGCAAGGAACGGCTTAGGCCCTGGCACGTGTTCATGACTAGTGGTTCAGCTTCACCCATGGATCTAAGCACTTCTCCTCCCCCCCCACTAACAAATTTAAGAGACTTAAGCTGTCATCAACAACTAGTCCAAGAACAGCGAGTCCAAGGGTTTTTGTGGTTGCGAAGCCTGACCTTCCCATCACTGTACGGGAAGAGGTGGCTCTTTCAACCATTTGCAGCACGCCCTCTGCATATGCTGGAAGGATCGCCCACAGTCCAGTTACAGATTTGGCTAATGAAGGGGTGAATGTTGTACACCGGGAGGAGGATATTGATGTAGCTGGCGCTGAGGAGGAACTTGACGAGGAGGATGCTGATGTGGTTATCATAAATGAGCCACCAGGGGGGGAAACAGTTGTTGTTCAGGGGATGAAAAAGCCCATCATTATGCCTGGTCAGAAGACCAAAAAATCCACCTCTTCTGTCTGGAGTTATTTCTATCCGAATCCGGACAACAAATGTATGGCCATATGTAGCTTATTTAAAGCTCAAATAAGCTGGGGTAAGAATCTGGCACCTAGGGACATCCTCACTCTATATGCTGCAGAGGATGTAGAGGATGTAGGAGCAGCCATATGTGCAGTGGAATTTAGAACAGTTAGAGGAGGTATTGTGGCCCCGGTACCAAATTGGGTACCGGGGCCACTCCACTACGCAGTCCAGATAGATGCGTAATAACTACATTCAGTGTTGGGGGCAAATCCAAAGTTAATGAAAATGACCTGTCATCGTCAAAAACAAGAGGTATTGACACGCTCGAACTACACCCTGTATATGCTGCAGAGGATGTAGGAGCAGGCAGCTGTGCAGTGGAATTGAGACCATTTGAAGGCGGAGGTATTGTGGCCCCGCCACCAAATTGGGTACCGGGCCCACTCCACTACGCAGTCCAGAAAGCTACCTCGGTGCAACGTTTTGGACTAAAAACAATATTGTGAGGTGTTCAGAATAGACTGAAAATTAATGGAAATGATTGTTATTGAATGTTATTGAGGTTAATAATAGCGTAGGAGTGGAAAAAAAAAAACAAAACTGGATTTTAGTGCTTTTTATGCTTTTTTTAAATATAAATCAGAACCCAAAACCTGAAATCAGAACCAAAACCTTTCGTCAGGTGTTTTGGCAAAACAAATCAGAACCCAAAACCTCTAGCTAATCAGAATCCAGAACCCAAAACCCAAAACAATAAAAGTGCCTGGTGCACACCCTTATGGGGAACAATTGGTAAATAAACAAAATAACAATTGTAACGGTTGGTAGGGAAAATGCATGACTTCTGTAAGGCAGAAGCAATATCAGCCACCAATGTTAAAGTAGCCATTGGCATTTCTGTGCAGCTTCCGGTGGTGTGGTTGGAGTTAGGAGAGACTATGGAAGCTAGGAGTCACTGTAGAAATATAAAGACAATGAACTGCGGGCAACCATGACTGTCCTTCACCATTTAATTCAAATGACCCTACTTTCTCTTCTAAGAATTTTCTTTGTATGAGAATGGTTTCGATTTTTCATGTTTACAATTTCCCCAAGTAGATTGGCTGTAGCAGGATTAAGTTCGGAAGGGGATCGAACTAGTGGGTAAATATTGCAAATCTTGCCTTTAAAACACGTGCCGTTTCAAATTTAGCTGTAAAAATCACTGAATATCGGCGTTTTGCAAAAATCGATCCTTAATACATTTACCCCCCCCCCCCCCCCCAGGACTACTCAGGAGATGTGTGCAGTGAAATGTTCTGGTAATCTCATTTCAGAGATTACCAGAGGAGTCCTTCCATAGGTACAAGGAATGTAATAAAACATGCAAAAAGGAAATTAGATTGGCTAAATTAGAAAATGAAAGGCACGTTGCAAAAGAAAGTAAGACAAACCCCAAAAAGTTTTTTAAGTATATAAATTGCAAAAGGATTAAAAAAGATAATATAGGACCCCTAAGAAGTGAGATGGGTGAATTGATAAATGATACTAAGGAAAAAGCAGAGATATTAAACACGTTCTTTTCTTCAGTATTTACCAGAGAGGAACAAATGGCAGGAGTAATACATAAAAATGGAAATGAAACCATGCCATTAATTAATACTTGGTTGTCAGAGGAAGAAGTCCAAAGGCGACTGAAGAATATTAAGATAAATAAAGCTCCAGGTCCAGATGGCATACACCCAAGGGTCCTTATGGAATT